>NC_133538.1:32234968-32928968 GCF_048544455.1 Silene latifolia
CAAGCAGCATCTGCATCACAAACGGCCCTGTTCAAATTGTTCTTAATTAAATCAGTCTGGAATGCTTCCAAAGCAATCTCAGTCACCTGGGTGAGATTTTCAATATCACTTATAGTATTCCTATTGAAAGCTTTCAAGTCTTTTTTCAACATTTTCAATTTCTGAGTAACCTGGTACATAGGAGTACCCTTCACATGCTTCTGTCGCTGTTGCTCAACAACCACGGGGAAATCCTCCAGAAGAGACCAAATATTAAAATATTTAAATGAAACTCCCTTCCTGATCCCCTCTTCCTTAAACTGGATTAAACAAGGGCAATGGTCAAAGAGCTCTTCAGGTAAAAAATTTGCAAAACACTCAAGGAAGGCAGTCAACCAGCCATCATTCACCAACACTCTATCTATTTTACTACAGACTTTAGATGCACTCTCATGCTTATTATTTCAAGTGAAGAATGCCCCAATTATATTCAACTCAGTCAGACCACAATTAGTTACCATTTGTCTCATAGGAAGGATATCATGCGAAACCACCTCAGCCCCTCCTATTCTTTAATCAAATGCATAAGGCTATTAAAGTCCCCACACACAAGCCAAGCAACATTCATGCCTCTGCTTAACATTTCCAAAGACCTCCATAAACTCTTTCTCTCCAAATCTTTATTGAATTCATAGACAATAGTAAAATAGAAAGCAATATTTCTTAGCTTATCAAACACTCTAGAGTGAATCAATTGATCAGTAATGCATTTTATAACCACCACAAACTGAGAAGGTTGCCAGATAAGCCAAATCCTCCCTCCCTTATGTTGGCAATTATTAGTGCAAACTGACCAACTATCACAAATAATGTTCTTAATCTTAATCCAGTTTCTACACTTTATTTTTGTTTCCAAAAGACCAAAAAGACCAACATTATTCTGGTTCAGGAACCATTTTATTTATAGTTGTTTATTCCTACTATTCATTCCTCTAATGTTCCAAAAACCCAATCTATCCATTTTCTGAATGAATCCTCCGCAATCCACTTTTTCCAGCACTAACACTTCGGGCAATAGTCATGTTTAAAGCATCCAAGAAAGTAATGCCCCGTGGGGAATATTGCCTACTCTCTGGGAAATCTTGTCTAATCAGTCTAGACAATATCCTCCTAGGGAATGATGGACCTTCTGCTACCTTTGCCTTAGGGACCACAGGCGTAACAACTGGAACAGCAACAAATGGTACCACAGGGGTGCTGATTGGATCAGGCTGAGTATGAGCCTTTGACTGAGAAGCTACCTTCTGCACGCCTACTTGTTGTGTCCTTTGCTGCTTACCCACTCCATCCTTCCGAGGTCTCCAAACCTTTGAGCTGGTTTAGGGCCCTCAGTTTTCCTGCACTGGTCAGCCACATGTTCCATACCCTTGCATTTTCCACAGGATAAGGGCAACTAGTCATATGCTACCCTTATCTTCGGTAAATTACCAAGTTCATCCAAAAAGCCCAATTCCTTAGGGAATTCTTGACCAATTTGTACTTCAACAAGCACTTTAGCATAGCTAAAAAAGCTTCTATTATTTGTAGCTTCATCACACTTAATGAATTTACCAACCTCCTCACTAATCTTCCTTAGACACTCTTTGCCCCAAAATTTCACCTCCAAGTCATACAGTTTCATCCAAATAGGGACCTTTTGAACGTCATGCTTAATAAGTGCAACATCAGGTGTCCACTCCTTGATGATAACTGGTTTGTTATCAAAAAGAAGATGGCCATTGCTAAGCACTGTCTGTTATTGCTCCTTAGTCTTAAACCTCACCATGAAAAGACCATTAGGTAGAAAAGATACCTTATCTACCCCATTTGCCTACCACACCCTTTTTACAAACCCAGCCACCACATTCACCGGAGGGTTCGCACCTAGAATGTACCAAAATACTGAGGTAGACCAGTATTGAATCTCATCTACAACGTCTTTTTTACACAGTTGAAGCCGGGGACATAAACCTGTATCCTCCACTACCGGAATCATTTCATCCTCCAGTTATACTTCTTCATCTATAGGATCCAATTCCGCCTCAAACCGAAGAGGAGAAACCCTAAGAGACGGTTTCCCATTCGACCTTGGCGAGCTTGAATTACTATTATTATTATTCGTACTAGTACTAGCAACATGAACAACTGACTTTTTTTGATTATTTTGATTACTATTACTAGAATTTGGACTATTATTTTATTGACATTATTTGGAGATTTCCTCGGCTTCGCCATTGCTGTAACTCGAAGAAATCGGTTAAAGCCGTAAACTTCTCTCAAAAATTGTTGATTACAGCCTTATAAAAACCACTTTTTGAAAATTACAGCCTTATATAATTTTTTTTGAAAATTACATCCATAATATTACTTCTGATTATAAATTACAACCAAAACATTAACTCCGGCGGGATATTGATGCCATTTTGAATTTGTGTGACTTAGTTCATTTTTTAATATCAATACCCTTACCCTCAACCTTTCTAAACCCTTATGTTCATGAGTTCATCCCCAAAATTAGATTTCATAACTCATCTTCTCTCTAATTCTTCATTTCTTCAACAATATCACCTAATCTAATCCACCCGTTTTATTCAAATTCTACCCTACTTAATTTAATTGAATTCTAATTCTATTATTTCAATTTTATCTTAAAATTTATTAGTGTTCTTTATCATCAAATTCCCTAAATTGAAAATAATTAGGGTTCATCATCAATTCCCCAAATTAATTTTAGACATAAACCCTAAAATTCGATTCAATCAATTAAAAAACAACAAATTGCGGCGCATTGTTGCGGAGCTCCACTGAAAGGCCTGAAAAAAATGCAATAAAACAACAATAAGAGAGTGAAATAGAAAAGGGTAAAAAAGCGGGGAGGATTTCCGGGAAAACCAACAGCGAAGGAGGACTTGGACATTAACGCCTTTTCTCCTTTTTGTGGCGATTCGACATTATAAGTTAGTATTAGTGAAGAGAAGAGAAAAAGTGAAGAATTGAGAATGGAAAATGGAAAGAGACTAGAAGAATGTTGTGTTATGAGAGAGGTAAATGATAGGTAAAGTGTAAAGATCTGGGTAAGTAGGCAAACAACTAAGCAAGGGTATATCGGTCACTTTTTGATAAAATTTACCGGAAACGTCATCGTGGTGCAATTTTCAAAGAAAAGTGATATTATGGATATAATTTTCAAAAAAATAATATAAGGCTGTAATTTTATAAAAGTGATTTTTATAAGGCTGTAATCAACAATTTTCTCTTGATTTAATAATGTTTGGTTTGATTTTCTTACTATTGGTTTTGTGCAATGTATCATCGCAGATTTAAACGCGTGTCAATTGATGATATGAAGGATGTTAAAGAAGTGTAGGCTGCCAAATGTTTAGAGAATATATAATGTTGATTAGTCTATATTCAAAGGTGTATATGTGATTATATTTACACTTCGATGTATAATTCTTGAACGACATAATTTTTTACACCGGGTGATATGCAAGTGTTTTGGTAGTTGGTTGCATTCTTGTGTATGTATTATTTATTCATTTTGATATCTAGATTGTAAAATTTATTGGACATTACACGAATATTTAGGTAGCAATTTTTTTTAAACAAAAATATTTATCTATCGTGGCGGTTTAAAGTTAGAAACGCCACGATAAATAAGCTATAGTGTCGGTTCTTAAGTTAGAACTACCACAATAGATAAGCTGTGATGTGCGTTTTTGAAGTTAGCACCGCCACCGTAGATGTGACACCCCCCCCCATACCAAGGTGCCTTACCAGGACCACCCCAGCATGAGAGACCGTCACCATCTCGGTTGCCCGAGATTAGTATATCAAAGTTACCAATCCAAAACACAATTACTAAAGTATAAATAATTAAAGTTTACATGAACAAAATCCAAAACCAAAGTACTACTACGAAAGTTCAACAACTAAGAATGAATGCTAAATCTCTTGACAGCGGAAGCTAGACTCGAGTTATAACTCCCCACGACGGCCCCATAGCTAGTGAACATCATCACCTGTCATAATCTGCTCACCATCCCCGAATGGATCACCACAGATTTTACAAAACAACAACAGGGTCAATTACTGTATAATCAAAATAAGACAAGTACAAAATGCAAACTGCTGATCATCATCCACCTCCAACTCCCGACCTCACATAGTAACTGACTACACACTAAAGTGTGTAACCCTTCCAGATTACCCATCGCAACAGATAATCCTCACCGCCAGTGGGGGACCGTAGCCAATCCCCATCTAAGCCCCGCTCGTCAACGAGCGATAACCCTGTTCATTAATGTGTACATCCCCTTATGTGGCGGGTTCCACAGAGGGCGAAACTAGGGCGTGAAGCCACTCCCGCAAGTGACTCCTCTCAGCCGAGGACGCACCTCGCGAACATCATCAACAACCATCACATCACCAACATCAACTCCAACACACCAACAACGATCAGCAGATAAAAAATCGTACAACAATGCAACATATTCTTATAACAATTAGACAGTAAACCGAGTAGGGAAACCCTACCTTTTCGCAATCCGCTACGTTGTAATCAATCATACAAATGCATAACGAATACCACATCATCACATACAACAATGATAATCAATAATCAACACACATATGATGAACAAACCCTACACCCCCAAATTAACCCAAATTAGGTTTTACCATAACTCAAACTAATCCAAACTAGAAGAACTAGAGACTTACAACAATGATAGATGCAACGCTAGATGAATCCGGAATCACAAAGGCTTGATCCTTGCTTGGAAAATGATTAAGAGAGTTGAGAGAGAGTCGTAGTAACCTTTTAGGGATTGTAAAATGATTTAGAAACTGACGAAATATAATAAATACCCCTCAACATTTTAATCGAACCTCCGGAAATTACCCGTAACCGACCGGGTACTCGGTCGCGTAAAGGGAGTACTCGATCGAGTACGCCCAACTCGACCGAGTATCTTCATACTCGATCGAGTACTGACTCACTAGAACCCAAACTCATAACACCCAACACCTTACTCGACCGAGTAAGGCCCACTCGGTTGAGTAACCTCTATACCGAAACCTGTGGTATTACAGTTTTCCCTCCTTAAAAACGAACTTCGTCCCCGAAGTTCACACCCATACCTACATAGCATGCACACATACCACTTTACCAACCAACACCACTTAACACTCATCCTCCAACCTTGACACTACTCCCCCAATAAGGCCTACCTCAACACACGTACCACTCAACCTAGCATCAACCATAGAATAGCCTCTCTAACTTCATAATACCATCGAATGCCAACAACACAACAGCCACCAACTCACTAGCAATTCTAATACCAACATAATCCGTCAAGCGAGCGAGAACGACTACCAAGAACCAAAACGGAATGTTACATTCTACCGCCCTTAAAATGAACTTCGTCCTCGAAGTCTACTCACACTCTTAAACATCATACTACTACAAGCACTGCCATTACCTGTAATAAAATCGACCATCACACAACTTCATCCTTATTCTACACCAACACTAAAACTTCCAATTGCAACCTGTATGACCATCAAACTCTCTTGTCGCATCCTACTCCTCTTAAGATAACTGTTACGTCCTCGTAACTCACTAATACTAGGTTCTTTGCTATACCTCCCATAATCCTCATTACCACCGCATGTCAACGATAACCCACTATAACCTCAACACCTACAACTATTCCTATATCAAGGGGTCTCTTTCTCTAACAGTTCTCGTGCCTCCAATATTCTGCACTCCATCTAACCTATATCATAAAATATTCAGTATAACTACTATTCCATGTCTTCAACATTACCGCCAAATGACATACTTCTTTATACATGCACTTATTTCCACAATCATAACTCACGATCCACAATTGTTATGCACACTCACACTAGATCCTCAAGTTCTCCTGTTTATTGCCGTAAAACTCATCCATAACTCAATATAATACTAGTTTCCAACGCCCTATACTCACTGTCCCAATAAAGATCACGAACCACTTGCCGCTTCCAGCTCGGCACACACCCATTCCACAAAACTCTTGCCACAACTATGTCCCAATAACAGAATATCATTATACCATGACAATAATGGAAACATACGAAACTTTCTTCCATATCCAACTCTCACTCCCAAGCTGAAACTGGTAAGAAACATTAATAAACAAAACAACACTAAATATGCCCAGACCGACACTAACAGCAAACAATAGTAAACAAACAAGAATCTATATAACCGTGCCCGGATCGCCACTCGAGGTACAACAACCATATCGATAGACATCGCAACTTATACAAGCCCATAACACTGATTCAGCACAACTTCCTTGACCAGAAGACTACCTTAAAACCGCTTTACTAGATCACAATGCAACATATTACATGGAATAACAGATAATAACCTTATGAATATCATCCATACTATTACTCATGAGACCGGAACCTCACACTGTCACTTACAGATATCATATATACACATACAAGTTTAACATACGACGTGGAACACTTATATAACGACTCATAACTATCACAACATACCATTACTCGTGAGGTCAGAACCTCACACAAAGATTTACACACATCATGGACGCATAATCGAATCTAACTAGCCAATCCTGATCACGTAAGTTACCACTTGATAATGAATATCTCTCATCCGAACTTAACTCAGATGCCCTTCATAACATATCCTCCCATACACACAATTATCACCACCCGGCGAACGTAACCATATCATCAGTACCCAACTACCAGCGAACACCTCCTATATCCACATCTTATACTCCCTCACATCCATACATACTAATCAGGCCTCCACAAAATCAATCTCTTTAGAACAGCTAACTTCCCTATTTAACATCATTATTAACCACTAGTGATAACACTAAGACGCCACCAGCTTTCATGTAACTACTCTCTTATCATCACCTCTAAATATAACAATTCATTTCCTCTCCTGGTTATTACCCCAAATAACGAACATTAAATCCATCAACAAAATTTACCTCAACAACTATCCAACCTTTATCCTTGATCATATAATCACCTACCTCACCACCATAGTCTCCTACCGTACAAACACCCTACCAACTTCATACTCCTTTAAACCCTCAAACTCAGGCCTGACAAGTCGTTCTGCAATTATATATATACTCCTTTAACTCACGGCCTCATGGTAGCATCACACAATTCCATGATGCATGGCTTTCATGTCCCCTAATTCTTGTTAACATTCAATCAACTTACCATCATCCTTCTCTTTCCATTACTTCCGAAAATCAAATTCTATTAGCCTATGTCATCATTTCTTATTCATTTCTTATCAACAATCCTTCTCATCACACTTTTCATTCATACTCTCCACCGATAGATCCACCCACTCAATGATTTCTCCTCAATTCATTACATTTTCTTCTAATAATCCTAGATAACCAATCTTCACTTCATCCCGTGACCTCCCAAATGATTATACACTAGGCTCACCTTCTAGTAATAGAAGTCTCCATAACAACTACTACCCATATATCCTTATTGCGGCATCCCTCGATCTAAGCTCTCTAGACACCATTTTCATCTCCTTATCCAACATCGTCATAATCGTCTCTCTCCAGAAATCACTATATATCCCAAATTACCATAATTTTCACATCCCTCATTTCAACTTTTGTTTCTAACATTCCTCGAATTTACATTACCGCTCTATCTTCACTTGACCATATACGATCATCACTTCACCACTTAAGTCAACGACCAAATTCACTCACCATAGCTCACAGAATGTGCTCCTTATTTCAATAACTCGTTAACTTCACTTATTCTTTCCACTATCCACCACAATCCCGTATACCCATGTCCTCTCTACCCAACACATATCCTTTATAAACCGGCATTCTCCACATCATAGTATCTGGTAACTTACGTATCAAGACCGTCACATACATAAAGAATGCTTTAAGACCCAAAAAATACATGTGCACATACCCTATGACTCAAAACAAATCTGGGAATATAGACACTGACTCAAAATGACCGCCCAAAGTGGTACTCGGTCGAGTACATGGCATACTCGGTCGAGTACATGATACACGGTCGAGTAACTATATTACTCGGCCGAGTTTCCGACTCCAGAAGTTGACCCAATTGTCACAGAAGGATTACTCGGTCGAGTATTGGGAATACTCGGCCGATTAGCCCTTACTCGGTCGAGTATTACCTTACTCGGTCGAGTACCGACATAGTTCTCAGCACCGTCCCGTTTTCATAAAACAGTCATATCTCACTCGTTACTTAGTCATTTTGGGCATGTGACCTATCGCTAGAATCGTAAGAAGAAATTCTATCACCTCAACTTGGAATGACAGCAATATAATTTCTAGAACTCTACTTATGGCAGTTTTAGGACAGCCCTTCCGTAATCGATCTTCATACAAATCAAATTTTCTAAACAAAACAACTTAAACATGAATAAGGCAAACAATAACAACACAAAACTTCTAAAAAACCAGTACATAGGTGAACTTTTATCATACCCATATGTAAATTAAACACAACATTCATATATAGAGACGCATGACCTTAATCACATGCTACTACCAACAACCCAAACATTAACATCATCATGATCATATAGACATACCCCGCATCACATTACATATACTCCAATCACTTCCATTCAAGCCAAAAATATACTTCATCCAACATATAAATAAAGGTACAAGTACAACACACATTACTTTCTCATTTTATCCAACAACTTAACAAAAATTACAGCTAGAAATACAACACACATTACTGTAAACACACACGATTCCCAAGACACCCCCATGTTGACCGGCTAGAAATTGTAAGGGTCTCAATGCGACTTCGAGACGTCTCCCAAGTCTTTGCGGTAGCTCCAAACAACTCTCCCCGGGTTCATTTTATTTAGACTCCTTATGTTCATTAGGTTCATTAGTTTTAAGTTCCAAAATCGTCGCTCTAATACCACTTTGTGACACCCCCACATACCATGGTGCCTTACCAGGACCACCCAAGCATGAGAGACCGTCACCATCTCGATTGCCCGAGGTTAGTATATCAAAGTTGCCAATCCAAAACACAATTACTAAACTATAAATGATTAAAGTTTACATGAACCAATCCAAAACCAAAGTACTACTACGAAAGTTCAACAACTAAAACTGAATGCTAAATCTCTTGACAGCGGAAGCTAGACTCGAGTGATAACTCCCCACGATGGCCCCATAGCTATTGAACATCATCACCTGTCACGATCTACTCACCATCCCCGAATGGATCACCACAGATTTTAAAAAACAACAACGGGATCAGTTACTATATAATCAAAATAAGACAAGTACAAAAGGCAAACTGCTGATCATCATCTACCTCCAACTCCCGATCTCACATAGTAACTGACTACACACTAAAGTGTGTAGCCCTGCCAGATTACCCATCGAAACAGATAATCCTCGCCACAAGTGGGGGACCGCAGCCAATCCCCACTGATGCGTGTATTTTATATAGGGTTTTTCCTTTATTTTTACACGTATTTCTATACTATTTATGTAGCATCTAGCTACAAATACCCCCGAATAGTCTACTTTGGTTTGTCTTGTGTAAATTGCAGGTACGGACCAGAAAGAAGATAAATCGAGCCTAAACTTGTCTCACTTGCATGCATTTATGGAGAATAAGGAATTGGAACTTGGAATCTATCACTTAAAAGACGCATGAGCTGATTTCGGAAGGTGTCAAGGTGTCTTATGATACGTGCCTAATATATAGTCTTTTTAGCCTATTTCAGCACGTACTTCTATGCTTTTTTATACTGTTTTTATGGTATTTTGCCCCGAATTGGCTACTTTGGTTCGTTTTGTCCATTTTGTAGAAATGAACGCGAAAGTAGTGGAATCGTACTCTTTTTCGTCCTTTTTGCATGCATTTAGAGGAGACGGGATTGTTCCAGAGTGAGATATTGCATTTGGAAGCGTCATGGCACAGATTACGAGGCATTCGGTGACGGACTTGAGCTGATTTGAAGTTAAAGAACTCGATCGAGCTGTTTTACCACTCGATCGAGTGGTTTTTACGTCCTCTGGTGGTCGATCGAGTGGTTTTCCACTCGATCCTTATCTTGCAGAAAGGCCAGTTACTCGATCGAGTAACTTTCTACTCGATCGAGTAGATTTGCTGAGGTGTTTGCTCGATCGAGTGGTTTCGCTATTAATGGGCTTTAAACAGCCCGTGTTATGTTTAATTCCGCAAAAACTCATTTACTTTGCTATTTAAACCTACATTAGTTAGGTTATTAGGATCAGATTTACTTACTGCTTAGCATCTATCAAAACTTTTACTGCGTACTTCATTCTTCACTACTGTAACTTTATTTCGGGATTGCTTTTGCTTGGAAATTGTGTTCTTTACGCCGGATTTGTGTCGATTGTAATTCTTTCTCTTCCTTTATTAATAATTAATCTTTTTTTTGCTTTAATCTCTTGTTCCGTTACCTTTACTCCTTGCCCTAATTTCTCTTTATGCTTTTTACTTGCTACTTCATTATGTTTACTGCTGGAAATCTATCTGCTGTTAGTTTAATTAGCGATATGAGTAGCTAAACCCCTCTCATGTTGGGATTAGGGGATCTGCGATAGGATTGTGACGATGTAGTAAATGAAACAGACGAAATAATTACGAGACTCTGTCACCATAGCAATTTAATTGTATTTATTCGACTTAGTTGAGTGCACACTTCTAAGTTAACCTTTAATCTGGCTAAAATTAATCCTAGATCGAAAGATTGGACTAAATAGGCCTGCTATGAACAGTAAACTACCCTGACGAGAATGAAAGTTAAGTTAGTGGTATTTTAGGATAGAAAGTGGACCGTAAGGACCTTTCAACATACGTCTTACATCAATTCGTCTGAATCATTTACAGCTGGGTCACTGGACTACCGTAGTGAACCGAAATCCTAACATGTCCCTCTTTATCTGATAGTATAAACTCATTTCCTGCCTTTATTGCTCTCGCTCTTTATTTCTCTTTCCATTAAAACTCGTAGCTTAGATAAAAATTCAAACAAACCCCCCCATTTGTGACCAAATAGACGGACTTCTACAGATATCTTGCCTCCCTGTGGAGATCGACCTGACTTCCCTAGCTATATAGTTAGCCGAGTTAGTTTATTTTTTACAGGTACACGACAGACGTGTCAAATTTTGGCGCCATTGCCGGGGAGGAAATTGCCCTATTTGTTTTCGTTCCGTTTATTTTATCCGTCTCAGGGAATTCCTATTCCTTGAGGCCATACTTATTATTTTCTTTCAGTGTTGTTTATGCCCAGGTCAGACAGGTGTGAATTAGTTTCAGCTGATTCAGAGCCAGAGAGATTGTTCAAGCATAGACTCCGTCTGATAAGGAAATCACGAAAGGAAGACTTGAGTACTTTTGAGCCAGAGTTACATCATTCTCTTTTCGAGGAAGATAGTCCGATTTCTACAGTAAAGATGCCTAAAATTTATAGTCATTCAGTGCCTAAAGCCTCTTCTATTCCCAAAGGTTTCAATCTCCAAACTAAGGATGGGAACACCTTTGATATCCGTCCTTCTTATATCAATCTTGTGGAGAGAAACATTTATAGAGGTGTGGCTGGTGAAGATCCGAGGAAGCATATGGAGACCTTTACCGATTACTGTTCTACTATCCCCGCCACTAAGGGGGTAACTCAAGATAAGATTAAGGAGGTTCTATTTCCTTTCTCTTTAGCTGACTCAGCCAGGGAGTGGCAGACTAACTTGGACCGCATAGCTGCTGGGGTTACAGATTGGGAGTCTCTTGCTCTTGCATTTTACAAGAGATATTTCCCTCCACAACGCACCAATTTGCTGAGGGCCAAGATTACTAGTTTCAGACAGGCTCCCGATGAAAGTTTCTATGAAGCATGGTCACGATTCAAGAAGTTGGTGAGGTCTATCCCTCACCATGGTTTTGACCCATGGTTTTTGGCTAATCAGTTCTACAATGGGTTGTATGACGACCAGAGAGCCATACTTGATGCGGCATCTAGTGGAAGATTTCAGGAGAATACAGATGACGATAAGGGATGGTCTCTTATTGAAGAGATGGCGAATCACAGTGCTAAATATGGTAACCCGAGGGATGGGATTAGGACAGTTCACGCAGTTGATAAGCAGGTTTTGGCTCAGCTGGAGACCATGAATGCTAGGTTCGACAAGTTGGAATTACAAGCTTCTGGGGAGCCTCAGACGGTCCATGTTCTTACTAGAGGAGAGACCGTTTTTTGTGAGAGATGTGAGAGTAATGATGGCCACACTGCTGTTGGCTGTCTTGTAGAGAAGGAACAAGTCCTTGCCTTTCAGCAATATAGGCGAGGAGGAGGTTCCTATTACAATAATCAAGGGGCAATCCATCCCAACCTGAGGTGGACTAGTCAGAATGTGCTCAATCCTACACCTCCTCCACACCAGCAGCAGCCTTATGTCCCTCCACACAAGAATCAACAAGGCTTTCAAAAGCCCCCTTCTTTTACTCCTCCTAACCATGGTGCATCATCTTCCGGTATGGTGAGTGAAATTGATGAGCTTAAGTCTATGTTGCAAGCCTTCACGAAGCAGTGGCAATTGAGTGATCAACAGAAAAATGCGTCCATAAAGGCACTTGAAACTCAAGTTGCCCAATTAGCCACTAATAAGTCCACAAGAAAGCAGGGTCAATTACCGACTCAAAATGAGAAGAATCCACACGAGACGGTAAATTTCATCAATCTGAGAAGCGGTCGTTCATATGAGGGACCAGAAAATGCGAAAATCGGACCGAGGAGAGTCAGAATCGATGGTGAACAGTGTTCTGGCGAAGAAAATGAGCTCTCGACAAAGAAAGTGCTCGATCGACTTGTTTCAGGTGGTCGATCGAGCAGATTAGGCGAAGAAAGTGGTCGATCGAGTGGTTTTCCCACTCGATCGAGTGAACACGGAATTGACAATGGTCGATCGAGTAGTTTTTCTACTCGATCGAGTGATGAGCAAAATGGAGTTGCTCGATCGAGTGAAAAAACTAATCGATCGAGTGGAATTGATGAAGAATCTACTCGATCGAATGGGTATATTGGTCGATCGAGTAGTTTTGATGACGGGAAGCTTATTCGAGAGCCTGCTAGTGCTCGTTTAAGCGATAAATTACCGGAAAGACCTCGTTCGAGAGGTAAGAAGCGTCCAAAGGATACAGAACTTGCTCCGGAAGATACATTGGAGGAGAGAAACAGGGGACTTTAGATACCTATTACAGTTCCCTTCCCGAGGCGTCTGCAGAATACAAAGGCCAATCAACAATTCGGTAAATTTGTTGAACTTCTGAAAAGCTTGGAAGTCACTGTGCCATTCACCGAGTTGCTGACAAAGGTACCCTCTTATCTTAAGTTTATGAAAGAAATTTTGAGTCGTAAGAGGACCATTAGTGATAGTGAGACCGTAGGTTTGACTGAGGTGGGGTCAGCCCTGTTTCAAAATAAGTTACCTCCTAAGCAGTCAGACCCGGGTAGTTTTTCAATTCCGTGTCATATCGGTAACTATTTGATTGATAATGCGCTATGCGATTTGGGCGCTAGCGTGAGTGTCTTACCGCTGTCTCTAGCTAAGAGATTTGGTTTGACAAAGCTGAGTTGCACTAACATGACAGTCCAGATGGCCGACCGTAGTATATCACGGCCACTTGGTATAGTAGAAGACGTACCTGTAAGGATCGGGAGGTTCTTTATTCCCGTTGATTTCGTTGTCTTAGACATCCCCGAAGATGCACACACCCCTATTATTTTAGGGAGACCATTTTTGTCTACTGCTCGTGCAGTTATTGACGTCGGGGAGAAGACTTTGACCCTTCAGGTAGGGGACGAAGAGCTGATTTAATCAGTCTAAGTCCCGGAGGGCTCCCATGCAGGCTCAGCCTTGCAATGCTCTCTCTTATATTAACCCTATTATTGACACTCCAGTTGAAAATTTGGAGTATTGTGCTGCAATTGTTATCCCTCCGCCTCAGACTGAGAGCAAGAAGAAGGAAAGTTCGGCTGTTTTCCTTGCTGCAGGTACAGATGAAAGCAACGAAGGAGCTGTCAAAGGGTGTTGTGCTACTGCTGTCAATCAACTTGGAAGTAAGGATGCTAAAGACGGTGATAGAGGAGCAAGGACGAGGAAATTTCGTGCCTATGTGGATGAGAACTATTCCCCTCCTACTGTTACGAATGACCATTCATGCTCATGGAAATTGAAGAGGACAGTCAATGTTGCTGAGACGACATCCTCCAGTCAGGAGCCCTTCAAGGGGCTACTGAATTGCATTGGGAATTGAACGGGGAAATGCCCCGTGTAACACTTTGTAATAGATAATTTTTGAATTTTCCGTTGCATTTATTTTCTTGCTTTTAATTAGGACAATTAGTTTATAGACTGTCTTTAGCGTAGATTTAAGACTATAGACTGTTCTTATGCGTATTTGGTTTTTGGGATATTTTTGCACGTGTTTTTATGCAGGTTTGGGGAAGTTTTACGCATTCCAAAGGAAAAATTGACGAAATTCAAAAGCTTACGCGAGAAAAGGGCTCGATCGAGTACTTTTTGTACTCGATCGAGTGAAAATTTGGTCGATCGAGCACTTTTTCAGTCGATCGAGTAAAGCAATAAGTGGGACTTCTCGATCAAGTAGATTTCTACTCGATCGAGCAGATGAAGCATCAGAGTGCTCGATCGAGTGGTTTAAAACCACTCGATCGAGTGAAATGAACAGGACACAAGGAGTTTTTCTCACTTAAACTCTTTTTCCTAATTCTCATTCATTTGTTCCCCTAATTTTCGTCTAACACTCCCCTAATTGCGACACAAAATCATCCCCAAATCCCATATTTTCTTGCCCAATTACCAAATCCACCTCCTACAATCTCTTGTTTGCATTCTAATCTGTCAAAGCCCCATAATTTCCCCTTTACTTGTGCTCATTTACACGGTCTTCTTCAAGGCGGGTTAGGGTTTGCGATTTTTTCGAACAAAAATCGCCTTTTCTTGCTTGTTTACTTGAAGATTAATTGCATTTGTAGGATCTTTGCCATCAAGTAAGTGATCTCTATAACCTCTTTGCGTTTTAATTTCGATTATCTTGAATTTTATGAGGTAAAAAATTAAAATTAGGGTTCGAAGTTTCTGTTTAGTCGAATTTTTCGACTTAATTTATCATTGTATGCCCTTAATTATGTTGCTTGATGATCAAATTCCTCTTCCTCGCTGTTGTTGCATGCTTAATTCGAATTCTACATGAATTTTTGCGATTTGGACTCAGGACAGTCGAAAATTTCGACTGTCAGACGGGTTTTTGCTGCTGTCATTTGTCGAAGCTAGCTTCCTTGTTGCGATAATGTTTCTGTTTGTAGAATGTTTAACATGCCTAATAAGCTTCCATTCGAATGTTGCGCAAATCTTTGCGTTAGGGCTGTTTCAGTCGAAATTCTTGACTAACAGACGGGTTTACTTGCTTCCATGGCTTAATTCACCTCAGTATTGCTTATATGCTATTGTTGTTGACTGTTATGCCCCCCCTCGTCGCCATTTACATGCTGCTTTTTGATTTTGTTAGAGGAATTGATGGGAAATTGTTGGGAATTATGTGTTGTAGGTCGGATATTTTCGACTGGTAGGGGAGTTCTTATGCTGTCACATGCTGATTTCGTGTTGTTTCAGCCCTGTTAGCCATTATTTTCTTATAATACCCCCTGCCCTTTGCTTACAGGATGGAGTCTAGTACTTTGCCTTCTACCAGCACCACCTCTAGCCCGTCTTTGAGTGAGACAGTGGCCCCTGTTGTTGCCACTGTCTCCACTTTAGTGACTAATGCAGCCCCAGTGTTTCTAGTTTCAGCTGCAGGGACAGTTTTTGCTCCAGCTAGCTCAGCTTCTAGCTCAGTTCAGGCTGCCACTTCCTCTACGGTCACCACCACGGCTAGCACTGTTGCTAGTCCCTCTTCAGTGGTGACCACAGCAGCCACTACCTCTGCACCAGCCTCTACTTTTACACCTGTGGCGGACTACTTGACGATCATGTTGCCTTGAGTAGCCCTGTTCCTCACACCGTCGCTTCACGGGCTTCGCTTTGAGTTCCGAGAGGCGGGGTCGTAGACAGTCCCGAGCTGCACCAGCTCCAGTCACCTTTACTTCCACTCCTAGCACTTCTACAGCACCTGCTACCTCTACTTCTGGCACAGTCACGGTCCGAGGGGACACTTCCCTCGACCCTCACCCAGACTACCCACAGGTATATTTCGTTAATGTTTTACATAGCAAGAAATTTTATCATTTAGTATGCTGTGTGCATGTACATTCCCGATTTCTAGAGAAATCGGCACTTGAGAGACTCGGTATTTACGAGTCGGTTTGTGACTTACTTCGGGGCACGGGGATGGCTGGGCTCATCACTATGAGCGGCCTCACTTTTCTGGAGCTGAGCCTCGAGTTTCTCAGCTCCTTTACCTTCTCCTCGGGGGCTTACGAGACTGACCCCGATTGTTCTTCAGTGTCCTTCCGGTTATTTAACCGCACTTTTCCGATGACCCTAGTGGAGTTTGGTAGGTTACTAGGCCTTTCCTCTACGGGCGTGACTGTTGCCTCTAGGAAGGTCCACCGCCAGCTGTGGCGGACTTTAGCTCAGACCACCTACCATAAGCGAAAGCTCCATCAGGTCCACCTTCCCCCTGTCCGTGTTTTCCTTAGACTGATAGGGAGCACTATTTTCGGCCGAAAGGAGCCGAACAACATGACCAACACCGAGCTCTCCATCCTGGGCGGTTACCTAAACATTGACTGTGGAGGTCCTTTTACCTTCAACATTGCCTACTTGACCGCCCAGTACCTTCAGAGCCAGGGGCTGAAGGAGACGGGAACCATTGCCTGCGGTGGCATAGCCACCATTCTTTCCCGTTCTCTTTTCCCCGACTGGCCGCGTAACTTGCAGTACCTCAAGGGAGAGAGGCTACTGAGTCTGGAGGCCATGCATTCTCAGCATTGGCTGACCCCAGACTACCAGACTTGGAAGATAGACGGCTCCTTGTCTGTTGACTTACCTTGTGACACTCTCCCCCGTCTTGAGCCCTCGCCCACTGTTGCTAGGGGCCACCGTTGCCGTCACTCCCTAACCTTCACCTTCCACTCCGACCATGACCACCTTCCACTGCACCTGCAGCTTAAAAGCGGCGTCTTGAGACCAGAGAGGGGTCTACACCTTCAGGGAGTGCCCAGCCTTCCACGGCTACTCCCGATCCGACCCCTACTCCCACTACTACTACCACTCCTACTCCCACTGACCAGACACAGACTGAGTCAGTCTTTCCGGCTACTTTCGTGCCACCTCCTCCCTTTGCGGCGCCCGCGGTCCCAGACCAAGGGGGCGCCGTTTACGGTTTGTTGAATGCGATTGCAGAGCGTCAGGCTCGTATGGAAAGAGACATGGCTTTAGCTTTGCACCCTCTGTATGAGTACCACTTAAGGCGACACAGACCGATTCCAGAGGGTTGGCCACACCCTTCCTTCTTCCGGTTCTCATCTGAGGGGTACCCGGAGTCTGCTGACGAGGAGGAGGAGGAGGACCCAGAGGTGGCAGTGGAGAGAGCTCGAGCTGAGGAGTAGAGGAGGAGAGAGACCCGTAGTTCAGGGTGGAGGAGATCCGTGACAGCAGTGACGACGACGACGACGAGTAGCTACTGGTCTACTCACTTCCCCAGATTTCTGGTTGGTTTGGGGAAGTTCGTATTTTTGTATGTATCTCTCGCTCTTTTATTTTGTCTCCTTTATATTTACTGTTTTTATTGATTGGTTGCACATTCCCGTTCCCCTGTATATATCTGCTGGTGTATGCTGGAGGACAACGAGGGCGTTATCCGTTTTGGTTTGGGGAGGGTATTGCATCCTTTTGAGTCTGCATTTGCATTTGTTTTGCATTCACGTTTATTTTTCAGCATGCATTGTTGTTTGTTTTCATTAAAAATCAAAAAATCCAAAAAATTTGAAAATTTCAAAAAAATTTAAAAAAATTTCACGTTTATTTTTTGCATATAGGTTGAGTCGGAACGGTAGATTTCCGTGATGATAATGCAATATAACTTGTCTTTTTGCTTGAGCCTTGCACTTCTTTTGATGGTTATTAGCTTTGTCATACGCATAATCTTTGAGTTTCTGTTCAAATATAGCCGACTGTCTAGACTTGACCTGATAAATTGGCAAACTACTTGAAAAATTCTGAGCTTTAGAGCCATAACTGGTGACATTCATGACCAGTTCATTAGGAATTGAGAGTAGTACTCCTTGCATAGCATGTTCATCATTTTTTCACATTTATGACATTCAATTTCTCGTCAAATGCACATATTCGGGTTTGTGGTTGGTGTCACATGCAGGGAGGTGCTTGCAAATTTCCCTTTCCTTATATTTTTCACCCATTTAGCTCCACATTAGCCAAAACTTGCCCTTTTGACCCATTAGCTACATCCTAAACTAAGTCTGCCTAGTCAAGCTAGTTAGTATGATTCTTTTGTGGTATGATTTTCCGTTGCATTTTGGCCCATATTTCTTGTTTGGAGTTGGTGTAAGAATTGAGGAAGGAGGAATAAGAAAAAAAATTGAAAAAAAAAAGAAAAAAAAGAAAGACGTGAAGAAAAGAAAAGAAAAAATGAAAAAAAAATGAAAAAAAAAATGAGAAAAAGCTGAATTACGTGAAACAGAAGAAAAAAAAAGAAGGAAGTTTGAAAAAGAAGTTTGTTTTATTTGAGTTAGTTCTTTCAGACGGTATTAAAAAAGGGAAGTTTGTGACCGTCTGACTCCTCCGTTTTATCCCATACTTTTTCAGGAGATTGTGTTTGAGTTTAGTGAGTTATGTGCCAATTGAAGGGGCACTTGTTCTTAGTTTTTTAGTCAGTTGAGATTCGGATGGTTTCTTTATGGTCTTGTTAGGAACTAGCTTGACGCTTTTACCTCCACATTTCCATAACATGTTTTGCCTTTTCTCACCTGAACCTCACTATTCCCAAATTATTTATAAGCTCTCGGTTGTGACGGACATTATCGGTTCGAGTGTGTGCATTAGTAATTGAATTGTCTTTCATTTTTGTTGCATGCATGCTATGTAGGTCGCAGTTAGGTGAGTGACTGTCTTTTCGTACCTCTTTTACATATATCATTCACCTTTGCTTCATGAGAGAAGAGTGACCACGAGAGAGTCCGATTTTGTTGGTCTTGCAAGGTCGATAGGTTGGTTATATTTCTGAACAGCTTATAATTTGTTTGCGTATTGACTGTTTAGCTTTAACTGTTAGTTTTTGTTGCATTAAATTGGTTCAAGTAGACAAGTTAAGCTAGCTCTGAGTTATCATTTCCGTTCCATTAGTTTAGTTTTGAGTTTACTCGAGGACGAGTAAAGGTTCGGCTTGGGGAGATTTGATACGTGCCTAATATATAGTCTTTTTAGCCTATTTCAGCACGTACTTCTATGCTTTTTTATACTGTTTTTATGGTATTTTGCCCCGAATTGGCTACTTTGGTTCGTTTTGTCCATTTTGTAGAAATGAACATGAAAGTAGTGGAATCGTACTCTTTTTTGTCCTTTTTGCATGCATTTAGAGGAGACGGGATTGTTCCAGAGTGAGATACTGCATTTGGAAGCGTCATGGCATGGATTACGAGGCATTCGGTGACGGACTTGAGCTGATTTGAAGTTAAAGAACTCGATCGAGCTGTTTTACCACTCGATCGAGTGGTTTTACGTCCTCTGTTGGTCGATCGAGTGGTTTTCCACTCGATCCTTATCTTGCAGAAAGGCCAGTTACTCGATCGAGTAACTTTCTACTCGATCGAGTAGATTTTCTGAGGTGTTTGCTCGATCGAGTGATTTTAATCCACTCGATCGAGTGGTTTCGCTATTTATGGGCTTTAAACAGCCCGTGTTATGTTTAATTCCGCAAAAACTCATTTACTTTGCTATTTAAACCTACATTAGTTAGGTTATTAGGATCAGATTTACTTACTGCTTAGCATCTATCAAAACTTTTACTGCGTACTTCATTCTTCACTACTGTAACTTTATTTCGGGATTGCTTTCGCTTGGAAATTGTGTTCTTTATGCCGGATTCGCATCGATTGTAATTCTTTCTCTTCCTTTATTATTAATTAATCTTTTGTTTTCTTTAATCTCTTGTTCCGTTACCTTTACTCCTTGCCCTAATTTCTCTTTATGCTTTTACTTGCTACTTCATTATGTTTACTGCTGGAAATCTATCTGCTGTTAGTTTAATTAACGATATGAGTAGCTAAATCCCTCTCATGTTGGGATTAGGGGATCTGCGGTAGGATTGTGACGATGTAGTAAATGAAACAGACGAAATAATTACGAGACTCTGTCACCATAGCAATTTAATTGTATTTATTCGACTTAGTTGAGTGCACACTTCTTAGTTATCCTTTAATCTGGCTAAAATTAATCCTAGATCGAAAGATTGGACTAAATAGGCCTGCTATGAACAGTAGACTACCCTGACGAGAATGAAAGTTAAGTTAGTGGTATTTTAGGATAGAAAGTGGACCGTAAGGACCTTTCAACATCCGTCTTACATCAATTCATCTGAGTCATTTACAGCTGAGTCACTGGACTACCGTAGTGAACCGAAATCCTGACATGTCCCTCTTTATCTGATAGTTTAAACTCATTTCTTGCCTTTATTGCTCTCGCCCTTTATTTTTCTTTCCATTAAAACTCGTAGCTTAGATAAAATTTCAAACAACCCCCCCCCCATTTGTGACCAAATAGACAGACTTCTACAGATATCTTGCCTCCCTGTGGAGATCGACCTGACTTCCCTAGCTATATAGTTAGCCGAGTTAGTTTATTTTTGACAGGTACACGACAAGCGTGTCATCTTACGTGCTAATATAGCTCGATCGATCAATTTTCAGTCAATCGAATGCTTTATCCTTTGAAGATTCACTCGATCGAGTTGTTCTCATACTCGATCGAGAAGGCTGATATAAGAAGTCTTCGATCGAACGGTTTTTCTATTCGATCGAGAGGAATTGCTGATCATGTCCTCGATCGAGTGGTTTAATTCCACTCGATCGAGAGGTTTCATCCTGTAATCGTATTTTTGCCTTATTCCGTGTTGGGCTTTGTATTTAGGATTTATTTAGGTTAAGTAGGACGTGTTGTGACGACTTCTTCATCATCTCTTAGACTACGATACTTTCTCTTCCTCTCGACTCTCTCATACTCTTACTCTTACTTTTGGAACTATTGCTTGGATTTGAATCTTGTAATCGGTATCAATACTCTCCTTTATTTCTTAATCTTAATCTCTTTGTTGCTCTTAATTTCTTCTTTTCCTTTATTTACAATTGCTTTTATTCAATCTCTTTGCTGCTGTAAACACCCCCTCATACCAAGGTACCTTACCAGGACTACCCCAGCATGAAAGGTTGTTACCATCTCGGTTGCCCGAGGTTAGTATATATCAAAAGCAACAGTCCAAACACATTTATTAATGTACGGTAATTATAAAGGTTACATAGTCTCCAAAATCTAATAAACGAATTATCCAAATGGCAACAACTACCAAAACAATAACTAAAGCTCGTGATGGTGTCATCTAATCCAGCGTGGTGACTCTCCCATGATCGCCCCCAAGCTCAATAAATGTATCCATCAACTGTCACAATCTGCTCACCATCCCCGAATGGATCACCGCAGGTTTTACAAAACAACAACACGGGGTCAGTACTACTCAATCAATATAAGACAACAACATTACTGCTAGCTGATCATCGATCTCACGCACAGTAACCGACTACACACCAAAGTGTGTAGCCCTGCCAGATTACCCATCGCAACAGGTAATCCTCGCCGCCAGTGGGTGACCGCAGCCCATCCCCACCTAGTCCAGCTCATCAACGAGCGACTAACCATCCCTGTCCCTTAATGTGCACATCCCTCCCGTGGCGGGTTCCACGGAGGGCGAACTAGGGTGTGAAGCCACTCCCGCAAGTGACTCCACCACAATCACAATCACATGTCATCACGACCATCTCAATCCGCTCATACCAACATCGTCACAACAATCTCCATACTCCGATGATCAGCAGATAACAACAATTACAACAAGCACAATCTCAAATCAATTGACATGGCGAGTAGGGAAACCCTACCTTTTCGCAATCCGCTATCTTTGTAATCAACCACACAAATGCATAACAAATATCACGTCGTCACCTACAACAATAATCACATACTACAATTACACATTGCACAATCCCATTTCCCCAATTCCATATATACAAAGAACCCCAAAAGAATACAAATGACAAGGGAATGAAACTTACCAACAAAGAGAATAAGAGACTACACGCAAGGATCACGACGATTTGCACACACAACGAGATATGAGGATGATTAGGGAGTGATTAGGGAGAGATCGTAGAATGATAAAGCTTTCAAATGATATTAGAAACTGACGCGGAAATATAAAATACCCTAAACATTCCCTAATCAAACCGTCGAAATAACACTCCGCCAAACCGGGCACTCGACCGAGTAAGTGTATACTCGGCCGAGTGTCCCATAATCGGTCGAGTGTTAACTATACTCGCCGAGTGTTCCTCGCGAACCAAAACAACACACAACCTCAGCACTACTCGGCCGAGTAGGCGCTACTCGGTCGAGTAGTCACCAAGTAAAATCCGTAGTGTTACAATCTTTCCCCCTTAAAAAGAACTTCGTCCCGAAGTTCACACTCTACTATAAAACAAAGCACAACACTACGCCCCAAGACTAAACCAACCACATATAACAACACTAAGGAACTACACAAGTCTCCACAAGAATCATTACCCCGACTCAAAGCAAAACAACTAACAAAACAAAACAAAACACGACCGCGAAGTTCCAACCCAACCTATAAAACATGGACACTTAACACCAACTCCACAAACCACTCTTCCTTCCACAACATGGCTCACGATATCGTCTCAACTATAGCATAGGTTCTCAATACTGACTCCATAACATTACCCAATAACCACAATATAATGTCGCCAACCTTGTATCACTTCCATAACACTCAATAGCACTCAACCACAAAAGAAGATCAATCATCAAAACGGAATGTTACATTCTATCATCCTTAAAACGAAACACATAAACATCATCTTCCAACTGACAAAACTATTGGACTCATAATCATTGTCATTCAACTATCAACACTGTTGAAATATTCTCTCATTGCTAAACCTCGAACTACTACAAGCACGGTCATGACCTTTGATCAAAACAAATGTCCTACCTTTATGCTACACCAACACTCTACTTCCAATTATACTACCATATGTACAACCATCAAAATCTCTTTTATCCTTTGTCGCATCCTACTCCTCTTAAGATAAATGTTACGTCCTCGTAACTCGCTAATACTAAATCCTAGCTATATTTTCTCATTATCCCCATCACCACCGCGTGTCAAAGATAACCACTTATAATTTGAACAGTCGCCATGCATATATCTTAGGCTCTCTTACTTAAACAACTCTCATCCTTCAATTTCAAAATCTTTAGCCTAACCCAAAACTTCAAATCTTCCACATTACCGCAACATGACACACCTCTCTATATAAACTATATAAAACTCATATCACCAAAAGCATAACTCACATTCCACACTTGTTACGTACACTCATACTAGATCCTCAAGTTCTTTTCTTTCATTACCGCAAAACTCATACATAACTTAACATGACACCAATTCCCAATATCCTGCACTCACTATCTCAACAAAAGATTATGAACCGCCTGCCGCTTTCAGATTATTATAACACATATTCTACTAATCACTTGTCATGACTATGACATACGATATCTCATCCTGAAACAAGGTCAAACTTATCAGAACAACTTCTCACAATCGTATCCTATCAACAAAATATCACTATACCATGACAACAACAAAAACATATACAACTCTCTTTCATATCATACTCTACCCTCATTCCCAAAACTGAACTGTAAGAAACATCAACAAACAAAACAACGATCCGCATGTTCAACCAAGACTCACCAGAACAAAACAAACAAACAACAATATATGTTTAACTGGTAAGCACTTTCGAAAACTCGTAACATAAACATCTCACCTACTCCACCACAACCGGTGACGGCATCGCAAAACCGCCACCACAACCGTACCGCAGTGCGAAAATGCCCGCATCACAACACTAAGTACCGTGCCCGGATCACCACCCGAGGCACCACAACCACACTGATAGACATCACGACATACACAATCCCTTAAACACTGACTCAATATAACATCACGGACAAGAAAACTTACTCGAGACTCGCTTTACCGGATCACAACACCATATATCATACGGAATAAATAGGCAAGAATCTCATGCATACCATCCATACTTTTCATGGAATAAACATATATCATGAATACACATGCAAATATAACCAGGTCTTGTCGATCACCCAAACTATCACTTTTGATCATTATTCCATTAAGTTCCGTATCCAATATATATTACAGAACATTCATATAACAACATTAAAACTATCACACCATACCGCTTCTCGTGAGGTCACAACCTCACACAAACATTTATATACATCTTAGACCCATAATCACATCCAACTAGTCAATCCTGATCACGTAAGTTACCACTTGACAATGAATATCTCTTATCCAGACTTAACTCAGGTGCCCTTCATAACATATCTTCTTTTACACACAATTATCACCACCCGGCGAACGTAGCCATATCATCTGTACCCAACTACCAACGAATACCTCATATATCCATACCTTAAAATCCCTCATAACCAAACCTTAATCACCTTCACAAAATCAACCTCATTAGAACAACTAACTTCCCCAAAATAACATCATCCTCAACCACTAGTGACAATACTATGACACCAACATTTTTCGTGTGACTACTCTCTTACTATCACTTCTTAATATAACAATCCTTTTCCTCCCTTTGGTTCTCATCCCAAACAACAAACATCAAATATATCAACAAAATCACCTCAACACTATTTCCAATTCCATCCGTAATTGTATCGTCACCCGACTCACCACCAAAATCTTATATGTTGCAAATTCTTTACCCAACTTTTGCTTTCTTTAATTCCTCGAAACTCATGATTATCATGTTGTCCTGGAACTTCTACATAACTGTAACTCAAATCCTCATGATAGTATCATGCATCTCTACAATTCCTTACTCTTATATCACATATCCTCAGTGAACATGTTCCTAGTTTTACTCCCCTTATTCTTTTCTTTTACCCTCGACAAACTCCCTTAATGATTCAACTCTTCATTATTTCTATCTAACTCTCTAGTGCTCCGGTTACCTTCACATTGCTCCAAACTCAATTCCCATTATTTTATGTCGATATCATCTCACTCTTTCTTACCATGGGTCTTCTCTCATTATACTATAACTCCCAATTGTCACTAATCTATCCATAAAATCAACGTTTAAAGTTCAAACAATTGCATCTCCCCCTTTTTTTTTTACATCACTAGGAAACCAAAATTCATCTCATACCGTTAGCTGCCCAAAGAATTACTCACTAGGCTCACATCGTGAAAATTCCAAATTCCCAAACTTGGTCACCATCTTCAATTCCACGTGGCGACATATCTCTATCTAAGTTCACTATATACCCCTCTTCTCCATCCATCTAAAGCAACCTTTCATTACATATATCCTTAAGCAACACAATGCTAACCGTCTCCCTCTATAAGTCCTTACACATCCCGAAATGTCACTATTCATATCTCTCATCTCAATCTTTCATTCTCATGCTTCTTTACACTTACATCACCCTTGCCCATATACACTTACTTTTATACTACTCAATACACGACTATTTCACTCATCATATCTCACAAAACATGCTCTTTACCTCGATTAGCTCACCATTCTTCCCTTTTCTTTTTCCACTATCCTTCACAACCACATTAACACATGTCTTCCTTACCCAACACATGTCCCTCATAAGCCGTCATTCTCCATGCCATAACTTCCGGTAACTTACGTATCAAGACCGTCTCACATATAAAAAAAATGCGCTAAGACTCAAAACATACATGTGTATCTACCCTACGACTCAAAACAATGTAAAAACATAGCCACCGGCTCAAAACAAAAGTAAGAACATAGCCACCGACTCAAAACAAAAGTAAGAACATAGCCACCGACTCAAAACAAAAGTAAGAACATAGCCACCGACTCAAAGTGACCGCCCAATGAGGTACTCAATCGGGTACATAACATACTAGGTCGAGTACAAGGTACTCGGTCGAGTAACTATATTACTCGGTCGAGTTTTCGACTCGAAGCAACTCAATTGCCGCGAAGGATTACTCGGTCGAGTATTGGGAATACTCGGCCGAGTAGACCTTACTCGGTCGAGTATACGACTACTCGGCCGAGTTCACAACTCCGGACGCTAAACAAGATTATCACGGGAGATTACTCGGCCGAATATGGAATACTCGGTCGAGTATAAAAGACACTCGGCCGAGTAGGGACTACTCGGTCGAGTATAGGCGCGATTCTCAAGACCGTCCAGTTTTTCGTAAAACAGTCATATCTCGCTCGTTACTTGGTCATTCTGGGCGTGTGACCTATCGTTAGAATCGTAAGAGGACAAGCTATCACCTCAACTTGGAATCACAGCAATATCATTTCTCGAACTTGACTTATAACAGTTTTAAGACAACCCTTCCGTAATCGGTATTCAGATAAATCAAGCTTTCTAATGCCAAAACAACTTGAACATGCATAAGGCAACAAAAACAACTTAATACTTCTAAATACCAGTACATGGATGAACTTTTATCATTCTCACATGAAAATTAAACATGACATTCATATGCATAGACACATGAGCTTAAACACATGCTACTACTAACAACCAAACATTAACATCATCATGATCATATAAATACATCCTACCTCACATTACATATACTCCAATTATTTCACCTTTCGTTAACACAATTAAACAAGATTTTCCATCTATATATGACACTCTACACCCCGTTTCAAAAGCCAAGCAGTAACCACATAACATGCTCCAGATTCTGTCACACGCAACTACGCACTTCCTTTATCATATACCACCATGGTCAGATCCTTTCATTTCATCCAACAACAATACAAGGCTCAAGTTACAAGTATTACACACACATGACTCAACATACAAAATTTTCCCCCATGTGACCGGCTTGAGATTGTAAGGGCCTTAATGCGACTTCGGACGTCTCCCAAGTCTTTGCGGTAGCTCCAAACAACTCTCCCCGGGTTCATTTTATTTAGACTCCCTAAGTTCATTGGGTTCATTTGTTTTAGGTGCCGGAATCGTCGGCTCTGATACCACTTTGTAAACACCCCCTCATACCAAGGTACCTTACCAGGACTACCCCAGCATGAAAGGTTGTTACCATCTCGGTTGCCCGAGGTTAGTATATATCAAAAGCAACAGTCCAAACACATTTATTAATGTACGGTAATTATAAAGGTTACATAGTCTCCAAAATCTAATAAACGAATTATCCAAATGGCAACAACTACCAAAACAATAACTAAAGCTCGTGATGGTGTCATCTAATCCAGTATTGGTGACTCTCCCATGATTGCCCCCAAGCTCAATAAATGTATCACCTGTCACAATCTGCTCACCATCCCCGAATGGATCACCGCAGGTTTTACAAAACAACAACACGGGTCGTTACTACTCAATCAATATAAGACAACAACATTACTCGCTGGCTGATCATCGATCTCACGCACGAACCGACTACACACCGAAGTGTGTAGCCCCGCCATTACCCATCGCAACAGGTAATCCTCGCCGCCAGATGGGTGACCGCACCCATCCCCACCTAGTCCAGCTCATCAACGAGCGACTAACCATCCCTGTCCCTTAATGTGCACATCCCCTCCCGTGGCGGGTTCCACGGAGGGCGAACTAGGGTGTGAAGCCACTCCCGCAAGTGACTCCACCACAATCACAATCACATGTCATCACAGCCATCTCAATCCGCTCATACCAACATCGTCACAACAATCTCCATACTCCGATGATCAGCAGATAACAACAATTACAACAAGCACAATCTCAAATCAATTGACAAGAACCGAGTAGGGAAACCCTACCTTTTCGCAATCCGCTATCTTTGTAATCAACCACACAAATGCATAACAAATATCACGTCGTCACCTACAACAATAATCACATACTACAATTACACATTGCACAATCCCATTTCCCCCAATTCCATATATACAGTAACCCCAAAAGAATACAAATGACAAGGGAATGAAACTTACCAACAGTAGAATAAGAGACTACACGCAAGGATCACGACGATTTGCACACACAACGAGATATGAAGATGATTAGGGAGTGATTAGGGAGAGATCGTAGAATGATAAAGCTTTCAAATGATATTAGAAACTGACGCGGAAATATAAAATACCCTAAACATTCCCTAATCAAACCGTCGAAATAACACTCCGCCAAACCGGGCACTCGACCGAGTAAGTGTATACTCGGCCGAGTGTCCCATACTCGGTCGAGTGTTAACTATACTCGGGCGAGTGTTCCTCGGCAGAACCAAAACAACACACAACCTCAGCACTACTCGGCCGAGTAGGCGCTACTCGGTCGAGTAGTCACCAAGTAAAATCCGTAGTGTTACAGCTGCATTGTAATGATGTTTAATTTCTCTTGCTTGTGTATGATTATTGTTGATTCAATAATAATGCATAGCTAATTCTCTTTGCTAGGACATAGGGGAACCATGATTATTAAGGAATTGTAGTTTGAAGTATTAGGTTTAATGCTAGTTTGGTTCATGTGAGGGCGGAAGCTAAGCTATTTGTGCTTTAGGACGAATTGAGACCGAAGGGAGATATTCACTGCTCCGTAAACCATACTTGCATTGACCTGAGACCTAGATTGCTCGACTGAATAATCATGGTAAACCGACTGTCTTAGCTATTTTCTCTCCGTTTGCTTAATTCTTATTCCTTTGCCATTTCTCTCTCTCTCTCTTAATCTCATTTGATTAGAACAAACAATTAAAATCCCCCAGAACTGTTACCTAGACGGACTTGATTAAGCTGACATTTTCCCATCTCCCTGTGGAGATCGACCCTACTTACTGCTAGCTTCTGTTAGTAGTACTTAGGTATTTATTTTTGGTACCTGATGACGGTATCAAATTTTGGCGCCGTTGCCGGGAAGGTGGCGTAATTTTTTGCTTTTATTAAGTTTGTCTCTCGTCTCAAAGAATTTATTCCTTGAGACTGATCTCATATTTTTGCAAGTTCTTGATTAGTTTTGCAGGATATCTGTTCTAGAAGAGAACATTGTCGTACTTGCTTCACTGTAAATTCTATCTGCTAGGATGCCGAACATAGCCAGTCATTCAGATCCGACGGTGGACTCCCTTCCTAAAGGTTTCCTAATACCCACTGTTGACTCGGGGACCTTTGTAATCCACCAATCTTACAAACAACTGGTCGAGAGAAATCTCTTCAGGGGGGTACCTGGAGAAGATCCGTGCAAGTATATAGAATTATTTACAGAATATTGTTCCACCATTCCTCTTGTTGCTGGGGTGACACAAGACAGAGTGAAGGGAGTCCCTTTTCCCTTTTCTTTAACTGATGATGCTCGGGAATGGTTGAGAGATTTAGACAGGGAAGCTGTCGGTGTAACCAACTGGAATTCCCTTCCCTTGGCCTTTTACAGGCGATATTTTCCACCACAGCGCACTAATGCGTTGAGAGCTCAAATTACTGTATTTGAGCAACTACCTACTGAAGACTTGAACGGGGCTTGGACTAGGTTCAAGAAGCTCGTCCGTTCTGTGCCTCATCATGGTTTCAAGCCTTGGTTCTTATGTACCCAATTCCAAAATGGGTTGTATCCGGACCAGAGGGCTGTTCTTGATAATGCAGCCAAAGGGAGATTTCAGAAGAACGTAGAGGATAGTCAAGGGTGGCATGTTATTGAGGAGATGGCCATCCATGTTGCCGAGTATGGAAATCCCCGAGGAGGTAGGAATGTAAACAAATTGGTAGTAGTTGAAGTGGAGAGTCCTAGCGGAAGTCTAGGTAGTCCGGAGATTATAGAGACTATGGGTGAGCATGCATAAGTTTGTGCTATTACTGAGCACGAAATAATATGTGGTAGATGCGGCATGGAGGGGCATGACCCTATTGGTTGTATGGCAAATGTAGAGAGTGTCCTTGCTTATCAAAAATTCAAGCAAGAAGTTCCTTTTTCCAAATTATATGAAGACTTGACCTCAATGAGTGCTTCTACTCCTTCTACACCAACGCCTCAACCAGATTCCTCTTATACAAATGGGGAGTTAGCCGAACTGAAATCCTTGGTTTTGAACTTAACGCAACAGCTTGGGGAGTAATGCAACAAGGATAATACCGCTGTTGTGGAGTTAAGAGAGCAAGTTGCGCAACTAACACTCGCGCAACACCAAGTTAATCATCCACCCTCGTGTGACCCAGTCAATGCCATTAATCTCCAAAGTGGCCTTGCTTATGATGGGCCAAAAATGCCAGAAGACGGGGTTATAACAGCTGAAGATGCCCTGAGCTTACAGACGATATCACTGCTGAATACTATCCTGGTACTCGATCGAATGAAATTTCCCTTCGATTGAGTGAATTAGCTCCTCCCAATGCTCGATCGAGTACAATTCCCACTCGATCGAGAGATACCGAATTAATAGATTTCGATCGAGTAGCTTATTCCTCTCGATCGAACACTTTGGCAGAAGAAGTTACTCGATCGAGTGATCATGTAACTTGATCGAGAGAACCTGAAATTCAAGAACTCGATCGAGAGGTTCAAATGCCTCGATCGAGTAGTTCTCAAGATAAAATCACTCGATCGAGTGAAGAAACTACTCGATCGAGTGCTAGAACCAACGGAGCCTCAATTTTAACATCTAATTCCGCTACCATGTCATCTTCCTCTGCTGCGAAGACGTCACATGCTGATAAAGGTAAAGAGAAAGTCGCGGGTCCACTCATTGCTACCAGAGTACCTTATCCAGGACGTCTGAAGGACGCCAAGGTTGAGCGACAGTACGGTAAGTTTGTGGACATTGTCAAGAACCTCCAGGTAACTGTCCCTTTTACCGAACTTATTATCCAGGTACCTACCTACGCTAAATTTATGAAAGATATTTTGACGCGTAAGAGAGAGCTAAGTGAATTTGAGACTGTTGTTTTCATGGAAGAGTCTAGTAATTTACTTTTAAATAAGGCTCCACCTAAAATAAAAGACCCGGGTAGTTTCTCTATTACTTGTATTATTGGCAATGAAGTAATAGATAAGGCTCTTTGTGATTTAGGAGCCAGTGTCAGTGTCATGCCTCTGTCTGTCTGCAAGAAATTGAAAATGGGTCACCTTAAAATGACTAATATTACATTACAGATGGCTGATAGATCTGTAAGATGACCCTTGGGTATCTTAGAGGACGTGCCTGCGAAAATAGGCAAGTTCTTTATACCAGTAGACTTTATTGTTTTAGACATAGCTGAGGATATCCGGAACCCAATTATACTAGGAAGACCATTCTTATGTACAGCTGGGGCCATTATTGATGTCAAACAAGGGCGTTTCACTCTTGGAGTGGGGGATGACGCGATTACTTTCAGTCTGCTTAGTACTTTGGCTCGGCCAATGATAGAGGATACATGTTATTCTGTTGATATTTTTGACGAGTCTATCTATCACTTCTGGTCGGCTTCTTTTATAAAGGATCCACTAGAAGCTCTAATGCTTTTGGATGAGTGTGCAGAGAACCCAGATAACAATGACGCTGTGTTGGATTTGCTTGAAGCTGCTTTAGATGAGTGTGAACTCACCGACGCTGAGGGAGAGAAAGTGGAACAGATGATCAGTACCCTTTGTTCCATAGAGGTAAAGGTACCCGAGCGTAAGCCTCTTCCTTCTCATCTAAAATATGCTTTCTTAAACGATACCAAGCAATATCTAGTTATTGTTAGTGCTAAGCTTGATGATGATCAGCTGACTGCTTTGTTAGCTGTGCTTAAGAAAAACAGGAAAGCTATGGGTTATTCTTTTGATGACATCAAGGGGATTAGTCCCGATATTTGTATGCACAAGATTGAGCTGGAGGAAGATCACAAGCCTTGCAGACAGGGTCAGTGTCGGCTGAACCAAAAGATGTAAGATGTTGTGATGGCTGAGGTAATGAAGCTGCTTGATGTAGGTATTATCTATTCTGTTGGTCATTCTAAGTGGGTGAGTCCAGTTCAGGTAGTTCCTAAGAAAGGAGGGACTACTGTGGTCACGAATGACAAAAATGAGTTAATACCTACTAGAGTAGTAACTGGCTGGCAGATGTGTATAGACTATAGCCAGCTGAATGCCACCACCAAGAAAGATCACTTTCCCCTTCCTTTCATTGATCATATGGTAGAAAGGTTAACTTCCCACAAGTTTTTCTGTTATCTGGATGGATACTCAGGGTTCTTTCAGATCCCTATTCATCCGGATGATCAGGCTAAGACTACTTTTACTTGTCCTCAGGGCGTTTTTGCTTATCGCATGATGCCCTTTGGTTTGTGTAATGCCCCTCTTACCTTTCAAAGGTGTATGATGGGGATATTTTCAGAGTACATTCAGTCTATTATGAAAGTTTTTATGGACGACTTCAGTGTCTATGGAAGTGATTTTTCTAATTGGCTGTCTAACCTTGATAAAGTGTTGCAGTGCTGCATTGAAGTTAATCTTGTGCTTAACTGGGAGAAGTGCCATTTCATGGTCAATGAGGGAGTTGTCTTAGGGCATTTAGTTTATGACAGGGGTATAGAAGTTGACAAAGCAAAAGTGGAAGTGATCCAGCAATTGCCTCCTCATGTTAATGTTAAAGGAGTGAGGAGCTTCCTTGGTCATGCTGGCTTTTATCGCCAGTTTATCAAGGATTTTTCAAAAATTGCTAAACCACTTACACAGCTGCTGCTTAAGGACACCCATTTTGTATTTACTAATGAGTGTCTTTCTGCTTTTAACAGGTTAAAGCAGGCCTTGGTATCTGAGCCAATCATACAACCTCCCGATTGGGATTTGCCGTTTAAGATTATGTGTGATGCTAGTGATTATGCACTAGGAGCGGTGTTAGGGAAAAGGAAAGACAAAGCTTTAAATGCAATCTACTATGCGAGCCGAACTCTGGATGAGGCTCAAGTGAAGTACACCACTGTTGAGAAAGAGCTGCTAGCTGTGGTTTATGCCTTAGAAAAATTTCTCTCTTATTTGATAGGGTCAGAAGTTACTGTTTTTACTGACCATGCAGCGCTGAGACACATTCTTGCTAAGAAAGAAGCTAAACCACTGCTATTGAGATGGATACTCCTTCTTCAGGAGTTTGATTTGCAGATTAAGGATAAGAAAGGTGCTACGAACGTTGTAGCTGATCATCTATCAAGACTGTCACAGCACGAGGGAGAATATTCTTTACCTATTGATGATTCTTTTCCTAATGATTCTTTGTTTGCTGTTTTGTCTTCTATTGTTAACCAAGATCCTTGGTATGCAGATCTGGCTAATTACGTTGTCAGTGGCACGCTGCCGCCTGACCTTTCTCATCGGCAGAGGAAGCGTTTTCTGTATAACGCTAAGCAATACTTTTGGGATGATCCTTATTTGTTTAAGGAATGTGCAGACGGTCTGTACAGACGGTGTTTTCCAAAGTGGGAGACCAAATTGATCTTGGAAGGCTGCCACTAATTCTCTTATGGTGGTCATCACGGTCCATCGCGCACCGTGGCTAAGGTACTTCAGTCTAGTTTTTACTGGCCTACTTTGTTTGCTGATGCTATAGCTTTTCTTTCAGCTTGTGATGCCTGCCAACGATCAGGGAATATTTCAAAGAGACATGAGATGCCACAAAATGGTATCTTAGAGGTTGAGGTTTTCGATGTCTGGGGCATCGATTTCCAAGGACCATTCCCATCTAGTAAAGGTAACAGGTATATTTTAGTAGCTGTTGATTATGTGTCTAAGTGGGTAGAGGCAATTGCTTCACCCCATTGTGATGTCAAGACCGTGATCAAAATGTTTAAAAAGATTATATTTCCCCGATTTGGAGTCCTTAGGGTTGTCATTAGTGATGGGGGAATGCACTTTAAAGAAAAGAAACTAACTTCCATTCTGTCTAAAGTTGGTGTTCAACACCGGCGTGGTTTGGGGTATCATCCCCAAACTAGTGGTCAGGTTGAGGTCTCTAATCGCGAGATTAAAGAGATCTTATCTAAAGTAGTTTCTAAATCATGGAAGGACTGAAGTCTTAAACTAGAAGACACATTATGGGCTTATAGGACTGCCTTTAAGCCGCCGATTGGTGCATCACCTTATTGGTTACGTTATGGGAAGTCATGTCATTTACCTATTGAGTTAGGATGTAAAGCTTGGTGGGCAATTCGTGAACTTAACTTTGATCCTAAGTTTTGTGGTGAGAACCGCCTATTGTAGCTAGATGAACTGGAGGAGTTTAGGCTCAACACCTATGATAGCTCACGCATCTACAAGGAGAAGACGAAGAGATGGCATGACAAAAGGATCTTACCTCGAGAATTTCATGTCGGGCAGAAGGTGTTGCTGTTTAACGCCCGACTGCGATTATTTCCTGGCAAGCTGAAGTCCAGGTGGAGTGGCCCCAACACAGTGACAGCTGTCACTAAATTTGGGTCTGTTGAGCTCAAAGGTTCCGAGGGAAATAGGTTCAAGGTGAATGGGTAATACGTGAAACATTACCACGAAGCAAATAATGCAGACAACCGTGTTGAAGTCATGTACTTTGACGAGCTTGATGCGCCAGTTAATTGAAGCTAGAAAGGTCGTGCGGGACCTTAAACCTGCGCTTTCCGGGAGGCAACCCGGACTGTTTTATTGTACTTTAGTTAAACTTATTTTATTTCTTTCAGCTTTGTGTTGAATTTCGAACGCTAAACTATGCGTCTCTCGTATTTCCTATACTTTTTATATGCGTTTTGCAGGTGAGGTAGCTCGATCGAGTGGTTTTTCTTCTCGATCGAGCACTTTTGCTGAGAATTCTAATCGATCGAGCATCTGCTGCAAATCCAATTCTCTCGATCGAGTAACATATCCTCTCGATCGAGTCCTTTTGACACCCAATCCTCTCGATCGAACCATTCTGATATGTTTGATCGAGCAGAATCATGGTCCAGCTGCTGTTTTTTTTTCTTTGAGCTACTATGTGCTTACCCATGACTTCCCATGTTCATGGTCGGTTTGGGGAGGTTCCTCTTTACGCCGTCTTGTAAGTTTTCCGACTCCCGCTATCCTTTTCTCCTTAGTTTGCATTTTTTTCCCTATTTTTTGTACAATGAGGGCATTGTACGGTTTGGTTTGGGGAGGTATGCATCCATATCTGTGTCTGCATGTTTTCTTGCATTTCCGTTTGCACGTTTATTCATTTTCGCATGCATCGTTGTGTTTAATTCAAAAAAAATCACATAAAATTCAAAAGTTTTCACGTTTATTTTGAGTCGGAACGTTTGAACTTTGGCGCTACATTAAGTCTTTACCCTTGCCGTGCATATTCTTAACATTTCGTTGGCATGGTAATGTTTATAATCTACGAGTTTTTGTTTCTCTCTTATCTGAACGAATAGACTTGACTCACGTATTGGCAAACTACATTACATTCTGAGGTTAGAGCTTTATAAACTGGTGACATTCATGACCGGTTTCATGTAGGATGTGAGTAGTTCTCTCTATAAGACATGTAACATCAATTTGCATAAGCATGAATTTAGTCTTCTTAATACCTGTATGCATTCGGTCTGTGGATGGTGACACATGTTAGGAGAGGCAGTTCCCTTTATTTCACTCTACCCATGAACCTCACATAGCCAAATTGCCTTTTTGTCCTATTAGCTACAATCTATAATTTTGCTTACCCTAGCCAAGCTAGTAATGAGTAGCTGTTTGGGAAGTTTTATTGCAGTTTGGTTACATCTCTGATTGCAGAAGTCTGTAGAAGAGTTGAAGGGAATGAAAAGAAAAAAAATTGTGAAAAGTGTGTGAAGAAAAGAAAAAAATAACCAATAGAAAAAGTTGAAAAAGAAATATGAAAAAGAAAAAATCATATGCGGAAAAATGAAATGTTGTATAGATGATTTTTACTCCCATGTATTATTTATATCTTATGGGGAGTTGACAAGTTTATGGTATATTGTGAGTTGAGTGCATCCAATCTGTACTGTTTTGTATTGATATATATTGAGTATGAAGTTGGGATGTAGTTTCAAAATTTGGATCCGTTGTTGCTAGCCTGGCTATTAACTCCACATTTCCAAAATCATTTTAGCCCCTTCTTACCCATTACCTCACTTACCCAAATGTAAGTCCTCGCCATGTGTCTTGGTCATTAGTTTGGTTGGAATGCATATGTACGGTCATAGAGATTATATTCATGTTAAACTACATGCATGTTCTTGTAGGTCGAGTTAGGTGAATGTCTTTATTTCTTCCTATCTTTCACTTATATACTCACCTTGTGCTTAATTTGAGTGATGAGCGACCCGTGAGAGTCCGATATCTATGAGTCTTGCAAGGTCGACGGTTCAGTAAGTTTGAGACATTGATTTAATTCGTTTGCACTTATCACTTGCCACCTTGTTAGTTGTTTCATTAAACTGGTTTAGAGTGGTTGTTGTAGCTGATGATTTGGTCCCGTTCCACTATCTGTTCTTAGTTGCATTCATAGTTTGCTTGGGGACAACCAAAAGTTTGGTTTGGGGAGATTTGATGCGTGTATTTTATATAGGATTTTTACTTCATTTTTACACGTATTTCTGTACTATTTATGTAGCGTCTAGCTACAAATACCCTCGAATAGTCTACTTTTGTTTGTCTTGTGTAAATTGCAGGTACAAACCAGAAAGAAGATAAATCGAGCCTAAACTTGTCTCACTTGCATGAATTTATGGAGAATAAGGAATTGGAGCTAGGAATCTATCACTTAAAAGACGCATGAGCTGATTTCGGAAGGTGTCAAGGTGTCTTACGTGCTAATATAGCTCGATCGATAACTTTTCAGTCGATCAAATGCTTTATCCTTTGAAGATTCACTCGATCGAGTTGTTCTCATGCTCTATCGAGAAGGCTGATATAAGAAGTCCTCGATCGAACGGTTTTTCTATTCGATCGAGAGGAATTGCTGATCATGTCCTCGATCGAGTGGTTTAATTCCACTCGATCGAGAGGTTTCATCCTGTAATCGTATTTTTGCCTTATTCCGTGTTGGGCTTTGTAATTAGGATTTAATTAGGTTAAGTAGGACGTGTTGTGACGACTTCTTCATCATCTCTTAGACTACGATACTCTCTCTTCCTCTCGACTCTCTCATACTCTTACTCTTACTTTTGGAACTATTGCTTGGATTTGAATCTTGTAATCGGTATCAATACTCTCCTTTATTTCTTAATCTTAATCTCTTTGTTGCTCTTAATTTCTTCTCTTCCTTTATTTACAATTGCTTTTATTCAATCTCTTCGCTGCATTGTTATGATGTTTAATTTCTCTTGCTTGTGTATGATTATTGATGATTCAATAATAATGCATAGCTAATTCTCTTTGCTAGGACATAGGGGAACCATGATTATTAAGGAATTGTAATTTGAAGTATTAGGTTTAATGCTAGTTTGGTTCATGTTGTTAATCGCTATATTCAATTGTTTCTGTCTAATTGAGTCGACGCAATTAGTCATTAAATCGCTGTAAACCTTGACCTAGATCAGAAGATTAGAAACGGTGAGACTTGTAGCGAACATTAGGGCACGTAGTGAGGGCGGAAGCTAAGCTATTTGTGTTTTAGGGCGAATTGAGACCGGAAGGAGATATTCACTGCTCCGTAAACCATACTTGCCTTGACCTGAGACCTAGATTGCTCGACTTAATAATCATGGTAAACCGACTGTCTTAGCTATTTTCTCTCTATTTGCTTAATTCTTATTCCTTTGCCATTTCTCTCTCTTAATCTCATTTGATTAGAACAATCAATTAAAATCCCCCAGAACTGTTACCTAGACGGACTTGATTAAGCTGACATTTTCCCATCTCCATGTGGAGATCGACCCTACTTACTGCTAGCTTCTGTTAGTAGTACTTAGGTATTTATTTTTGGTGCCTGGCGACGGTATCACCCACCTAAGCCCCGCTTATCAACAAGCGATAACCCTGTTCATTATTGTGCACATCCCCTTCTGTGGCGGGTTCCACAGAGGGCAAAACTAGGGTGTGACGCCCATCCCGCAAGTAACTCCACTCAGTCGAAGACGCACCTCGCAAACATCATCAACAACCATCACATCACCAACATCAACTCTAACACACCAACAACGATCAGCAGATAAACAATCGTACAACAATGCAACATATTCTTATAACAATTAGACGGTAAACCGAGTAGGGAAACCCTACTGCAATCAATCATAAAAATGCATAACGAATACCACATCGTCACCTACAACAATGATAATCAACAATCAACACACATATGATGACCAAACCCTAAACCCCCAGATTAACCCAAATTAGGGTTTACCATAACTCAAACTAATCCAAATTAGAAGAACTGGAGAGTTACAACAACGATAGATGCAACGCTAGATGAATCCGGAATCACAAAGGCTTGACCCTTGCTTGGAAAATGATTAAGAGAGTTGAGAGAGAGTCGTAATAAACTTTTAGGGATTGTAAAATGATTTAGAAACTAACAAAATATAATAAATACCCCTCAATTCTTTTAATCGAATCTCCGGAAATTACCCCTAACCGACCGGGTACTCGGTCGGGTACAGGGAGTACTCGATCGAGTACCCCCAACTCGACCGAGTATCTTCATACTCGATCGAGTACTGACTCACCAGAACCCAAACTCATAACACCCAACACCTTACTCGACCGAGTAAGGCCCACTCGGTCAAGTAACACCTATACCGAAACATGTGGTATTACAGTAGATTAGGGATGGCAACGGGCCGGATCTGGACCGGGTCCAGCTAGATCCATATCCAGATCCGCATTTCCAACACTAGATCTAGATCCGATCCATATCCAACGGGTTCAATTTTCTAAGATCCATATCCATATCCAACGGATCCGGGTCTCATGCGAGTCCAAGTAATCAGCAAAAGGAAAAATCAAAAACAATTTTTTGGGACTTTAAAGTCGCTAGTTCAGTACCAAAGATTAACTATAATATCAAAACTAATGAAAACGGCTGTAAGTGCACTACAAATTTTTTAGTTTGCTAGTTCAGTGCGTTAGCTGGCTTAATAACAAGCCCATTTTGGTGATTTTGTTACAATGTCATGTTTGATATGAGTCTAGTGAGTAAGTCCGTAGTTAGTAATGCGAATGAATAAGTCACTATTGTTTAATTTTTTATTTATTTTAATGAAAACGGGTCTTCGGGTTGGATCTGGATCTGAGTGATGAGATCCATATCCAGATCCACTTTAAAAGTAATGGATCCATATCTGATTCGGATCCAACGGGTCCCAAAAAATAGGATCCATATCCGATTTATCAGGGTCGGATCTTGCGAATCTGGACCGGATCCGGGATCCATTTCCATCTCTACAGTAGATACATTCGGTAACCCGATAGTGGCGATTCTGGTTTTAAAACTGACACCATAGGTTACTCTATAGTGGCGGTTTCAGACTCATAACCGAGACCATAGCATACCATAAGGTGGCGGTTTTAAACTCACAGCCGACACCATAGCTTACCCTATGGTGACGGTTTTACAACCGACACAAAAAATATATGACCCCAGCAATCATGTCGCTAAGAAACCGCCACTATTGGGCTATTAGAACCGCCAATGTAGGGTATAATTCTACTAGTGAGGATTAAATAAATAAAATTTACGCATGAAACTTTACTTTTATATACAAAATAAATCACCAATTCTTTGAGAGTTCAATTTCTGTTTAATGTAGAATTTTATTAGCATTACACTTTTTTTACGGTTGGGTTATTATGGCTACGATGTGATAAAATATTATCTTATCCAATATTAAATATTTTAGGTAGTTTCAAACAGTTGGATTCTCTGTAATAGCTTGAAAAAAGCTTTCTTTAATAATATAGACTAGATTTAATACCCGGGCGATGCCCGGGCCAATTTGTAATATTCTGTGATTGTGATGTAACAATACTCTAAGGTCTTTTTCTTTTGGACCTAATTTTGCTTAACTGAACTGTAATTATAAGAACTTAATTTTTCTAAACTGAAGTAAATTTGTAGTAGCTTACCTTTTCCTAACTGAACTTATAACTTATAGAAAAAATGGGTATGAATTGAGCATAAGTTTCTAAACTGTGCTTATAAGAGATGAAGTAAACTTATAAGAGCTTAACATTTAGGAATTGAACTTATATGAGCTTAACTGTTCCCAACTGAACTTTTTAAAAATTACTTTTTGTTACTTTCTAGGGTGGTTTTTCTTGTGTCTTATACTAACCAAGTGGAAGACGGTCTTTCAAGTTATTCACCTACTATAGTACTACTTCCTCGGTTACATTGAGTTTTTCACGTATTTCATTTCGAACTGGTCCATTTAATTCTTTATGTTTTTATTTTTAGTTACTTACAACCTTTCTAAATGTCTATGATACCTTTACCTACCCCCTCTTCCTTTGGGGTATTAATTTGGCCGTTCTTATTTTTCTAATGTTCATTATTTTAATGAAGCGTAAATTATCAAATAAATTATAGGAAATATTATATTTCGTAAAGAATAAGAAGTCCTAAATCCATTTATTTTTAGATGGTTTTTCAAATTTTCAACTAAATTTTTAAGCACATCAGAATTAAAGTTTTATGCACATATATATGTATACTATCATGAAACAACATTTCATTTTAAACTTTAGAATTAAACTCATTTGGGATCCATTTTTGTAAATGTAGAATGCTATTATGTAATTAAATTTTTCTTATTAATAAATAGTTGGGCGGTGACGGTATAAATTTATAAGGATGAACTTTATCATTATCGCTTATGTTTTATTACTACTGACTCAAATACCCAAAACTTGGAGGCTGTAGAAAAAAAAAAAAACAATGTTCAACTTTACAACTTGCTCTTGCATTCGCATGAAACTCTGTTTATTAACTACCGTCGCCGAAGGCTGAAAGCACCGGAATAAATGTGTATATATCTAACACAAATTCTAAAGCTTCGGTTACCATAAATTTGGCATGAATATAAAATTGCTTTTGAGCATTTGACTATAATTGCTCATTAGCACTACATTGAACAAACATGTAGATTTTTCTCCCTTCAATCTGCATCATTATCAAATTATAATATGAGATTAATGGTAAAAATATCAACTTTTAAATCTGCATGACTATCAAATTACAAACATTTACAATATGATCCCGTGTTCCAAATTTCTAATTTCATGACTTTGATATGAGATGGAAGGAGTCTAAATATGAGTCAATACTAACAAACGCCATATAAAGGCTAGTAACATTAAACGGAGCGATACACTTAAGAAAGAAATTAAATCCATGAACTACAAAAAAAAAAATCATACGTACTTTGGTACTGTTAAAGTATTACCTGTTAGATAAATTATAAGCATCATTCTATAGGGTACATACCTTTAGCGGAAGCAGCAGTCAGATCGTCTGGGGTGCACAATAATAATAATAATAATAATAGTGATAGATTAGTATACTAGGATCTTCTCCTCCCTCTTCTAGGTTTCCTTATGACGACAATCAATGGGGCATGTCATCCCAATAACCTATTTATATAGGTTAGAGGTATTCTAGACAGGAAGAGAGACCTAGCCATAATAGAACTGTATTTACCCCCCCCCCCCCATCAGGCTGGCCACTGTAAAATAAACAGGCTTACACTTATCAGTACCATCACACTATGTACTTAACCGTACTGACTGAGACAGACCTAGACCCAAAGGATCATATAATTGTAGTGGGCTTTACCGGTCACATTCAATCCGTTTTCACAAATAAGAAAACCGACTAATGGAAGTCCAAATCCAACATTCTCCCACTTGGGCGACATTTGTTGGTTTTATTAAAAAGTTTTATTTTACGAAAAAATTTCGAAAACGTTTATTTTGTAAAATGACTCTCGGGTTGAACAACATGGTCATATAAACATCTCAGTCAACAGAACTCGGTCCAATAAGCAATTTAATGTGAATCATAGCGGACATAGTACAATTAAAGTCATACAAGACCTTCCATGATCACAACACCAAAAACTTACCGACATGAGTCCAAAGTGTGACAAAGTGTAGTGTGGTTTTAGACTAATAGATCCAAATTTTAAGATGAGCATGCTTAACCACATTCGGTCACAGTCTCAATTGAGACCCACTTCTAAAGAAGTATTCCCCTTAATTACCTTGAAAGGTAAATACCACTTAAGGTATGTTTATAATCATTAGAGATTAAAGCACCCAATAAATGGTAAAGACACCAAAACAGGCAATAGCTAAACAGCCAATCATCAATATATATAACTAAAGGAGGCTTTTTTTTCTAATTATACTATTAGCATTAGAATTAGGAGATAATTAATTATTTACAACTTTTCTATTATAATTAGGAATATAATTTTCCTATTAGAAATAGGAAGCTTTTTTTTTCTAATTATACTATCAGCATTAGAATTAGGAGATAATTAATTATTTACAATTTTCTATTATAATTAGGAATATAATTTTCCTATTAGAATTTTCCTATTAGAAATAGGAAATAAATAACAATTTATTAAGGCTTTTTTTTTCCTAATTATACTATTAAAATTAGGAGATAATAATTATTTCAAACTTTTCTATTATAATTAGGAATATGATTTCCCTATTAGAAATGAGAATCAATTAATTATTTTATAATTTTATTATTAGAAATAGAAAATAAATTAATTATCTATAATTTATTAATATTAAAAAATTATTCATTAGTATTTGTTGACTTTTTATTAAATTAGAAGGAAAAGAAACCTTTGATATATTTATAATATCCAATTTTATAACAAGTTCTAATTAAAAAAATGAGGTATTATGAGCCTAAAAGGTAGTTCATAGACTATATATCTGAGGTAGTACCTCTTATTGCTTATTTTCTGAGTTTTATTTTAAAGTTTTTGAGTTCTGCTTTAGTATAAAGTTTTTGAGCACATTTACTAAAACATTACACTAAAAAAATATAATATTGCTCAAAAACTATATTTATAAATGGTAATATGCTCAAAAAAAATGTGTATATGCTCAAAAACTACAAGGTCTGAGGTATGACCTCAGATGCGTAATCCTTTTTCTCGGCTAAAATGCCCTATGCCGAACTGGGTTGTGACAAATGTGCATGCAATAATACGTACTACATGGAATTTACTCATGTAAAGAGTAAAATGAGCACTGAAATATGCCCCTACGTCTTTTGTTATTGCTAATGTCATATTTAATTATACATAATACGAAGTTTATTTTTCAAATGTCATAAGTATTTCTCCTACTAATTTTAAAGTTATTTCCCTCACAATACACTTCAACTTCTATTGATAATTTATTATTATATTATTCACATTCATTTGTCATTATATAAAAGTATATTAATCAAAATTTAAATAAGACGATATTCACAAATTATTGATAAGTACAAAGTTTGATATCTATTTTTCAAGGAGTATTAAAAGATAAATAAAGTTGCTGCTAATTTGCGAATCGAAATATCATATTATGACAAATGAGTAAATGGTTTGAAAAACTTTATTGTGCGATTGTTTTACAATTTAAAGTAAAAATGGTACCACGAGTAATAAAATAGATTTGAATGAGGCCTGAAGGTAAATTAGATACACTTATTATAGAAATATGTATAAGGTTAAGATTCAATTCAAGCAACAATCAACATTAAAAAAAAGTCATGAAAAACACATAAAAGGGTAAGAGTAGTTTTTCCCTAACATAGTGATGACCGTCTCTCTCAAGCTTTTCTTCTGACAAATTTACATGCATAAAAAACGGTACTATTCAATTATATGGAGCAAAATATTATTGTTGATGGTATAATTTTTTTTTTGTGTGTGTAAATTGAGCACATCATCACTATAATTTAGGGAGAGATACAAATTGGGGAAGGGTGAGACATATTCGTCATGCGTAATAGTTAATACGATGCTTTAACCACCTTTAGACAAAAATACAAAAATAAAAGAAAAAATTTAAACCTAAAAGGAGGTCACGTACTTGCCAACTCTTCTATAGTTCTCTACCTCATTAATATTCTCTTGAAGTTTATGACATTTATTTCATACTAATAAAAAAATGATTATACTGTTTCGTATGATTTGTCATTTATAACTTTTAGCTATCTTATTTGAACTTGCTTAAATTTATATATTTTAAGTGAATAACATTAGTTATAAATATGATAAAGTTTGATCTTTAATTTCCTCAGAGATAAAAAAAACTCAATTTTTATTTTCCTATAATATACTAATTAAATATCATAATGTAAAATAGGAAATTACACCACAATCTACTGTTTCAATATGTCGATGATCAACACTCAAAATAGCACATTTGTTATTTAAATAGTGTAAAAACTCTCAAAATGCTAATAAAAATGTCCAATCCTGGTTATCAAATAAAACCTAAGTTTCTGCATTTTTTTTTGTCATGTTCAACTTAATTTTTACGGGATGTAAAAATGTTGAAGTTCCGAAAGTAGCAATTAGTTTTCTGAGTTAGATGGACTTTTCAAGAGAGTGATGAAAACTTTGCATTTTAGACCGTTTTATGTGTGAACTGAAGGGATTAAGTAGTGGGCTAAAGGTTGTTTTGAGTGGGAACGAGGTTAATTGCGACGAGTTGGTTGACTAAAGTTTTTCCTTACTAGATCGAGAAAGGAGATAATAATTATGAGATAATAAAATTTAAAGAAAAAAAAGGACAATAAAAATGAGATGGAGGTGGTAAGATTTATTTATGCAAAATGAAATAAATAGCAAAGTTCGTGCATATATATAATATTCATACTTATTCAGTTTACAAATATATTACCCAAACACTTTGTTTGAGTATCTGGAATGGAGGAAGGGGAGGGGACGAGAAAAAGACTAAGAAGGGAAAGAGAGAGAAAGATAAGAGGGAAGATTGCTTCTTAAATTTTTATTTGTTGAAGGAGAAATAAATTGACTTTGATAAGGGAGACGGGGATCCATATCATCTAGAGTAAAGATTGTTGTTTCATGGAGGTGAATGTGATTTATGACTTCTTAGATGTAAAACGTGGCAGAAAGGTAGTGATAGTGGTAGTGGATTGGAGGTTATTTCAAGTAGTAAGAACTAATCACAGTGGTTGATGTTTTATTTTGCGGGTAAATTAGTGGGATGGAGGGATGGTGCATTTATGGAGGGTGATGAGTTTACCGAGGATAGTGATAATAAATAAGGTTATTTATCAGCAAAATATCGCTTGCATTAAAACATATATGTAACATGAATAATAACAAGAAACCTAAAAAAATCATACTGATAAACTTAATCTTGACCCCATCAATCCAAATTAAAGTAAAATCTTAATTCTAACAACACTGTCAAGAGCAAGGGTTAGTTTCCATTGGATTGTGGATTTTTTTTAAAAGGAGGGGTTTACTTTTTCACTTGGTTGGATAAATTTGAGAGAAGTTTCGAAGATAAGGATCGATCTTTCAAGCGATGAGATTGTTTTAGATAATGTGTGTAAATAGGGAAGAAAAATAGGGGTCTGGGTGAAAGATTTTGTTTTAAATGGGAAGATGAAGGGCAAGACTATTGTTATAAGGGGGTGGCATAAGAAGCCTCAGCCATGTAGTATTGCGTTGGAATTTGGTTCATATTTAAAGGCACGTCTATAGTTTGATCGGAAGATATGACATTTAACTACCTGTAAATGTTTTTACGTAACTACCATTTGACCCAATAATGATTATATTATGATTGTTATTCTAAAGAAGGAGATTTGTTCCATTATTGAGTTGATTGTGGAAAGTAAATATTATTGTTTTCCTTGACCAATTGAAAAACAAACAGGTATTAATGAACAAAATCTAAAAACTCTCAGTCCCAAGTATCATATATATAAACTTCATATTGGTTTTATTTTTCTAAAAAACAACATTGTCGAGAGCAAGGGTTAGTTTCCATTGGATGGTGGATTTTTCTAGAAGTAGGGGTTTAGTTTTTCACTTGGTTGGATAAATTTGAGATATGTTTCGGAGACAAGGATCGATCTTTCAAGGGATGAGATTGTTTTAGATCATGTGTATAAATAGGAAAGAAAAATAGGGGTCTGTGTGAAAGATTTTGTTTCAAATGAGAATATGGGGGCCAAGACTATTGTTATAGAGAGAGGGAGGGTCATAAGCAGCCCTAGCCATGTAGTATTGTATCGGAATTTGGTTCACATTCAAACGTACTTTTATAGTTTGACCGGGAGATATAACATTCTAACTACTTCTAAATGTTTTTACATAATTACAATTTGATTTAACAATGATTAAATTATGGTTGTTATTCGAAAGAAGGAGATTTGTTGCATCATTGAGTTCATTATGCAGAGTAGATATTATTGTTTTCCTTGACCAATTGAAAAACAAACAAGTATTAATGAACAAAATCCAAAAACTATCAGTCCAAGTATCATATATATAAACTTCATATTTGTTTTATTTTCCTAAAAAAAACACACTTTTATTCTTATGTCAATATTATGTTATTAGGAATTATTTGTTGGTCATACGGCATACATAACATCTTAGACATGAACGATGTACTATATGTCTATATCCCATTTTATTGTGAAATTTATCATACATTATTTTAGTATCCGTGCAACGCACGGGCAAGAAAACTAGTATCCATTAAAAGATAACTCCACCCACTAATGGGCAAATACACCACAACTGGTAATGGCTCAAGAGCCAACATCCATTTCAGGATAAATCCACCCACTAAAGGGGAAAAGCTTTAATGCACAACATCTCTTAACGTGCAACAAAATTTGTTGCATTTGATTCATTTTTAAGCCAAAAGAAACAGTACAAGGAATGGTTCACAATTGAATGCATTTCATCGCTTTTTGAAGTGTCATTACAGCAAGCCTAATTTCCAAACTCTATATCTCAAATTTTACTCATGCAAATACGATTATTATTATGTTATTGGAAAGCTTGGGATCTTAGACAAATCATGGATTTTGAATCACCTCCATATCAGGTATATAGCTTGAGTTATAGCCGATGCAAACAGACTACGCATTATTAGACAGCCCATGACCTATATGAACTAAACGTTGAATAACTCAATATTTACTCCATATTTTAAGGCGATTCTTTTTTGAGGTGAAAGTTAACTTCATTATATTTCCAACGAGCTATCATAGGCCTTATAATTCATCTGGAGCTAAGAGATATGGCTTCGAAAAGATGCGTCTAAATTCCTGAGTTGTTCTCCAACCCGGTTTTGGTCCGTCTTCTGTTTTGAGGTCCAGGAGCTTTGCAAATGCCAAAGTCATGAAACCAAAGCCTCCAATGGATAATTTAGAGAGTTTGGAGCAACTTTATATAGGGTCATTGGTCCTAAAAATGCAGGATTAAAGAAGTAGCTTAAGGACACATTTTGTCTATCAGAAATTGGGTTGTTTTAGAGAATGGGTGAAATGTCGCTTTCAACTTCCTTCTTTTGGCTAAAAAAGGGCTGGGCATGACTTGGGACTCCTCCTAACCTCTTGTTCTTGAATATTTGCAGCTGTCAAGGGCCATTCTCCTAAGGCTTACGCATCTTATTTGACCTTTAGCAAGCAAACAAATCTGAACTCACTTTATTACTTTATACTTTATGCTTTATTGTTTTCTAGTCTTTATATTCAGTTTGTGTAAGATAAAATAGCTGTTATTTTGTGCTTTTCTAAGGCTCTTTCGTGGCCCTTAGATCTAGAATGAATGGTGGAGATTGTATTGCTTTGGTCTATATAAACCAAGCACACCTATTGTAAACATTCAGATTATGTTGAGTTAAAATTATGAGTTTGAAAACTTAGTTTTCTACTTCTTTTCTTCTTTCTTAGTGCGGAAAACCCCTCATTACTTAGTGTTTGAGGAGGAATTTAGTTCATGCTTAGTGATATTGAACGAGATTCCGAGTCTTGAGCCTGCTTAGTGATCTAGCTCAAGTCATATCCTTGGTTACTTGCATTGTTGTCGTGTCCATTTCAGTCACAAACACAACCTGTTTTCGAGTCCAATTCTGTCCAAAACCGAGTCCTTGACGTTTTATTCCAAATTGGTTATCAGAGCTTTGGTTGAGTATTCATCTTTCCTAACTACATCTAAAACTACAAAAATAACCCAATGAGTGAAGAGAGGTTTTCAAAGCTTTGGTTTGTTTCTTGAAAAATCAGTTTTACTTAAGTTGTTGTTATTCTGATTTTTCATGGGGAAATCAGTAGCTATTGGTGTTGTACCCTATGTTCCATGCTCAAAGATGAAGCCTTGTGATCTTGGTTCCATTTCCAAGTCATTAGAAGCAGCTATGGTGAAGTTGCAAGCTCTAACAAAAGGGTATGAAGGTGATGTGCATACAAGGAGTGCAACAAGCACCCATGGGATTCCAAGGGAACCAAAACCTCCTGATTTGTATCAAGGAGAACACCTCCTACCCTATGAGTGTTCTAATTCCTCTCCTACCCTTAGAAGCAAAGGTAACACACCATTACTTCCTTCCTTTAATGGTGAAAACAGTAGAGCATTAGTGTCTTGGTTGTTTGATGTTGAATGCTATTTCGAGAACAATTGTTTTTCTGATAAAGAGAAGTGTAAACTGGTTGTGTCTTGTTTAAAGGGTGTTGCTTTGTTATGGTATAATACTCTTACAATTTTCAAGGAAGATGGAAGGGAAGGCTAGAATATGGTCTTGGTTTAAACTTGAAAGGAACATGAGATTAAAGTTTCTACCTTCTTCTGCCATGGATAATTTGTTGGCTGAACTTAAGACCCTTAAACAAAATTCCTTAAGTGTTCATGAGTATGCTAGATTATTTGAGGAATTACACTTTGTGTGTGACAATGAAGTAAGTTCTTTTCTAAAGGGAATCAGATTTTACAATGGCTTGAAATCTGAAATTGCTAGGAGGATTAAATTAGAAATGATGCATTCATATGGTGAATTGCTTGAGTTGGCTTTATGTGTGGAGAAAAGCTTAGCAAGGCCTGAAAACCATGAGGTTTTAGCTAAAAGGGAATGTTTAGGGGTAACCAAAACAGTTGGGATAGAGGAGAGTTTAGACCAAGGAATTGTCATGCCATGCTTAAATATTGCTTGTCCTAAGTCTAAGCTCCTTGAGGCAAAGGTCATGAGCACTTATGTTGAAATGAATAGCTCATGTAGTGCTATCTTTGAGAGCCCATATCTTGAAACTAAAAACCCCTTCAACTCATCACGTGAACCTACTAGTAAGGAGGAGAGTAGCCATACCCTTTCCCATGGGACCATCAATGACCAAGCTACTGATTTGGGGCCTAAAGAAGTGATTGTCGACAAAAGACTACTTAACCCTCAAACCATGGTGTTTGGACAGTCCATGGTCATGTTCAATGGTGGAACTTGTTCGGATTCAAGCAAGGGTAAAGCAAGAAGAGAGTCTTGGGTTGTTCCATACTCAAGTGTACCAAATCTGACCCCCTACATTAGCCATGGTTTTTGCTTCAAAGCCAACATATTTGAAGGTATAACTTGTCATAAATCAGCTCCTCACTTTCATTTTTATATGTTGATAAGTTTACAAGTTAGTCTTGTTCAATTGGGTGCGATTTCATACATGTTAGTCAAGGAATCCAAGCATGTGAATGCTAACATATCTAAACTGTTTTGGAGTAATGAGTTGGTTCATTTTGAGAAGTTTAGAGGCTTGAAGTATATGTATTGGGTGTTGTTAATGCTTCTATGTAGGGTTACTGTTTTTGAGATTATCATTCTTTTTTTCTCAAGGTGGAAGTTATTTGTTAACAATGAAATTGGTTCATTTAACACCTATTGTCCAATTATGAAATTCTGGTGTTTTGGATTAAATGTTGTTCAAATTCATTGTGAGAGCTTGTTAGGATTGTTTGGAACATCAAGGAGAGGGTCTTTACATGTTGTTGATGGAGTCCATGCCCCTTGAAAGCACTGATAAGCACCAATAATAATGTTCTTCCTATTTTGGGGTTGGATTTAAATGAGTATATGTTGCTGGTTATTTAAGATGATGTGGTTGTTGTTGAGCTTAGAGTAAAGGCTCATTGGCATTTGGATGAAGGATACATGAGCTCAATTGAAAGTAAAACAAAAAGGAACACAAGTAAAATCAATGAGCCTTGTATTAGCACACAAATTTCAGAACCAAGTGTGAGGGTTTCAATCCGAAGCCTTGAACAATCCACCCCAATCAAAGAGGAGTTGAAGCATAGTGAGCCATCAAATTTTAGGAATGGTAAAACCCCTCTCTTGCCATACACAATTCTGTTCTATGATCCGGGAAGAAGTCATGAGAATCCATCTCTTAAAGTTGAGCTTGATCTTTTGATGAATAGGAGGACGCGAACCTTGCCAACAAGTCTCTTCATTTTGATCCAACAGAATTTGAGGGCAAATTCTTTTGAAGAAAGGGAGTTTGCAACAAAATTTGTTGCATTTGATTCATTTTTAAGCCAAAAGAAACAGTCCAAGGAATGGTTCACAATTGAATGCATTTCATCGCTTTTTGAAGTGCCATTACAACAAGCCTAACTTCCAAGCTCTATATCTCAAGTTTTACACACGCAAGTAAGATGATTCTTATGTTATTGGAAAGCTTGGGATCTTAGACAAACCATGGATTTTGAATCACCTCCATATCAAGTATATAGCTTGAGTTATGGCCGATGCAAACAGACTACGCATTATTAGACAGCCCATGACCTATGTGAACTAAACGTTGAATAACTCAATATTTACTCATATTTTAGGGTGATTCTTTTTTGACGTGAAAGTTAACTTCATTATATTTCCAACGAGCTATCATAGGCCTTATAATTCATCCGGAGCTACGAGATATGGCTTCTAAAAGGTGCGTCTAAATTTCTGAGTTGTTCTCCAACCCGGTTTTGGTTCGTCTTCTGTTTTGAGGTCCAGGAGCTTTGCAAATGCCAAAGTCATGAAACCAAAGCCTCGAATGGATAATTTAGGGAGTTTGGAGAAACTTTATATGGGTTATTGGTCCTAAAAATGCAGGATTAAAGAAGTAGCTTAAGGACACATTTTGTCTATCAGAAATTGGGCTGTTTTAGAGAATGGGTGAAATGTCGCTTTCAACTTCCTTCTTTTGGCTAAACAAGGGCTGGGCACGACTTGGGACTCCTCCTAACCTCTTGTACTTGAAGATTTGCAGCTGCCAAGGGCCATTCTCCTCAGGCTTACACATCTTATTTGACCTTTAGCAAGGATACAAATCTGAACTCACTTTATTACTTTATACTTTATGCTTTATTGTTTTCTAGTCTTTATATTCAGTTTGTGTAAGATAAAATAGCTGTTATTTTGTGCTTTTTTAAGGCTCTTTTGTGGCCGTTAGATCTAGAATGAATGGTAGAGATTGTATTACCTTGGTCTATATAAACCAAGCACACCTATTGTAAACATTCAGATTATGTTGAGTTAAAAATATGAGTTTGAAAACTGAGTTTTCTACTTCTTTTCTTCTTGCTTAGTGCGGAAAACACCTCATTACTTAGTGTTTGAGGAGGAATTTAGTTCATGCTTAGTGATCTTGAACGAGATTCCGAGTCTTGAGCCTGCTTAGTGATCTAGCTCAAGTCATATCCTTGGTTACTTGCATTGTTGTCGTGTCCATTTCAGTCACAAACACAACCTGTTTTCGAGTCCAATTTTGTCCAAAACCGAGTCCTTGACGTTTTATTCCATAACGAGACAGGAACTGAACTATAACAATAATCATACATGCATTAAGCTTATATTTAACATGCATACATTTAGTGAAAATTAAACATCAACTTTATTATTGAAAATATATAGTACCTTAAGTACCAAAATATCTCAATTACAACTCCCACTAATTCAATGCATCAAAAGAAATCACAAGATTCATATTTTCAACATGCTTTTAATAACTCAATAGACCTGAGTCCTTTAGTCAACGAGTCTACAATCATCTCTTTGACCCGATTTCCGACTTTATGAATCTTCAAATAAAACCACTTAGATTTGCCAGATTTTACATTCGTCTTAGTGCATAAGACTAAATACCTATCATCACAACTAATAGTGATAGCTTGTGTGATATGAAGAATGGCCATGAAGCTATAGATGTAATTTCTCAATTTCTTAACATGATGAGTGGATGTATAACAGGCTGTAATCTTTGCCTCCATAACAGAGGTAGACAACTAGACATATTCTTTCAAGAGATAACACCACCAGCTAACATAAAAACAAATCCTATACCGGATTTCTTATCATCAAACACAGCCCCCAAGGTCTAATACACACTTCAGTATACATAAAATTATAAACAACACTATCATAAGGAATTTCCTACATAGTGTTCTCATCAAGTCTACTTTAAGGACGACATTCACTTACTTAAATTGTCACTTTTAGATATGAGAGTTACACCAGGTTATTCAACATTATTTCTCCCTTAAGATAATCCTAGCTAACATTCTGTTAGACATGTCACACACAATCTTAATACCAAGCACAAAACATTCTTCCCCCAAATCGTTCATGTCAAAGACAATGAAAAGATTTGCTTTTGTGTCATGCAACAAACCAAGATCATTACTACCAAGTAAAATATCATCAACATAAAGAACAAGGAATATAAAAATTCAATATCCTCCCACTGATCTTGTAATATATGAAAATATCAACAACATTTTCAACAAGTCCATTAGACTCCACAAATTTATGAAACTTTATATATACCACTGACGAGAAACCTGTTTCAATCCATAAATTGATTTCTTCAATTTACATACCATATGTTCTTTACCTTTCTCAACAAAACCATTCAAAAACAATACGAATATCCATTTTGGTATAACTTTAAATAATGGACAGTTAAAGACCTAATAATCCTTTGAAATAATAGGTGAAACTATTTTATTGAAATTCACATCTTCTCTTTTAGTATAACTCTTTGTCACAAATATATCCTTAGGTTTCTTAATAACCTTTATAATCCATGTTTATTTTAAAGATTCACTTTACACCCGACTGGATCAAAAAATCACTGGAGTAACAAATAACTCCTAGACTTTATTATGTATCTTATCGATTGCATCTCATCACATATATAACCTCCTTATGATTTATTTGCTTGCACAAAATAAATACCTTGTTTATAAGTTATAACCTTAACTATTTCACTCAAGTCATAATCAACTTCCCCGATATAGACAACAAAATCACCATACGTAAATGCATGATTTCTCTTAAAAAGCAGCTTAGAGTTGCAACAACATGTGACAAATTATTCAAGGATTGTGAAATAGTATTATCGGTCATCATACCTCCCCCATTAGAAAAAGAAGAAGAAATATTTTTCTAATGCATAATTAGAAGACTAACAAACTGATGATGAGGCAAACAGACCTTCTATTACAACAACAGGTCCCTAAGACATTCTCTAGAAAATGAACCCTCATACACTCCACAATTCATATGCTATTTAAATGATAACATAATCTATGAAATTTAAAAGTTGCAGAAAATCTAATAAACAGTGTAGGAGTGGTTTTGGGATCAAACTTACTTTTCCGAATGGGTATAAAGTCTTACCTCAACAGACAATGACAAACCTCAAATGGATCAATCTTGGCTTTATTCTTATCTACAATTCAAAAGGAGTTTTAGAAACTAAGTTGTCGGGTACTAGATCCAAGATATATAAGACACCTTTAAAAGCTTTACCTCAGATAAAATCTCTTAATTTGTATCTCGATATCAAACTCCTCGCCGTATCATTCTTACTTCAATTTGTTGAAAGACTTCACATATCATACAGTCTAACAATAAGTATTCAACAAAAAAAAAAACTCATATACAATCCCGAATCACCATGTTTATCATAAAAACTCACTATCTCGGTCTCATCTCGCATTCTTAATGATCAATATTTAACAAGTTCTAAACCTTGACAATAATTACTTTGAACTTAACAAGAGTCTTACGCTTATTACTTATAAGGTAAACATAATTACATCTAGATTAACCATCAATGAATGTGATAGACGACGTCTTTCCAAAAATAATAGAGAATAGTGGTCACAATGCCAGTGTGATTTAGGTTTTTTTCCTTTTTTTTTCTTTTTTCTTTTTTTTTTAAATTCTTTAGCATCAAAACAGATTGAATCCCATTAGAAAAACTTGAAATTCCCAGACATCGAATTCTTCAATATCAACATATACAATTCATGTACCATTTCCCACCTATTAAGGTGATAGACATTTTAAGCTCGAGTGCTCTTATATACGAGTGCAGGAGGTTTGTGCTCACCTAAGTCTATATATATATAAATATCTCAATCAACTAAACCAATGACCAACTCAACTTCACTTTCCACTTTACAATTAAAATTATTCTGATTCAGACTTTCGATAGATCAAATTTGATTACTCAAAGGAAATTTGTTAACCAGAAATAATAGTTAAGGACAAATATTAGCATGATATGGGTATACTTTACTTATAACTTTGCACAAGAATATGCTAGAGGAGTCGCAATATTCTCACAGGAATTCATATTATATTTTATGCATTTCCCTTTGGGCAGAATACACAAGACATAATTTAACTTATACAACTTCCCCCTTTGGGCAGGAAATTATAGAAACTAATTTAAGAAGTAAAACATTCCGGAATCCTTACGAATTATTTAAATTTTAGTAGATAGCCCGCTTTGGCCAAGCCAACCACCGCAATTCAAACAAATCACCGGAACACTACCCATATTTTACACCATGGTAAATAAAATCTTAGATAATCTTTAGTTTGTTGTTGGCAAACCTAATACTACTTACAATTTATATGGGTAAACAAACATAAAAAAGAAACATATACCATTAAAACATTGTATCAACAACGAACTTTTATTATTTCTTTTACCTTAATCTACAAAATAACAATTAATGTTGGTGTCCGTATATAGCACTACATTAACGACATCCCCATTAAAAAAAACCAAGAGGCATGGGAATTTTGGTAAACTTGCAGTGAGAGTATAAAAAGATAGACGAAAATCAAACCAAAATCACAGTCAACGCCCACTGTGACGATTACCCAATCAGACAAATATAACATGAAACCTAAAAGACCCACTTTTGTACAGTTATTAACTTCATAGATAAACATGTGTTTTCATTATAATTCCTTGTTAAACATGAAACACGGGTACTATATTAGACAAATATCAATCACGCATGTTAAAAGTGATCGGATGAAAATTTAAACAGTCATCAATAATTATTGCCGATCAGGAGAAGAGGGAAAAATAATTATTAAACAATAAACTCTAATACAATCCTGCTCTGATACCACATGTTAGATAAATTATAAGGATCATTGTATAGGGTACATACCTTTAGCGGAAGTAGCAGTCGGATCGTCTGGAGTGCACAATAATAATAATAATAATAATAATAATAATAGTGATAGATTAGTATACTAGGATCTTCTCCCCCCTCTTCTAGGTTTCCTTATGGTGACAATCAATGGGGCATGTCATCCCAATAACCTATTTATATAGTTTAGAGGTATTCTAGACATGAAAAGAGACCTAGCCATAATAGAACTATATTTGGGCCCCCCATCAGGTTGCCCACTGTATAATAAATCCCGAGTTTTCTTTTCAAGTAACACTGATGCTTGTCGTAGATCCTCTATGAGCCAACTCTCGGAATTGACGAAACAGATGACCTTGGTACTTACCTAGGCATGCCAACTATTAATGGAAGGGTGACTCGTCATACTTTTGCTCATTTGGAAGATAAAATAAATTCAAGGTTAGCTGGGTGGGCGACGAAACGTCTCTCTTTGGCTGGACGGGATACACTAGTCAAGTCTACTTTGACCACTATAGCTAATTATAGTATGCAGACAGCGAAGATTCCTAAAACAGTTTGTGACTCGATTGATAGAAAAGCCCGTCGTTTCTTATGGGGTGGGGACGAAAATAAGAAGTCTATACATCTTATTATTTGGGAAACAGTTCAAAAGCCAAAGTCCTGTGGGGGACTAGGTATTATTTCTGCAAGACAAGCTAATGCTGCGTTTCTTACCAAGCTGGGGTGGAGAGTGCATTCTGAACCCACAAGTCTATGGTCACGAGTTTTACGAGCTAAGTACTGCAACAACAGGTGCGATATTGATATCTTTCAATCTAAACAGAATTCGTCTAATATATGGGCTGGTATTTCGGCACAAGCCAAAACTATTGTGAGAGGCACAGCCACCGCGGTAGGTAATGGTAGAAGAACCCTTTTCTGGGATCATTCTTGGGTTGATTGTATTTGCTTATCTGACCATAATATAGCTCCTATTCCCGAAGTCTCTTTGGGTGCAACAGTTAGTGATATGTGGTGTGAACAAAATGGATGGAAATGGGATTTATTTGCAGACCTTCTACCACAGAATATTCTTCAAAGAATTTCGTCTATCTCTTTAGCTAACGACCCGGACTTGGAAGCTTCTCTTTATTGGCGGGTACGTCATCAGGTAAATTTAATTTAAAATCCACCCTAGGTTACTTGAAAGGGTTTGATTATGGCGATAATCCTGCATCTCCTATCTGGCGTACTATTTGGAGATTACCAGTTCAGCAAAGAATCCGTATGTTTATTTGGCTTGCGGCACATGGTCGCTTGATGGTAAATGTTAACAGGGTAAGAAGAAATATGGGATATGACCCCCTTTGTCCCCGTTGTAGTGTGGGTGAAGAAACCGTTGAGCATCTTCTCCGTTCGTGCCCCGTCTCAAAACAAATTTGGCAATTAATTGGCATTAACTCGGCCAACTCTTTCTTTTTTTAATTCGTCCTTCCCTGCTTGGCTAGCTAAGAATGCTAGTAACGATGTGGAGACATCTGTTGCGGATTGGCCTATTTATTTTGCAGTTACTTGCTGGTGGATTTGGAGATGGCGAAATAATGTAGTCTTTGGTAGAGATGGAGAGAACCCTATTGACCCTCGCGCTTTTCTTTATCAACAATTCGAGGCTACAAAACATGCTTTTGACCATCATAATATTTTTATTCCATCACCACGGCATCAGGACACGGAAATCTTCATACGTTGGCTACCTCCACCCCACGGGTGGACTTTATTAAACACGGATGGAGCTTCTAAAGGTAATCCAGGCCCAGCAGGTGCAGGAGGAATTTTTCGAGACGAGACCGGTAATTTTATTACAGCTTATTATTTTTTCCTGTGGAGTCTGTTCTTCAATGAAAGCCGAACTCCTAGCCTTACTAGCCGGGTTGGAGAGAGCAAAGCTTCTCCACATTTCTAGGCTTCTCATTCATATGGATAATTCCCCCTGTGTCGCCCTCATCAATGAAGAACAACTAGTGAGCAACAGTCTAAAATTCATAGTTAAAAGATGCAAAGATTTGATAGCTGAGAGCCATTGGAGGATCAAGCTGGAGCATTCATATAGGGAAGCAAACAGAGCTGCAGATTTCCTTGCTAATAAGGGAGTCAATTCTAGTACTTTAATTACGCATTTAGATTCTCCTTCTAGTGAGTTAAGCCATATTCTTAGGGAGGACATTTTTGGGGTGGCTATTCCCCGTGTAATAGCTCGTAGTTAATTTCGGGGCTTTGCCCCTCTTACGCACCAAAAAAAAACACTATATACTTAACCGTACTGACTGAGACAGACCTAGACCCAATGGATCATATAATGGTAGTGGGCTTTACCGGTCACATTCAACCCGCTTTCACAAATAAGAAAACAAACTAATGGAAGTCCAAATCCAACATTACCTTCCCTGCACAATAAAAACTACTCCTATGTAACACAGCCATATCCTATGTTAGTAAGTACATATACATTATGAAAAGCAACAAATAAAAAAATAAAAAAATTATAACTATAATAATTTAATATGATTTTTGTAAAAGTAACATAAAAAAATCGTTTGTTAGGGAAGCAATTATAGTACTTGTCATTTATTAAGATGATGAAGATAAAGTTACATATTATAGTGAATAAAGTCATGCTTAAAACGGCGTATCTATTTTAACCATAAAATGGGTCAAATACTCTTACATGCTTAATAAGAGGATGTAGTTATCAACTTACCGTCTATATCATCGTTATGACGTATGATGATAGTAAATTGCAATTATTCAATTACTGACTTTTAAATGTCTATCCCTTTATTGTTACCTGAAAAAATAGAAAGAATAGAACATTAGATCTCACATTATAATAATAAATAAAATACATTAGGATGACAAAATTAATGCGATGCAAATAGAGCAAAAGTTAAGTTTAATGTTGAATGCATAACTAAACTACTATAAGAAAATATCACAATCTAAATTCTAAAGGTGTTCGTTTAATTTTTTGGAGATGGGTAAGATGGGGTGTATATATAGAAATTTTTAGCGTTGGTTTTAACTTGAGATGTGATATAATTAAGCTTCCATAATAAAAGATAATAATTATACTTTGAGATTTAATCCTACTAAAACTCATCATACGATTAAGCTTCCAGACTAAAAGATTAATTACACGAGTTTTTTTTGGTAACTATTCTTAGCTATAAACATTTTTTTTGTAATTGCTCCCTACTTAATTTTTTTTAAAAAATTGCTACCTTAATATTTACTTTCTATAACAATCCATTCGCAGGTACGAAAATGATGTTTGTTTGCGACGATCTTTGCCGAGATCGTTGGATGGTCAAATGATAACCAAAATAAGAGTTCTTGGATGTTTTGGAATTCTGAGACTACAAATTTTGTGAATGTTGAAATAGGGGTGCTACAAGGTGATCCTAAATGGTGTAAAAATGGTCGTGAATAGGGCCTGGTCTTGCACTCTATTTTCGTGAAAACAGGGGCAGTTTCGTGATGTTTTGCGGGTCTAATTTGGGACGATTTCCTAAGGATTAGGAAAGTTTTTAAGGTTAGTATGAAATTTGCAGTGTAAGGATTCCAAAACATCCAAGAACTCGTATTTTGGTTATCGTTTGACCATCTAACGACCTCGGCAAAGACCATTGCAAACAAGCATCCTTTCTCGAAAAATGGGTACCTGGGAATGGATTTTTGTAGCAAGTTTTAATCAAAGTAAATATTAAGGTAGCAGTTTTTAAAATTTGTTTAAGTAGGGAGCAATAATATAAAAAAACGTTTATAGCTGGGAGTCGTTACCAAAAAATCCTAATTACACTTTGGTTATTATTTCTTAATACACAGTTGGTTTTTAATTTGAGATGTGAAACAATATTTTATCTTTTTCAATATATAGAAAATTAATTTTACATATTAGGTTATTATCTTTAAGTAATAAATTTTATTTAAATTATTTTGGGTGGTTTTTAAAAGTTGGAGTCTCTATAATCGCTCGAAAAAAATTTCCTTTAATAATATAGATAGATAGATAGATAGATATAGATATAGATATAGATATAGATTATATATATTACTAGTTTAAAGCCCGTTCAAAGTTGCACGGGTATGGGTAAGTAAAATTTTGAATAAATTAGGTATGACATATTTCATAAATTTATCGTCCTTGATTGATGAGTTGAAAGTAATTATGCGATCTGACTCAACAGGTTATTCACATTTGATTAAAATACTCCCAAAAAAAGAATAAAAATGTAAATTACTTGTTGAGTAGGACATAGTAATAATCAAAAAGCTACTCTTACATTACAATATGTCAAAACAAGAAAATAGGCATTAAATCGGTCTTTTATACACCCTTCTCTAATTAACTTAATTACCCGTCTTTTATACACCCTTTACCCTTTCTCTGTTGTCCGATGGTCCCTTTGTGGTTCAATCGGTCTTCAAGCTTGACAGTGGTTGGTTTTTACGGTTCACCGTCCTCTTCCTCGTTCATCCTCTTCTCCCCGCGTGCTCTTTTGTCGTCGGTGGTTGTCGTCGGAGGTGGTTACTCGGTCTTAGATGGTGGACTTAGTTTTGTTTTTGACGTTTATGGTCGGAGTTTAAAGGTATTCAGGTTTGTTCTTTTTGCTGCTGGTTGTTAGGATGTCGGTAATTAGGTTATTCTTCTAGAGGAGTGGTTTTTAGGTGGGCTCCGGATGGGTTTAAACGGTGGTGCGGGTTCGGGTCAGGTGCGGTGGTTTTCTGAAAACACTTGTCCGATTTCTCTTATTTTATAAGTTTTTTCTGTCTTCGAATTTTCAAAATAATCTTCTCTTAGAAGAGTATTTGCCGTAACAATCATCTCTTAAAGGTGTTATTTCTTAGCTTTCCGAGTTGGGGTTATTTTATAAAAAGTTATGGCTGCCATTTCTATAGATGAAATTTTTCTCAAGCACTTTGTTGTTGCTCATGGAAATGGTGAGTTCAAGGAGGATGACTGGTTACTTTTTAGTTCTTTCTTACCAATGGAAGAAACTCATTTGATTAAGGTTAAATTCCTTAAGGAGAGGGGCAGTGACTTCTTTAAGCAAAATCTGTTTGACTCTGCTGAGGGCTGCTATGAAATGGCATGTCGACTCTTATGTTTGGTTTTGGAATCCATGGAGGACTATGATGATGAATCTGTTTTGCATTTAGAATCTCTTTAATTTTGAATTTAGCGGTTTGCGCTAATAAGCTTCATGAGTATGGGACAGCCATAAACTTCTGCTCGTTGGTTTTGTCGTCTTTTCCTAAAAATGTTAAGGCTCTATTTCGTAGAGCTGTAGCTTGCATGAAGACTAATATGCTCATGGAAGCGCAAACTGATCTAGAAACTGCTTCAATGCTTGAACCTAAGAATAAAGATATCCTTAGAGAATTGAATGTTGTCAAGAATCTCCAGGCTATTAATCATAATGGTAAAAGAAGTATTGATGACCTGTTGCTATGTGAGGGGGCTAGGGAAAGTAAAAGATCTATCCCTGATTTTGACATCTCAGTAAACGATAAGGGGGGTCTTCTTGTGGTTCTTGCGTTACTCTCCTTTTTGACTCCACTATCAATGATTCTTGCATTTCGGATGATGGCCTTCCTATAAAATTCGAAGAAAATTCTTCTCCCAATATTTATTTGGAACACAATCACAAAGACTCTTAAATGAGTGATAATGAGCATATTCCTAACAAATCGGTTCTTTAGTTTTCAAGAAAGGGTGGAGGAAATTCACGACTAAGAATCTCCGGACAAGCTTATCAAAACATTCTTCAAGGTAATAAGGTGAGCTTTTACAATAAAAGAGACTTGTCAACTATGACAATTCGGATCCTTAACATCAAGGTCATCAAGGAGGGAGGAATCACAGGAGAGCATTATAAGAGAAAGAACATGAGGAGACGTCTAAAAAGCGGAAACCGAAGAAGGTGGTGGTAAATGAAGACACGATTGATTGTTCAGGTGTCATAAATGGGATTTATGGTATAAATTCGAGGGAGTCCTCTATTGGTGACGTGAACTCGAGTTCATCCTCTGTGTGCAACACCTTCTCTCCTTCTAGTATTCAGATACTCCAAGGATAACCTACGGTTGTCGCTCCAAATTCTTGCTTACCTGTTTCCTTGACGAACAACACGGCCAACACCTCTATTTGCTTCCAAGCCTATAGTGATTCAAATGAACATCAGTCATTCCTTTTTTCAGCTTGTCCTAAGAAGTGTAAGATTTTTTCGTTTGCTAAACTGTCACGTGCCTCACCTACAAGTAGGCTTTGCAGGTACCCTTCTAATCGTCAAGTGAGTGAGGAAAAGAGATTTACTAACTCCAAGAAGAATCATAGCCAAGGGGATGAATCTCCGAGACACAATGTACCTACTTGCTCTACAAGTAGGTCATTCTCCCGTAACTTTCTACATCCTCGTGGCGTAAGTGTGTCTTGTTGCAGGTACTCCTCCGAAGCCCAATTGACAAAGAAGAGAAAAGAAGTTTTCGCTCATTTGACAAGCGCAGATCGTCCCCTAAAGAAGCTTTTTCCATTTGTTAACCCCATTCGTAGTTTAATTTCGTTTTCAAATAATGTAGGTACTCTGTAAGAAAACTTTATTTATTGTTGCAAAAAAAAAGGCATTAAATCATCTATTTTAATAAGAAAATGATTTTTAAATAAGGGATGCAAATGAACTTTAAGCTTTACGATAACTACAATGAACACTGATAGTGACCTATATATGAGTTTTATGCCCATGATAGTGAAATAAAATTGTCAAAAATCAATAGAAGCATATTTATATTTACACGAGTCCTTGTGTAAGGTAGTCAAGACTAAATTAATTGTTTACAGAAAACCAATTGAATATATCTATTATGTGTTAGAGAAATCGATCATTAAAGGTGTATTTGGATAGGAAAAGTAGAGGCAAAGGAAGGGAGGAGGGGGGGGGGAAGAGAAAGGGAGGTAAGGGAAGGGGAGCGCAAATGAAATGTGGGTGTTTGGTTACAATTTCTTTCTAAATCTTGCCTATTGTGCAGAGATTATGATTCGCTTTGGAGGAGGGAAAATGGAACCCTCCAAATCTCTCCCACTCCATTTCCCTCCACCCTTATTTGCTATCCAAACAAAGGATTTTCAATCCCCTACTCTCTCTCCCTTTTTTTCCCATCCAAATCACTCAATCCAAACACACCCTAAATGACATAAACTTCTGCACATTTTTTCTTTCCACTTTTCACATAAATTGTGCGAATGCGCCCCGGTGAATTGGTTGAATATCTGAACCTATTACGTAACTTGAAAATGTTGAACGGCATCCACAGAGCCTCGGAGGAACATATTCCGGAAATAATACATTTGATACAAAAATTAAAGCACATCATCACCAAAATTAAAGCACATCATTACCATAAGATACTCATTGCTCAATTCTAAGAAGCAATTTTCGCATCAAACATACTCTAGTAAACAAAATGTCAATGCCTTGTATTTAAAACTATGGATATATATTTTCCTATAAAAAAAAACCTATAGATGTATTATAGAGTGTTACATCCCAAAATGAGTGTGACCAAATCGCCCAAATGATAGAGAATCGTCATTAGAAGCATCAGAATTTCTGTATTCATTAGGTTTTATTATTGACTCTATACTTCATATAAGATTACAAAATCTCTATATACTACGTATATGTATATAGGTGTATTAGTTAATAGTTATCATTTCTATTTTTTGAGGTAACATGATTAAGTTGTGAAGGGTTTAGGATCCCAAAGTACCTAAGACGGGGAGGGGGTGAATTAAGTACCTTTTAAATTTTTTTTTTTTTTTTTTTTTTGAAAGGGAAAGCCCTAAGGCTTACTTCATTAATAATGAATCAACGATGACAAACGAACTTGCGACCGATGGTAAACCATCTGACCACACTACTCTACCAATTACTCTAGGTGACACGTGAGCTAGCGCGTGCGCCACATTGTTATTGTTCCTACTAGTGTACGACCAAACAACCGAAATAAAGGAATTACAAAGCGACAAAACATCATCAAAAACTAAATTTAAAGAACTTCGACCACTCGATCTCTTCTTTAGAGCTTCAATAACCGGGAGGCAATCGCTTTCCACAACCACCCTTGTATATCCTCTTTGAATCGCTTCAGTGACACCTTCGAGGACCGCCATTGCTTCCACCATCGTAGGATCCCATACTTGCGACAAAACAGACGATATACCCCACTTAACAACCCCTTGCCCATCACGACAAACCAACCCCAAGCTCACCCCCTCCCCTTCCTTCACGCCAGCATTACGTTAATTTTCACGAATCCGTAAAAATTTTAACTTAACTTAATTGATTTAAGTTAGTTAAGTGAAATGGTATCTCAAATACCTAACACAACCTCTTTTAAATGAAGATTAAAAGAAGTGTCGTTGGTTATGATTAAGGCAACAGTGAAACAGACTGTAACTTGTTATCTTTTTATAAACCGTAAACAACAGACCAACGTGACAGTATAGTAGACTGTTACTTTGAATATGATAAAAACAACGAATTTAAGAATTGCAGCGGAGATAACAAGTAAAAAAAGTTCAACACAATTGGTTTTGAATTGGTTCGGCCTACACTCTATAGGCCTACGTCCAATCTACTTCTCATTAATAATTTGATAGCATTATTAACTCTAATTACAATTATTCTATTACAACGAGATTTCTCCACAATCTACTCCAATTGTGCTACTTACAAAACTACTCCGTTTCTAAAGCTCATCTAGTTCTTAAATAGTTACAAGATCAAATGTCTCTAATTTGTTCACTTAAGAATGGGAGAGACTCAATGTCGATCTAACTATGAGAAGGAAGATATTAAGCTAAGCCATACTTGAAGAATGAACTATTTTGAGACTTATAAGAAATAATAAAAGTTTGCAACTAAAGGTTTTAGACACTTGAAAATATTAAGAGCTTTTGCAAATGATTTCTATTTCTTTCTCAGATTTTAAGCAATAAAAAATGTGATTTGTTTAAGAAGTGAAGCTCTCATTTTATAGAGAGAAAAAAGGGATCTTTTTTATTTTAAAATAAATAAATAAAATTCAAGTTTGATGGGTCAACAAGGACAAGATATGACAAAGGATTTCAAATTTGAAACTTCTTACTTGCACCAAAATAGACAATTAGAAAAGGAAAGCTTTCTTTCCTTTTTTTGCCAAGAGTCACACATGTGACTTAGGCAAATAAGGAAAGACTCTTAAAGACTTTCAACAATTCAAACTTAAACTTTCAACCCATTTAGGCAAAACTCACATCTCACCAACTAAACTAGTTAACCAGACTAGTTAAGTAAGATGCCTTAATAGTTTGTTCAAAAATCATTTTGAAAAGCTTGTGCAAAAAAATTTTGAAAAGCATATAGTTCATCCGTCCAGGAAGGCAACAGTGAGCAACATTGTTGTCTTAGTATAGCAAACCAAATATTTTCCTAACTAAACACTATGGACCCAAATTAAGTAGAAGGCGGTCTTCAGCCAATGCTTCATTCGTCTTGAATCATCAATTCAACAATTCCTATTAAGTAAACTTAAGAGAAAAACATTAGTAACATTTGGCTTGTCATCATCAACAAAAAATACCCAACAAATTCCCTCTTTGATGATGACAAGGCAAATATAATGTGTGCTTCCCCCTTTGGTTCCCCCTTAATGAGACAATCAAGATCAACCCATCATTTAAATCCATGAGTAATAAGAAGAGACAATATTAGGAATTAAAAAGGAGTAAACACAAGAATAAAAGTAATAATATTAAACACTTATGAACACTAGCAAGAGTATGAACAATACCATCCGCACATATTATAGATTCACTTCCCCCTCTTGACATCATCAAGAGAATGAAGGCAAAAGAAGACGGACACAACAAAGCACCAAGGTTAGGAAATAGAGAGTATTTAAACATATGAAGGCAAATTAATGTAAACAACTCAAAAAACTTAAGGATAAAATAATAAAGCAAATGGGCAAAATAAGGGGCTGATTTGTGGGATAGCCTTAGGAAAAACCGGGTTTCGAAGGTTGGGGAAGATTTATACCCGGAGGACTCAAAACAGCGACCGAGTTCCAGCGATCAGTCGAACACACGGATTCCAGACCTTAGTGAAATACCTAGACTTTTGGCAAGATTTGTAATCGGTTGAGTACTCTATTTAGATCTGATCTTGACTTATGTTCACACATTCCTTCTCAATTTCTTCAATGAAGACACCTTTTCCTTTATCCCTTAAATTCATGAATTTGATTCTTTTCCACTTTCTTTCTTCATTCCAACTCAAGATCATTGAAAATTTTCACACTAACCTTTGTAATCATTTGGTCATCTTCAATCACATTCACATATTTTGTTTCGTCGCTAGGATCACGTTTTTTTGGGGCGATTTCAGATCATGTCTCCTTGGATCGCTTTTGGTGATTGCGTTCAAGAGCCGTTCGAGGAGAATTTATGGTGGATCTTCTTCTTCCTCTTCTTCAAGGTCGATTTGTAGCTATTATGGATCAAGAGGTGATGAAGATGTGGATGGTTGCCATTGTTAACTTAGCTTGGAGGTGATGAAGGTAGCTTGGTTGATTAGAGGTTTGAGGGTGATTTGATGAAAGGTTTAAATGTATGTTGGGTTTATCGGGTGAAAAAGGTTCAAGTAAGGGTGGATGTGAAGATGGAGATTAATTATATTTAATGTTGGATGCTGAGGCATGTAGGTAGGTAGGAGTTTATGGAGGTGTGTTGAAGAATATTTGCTTTATCATAATATACCAAAGACTTTGGACTGTAAAACATAAATTTGAGCAAATAAAACTTAAACACAATCATCAACCAGGTTTCTTAAAATGCTTTGCCAGAGTGATCAAATTTTGTACTTATACATTCTAATTAGTGAATCATACGAGATAATGCAAATAAATAATGTGTTTACATGTTATTAATCAAGCCAATCTCTAACCTAAGTTTTTTTCACTGTGCTCTTGCAAGTGGTTTAGTGAAAATATTTGCAATTTGATCCTCGGTTTTACAAAAGTTAAGACTATCACGAGGAAAATGATATCGGATTTCAATGTGTTTAGTTCGAGAATGTTGGATGGGATTTTTTGAAATGTTTATAGCACTTGTATTATCACACATAATTGGGGCATAATCGTAAAACATACCAAAATCGGAAAGTTGTTGTCTTATCCATAAGAGTTGAGAGCAACAGTGCGCTGCACTGACATATTCGCTCTCGCCCGTAGAGAGAGCGACCGTATTTTGCTTCTTCGAGGCCCAAGAAATGAGACATGGACCCAAAAATGTAGTAACACCGGAAGTACTTTTACGATCCACCGTACACCCCGCATAGTCCGCATCAGAATAACTTATAAGATCAAAGGGACAATATAAGGGATACCATAAGTAAAGATTTTATGTTCCAATCAAATACCGAAGAATTATTTTAACCGCTTTGAAATGGGATTCTTTCGGATTTGCTTGGAACCTAGCACATAAGCAAATACTAAAGAGAATATCAGGATGACTAGTGGTTAAGTAAATTAGCGATCCAATCATAACTCTATACACCTTTTCACTAACATTCTTACCATGTTCATCTTTGTCCAATTTGGATCCGGGTACCATAGGTGTATCGTGAGAGTTACCTTGAGTCATCCCAAAGTTCTTAAGCATTTCCTTACTGTACTTTTGTTGACGGATCAAGATTCCATCCTTAGATTGCTTGATTAGGAGCCCAAGAAAGAATCCTAGCTCACCCATCATGCGCATTTCAAATTCCGATTTCATTAGTTCCGAAAAATAGACACAAATAAGTTCATTTGTTCCACCAAATATAATGTCATTGACATATACTTGTACAACCAACAATTCGGCAGACTGTGTCTTTAAAAACAGTGTTTTATCTACGGAGCCTCTTCTAAAACCGTTTTCAATGAGAAATTTAGACAACATATCATACCAACACCTAGGTGCTTGTTTTAAACCATAAAGAGTTTTGTCTAATTTGAAAATATTTTTAGGAATATCATTGTCTAAAAAACCCGGAGGTTGCTCCACAAAGACATCCTCTTCCAAATATCCATTTAAAAATGCGGTTTTGACATCCATTTCGAAAAGCGCAATGCCTTTGTGAGCCGCAAAAGCTATTAGTAATCGTATGGCCTCAAGTCTAGCTACCGCTGCATAGGTTTCGTCATAATCGATTCCCTCTTGTTTATTATAACCTTGCACCACTAGCCTAGCTTTATTCCTTATAATTTCACCGGAATCATCAAGCTTATTGTGAAAGACCCACCTAGTACCAATGACGGTATGGTTGACTGGTCTAGGGACTAAGAGCCATACCTCATTCCTTTTGAATTGACTTAACTCCTCTTGCATGGCAACTAGCCAATCATCATCGGCTAAGGCGATGGTCACATTTGAAGGCTCGATTTGGGATAAGAAGGCATTGTTAGCCCAAAAGTTATGTAAAAATGCCCTTGTTCTTATTCTGGAGTTTAAGTCACTTGTTAAGTTGGAAAGCGGATGAGAACTTTGATGCTTCCACCTTTTTGGTATGAAAGGAGTATCTTCCCCCTCAATGGCAGCAGTCTCCGTGACTGTAGCCTCTGGATTTGGTGTAGGCTCACTTAGGGCAACAATGTCTTGCACTATTTCTGTCTGAGATGATGAAGTAGCACCGCTGGATTCATTTGTTCCCCCTGAACTGTTGTCTTCGTCAGAAGTCAATAGTGGAACAGACTGTTGCTGCTCTGCTTCTCCAGAATTCTTATTTGGCTCATCTTCTAGCGAGAAATCTTTTTCTAACGAGCCCAACTTCGAACTCATCGTCTTGTTCATCATCTTGTGTACCTATTCAAGAAGGCTTGATTCATCAAAAATGACATGAACACTTTCCTCAACTAACATGGTTCTTTTGTTGTAAACTTTATAGGCCTTGCTATGTTCGGAATAACCAATAAAAACCGCTTCATCACTATGTGGATCGAATTTACCCAAGTTATTTTTACCGTTGTTGTGAACAAAGCATTTGCTCCCAAAGCACTTAAAATACGAAATATTAGGCATTCTTCCACATAGAATTTCATAGGGTGTTTTATTGATTATGCTCCTTATCATAACACGATTGCGAATGTAGCAAGTGGTGTTTACCGCTTCGGCCCAAAAGTTTCTAAGCAATTTACTACATAACAACATGGTTCTAGCCACACTTTCAAGAGTTCTATTCATGCGTTCAAAGACTCCATTTTGTTGTGGGGTTCTTGGAGCGGAAAAGTTATGGTCTGTTCCATTGTCGTTACAATAAGCACCAAATGATGACTTTTCAAATTCGGTTCCATGATTGGTTCTTATGGAAACAAGTTTAAAGTCAAGTTTGTTTTGAATCTTTTTCAACCAAATTAGAAATTCAACAAATTCCACATCTTTTGAACTTAAGAAAAGTGCCCAAAGAAATCTAGAGTAATCATCAATGATAACACGCGCATAACGACTACCGCCTCTACTTATTGTTCTCATAGGTCCACATAAGTCTATATGCAAAAGTTCTAGAGGGCGAAGTGTACTAACAACCTTTTTTTTATTTAAAGGAGCTTCTAACATGTTTGCATCTAGCACATTCATCATATACTTTATCAAAGTCAAATTTCATGTTAGGAAAGCCTTCGACTAAGTCAAGTCTCCTAAGTGTGTTAAGGGTTTTAGCGCTAACATGTCCAAATCGTTTATGCCACAACCAAGGATCATTTTTCATTACACTCATGCAAGACATGGTATGACCGGATAAAGTGCTTAAGTCGGTTAAATACACATCTTTGACACGTCTTCCTTCAAGAATTACCTCTTTGGTTGTAGCACCAATAATTCGACCACAAATTTGCATTAAACTCAACAATGTTTCCACAATCACACAATTGAGAAATGCTACAGATATTATGTTTCAAACCTTTGACAAGCAGCACATTGTCGACACAAAGTAACGATGACTTACCAACCTTTCCAATGCCTATTACATCACCTTTCATGTTGTCACCAAATTTCACTGTGCCACCATTATAAGCTTCAAGTGAGAGCAATTGGCTTTTGTCACCCGTCGTGTGGCGAGAACATCCACTATCCAAGTACCAATTGCGGCCGCCTCTCACCAAGCCCTACACAAGATTTAGACTTTTAGTTTAGGAACCCGGATAAATTTGGGTCCCCTTTTACGATCTACTTGTGTTAGTAAGTCTTTACGAATCCATATTTGCTTTACAACTTTAGTGTTTTTGTCAATGTCATTGAAACGTTTTTTACAAGCATTAAAAACGTGACCAGTTTTACCACAATAATTGCAAATGGTTTATTCGGGAAGACCTACATATTTCCTCCTTCGAAAGTCGGTTTTGATAGGATCCGGTTTCTGAACGTAACAGTGTGACTGGTTTTTCCATTTAAAACCGAGACTGGCAACTCTATCACAACTCTCGATCTGATTTGTGAGGAAATTTAAAATGTTTTGACTTTCTTCCCATTTTTTCGATATATTCTTAGCCTCAACAAGGTCCTTGCTTAGTTCGTCGACTTTAAAAGTGAGATACTTATTCTTCTCTTTAGAACTTTCGAGCTCCTTTTTCATTATAACATATTTGGATTTTAGCTCCATGAAAGTCTCAAATTTTTGTTGAACTTTTAGCTTTAGACTTGAGATGCATCTATCTAGGTGAACAATATTGGATCTAGAAGAACTACATTTGGGAGATTCATTTTGAATGATTGTCCAACATTGATAGTCAATACTTTTGATATAATTCTCCATTTTGAGCTTCCACCAACCAAAATTCGCACCGGCAAAGACCGGGATCTTGGAGTGTTTTTTGGAGTCCATATCCCAAGAATCAATCTCTTAGGTGATTAGCCTCGATCAAGAGCACGAGGCTCTGATATCAATTGAAGGGTTTAGGATCCCAAAGTACCTAAGAGGGGGGGTGAATTAGGTACCTTTTAAACATTTTAACTTAACTTAATTGATTTAAGTTAGTTAAGTGAAATAATATCTTAAATACCTAACACAACCTCTTTTGAATGAAGATTAAAAGAAGTGTCGTTGGTTATGATTAAGGCAACAGTGAAACAGACTGTAACTTGTTGTCTTTGTATAAACTGTAAACAACAGACCAACGTGACAGTATAGTAGACTGTTACATTGAATATGATAAAAACAACGAATTTAAGAATTGCAGTGGAGATAACAAGTAAAACAAGTTCAACACAATCGGTTTTAAATTGGTTCGGCCTACACTCTATAGGCCTACATCCAATCTACTTCTCATTAATAATTTGATAACGCTATTAACTCTAATTATAATTATTCTATTACAACGAGATTTCTCCACAATCTACTTTGATTATGCTACTTAAGAAACTACTCCGTTTCTAAAGCTCATCTAGTTCTCAAATAGTTACAAGATCAATTATCTCTAATTTGTTAACTTAAGAATGGGAGAGACTCAATGCCGATCTAACTATGAGAAGGAAGATATTAAGCTAAGCCATACTTGAAGAATGAACTATTGTGAGGCTTATAAGAGATAAGAAAAGTTTGCAACTATAATGTGTGCTTCCCCTTTTGGTTCCCTCTTAATGAGACAATCAAGATCAACTTATCATTTAAATCCATGATTAATAAAGAGATAATATTAGGAATTAAAAAGGAGCAAACACAAGAATAAAAGTACTAATATTAAACACTTATGAACACTAGCAAGAGTATGAACAATACCATCCGCACACATTATAGATTCACATTGAAGGGTTTAGGATCCCAAAGTACCTAAGAGGGGGAGGGGTGAATTAGGTACCTTTTAAATATTTTAACTTAAATTAATTGATTTAAGTTAGTTAAGTGAAATGATATCTTAATAACTGAGAATGATTAGAGATAGAGAGAGAAAGTCCTAAAAAAGAGTGATTTTTCTACGCATAAACCCTAAAATTGTTGAAATCATGACGGTAATCAAATCTTCATCGATTTCTTCACCAAAAAATACGCAATAAAATAGTAGTAATAAGTTTTCGTGTCTTTCTCATAATTTGGATGAATTTCCAATTCTATCTCATCCAAAAGGTCCTACTTCTGCGGATGTCATTCGGGAAAAATCGGTTCATGAAGTGGTAGGGATTCCACCTCTGAACTTGGATGTACTGGTTTAAGACATTCCGTATGAGGAGGAAGGGTATGTACCAGTTCTAGAAGTGATAGAGGAGGAACCGTCTGTTATTCCAGAGGATGCTGCGCCTGGGTTACTTCAGTTCACGGCAGCTGAAGTCAAAGTGGAGCTTGATTACTGGAAGCATTCGGTTTATTGCTTTATTTTGGGTGCAAACCCTCCATGGGACATTGTTGAAGGCTTCATTAGGCGTCTGTGGATTAACCATCAGGTAGACAGGCTATCCTTTTTACCTAATGGTGTTTTTCTAGTGCGATTTAAGTCTAAGGCTGTGTTAAAGCAGGGTCATTTCTTGTTTGATAACAAACCTCTTATAGTTAGACCTTGGTCTCCTGAGATTGAACTAGTTAAGCATGAGGTCAAGTCTGTGCCGGTCTGGATTCGTCTACTTAATCTTCCACTCAAGTTCTGGGGAAAGGGGATTGCTCGTATTTCTGGACTTGTAGGGAAATTTATTAAGTGTGACATAGCAATTGAGGAGAGAACTAGGCTTGGCTATGCTAGAGTTATGATTGAGATGAATTTGGGTGACCCTTTACCTGATAAAGTGTCTTTTTTGGTTGAGAATGGTGTGTTAGTAGAAATAGTGATGGAGTATGAGTGGAAACCTATTGTTTGCTTGAAATGCAAGGGTGTTGGTCACAGTGCTGAGGACTACAGGAAAAAGAACCAAAAAAACTAAATCAGTTGTGCCTGCAAAACAACCAGCTCCTGCAAAGCAACCTGTGGTTACCAAAGTTTGGAGACCTAAAGCTGCTACTGGTGGTCAGAGACAGAAGAGTCAGGTTCCTGTTGCTCAGACTCCAGTAGCTACTGTTCCAGTTGATGTTCCTCTGACTACTCCTGTGGTTTGGCATAAGGATGGGACCTATACAATGGGTTTCACCCCTGCTAGGCCTATAGTGAGGATGACCAGGCAAGAGAACTCTGATGGGGGGTATAGTGTTCATAAATTTGGTCAACAAACTTTTCTAGAAGCTTTAAACAAATCCGGTTCACCCAAGGAAGGAATTGGGACAAGTGGTAGTGTTCCTCACCAGGTGGTGGGGAATGCATAACCTTGGATTTTGGAATGTTAGGGGGCTAAATAAACCTACAAAACAGAGAGTTGTTAAATCATTCTTACTTAAGCATAATGTGGGTTTGTTTGGTCTCCTTGAGACAAAGGTTAAGGCCTTGTCTCAAAATAGTATCAGTGGTATTGTTATTGATGGATGGAGTTTAACCACTAATAATAGTTGTCACAAAGGGGTAGAGTATGGGTTATCTGGAATCCAAGTATTTTTCATGTGGATATTGTCAATTACTCTGCACAATGTATTAATATGAAAGTTGTGGAGATTGCTTCTAATAAGCTCTTCTACTTGTCTATGGTCTATGCTTTTAATGATTTACAAGCAAGAGGGCCTCTTTGAAAGCAGCTCATTAATTTTGCCTCTGTTGTTGATGGAGCTTGGGCAGTGTGTGGAGATTTTAATTGTGTTCTCTCACACTCTGAAAGGTTAGGAGGCAGTAGTACTGATGCTGAAATTGATGCTTTCCAGGGCTGTCTTACTAGTTGTGGTCTTGTGTATTCTCCTGCTATGGGATCCTTTTTCACCTGGAATAATAAGTAAGAGGTGAATGCAAGGGTGTATAGTAGGCTTGATCGCTTTTTGATTAACTCTGATTGGAGTTGCTCTATGTCAGATAATTATGCACATTTCCTACCTGAAGGTAACTTTGATCACACTCCCTGCATTCTCAAAAAGGCAGGACAGCTTCTTGCTACCAATAGGCCTTTCATATATTTTCAGATGTGGGGGAAATCTCCACTTTTTCTTCCTGGGATGGCTGTTTGGTGGGATGTTGAGTGCACTGGTACCAGAATGTATGTTTTAATTAAGAAGCTTAAAAATCTTAAGCAGCACCTCAAGCATTTTAATAAAGATCGGTTCCACAATATTGAGCAAAGGTGTCGCTATTGCTTTGAAGAATTTGGAGTTTATCCAATCCAAAATTGCTCTTGATCCTACTAATGTGGATTGGTTGATGAAGGAAGCTCCAGCTGCCAAGGAGTATTCTGAGCTGCAGCAAGCCTGCCATCTTTTCCTTAGCCAAAAAGCCAAGGCTGCTTGGTTAAAAGATGGAGATCAAAACACTAAGTACTTCCATGGTGTCATAAGGAGTAAATTCTTGAGGAATCAAGTGCTTGCAATCAAAGATCTGCATGGAATTGAGCATACTGATCCTGTTAGGATTCAGAATGCTTTTTTGGAATTTTATATTAACTTGCTAGGCACTGAGAGTGTTACTGATAAGGTTAATGCTAGAATAATTCAGACAGGTAGGACTTGCACTGAGGAGCAAGCTACTGGTTTGCTTCTGACTGTAACCAAGAAAGAAATTAAAGATGCCATTTTCTCTATTCCAGATCACAAGGCTCCAGGGCCTGATGGGTTCTCTAGTTCCTTCTATAAAGATGCCTGGAGTATCATTGGGGATGAGGTGAGTGCTGCTGTTATGGACTTTTTTCAAAAAGGGAAATTGCTCAAACAAGTTAATACTACCATCCTTACTCTCATTCCCAAATGTAAGATGCCTACTCATGTCACTCAGTTTCGTTCTATTGCTTGTTGCAATGTAGTTTATAAGTGTATTTCTAAGCTTATTTGCAACAGACTTTCTACTGTGCTGCCTGAGCTTGTTAGTGTGAATCAAGGGGGTTTTATGATAGGAAGGAGTATCATTGAAAACATCTTAGTCTGTCAGGATTTAGTAAGATTGTATAATAGACAGGCTTGCTCCCCCAGGTGTATGTTTAAAATAGATCTAATGAAAGTATATGATTCTGTTAGTTGGACATTCTTAGATGAGTTGCTGGAAGCCTTCAAGTTCCCTAAGCACTTCAGGGAGCTGATCATGGAATGTGCTGGGAGTGGCTCATATTCTATTTCTCTAAATGGTGACACTTTTGGCTTCTTCAAGGGCAAAAAGGGTTTGAGACAGGGTGATCCCATGTCACCTCTTCTCTTTACCTTGTGTATGGAATATCTGAGCAGGATTTTAACCTGTGCCACTGGAAAGTTAAAGTTTCATTATCATCCTCTTTGTAAACAGTTGAAGCTTTCACATCTGATGTTTGCAGATGATTTACTAATGTTCTGTAAGGGAGATGCTGCTTCAATGATGGTTTTACTCAGAGCTTTCTCTTCTTTTTCCTTGGCATCTGGTTTGAAAATGAACTCTACCAAGTCTGAAGTCTATTTTAATGGAGTTCCTAATTCTTTAAAGAAGGAAATTCTTTCAAACTCTGGGTTTAGTGAAGGGCAGCTTCCATTTAAATACTTGGGTGTGCCAATTACTGCTGGGAGATTGAAGAAACTTTCTTATGCTGGAAGGTTGACCTTGGTGGAATCTGTTTTGGCTACTATGCATAGGTATTGGGCCTCTATCTTTGTTTTACCAAAGGGTGTGCTGAGTAGAGTAGATGCCATCTGCAGGAATTTTCTTTGGGAGGGTCATGCTGAGTATAGTAGTGTTCCTAGATTGGCCTGGCATAAGGTTTGTGTCCCAAAAAGAGAAGGTGGATTGGGACTGAAAGAGAGTCATGTTTGGAATGTAGCAACTATAGGTAAACTTATTTGGTGGTTGGCTGTTAAACCAGACAAGTTGTGGGTCAGATGGGTACACCATATTTACATAAAAAATTGGCCTGGTTGCATCATAACCCTTCCTCTGATGCCAGTTGGCATTGGAAGAAGATTTGTAAGGTCAGGGATCTCATTAAGGATGGGTTTGTATCTAATGAATGGAGTATTGGTAATAGGGAGTATACTATCAAGAGTTGCTACAACTGGATTAGACAACCTAGACCAGAGGTGTCCTGGTTTAGGTCGGTTTGGCACTCACTAGTCTTGCCTAAGCATGCTTTTGTGGCCTGGCTGGTGAGTAGTAATGCGCTACTGTTGAAGGACAAGCTGTATCAATTAGCAGTAGCTCCTGATGACCTTTGCTGTGTGTGTCACCTTCAGAGAGAAACTCATAACCACCTTTTTCAGGAATGAAGCTTCACTCAGAGGTTAGTTCATTCTGTTTTGGATGGTTTAGGTTCTCCTATTGGACAGCATGATTGGATTCATTGCGTAGCTCGGAGGAGATGGAGCAGGTTGAGAAAGGCTGTGATTAATGCGTCATTCTAGCCTGCTGGTATGTGACTTGGATGCAGAGGAATGAGGCACGTCTGAATGGTAGAGTTGCCAGACCTGAACACTTGGCTGCTCACATCAAGAGTGTCTTAAGAAGTCGTGTTACTGTTTGTAAATCAAATTTGGTCTCTCCCAGAGATGAAGTTTGGTTGAATAGGGTGCAATTAGTGTAATATTAGCATCTACAAAATTGTACTGGTTGGAAAATGGACTGTGTGTATATTGCTTTGATAATTAATGGAAAGTTTACATTTTAGCAAAAAAAAAAAGAAATGATATCTTAAATACCTAACACAACCTCTTTTGAATGAAGATTAAAAGAAGTGTCGTTGGTTATGATTAAGGCAACAGTGAAACTGACTGTAACTTGTTGTCTTTGTATAAACTGTAAACAACAGACCAACGTGATAGTATTGTACACTGTTACTTTAAATATGATAAAAACAACGAATTTAAGAATTGCAGCGGAGATAACAAGTAAAATAAGTTCAACACAATCGGTTTTGAATTGGTTCGGCCTACACTCTATAGGCCTACGTCCAATCTACTTCTCATTAATAATTTGATAACGCTATTAACTCTAATTACAATTATTCTATTACAACGAGATTTCTCCACAATCTACTCCGATTGTGCTACTTAAGAAACTACTCCGTTTCTAAAGCTCATCTAGTTCTCAAATAGTTACAAGATCAAATCTCTAATTTTTTCACTTAAGAATGGGAGAGACTCAATGTCGATCTAACTATGAGAAGGAAGATATTAAACTAAGCCATACTTGATGAATGAACTAATTTGAGACTTATAAGATATAAGAAAAGTTTGCAACTAAAGGTTTTAGACACTTGAAAATATTAAGAGCTTTTGCAAATGTTTTCTATTTCTTTCTCAAATTTTAAGCAATGAAAAATGTGATTTGTTTAAGAAGTGAAGCTCTCCTTTTATAGAGAGAAAAAAGGGATCTTTTTTTATTTTAAAATAAATAAAACAAATTCAAGTTTAATGGGTTAACAAGGACAAGTAAGATGTGACAAAGGATTTCAGATTTGAACCTTCTCACTTGCACCAAAATAGACAATTAGAAAAGAAAAACAAGGAAAGCTTTCTTTTCCTTCTTTGCCAAGAGTCACACATGTGACTTAGACAAATTGTAATACCACAGATTATGAGCTGTTGGGTACTCTATCGAGTAAGTTAGTTTTGCGTTCAGGAGAGTGTTCTGCCTGATTGATACTCGATCGAGTAAGGGCAACTCGATCGAGTAGGCGGTACTCAATCGAGTACCTCAGTTACTCGATCGAGTAAGTCCGCGTAGAAGTCTTCCGCTGTATTGTCATGACATTTTATTTATTTCAGTTGGTTTTGGCTTGGAACATTTGTATCGTATTCTTTCAGTTTTGGTATTATTGTAAACACTTTAAATTTATTTACTTAAAGTACGTTTCATGATGCTCGCTTTTGATTACTATGCCTCGGGTAACCGAGATAGTAGCATTCTCATGCATTAGGTGGTCTTGGTAAGGCAACTTGGTGTATGGGGGTGTTACAAAGTGGTATCAGAGCGACGATTTTGGAACCTATAACTAATGAACCTAATGAACTTAAAGAGTTAAATTAAAATGAACCCGGGTAAGAGTTGGTAGTAGCTAATGCAAAGGTTTAGGAGACGTCATAAAGTCGCGAACTCGCCCTACAACTTTGAACCGGTCACTATGGGGTGTCATGGGATCGCTATGTGTTTCTTATTGTTCATGTGCATATGTCGATTGAAGTATATGATGGATGTTGTGGTGGAAAAGATAAAAGTAAATGTTGCATGATGATATGAATTGTGGTATAAGCATGTTTATAAGACGAAAGTGAATTTATAATGTGGCATTTCTAGTAACATGTGAATAGGAGTTGTAATGTATAATATGTTTTTGTTTCTACGAAAAGCTATAGAGTTAAAGGCATGTGGGTAGTGTAGCATCTTCAGCATGACTCGTTCGAGTGGGGTGAACTCGATCGAGTAGGTTAGACTCGATCGAGTGGGCTGAGCTCGATCGAGTGGGTAATGTATACGTTGGGCAGTAGCTACTATTTTGTGCAACTCGATCGAGTCAAGGGAGTACTCGAACGAGTGTCCGGTACTCGACTGAGTACATATGTGACTCGATTGAGTACGTTTTATGATAGTTCTGGGCAGGTTCTAGAGTTGGGGTACTCGATCGAGTTGTTGGTTTACTCGATTGAGTGACTCCTACTCGATCGAGTGTGTGTTGTTACTTGATCGATTAAGTTCTATGTGGGTCATATTTGCTTTGAGTCGTAGGCTATGTGCTTACGTTTATCTCCCTTTTATAGCTCAAAGATATGCCGCCAAAGAGATCAGCGTTTTACGTTAGGGAGGAGATGAGTGTTGATGAGATTTCCAAGATAGTTGAGCATCAGGACGCGCTTACCGAAACCCTCAAGAAGATGAGGAAAGATAAGGAGGTCGGGTAGACTTTGCCAAGATGAGCATTACGATATCTCTCTTAAACCTCACTACCTATGTGGGTACGGGTGCGCCGATTTTGCTCGACAACTGGCACCGGGAGATGGAGAACATCTTGGGAGTGGTACACTGTCCGGAAGAGTTTAAGGTGGAACAAGCTGCGTTCTACCTGAGAGATTCAGCTGGGGAATGGTGGAACAAGGTGAAGGAGAGTGCGTTGGACATCTATAGGAGATAGGGTAAGACTGCAATTCCGTCGTCTGAGTTCAAGAGGGCTATGAGGCAGAAGTTCATTCCGGAGCATGTTCGTAGGAAAATCCGTGATGAGTTTGATTCCTTCAAGATGACCGGAGATATGACAGTGACCGAGTACTATCACAAGTTCAATGAAAAGGTCGGATATGCTGAGGATATGGGGCTAAATCAGGAGAATTTAGCACTTTGATTCGAGAAGGGGTTGACTTAGAAGATCATGGAGAAGCTAGCGGTGGGGACTCTTACAGATGTGAAAGAAGCTTATGAGAGGGCTGGACGAGCTGAGAGGTTGGTCGAGATGGCCAAGGAAAACAAAGAGAGGGACTCCGAGAAGAGAAAGGCTAAGAGTGACGGCGGGGCACAATCTAGTTACAAGAGGGGTAACAACAACAATCAGGCAAGAGCCTATTCTTCTGGGTCGGGTTTTAGTGGAGGTTCTTCATATGGGCGCGGTTGTGGTAGTAGCAGCAGCTGGGGTATGACATGTTTTAACTGTGGCGGTATGGGTCACAAGAGGCATGAGTGTACGAGGGCTATGGGAAGAGGCTTTCAGAGACAGTCTCAGGGGAGCTTTTCACAGGGACCAACGCAGAGCTATGCTAGCACCCGACCAGCTGGGTCATGGAACAATCAAGGAGGGCAAAGTAACAACGGTGGGTTCAACCGCAATGGCGGTAATTCTTATCAGAAACCGGTGGGTAACAACAATCAGGGGTTAGCTGCCAAGCCTTCTACATCTGCCAGCACAGTGCAAGGGAGTGGACAAAAGAGCAGTGGTAAGTTGTTTATGATGGACAAGCAAGCTGCTGAGGATGATGCACACATGATCACCGGTACTTTTCTTGTTAACAACGTTTCTACCTTTGTTTCGTTTGATTCGGGGGCGTCGCACTCGTTTGTATCATCGAGTCATGCTAAGTCTTTGGGTTTGAGAGAGTTTGAGTCTGTAAAAGATGTTGTTTTTATACCGTCGGGTGAGTCAGTGTCTTGTGGGAAGTTGTATAGAGGGGTGTCCATGGTTATTGGGCAAGTTGATCTTCCAGTTGACTTGTTGGAGTTCCCTATGAATGGTTTTGAGATGATAGTTGGGATGGATTGGTTGGGTAAGTATAAGGCTAGGATAGACTGTCACCAAAAGAAGGTTTCTTTGAGAGGTCCTAAGGGAGTTAGTGTGACTTATCGTGGGTTTGTTATCAAACCCAAATCCAAAGTGATTGCAGCGGTGGGATTAAAGTCATACTTGAGGAAGAGGTGTCCTTTGATCCTATCCCATGTGAAAGACACTAGTATGGTGGAACCAACAACAGCTGAGATACCAGTGGTGGGAGAGTTTCCAGATGTTTTTCCAGATGAGATACCGGGTTTACCACTGAAGAGAGAGATAGACTTCAGTGTAGAGTTGAAACTGAGGATGGGACCAATCTCTAAGGCCCCGTACCTTATGGGTCCTAAGGAGTTAGAGGAGCTGAAGAAACAGTTGAATGATTTGGTGGATAAGGGATACATTAGACCAAGTGTATCACCGTGGAGTGGACCAGTCTTTTTCGTGAAGAAGAAAGATGGGAGCTTGAGGTTGTGCATAGACTACAGAGAGCTGAGCCGTGTTACATTGAAGAACATGTATCTTTTAACAAGGATAGATGATCTTTTTTACCAGTTGAGTGAAGCAGGTGTCTTTTCAAATATTGATCGAAGGTCGGGGTACCATCAAGTGAGGATCTGGGATGAAGACATACCAAAGACAGCGTTTCGATCGAGGTATGGTCACTATGATTATGTGGTGATGCTGTTTGGCTTGTCTAATGCGCCAGCAGTGTTTATGGATCTGAGGAACCGAGTTTTCAGTTAGTACTTGGATCAGTTTGTGGTGGTGTTTATAGATGACATCTTAGTCTACTCTAAGACTAAGGAGGAGCATGAGGAGCATTTACGATTAGTGTTGCGAACTCTCAGTGACAAACAATTGTATGCTAAGTTATCTAAGTGTGAGTTCTGGTTAAAGAAAGTGGCTTTTCTGGGTCATGTGATCTCTAAGGAGGGTATAGATGTGGATCCTTGCAAGATTGAGGCAGTGTCTAACTGGAAGGCACCAAAGAATGTGGCCGAGATCAGGAGTTTCTTGGGTTTGGCAGGGTACTATCGATGGTTCGTGAAGGACTTTTCCAAGATCGCCAGGCCTATGACAGCGTTGATGCGGAAAGAGAACAGGTTTCATTGGGATAAAAGTTATGAGACGGTGTTCTAAACATTAAAGGAGCGTTTGACCACAGCTCCAGTCTTAGCTTTACCTGAAGGAAGTGAGAACTTCGAGGTGTATACAGATGCTTTAAAGAACGGGTTGGGTTGTGTGTTGATACAAAACGGGAAAGTCATTTCCTATGCTACTTCTAGGCAATTGAAGTCTTATGAAGAGAACTATCCGACACTTGATCTAGAGTTTGGTGCAGTTGTGTTTGCTCTCAAGATTTGGAGACACTACCTTTATGGGGCGACCTTTAAGGTGTTTTCTGATCACAAGAGTCTCAAGTACATCTTTACTCAAAAGGAGTTGAACATGAGACAGAGGAGGCAGATGGAGCTTATAGGAGACTATGGCATGGATATCATATACCATGAAGGGAAGGCCAATGTGGTGGCCGATGCGTTGAGCAAGAAGAGTGTGCATTCTCTATGCACAACTATGTCACTCATGAGGCTGAAAGATGAAGTGACCAAGATGGGTATATATGTGATCCAGAAAGGGGACTAGAGGTGATTTGACAGTTCAGCCGGATCTTTATGATGATATTCGCAGGAAACATGCTTTTAATCCCAAGATTCAAGAGTGGCGAGTTGGAGTAGAGAAATGGATGGTGTCCCAGTTCTCTATTCATTCAAATGGGAGTGTTCGGTTTGATGGGAGATGGTGTGTACCTAAGGATGAAGAGTTGAAAAAGATAATCATGACAGAGGTTCATTGCACACTGTATTCAGTACATCCATGTTGTGACAAGCTTTATAGAGACCTTAAGAACACGTTTTGGTGGCCGGGGATGAAGAGGGAGACAGCTGAGTTTGTGGCTAGATGTTTGACTTGCCAGAGAGTCAAAGGGGAACAGCGAAGACCGCAATCTAAGATTCGGTCCCTTGAGGTACCTGAGTGGAAATAGGAATATATCTCCATGGATTTCATAGTGGGTTTATCGAGGAGGCAGCAAAGTAATAACATGATATGGGTGATCGTTGACCGTTTGACTAAGTCAGCTCATTTTATTCCAATGAAAGATACGTGTAGTAAGGTGTAGTTGGCAATTGGTTACGGGAAGAATGTAGTGAGGTTACATAGGGTGCCAAAGGACATTGTGTCATATCGGGATGCGAGGTTCATTTCTCGATTTTGGCAAGAGTTGCAGGAACTGATGAGGACTACCTTGAAGATGAGCACTGCATTTCATCCTGCAACAGATGGGCAGATAGAGAGGATAATCAAGACCTTGGAGGACATGTTTAGGGCTTGTGTAATGAAGTTTTGTGGTAGCTGGGAAGATAAGTTGGATCTGATAGAGTTTTCTTACAACAACAGCTACCATACGAGTATTGGGATGACTCCGTTTGAGGCTTTGTATGGGAGAAGATGCAGGAGTCCGATTTGCGGGGATGATAGCGTTGAGGCAGTGATTTTAGGTCCACAGATGGTATAGGATATGGTTGAACATGTGAAGTTGATTCGAGAAAAGATGAAAGCAACACAAGATCGCCAAAAGAGTTGTGCGGACTTCCAACGTCGGGACATTGAGTTCCAGTTGGGGATAAGGTTCTTTTGAAAGTGTCACTTATGCGTGGGGTGATGAGATTTGGTAAGAAAGGAAAGCTAAGCCAAAAGGTCATTGGCCCTTATGAGATTTTGGATCGTGTGGGAGAGGTTGCTTATCGGTTAGCTTTGCCACCAGCTTTGGACCGTGTACATAATGTGTTTCATGTGTCTCAACTATGGAAGTATGTGAGTGATCTTTCTCATGTGCTAAAGGTTGAGAACATTGAGTTGGATGAATCCTTGTCTTACCTTGAAGTGCCTAAAGAGATCCTAGATCGCAAGGTTCGCAAAACTAGAACTGGGGAAACAGTGTTGCTGAAGGTTTTATGGTCCAATCACAACGTTGAGGAATCAACTTGGGAGGCGGAAGAAGCTATGAAGGAGCGCTTCCCGTCTCTTTTTGATCATGTATGTGTGGTTACGAGGACGTAACCATGTTTCTTTTAGGGGGTAGGAGATGATCGCATAAGGTTTTTGTACGGTTTTATTTAAGTTTTGGTAAAATTAGCGTTTGTTTTGAGTCATAATGAGTTTTGTTTGGGTTTTGTTTTTGAGTTTTTGTTGTGTTGTTGTGTCGTAGTTGAGTTAGTAAGTTTGTTTTTGGGTATGGGTTTGAACTTCGAGGACGAAGTTCATTTTTAAGGAGGGAAGACTGTAATACCACAGATTTATGAGCTGTTGGGTACTCTATCGAGTAAGGCTTACTCTGTCGAGTAAGTTACTTTTGCGTTCTGGAGAGTGTTCTGCCTGATGGATACTCGATCGAGTAAGGGCAACTCGATCGAGTAGGCGGAACTCGATCGAGTACCTCAGTTACTCGATCGAGTAAGTCGGTTTATACGGGTTTTTGCCGGGTTTGATAGCAACGCGTGAAAAGGTTATATAAACATTTCCATCAATTTCTTTTACCTTTTACTTATTCTAAACGTTTTACAAGAGAAAAAAAAGCAACGTAAGATCCTTCTCTCGCATTGCTATCAAATCCAAGGGTTAGAGTCGTCGGCTTTCAGAGTTCTTTATACCGTTGAGATCGTCGCATTGTGGGTAATATCCTTGTACCGTTTTTATGCTGATTCATTAGTTTCGGTTTAAACCGTAATTGGGTGAATTGGGGATTTTGGGAGTATTGTTGATGTTAGATTGTAATTGTATGATTATGTGATTATAGGAGGTGATTTTGTAGAGGAACGCTTTTGATCTGCTGCTTGTGATTGTTGATCGGTGATTTCATTCCAGATAGGGTTTCCCTACTCAGTTATTGTGTAAATTGTATAAGATGGTTGTTGGTTGATTGGCATGTGATTACATCGTAATTGGTTTTGGTGTTGTTGATGTTGTAATTGGTTGTTGTTTGTCTATGGTTCGCGAGGTACGCCCTTGGCTGGGTGGAGTCACTTGCGGGAGTGGCTTTGACACGTGCATTTTGTATAGTCTTTTTAGCCTATTTCAGCACGTATTTCCATGTACTTTTGTACTGTTTATATAGTATTATGCCCCGAATTGGCTACTTTGGTTCGTTTTGTCCATTTTGTAGAAATAAACGTGGAAGTAGTACAATCGTACCATTTTCGTCCCTTTTTGCATGCATTTTGAGGAGACGGGATTGTTCAGAGTGAGATCTTCCATTGGAATGCGTGAAGGAACGGTCTACGGAGCAGTCAGTCACGAGTTTGAGCTGTTTTGGAGGAAGAATACTCGATTGAGCTGTTTTATTGGCCGATCGAGTGGTTTCTATGGCTGAGGTTGGTCGATCGAGTATTATTGTACTCGATCAAGAAGTGCTGGAATTAGGAATTACTCGATCGAGTAACAATTTTGGTCGATCGAGTAGATATTTTGGAGAAGTACTCGATCGAGTTGTTTCAGACTGCTCGATCGAGTGGATTTGTCTTTCATGGGCTTTAATTAGTCCGTGAACGTGTTTTAGCTTATGGACTTAGTAATTTTTCTATTTAAACGCATAATAACTAGGTCATTAGCATTCATTTTCATATTTATTTTTCATCTTTCACAAAAAAGACTGCGTTTCTTTCTCTCTTTCACTGTAACTTTTGCTTTCGGATTTTCTCGCTCGGATTTGTTTGTTCTTTACGCCGGATTCTTGCGATTGTAATCTCCTTCTCCCTTTTTAATATTAATCTCTCTTTTATTCATCTTAATTACTTGTTTTGTTCCTTTAATTTTCTGCCCTAATTACTTTTATGGAATTTGATTATTGTTTCATCATGCTTAATGTTAGTTTATTCTTTATTATTAGTTTTGACAATATTAATAGCATGAGTAGCTAATCTATTTCATGTTTGGATTACGGAATCTACGGGAGAAATGTGACGATGTAGTAAATAGGTTAGATGAATTATTTGTGGGACTCTGTCCCCATAGCAATATAACTGTATTTACCGACTTAGTTGAGTGCACGCTTCTGAGTCACCTTTTTAATCTGGTTAAATTTAATCTTGGATCGGAAGATTGGACTAAATAGACCTGCTATGAACAGTAGACTACCCTGACGAGGACGGAAGTTAAGTTAGTGGAAATCTAGGGTAGAAAATGGACCGGAAGGACCTTTCCATATCCGTCTCACAGTAATTTATCTAAGTTGTTTACAGTTGAGTCACTGGACTACCGTAGTAAACCGAAATCCTGACATGTCCCTTCTCTATTGATAGTTTATTCTCATTTTCTGTCTTTAACGCTCTTTCTTTATTTCTCTTCCTTTAAACCCTTAATTAGTTTAGAACAGTCAAATTACAAACCCCCCATTTGTGACCAAATAGACGGACTCTTACAGATATCTTGCCTCCCTAAGGAGATCGACCTGACTTCCCTAGCTATATAGTTAGTTTAGTTAGTTATTTTTTATAGGTATACGACAGCCCTGTCAGGCTTCACGCCCTTGATTCGCCCTTTGTGATTATCGTCACAAGGGAGATGTGCACATTAATGGACTTGGGTTATTCGCTCGATGGGGATGAGCGGGGCTTAGGTGGGAACGGCAGCGGTCCCCCACTGGTGACGAGGAATACCTGTTACGATGGGTATTTTGGCAGGGCTGCACACTTTAGTGTGTAGTCAGATGATTGGTGATGTGACGGTGTTAGGGAATTGTGATTTTGTTTCTGTTTGTTGTTTATCTTATATTTTTTTTTTTTTTTGAAAGAAACCCTTACGGGTTATCATATATTACTTAAATCCAGGGCCGCAATGTTAACAAAAAACAGAGGCAAATCATCTGTCCAAAATTGCCTACCTATGGACCACGGAACAGCGTGAGCCACTTTGTGTGCCAAACTATTAGACAATCTACTAGTATAAGTAAAAACAACAGACTCAAAAAACAAACTAATTCTAAAGATATCATCGTATATCAAACAAATATCACTCCGGCCCTTTTTATTCTTCTGCAAATCAGTGACCACAATAAGACAGTCACTTTCAATAATAATATTCCGCAACCCCAGCCGTCTTGCTTCTTTGAGACCAAGATACAGAGCTTCTGCTTCCGTCATTGCCACATCCCGACCACCCTCCTCCTGAACAGCTACCGCCCACGCCACTCCCCCTTGCTCATCTCGGCATACCGCCCCCATTCCCACTCCCAGACCCTTCTTAACGCCCGCATCAACATTAATCTTCCATACACCTGCACCCGGCCTCACCCAACCGCCAAAAGACCGACCACACACCCCCCTCTCCCTCGCTGCCCCCGCTTTATCCTCTTGACAACATTGCATTTCCCAGCTTATATCCATTACTCTCCGGACTATAGCCTCACAACTCCACCCACGTCCATCAAAAACCATCTTACTCCGCTGCTCCCATATTACCCAACAAGTAGTCATAAACATCACCCTCTCCTTCTCCCCCATATCACGAATTAACAGCTCCACCCACTCCCTAACATTCCCGCCACCAACCATTCCTTGCACATCTAAGCCGACACCTTCCCATACATCATCATTCCACCCACAATCCCTCAATACATGGACACAAGACTCAGCTTCAAAATGACACCGAGGACACGAGCAATCCACCCCTCTCAAACGTGCTGCTATATTAGCCTTGACCGGCAACGCATTGTTACACAGCTGCCACATAAAGGCTTTAATACGCGGTAAAACCGGGGCAGCCTATAACGCCTTCCACAACCAACCTCCCATCGAACTATCCGACTGCTCCCCCTCCCCTCCCTCATCGGCTGCTAACAAGCGTTACCCCTCCTTCACCAAGTACTCCCCATCCTTCGCCTTATCCAAACACCAGCTATCCTCCCTAGAATGCTCACTCAGATGGATACTCATAATCCTTTCCACTTCAAAAGGCAGAAAAACCGCCTCCACCTTCTCTCGATCCCACCGTGACTCACCCACCACCATGAGCTCCGCTACTCTCATCTCAAGAGCATTATCCCCTCGTGGCGAGACAACACACCTAGAAGAAGTATTGGGTATCCACGGATCCAACCAAACCCGCGTATCAACTTCATTGCCCACCCTTTTCCTTAAGCCCAATCCCATAACACACTTTACCTCACAAATACTCCTCCAAGTATAGCTCGGATTATTCCCTACTGGCGCATCCATAAACGTGCCATTTGGAAAGTACTTACCCTTCAATACCCGCACCATCAAGCTACCATCATCGCAAATTAACCGCCAAGCCTGCTTTGCTAACAGCGCCAAGTTAAAATTTTCAAAATCACGGAAACCCATGCCCCCTCTCACCTTAGCCCGACACATAAAATCCCAAGACAACCAAGATATCTTACGCGCACCTCCAGCTGAACCCCACCAAAATCTCGATACAATAGACCGAAGCTCATTGTAAAAATTAACTGGTAGCTTAAAAACACTCATCGCATAGGTAGGAATAGATTGGGCAATTGCCTTTATCAAAGTTTTCCTACCTGCTCTGCTAAATAACTTACCACGCCAACCTTGCATTTTATTATTAAGTTTATCACGAACAATTTTGGTGAGAGCATGCTTCGATTGCCCTATAACCATCGGTAAACCCAGATACCTATCCTGCTCCGCAACAACCTTCACTCCCAAAACTCTCGCCACCTTCTCCCTTCGCCACTCCACCATGCCCTTACTAAAAGATACCGTTGTTTTCTCCTTACTTACAAGCTGTCCTGACGCCCTTTCATACTTACTCAAAACATCCATGGCAACTCGCGCCTGGTTCTCATTAGCCTTAACAAAAATAATACTATCATCTGCAAAAAACAAATGAGAAATCACTGGTGCCCCAGGTGCCACCCGAATCCCATTCAAAGCCCCCTCCTCCACTTTCCTCCTAATCATACTAGAAAGCACCTCCGCGCAGAAATAAAAAAATACGGAGACAAAGGATCACCCTGTCGCACCTCGCTCAGAAACAAAAGACTCGAGACGGAGCCCCATTAACTAACACCTCATAAGACACCGACCTCACACATCTCATGACATTAAAAATCCACTGCCCTGCAAACCCCATAGCCTGTAAAACCCTTTCCAAAAACACCCACTCAACCCTGTCATACGCTTTGTCCATATCAAGCTTCAGAGCCATATGCTCCCCACCACTTCGGGCATTCTTCATATAATGAAACATCTCAAACGCAACCAGAATATTATCAGAAATTAGCCTACCGGGGGTAAAAGAACTCTGATTCTCGGAGACTAAGTCGCCCAAAAATATTTTAAGCCGGTTAGCGAGAACCTTCGCCACTAGCTTATATAAAACATTGCACAAACTTATCGGTCGATAGTCACCAAATTTGTCCGGCGCCTTCTTTTTTGGAATTAAGACAATATAAGTTTTATTAATAACAGCAGGGAACTCACCTCCATTTAGAATCCGCAGCACCAACCGAGTAATAGATGGACCTACAATATGCCAATATGTCGATAAAAAGCGCATTCATCCCATCGTGCCCGTGGAGCCTTCAACGAATGCATTTGTTGCAGCGCATCGAATACTTCCTCTCCCCTATACACGTCCTCAAACACTGCACTCATCGCCCCTGTAACCCTATCCCGCACACCCTCCAATAACTCGCTGAAACCCACCGGCCTGGAGGACGTAAACAGCGAACCAAAATGCTTCACTTTGTTGCGCTTTGTATACCCCTCTCCCCGGTAATGACCCGTCCCTCCTCATCAACCACACGGTTTATCCTAGGTTCTTTTCTTACTTACGCCTTGACCTTCCTATGAAAGTATTTAGTATTCCGGTCCCCCTCTCTTAACCATAATGCCCGAGAACGTTGACGCCAAAAAATTTCTTCCTGCTTAAGTAAATCATTCAACTCCCTCATAACAACTTTCCTTTCCCGTACATTAATTACTGATCTCTCATTTACATTTAGCCACTCAAGCCTCTTCCTTTTTCTATTAATATCCCTCATAATCTTACCAATACTCACTCCTTTCCACTTCTGCAGCTCCCTAGCACACCTAGAAATCGTATCGACAACATCCCAGTCACTCTCCTCCCAAGCTCGCCTTATTGTATCTTCACACCCCTCTTCGCCAACCCATATCTGTTCAAAACGGAAATTCCGCTTAGAACGCCCATCCAAACCCTCTCTACCATCCAGCACTACTTTAATAGGAGAATGATCAGACCACTCCCGCCCTAAATGAACTACCTTTGCATAAGGAAAAAGTTCCCTCCATCCTTCGTTTTTCATTGCTCGATCAATCCGACATTGCCTATTATTCTCCCCGACCCTGCCCATTGTCAAAGGTAAACGCATACCCCTCCACATCTAAATCACTCAGCTCACACACATCCACCGCATCCCTAAAATTATTCATTTGCCACTGTGCCCTCGTACCCCCTTTCATTTCATTAGCAAAAAGAACTTCATTAAAATCACCCATGCAAAGCCACGGCCCCTGCGACTCACCAAGCGAGTGACCGTAATAAATACCAAGACAGTGACGGTCTGTCATCATGAGCCACCCATAAAAACCAAGACACCTCCAATCCCGATCATCCATCCGTATATCAAAATCCATAAAATGAACAAAAAGCGAACGAAAGGTGACATGAATATCTTTTTTCCACATAAAAGCAAGCCCTCCAGAACGACCCATACTATCAACAGACACACTACTATACTCGTCAAAACTCGCCATAACTAAAGCAAACTCTACACTACTCAGCTTCGTTTCACAAAGGAAAACTAAAGCTGGGGCCTCCCTCCGGATAAGATTCCGGAGACCTCCAACTGCATCGGGATTGCCCAGCCCTCTGCAGTTGAGGCTTAAGAGATTCATTGGGCCCGGCGGGGCTGACTCGAGTCAGCCTCCGCCTCAGATATAGACACATCCCTGTGTAAAGTAGCTTTTTTCGTTAATATCCCACCCCCTAATTCATCATCCACTCATAACCTCTTCTGATTTTCATTCAAGATCAAACCCCCATCCTCCCTGTCGACCTCTGACCCCTCCACACTCAACATCCTGGCCCTGCACTGCCACTTCTGAACATTCACACCCCCTTTCCCTGTATGCCCAGAACCCTCACGCTCTCCCTGCACCATCTCTCCCACGGTATCCCCCAAAACATCATCTGACCCAAACACCATAGTAGCCGCACTTCCATCTGTCACATCTCTTGTAGGAGCATTCTGCCCAACCCCACACATCCCATCTCCCCAACGCAGAGACCCACCACCAGCCACCACTACATGCCCCGACACCGCCTGACAATCCTCCTCTAAAACACTCCTCAATTCCACCTGAGCTCCCCTCGCCTGAACCTTACACCTCTCTGATATTGCAATTTTTTGAAGCTTCTCAACCATCTCCATATCATTCTTTCTAAACTCCTCCTCAAACTCAGGCCGAAGATCACTACTAACTTTACGCCCCTCCGCCACACCAGCTCTATTACCCCGTAGAGGCGAAGCCCTCAAAAAATCGCCATACTTGAGGGCATCCTCATCATAGGGCCCATCCTCGCAATCTTTCACCCCATGACCCAGAACCCCACAGCCGTAACAAAAGAGGGGTAGTCGCTCATACTTGACATCGAAGGTTGTTACGTTCCCATTTGGCAGCCGAATTTCAGTACAAGATTGAAGCGGCTTTCGAACATTGTGCAAGATATGGATACGCACTGCTCTCTCTATCTCAGGACTTGAATTATCATCTTTCATAACATACGTACCCAACTGTGCGCCCAATCTACGCAAATTATCCTCATTCGTGCGCCCTTTAAGCGGAAGGTCATACACCCGAGCCCAAATAGGAAGCCGGAATAGAGGAGTATCAGTTAACTTACCTTCTCCATCCGGCTCATTAAAACAACAGGTAAACTTATCAAAGTGCAATGGCTTCCCCTCAATCACCTTAGTCTTATCCCGATCATCCTCGAAACGAAAGATGAAGATTTTTTCCTTTGCATCTAAAATATTTCCCATCACCTTCCCCTTTGGATTCCATAGTCTTAACATTGTATTAATAGCAGCTTTGCTGTTAATCATCTTTAAATCTTACCCATAAGAACTCCCTCCGTCCGTGTAACATGGCCATCATCCTCACCCACATCCCAGACAAAAGTGTCACGCTCTCCCCTGGAAGCCTCCCCCATCACCCCTTTACCTTTGCTACTATTCCCATACTCCATATTTCACGCAGAAGAAACACGGAGAAGACCAAACACGCAATCCCTAACTTGAAAAGCAAGCAACAGAAAGAAACCCTAAACTACTGCACGTCAAGAAAACCACTGATGTGACCATAATTAGCGCATATTTAGCCCCCGAATTAGCCTTGTTCCCATGCTTTTTAGTGCCTATTTGGGTCATTTCTTATCTTTAGTTCTTTGTATTGCATATTCTTTGAGATTTTGATCCCTTGGTAGGAAAGGAGTAAGAATCTTGCATTTTCATGGCAAAACGAGGCTAAATTGATTGTATTCAATGACCAAGCATCAAGAAGAGACAAGACTAGAAGGCCTTTGTACATATCATAGTAGAAGAACAATGTTGAGAAAGGATCCTTGCGTCCCCAAGGAAATCCCCAAGGAATTTATGAAGAAAAGGGAAGAAAATTAGAAGAATTGACGCTGACCAACAATCCGAACGGATTGCGACAATCCGCCCGTCCACCCGAGAACAATCCGAGCGTCCCTCCTTGGAATCCGCCCGGATTACCCCTCAACAATCCGAGCGTCCCTCTCCCGAATCCGCTCGGATTGCACACCAAATCCGGCCGTCCCGACTCTAATCCGCCTTGATTCCCGCACAAAGACGGATTTCATTCTTCAAGCTACGAAAAGAGAAGCCCTTCTCTCAGAAAATACCGGGTCCTCCTTGCTCAACTTAAAAAGTGTAATTACTAGTTTAGCCCTTAGTTAACCCTAATGCATCTTCCCTAATTTTCACTATAAATACCCCATTAGGCTAATTAGAGGAGCATGTTCTTCTTATCAATAATTAGTGTAGTTAATATCAATCAAATCTCTCTTTAATATTGTAATCAAGTATTAATCAAGTTTTAATCCAAGTTTTAGTTCTTTAATCTCTCTTTTGTTCTTCCTTTATTTTGGGTAATTGAAGATTATTTGGGTTATTATTGGGAGATTGACAACCTCTCAATCTAGGATTCAAGTACTTCTATTATTCTTGCTTTATTATTGGAATCATTAGTAGGTATAATCTCTTAATCCCTTTTAATTATTGTTAATTACTTTCATTTATTCATCATGTTTCATATTGTTGGTATGATTGACAACCTTGCTAGCATGATCAACATGATAATGAGTGAGTAGTCTCTTAGCTAGGGTTTAATGGGTGATTAGGGGAAACCATCATGGGGATGATTCATGCTTAAATCAATATGCTTTCATATCTTATTTGCTTGCTTGTTTTGATCTCAATTCATGCACATGTTATATTTGATGAAATGCTAAGCCTATGAATCCTTGCATTTACTATCATCTTCTATCTTTTCAATGAGACTTGTAAGACATAACCCAACTCGAGTCTCATTAGACCATGCATGTGTTGAGTAGGAAAGATTAAGTCGACTTGTAGGTGTTGTACAATCTAATCGATTCGGCTCCGGGATCCAAACTTTCCTAGGATTGTAAGATATAACCCAACTCAATCCATCACAACAATAATTGCTTGCTTATAATTTGAGAACATGTTTGTATGATCATATCCCATGATTCCCCTATGATCCCATGACACCCTAGTGCTTTTAATCAATTGTTTACACCCCTTATTTTATTCATCTTGCTAGTTTATTTTCATTGTTATTTTAGTTTAGTGACCTTCTACACCAACCCAATTTGTGACACCCCTAGACACTACTAGTTACAATAGAATTCTCATTTCAATACCCGTCCCTTGGGATCCGACCTTTACTTGCCTCTTTACTAATTGTAGAGTTGTTTGTGAAGTATAAATTGTGTTTTGTATCGACCATTGACCAACGACCACATATACTTAATTGTGAACACGAAATGGCATCGATCAAAAATGGCGCCGTTCTTGCGGGACGGTGTTTTAATTGATTTAAGATTTCTTTTTATTGTTATTAGTTGTGTCTTTTTCACCTTGGGAAGTAAAACTCCTCAAGGTTTGTTCTAATTGTTTTTGAGTTGTTTGATATTTTGCATGTCTAGAAGGTTACAAAGTGATTTGTTACCTTTTGACCGTGAAATCGAAAGAACCTTGACGAATAATAGGAGACTTGTTAGGAGGAATTTGAGAGGTGTTGGTGAAGTTGTTCAACCCACTAGTGAGTTTGTCAATCCTTTCGGAATAGAAGGAGAAGAAAACCCATTACACAATATCCCACAAAATCCACCTACAATGCCTAAATTCTCGTCACACTCTATACCCACCGAGGAGAATCTACCAAATGGTACTCCTACACCGCAACATCTCACCGGTAATTTTATTGCCAAGTCCGCCTTCATCCAACTAGTTGAGAGGAGCCAATTCGGGGGAATGCCTAGTGAGGACCCTCATTCTCATATGGAAACCTTTTGCGATTATTGTGATGCTATCTCTCAAACGGGCGTGACTCAAGACCAAATTAGATGGGTCTTATTTCCTTTTTCGTTAATCGGCACCGCAAAGCAATGGTTGAAGGGCCTTGATAAGGCCACCCTTGGAATAGATTCTTGGAAGAAGTTAGCTCTAGCTTTCTACAAAAAATTCTACCCACCGGAAAAGACTAACATGCTAAGAGCTCAAATTACGGGTTTTAAGCAAAGGGATGAAGAATCTTTGTATGAAGCTTGGGAGCGGTTCAAAGGTATTTGTCGCTCATGTCCTCACCATGGACTTAGCGAATGGTTTTTGGTACAACAATTTTGGAACGGTTTATATGAAGATTCAAGGAACATTCTCAATATGGGATCAAATGGAATGTTCACCGAAGTTGATGACAATCAAACATGGAACAAGATTGAGGAAATGGCGATCCATAATTCACAATATAGTAGACCTCGCAAGGCTACTAGAGGAGGAAAGCATGAAGTGGACTCCGTTACTCAATTGGGTGCTCAACTTAGTGCTCACATTGACACAATCAACTTGAAGTTTGAACAAGCTATGGCTAGACTTGAGGAAAACTCAAAATCATCAAAGCATCATGTCAATGCCATGACGGCATCCTCATCAATCCCAAGTGGGATATGTGAGAATTGTGGAACTTTGGGTCATGACCCAAGTGAGTGTAGGGGAACAACCGAACAAGTTAATGCTTTCCAAGCTTACAAAAGTGGTACCCCTTATTCAAATTTCTACAATGAAAACACCAAGTTCCATCCAAATCTCTCATACAAAAGCCAAAATGTTCAAAACCTTCAAACAACATACACTCCACCACCCATGAGGAATCAAAATCAAAGACCGTTTTACAATCAAAACCAAGGTTACCAAAATCAAAATCCATACAATCACCAAAATGACCAAGGTTTTGATGTCCAAAAAGCGGTCCTCCAAATGCAAAAGAATCAACAAGAATTTTTCACTCAAATGCAAAAGGATAGCCAAGCAAAGGACACTACCATCAACAACATTCTAGCTCACACCAAGATGTTGGAAACACAATTGACTCAACTAGCATCTTCAAGCTCACAAAGACAAAAGGGGCAATTACCACCTCAAAGTAATCCCCCTAGACATGAAACGGTTAGTGCCATTCACTTGAGAAGTGGTACAAGGTATGAAGCACCAAAGAAGCAAGTTGAGGATGAAGTTGTGCAAGCTAGTGAAAAGGAAGAAATTGTGCAAAGCCCCAAAGAAGGGGAATCATCAAAAGAAGAAAGTTCAAAGAAAAATGAAGACAAGGCCAAAGAGAAGGAGCCCATTGTGATTAGACTTCCTTTTCCAAGTCGTCAAGCCAAGCCCAAATTTGATGATCAACTTGGAAAGTTCATGGAGATTGTGAAGAATTTAGAAGTCTCAATTCCTTTCACGGAATTAATCAATCACGTCTCGCCTATGCAAAATACATGAAAGATATCCTCACAAAGAAGAAGTCGATCCGGAAACTTGAGACTATCGCCTTCACTAAGGTGAGTAGTGCAATACTTCAAGGGAGTTCACCTCCAAAGTTAAAGGATCCGGAAGCTTCTCAATACCGTGTACCATTGGCGACACGACGATCAACAAAGCCTTATGTGATCTAGGGGCTAGTGTGAGTGTCATGCCGTACTCGGTAAGTAAAAGGTTGGGGATGGGAGAGCTTAAATGCACCAATATCACGCTCCAAATGGCCGATAGATCGACGAAGACACCATTAGGGATATGGGAAGATGTCCCCATGCGAATTGGGAAGTTTTTCATCCCGGTGGACTTTGTCATTGTTGATATGGAGGAAGATTCCAACATTCCAATCATCTTAGGAAGACCTTTCCTACACACCGCGGGTGCGGTGATTGATGTGAAACATGGAGAGCTCACTCTAGAAGTTGGAGATGAAAGCATAACTTTTAATCTTGACAAAACCATGAGAGCTCCTCGTTTGCATGAGCCATGTTTCATGATTGATCATTATAGCCGAAAAGATGAAAGGAAGAGATCGGAACTCCAATGGAGGAAGAAAATTGAAGATGCTCCATTCAAAGAGCAAGTGAATTGTGACAAGGAGAGCTTGCAAAGCTCATCAAAATCAACCAAGGAAGAAGAGGATGGCCTCATTGGCCAAGAGAAGAAATGGGGAGAGTTGTCTCCATCTAAGCAAGAGATTTTCAATGATCAACTCAATGAAGTTTGTGGTCTTTGGGACGACGAGTTTGAAGGGATTTTTAATCCCTACAATGGGCATGCCATCGATCATGATCAACAACAAGGGCCACGGTCTATTGAGGACCTCTACCACAATAATGAACAAGCTTTTGATTACTTCTTCAAGGTGTTGAGCAACATCAACAACACCTTGAACATGCCCCCTTGACATCTCATCAAGAATGAGAGTTTGGTGGAGTCCTCCCTAAACCACCACTTGTAAATATTTCTAACCCCCTAACTTACATTTCAATTTTTGTATTGCATTTTTTGTCATTTTTGGATTTTTATTTACTTTGATCAAAATAATTGTCATGTAAGAGAGAAGTGAGGGAGGGACTAACGACTTCAATTGATGTAGTGCCTTACCTTAGTGTGGGGATGGGAATTGCCTAGGCTATCCATGCCTTAGTAATGCCCCCACAATGAAGAACACAAGAAATGAAGAAGAATGGAAGAATGGTAAAGGGAAATGCATTGTGCACGAATGGAATGAATCCGGGTGCAAAGGACCAGAATCCGAGCGGATTCCCAAAAATCCGCCCGTCTTGAAGAATCTGAGCGTCCTGACCAAAAGACGCCCGTCCTGAGCTGAGCTGAAATTGAAAATTTCTTGACTGTTGAAGAATCCGAGCGGATTTCTGGAAAGACGCCTCCTCATAGAATCCGTCCGTCTTGTGAAGAAGACGCCCGTCTTTTGCACTGAAGAAAACAAAGAAATTTCTCTCGGATCAAATCCGTCCGTCCCAAGCAAATCCGCCCGTCCCATCACAGAAGAATCCGAGCGGATTCCCCAGAATCCGCCCGTCTTTAGGCGAGCTTCTGAAAATTTTGAAGCTGCAGAATCCGCACGGATTGGGCCTAATCCGCACGGATTGCCCCTGCGTTTTCGAAAATTTCGACTTCTTTAAATACCCTCCCACCTTCATTCCTTCATTCATTCATTCATAAACACTACCCACAACATCAAAACCCTCATCCTCTCCATCACAAAAACAAAAACCCTCAACAAAATCCACCAAAATCAAATCAAACCATCCTTCAAACAACAAATCAATCACTCCATCTTCAATAAAAATCAAAACCAAGAACAAAATCTTCAACCTTTGAGTCGATTTTTGATTTCATAAAGGCAAAGCCTTTCACCTTCAAATCGATTTGGGCATTCTACAAATTGAAGATTTTTGATTCTTTTCTTGGTTAGTTCATCAAATGGCAAGGACAAAGGGAGCAACAAAGGCACCAAAGGCAAAGGCTCTCTCTCAAAGGCAAAAAGCTCTCCAAACAAAGAAAGCTTTGGCAATGGTGGTATCAACACCAAACTTGGAAGTGCAACAACAACAACAAACTTCTATGGGAGCATCACCTTCTACTCCGGTAATCGATCAACTCTTGCATTATCCGGAGGTAACTTTTATTTCCGATACCCATAGAAATACATTTGTCAAGTTTGCTATGAAATCAATTCAATCCACCAAATTCATATGTGAAGATGCCTTGGAGAAATTGGGTGTTCTTGAACAAACAAAAGCCTTTTTCAATGCCATGGGTTTGAAGAAATTGTTTGAAACAAAGGAATCGACATATCCTTCCCTTGTCTTGGAATTCTTAAGTTCTTTAAAAGTTACCAAAGTTGAGGATAGGGAAAATCTTGAGTTTCGTCTAGCTAACATTAGTAGACGCATTACCTTTAAGGAATTGGGTGAAATTTTGGGTCTTAGCGATGAATCGAGATATCTTAAGCATTATGGAAAGTATGACCCCGAGCCTCTTTGGGAGGCAATCTCCAGGAAGAAATTTGATGATTTTCATGCTTGTCGTGCTCTTTTGGTCCATCATCCGGGCATAAGAGTATGGCACAAAGTTGTGGGAAATACCATAATTGCTAGGAAAGACACCAATCATTTCACAAGACTTGATTTTATTCTCCTTGAATCGGCTTTGAATGTCGGAAGAATTCACACCAAGCCTTTCAATTCTTTGAGGCTATTGGTTGATAGATGGCTTAATGTTGATAATGGGAAGAAGGGTACGACCGTTATTGTCAATGGCGGCCTAGTCACGGTCCTAGCTAAGCACTTTGATCCTAATTTCAATAAGGATAAGAAGTACAAAGCAAAGGAAGGTGGCCATCTTATTAATATGCACATTATGATTAACAAGTTCAAGTGGGTTGCCCATAACCCCCTTGACACTAAATATGGATGGCTAACTAGTGAAGCTAGATCGTTCACCTTACCCTCGAAGATTTGTCGCCTAAGTGTCCACCGGACCAACTATCTACTTCCCCTATCCGAAGAAGCCGAGTACATCATTCAACAACAAAAGGGTGATCATGAAACCCCCTCCTCTTCCATTGTTATACCGCCTTACCCCTTTGTGTATGAAGAGTTCAAACCGGAAGGAGTTGAAATTGGGAAAGACTATGTCACTCTTCTTATGCAAGCCATGCACAAGCAAGCTTATGAAGATCGGAAGAATGCATATTTGGCTCAATATCCTCCCCTCCTACATTTAGCTAGGCAAGGACTCCTTGATCCATCTTGTCCTTTGCCTAGTTGGGCGGATAAAGAAGCCTTGTTTCCGGGTGCATCTAGGGACGTGGTGGAAGACAATGAGGTTGTTGGAAATGGTGAAGAAATTGATGATAATATTGAGGAAGATGGAGAAGGAGATGGAGAAAGAGATGGTGAAGATGATGATGAACAAGATGATGAAGAAAGTGACAAGGAAAGTGGCAATGTGACCACTTCTCATGAGGGAAGTGGTGATGATGATAGCATGATGGAGGACTAGCAAGCCTTGGAGACTCCTACACTCTCATGGTTTGTCTATATCTCTTTGTATTTTATTTCATTTTGATCATTGTTGGTTTAGTCCTAGCAATATCAAAGGACTCACACCTCGGTACCATTGAGGTGTTCTTATCTTATTGTTCCCATTTGTAAAATCCAAAATGACAATCTAGTTTCATGCATAGCATAGTGTGTGCATGAACTACCCCAATGCTTTGACATTAGCAATAGTGTCTTATTTGGTTTGGGGAAGTTGATGCATACACAACGGGAGGTAATCTAAATTATCCTCTCCGTCATAACAAAAACCATGCATCATGTAGTGTAGCTTAGTATAGAACCACATTTAGTATAGAAATCATGCATCATCTTTGCATAATTTCCATCATTTTGGCCATTGAGGACAATGCCCATATTAGTGTGGGGATGGGAATTCTAACATTTAACTCTTATTCAAAAACCCATAAAAATTGAAAAATTTCAAAAACCATAAAAATTTGAAAAATTGAAAAATCCAAAAACAAGTTCATTTCCTTTGTATATATTGTCTTGTATATATTGTGTTTGTTTTATCCTTGTTCACATTGATTGACTACGCCACATCCGAGACATGAGGATATTGAAGACCGCATGGTATGATCTTTCCAATCTCCTTTTTCCTCTTTATGTTAATGACTATGTGGCTTTATTTTGATTGATGCGGTACAACAATGTGAATTTAGGACTTGCATTTAGTTTATATGGCATATTAGTTGGTAGAATCATTTGCATTAGGATGTTTATATGCTAGTTGCATCATGGCATGTAGTTTGCATGTTAGAAAAATTTTGCGAAACCGTCTACTTGGGAAGCTTGACAAGTGTATATAGGCCCTAGTAGATGCTTTTTATTCTTAAGACTTTGCTTGTTAGAATACTTGTAAAACACCCTAGGATGTGTCATGCTAGTATCCTTTGACCCATGGATTAAGGCCTAGTCAAGAGTACCTTGTGGTGTGATAACTCCTTGGCTACCGTTTATTCCAAGGTGACCCTTGAAACCATGCATACATCCATCATCCATGTTCTACCATATTTTTGTCAACAAAAGGGAATGGGCACAAAAAAAAAAGAAATCAATTTGAGTTCAATGAAATGAAAAGTGAAAGAAAGTTTGCAATGCATCAAATGAAAAGAGGAGCAAAAATAGACTCCAAAAGCTTCAAAAACAAGGCACCCTCGTTACTAATTGGGGTGACTTTGAAAATGTTCAAAAGAAATGCAAAAAGTTGTCAAGTGTTGAAATGCCAAAAATCAAAAAGAAATGGCAAAAAGAAAGTGTTCTCAAATGTTATATGCCACAAGAAATTGGGGGGAAAACAAAAACAAAAGCAAACTCCCAAAAGTGAAACTCAAACATCTATCGATCCCTTTATCCATCGTATCCATTTTTGTGCATGATAGAGAGGGGACGACCCTTCTTCTTGTCTAGGCAAGAGGGGGAATTCCGCGATCCTCCAGTGTTTCTAACACCATAGGGAGTCTATTCTTGACGAAAGCATTTAACGATTGAGGACAAAGGTACCCTAGCTTGACACATTTTGGAGGTGATTTATTGGTATCCTTCTAGGCTTAGTAGTTTGAACAAATTGCATCTATGAAGGATTGTGTACCCTTGAATTGCTTCCCTTGTAGATAATTTCCGCCACTTAGATGAGGAAAGTGGCTATTCTTTTTGTAGATGCATCCATTATGTGATTTTATGTGCTTTAATGTTTGGATGTGTCGCCATTTTGGCAAGACCCACCTTGCCTTGCAAGAAGGCATCCTACCTCATGGTTGTCTTGTTGTGAGTTGAAGGGGCGGAGTGAGACCCGCTAATTGTCTCATATCGGCTATTATTATTAGGATAGGTTAGTTTTGGTCCTAATCTTTGTCACCTCTTTACTCGGGACGAGCAAAGGTTCGGTTTGGGGATATTTGATGTGACCATAATTAGCGCATATTTAACCCCCGAATTAGCCTTGTTCCCATGCTTTTTAGTGCCTATTTGGGTCATTTCTTATCTTTAGTTCTTTGTTTTGCATATTCTTTGAGATTTTGATCCCTTGGTAGGAAAGGAGTAAGAATCTTGCATTTTCATGGCAAAACGAGGCTAAATTGATTGTATTCAATGACCAAGCATCAAGAAGAGACAAGACTAGAAGGCCTTTGTACATATCATAGTAGAAGAACAATGTTGAGAAAGGATCCTTGCGTCCCCAAGGAAATCCCCAAGGAATTTATGAAGAAAAGGGAAGAAAAGTAGAAGAATTGACGCTGACCAACAATCCGAACGGATTGCGGACAATCCGCCCGTCCGCCGAACAATCCGAGCGTCCCTCCTTGGAATCCGCCCGGATTACCCCTCAACAATCCGAGCGTCCCTCTCCCGAATCCGCTCGGATTGCACAGCAAATCCGGCCGTCCCGACTCTAATCCGCCTTGATTCACCGCAGACAAAGACGGATTTCATTCTTCAAGCTACGAAAAGAGAAGCCCTTCTCTCAGAAAATACCGGGTCCTCCTTGCTCAACTTAAAAAGTGTAATTACTAGTTTAGCCCTTAGTTAACCCTAATGCATCCTCCCTAATTTTCACTATAAATACCCCATTAGGCTAATTAGAGGAGCATGTTCTTCTTATCAATAATTAGTGTAGTTAATATCAATCAAATCTCTCTTTAATATTGTAATCAAGTATTAATCAAGTTTTAATCCAAGTTTTAGTTCTTTAATCTCTCTCTTGTTCTTCCTTTATTTTGGGTAATTGAAGATTATTTGGGTTATTATTGGGAGATTGACAACCTCTCAATCTAGGATTCAAGTACTTCTATTATTCTTGCTTTATTATTGGAATCATTAGTAGGTATAATCTCTTAATCCCTTTTTAATTATTGTTAATTACTTTATTTATTCATCATGTTTCATATTGTTGGTATGATTGACAACCTTGCTAGCATGATCAACATGATAATGAGTGAGTAGTCTCTTAGCTAGGGTTTAATGGGTGATTAGGGGAAACCATCATGGGGATGATTCATGCTTAAATCAATATGCTTTCATATCTTATTTGCTTGCTTGTTTTGATCTCAATTCATGCACATGTTATATTTGATGAAATGCTAAGCCTATGAATCCTTGCATTTACTATCATCTTCTATCTTTTCAATGAGACTTGTAAGACATAACCCAACTCGAGTCTCATTAGACCATGCATGTGTTGAGTAGGAAAGATTAAGTCGACTTGTAGGTGCTGTACAATCTAATCGATTCGGCTCCGGGACCCAAACTTTCCTAGGATTGTAAGATATAACCCAACTCAATCCATCACAACAATAATTGCTTGCTTATAATTTGAGAACATGTTTGTATGATCATATCCCATGATTCCCCTATGATCCCATGACACCCTAGTGCTTTTAATCAATTGTTTACACCCCTTATTTTATTCATCTTGCTAGTTTATTTTCATTGTTATTTTAGTTTAGTGACCTTCTACACCAACCCAATTTGTGACACCCCTAGACACTACTAGTTACAATAGAATTCTCATTTCAATACCCGTCCCTTGGGATCCGACCTTTACTTGCCTCTTTACTAATTGTAGAGTTGTTTGTGAAGTATAAATTGTGTTTTGTATCGACCATTGACCAACGACCACATATACTTAATTGTGAACACGAAATGGCATCGATCAACCACCACAGCCGACGTAACTACACACAATCAGAAATAAAAAGACGGAATCAGACCCACATACACGATGTAGAAAGATACCTTGAGCAAGAAGGAAGAAGCATAGATGGACTAGGACACCACTCCCATAGAACCCTAGGAAGACGCACTTCTCTATGTTGTTTATCTTATATTGTTTATGCAGTAACTGACCCCGTTAAATGTTTTGAAAACTGTGGTGATCCATTCGGGGATGGTGAGAAGTTGTTTAGCAGGTATGGCATGGATGCGCGGGTTAGCTGGGGATGAGTCACCACGAGTCCGAGTAGTAGTCTTCTGCTGTATTGTCGTGACATTTTATTTATTTCAGTTGTTTTGGTTTGGAACATTTGTATCGTATTCTTTCAGTTTTGATATTGTTGTAAACACTTTAAATTTATTTATTTAACGTATGTTTCATGATGGTCACTTTTGATTACTATGCCTCGGGTAACCGAGATGGTAGCATTCTCATGCATTAGGTGGTCTTGGTAAGGCACCTTGGTGTGTGGGGGTGTTACACAAATAAGGAAAGACTCTTAAAGATTTTCAACAAATCAAACTTAAACTTTCAACCCATTTAGGCAAAACTCACATCTCACCAACTAAACTAGTTAACCAGACTAGTTAAGTAAGATGCCTTAATAATTTGTTCAAAAATCATTTTGAAAAGCTTGTTCAAAAATCATTTTGAAAACCATAGTTTATCCGTCCAGGAAGGCAACAGTGAGCAACACTGTTGTCTTAGTATAGCAAACCAAATATTTTTCTAACTCAACACTATGGACCCAAATTAAGTACAAGGCGGTCTTCATCCAATGCTTCATTCGTCTTGAATCATCAATTCAACAATTCCTATTAAGTAAACTTAAGAGAACAACATTAGTAACATTTGGCTTGTCATCATCAACATCAAATACCCAACAAGTTGTACTCCCTCCGTCCATTGGCGTATCTAGGGGGTGCGGTGGATGCATCTCCACCCCCCATAAATCAAAGATAAAATTAAAACGAGAAGCCAAAATAGCACTAAGTTGTTGGTGGTGCAGTGGTAAGTTGTGGGAAATGATTGTCGTAGGTTGTGTGTTCGATCCCCACTCTGGTAACTTTTGCATATTCTTTTGTTTTTGCTTTCACATTTGAGATTGCCTCCTCCTTTTTCCTTTTTTCCTTCCAAAACCCAAGTGGTAGAGTATTAATTATATTCAGTAAGTGGATTATACATCTGATGTAGTACATCAGCTCGTATAGTTTTTGAGCATTAAGATAAACTTTTTGAGTTTTAATCTAAAATTTTTGAGTTTTATTATAAAGTTTTTGAGTTTATTTACTTACTTTAATCTCAAAAAGTTACATTATAACTCAAAAAAATTACATATAAGCTCGAAAAAACTTGATTTTTGACATCATAAAACTAAAATGTAATTTATAAACTCTATAGTACTCGAAAAAAATACACAAAAACTCAAAAAATCATTAAGTATGATGTAGTATATCTGATGTACAATCCTTTTTCTCAATTATATTTAAGATCATTAATTTGACTCCACAAGGTATGCTAATTAATACAATTTATTCATAGTACTAAAATTATTATTAACGTTCTAACTTTTTAATTGTAAAGTTGTTTGTCGTTATTTCATATTCGTAACCGCACCCCTTTTGAACAAATCCTAGATACGCCACTGCCTCCGTCTCAATCAATAGTTATCATTTACCATTTATAAATGTATCAGTCAATAGTTATCATTTCTATATATAATATATTCTATCTCATGTGCAGGTGGTACATTAGTGAAACAATATTATTATTAAAATGTTCCATCTCACATCATCATAGTCTTAGTGCCAAATGCAAATGATAACTAATGAGTCATCTTAGTCTTAGTACCAAATGCAAATGATAACTAATACTCCCTCTGTCCCGGTCATTTGTTGTCCTTTTCCATTTTGGGGTGTCTCAATCATTTGTTGTCCTTTCTATTTTAAGAATGAACTTGATGAGTAATTTGATCATTCTCATTCACTTTGTTCCACTTGTCATTTGGTAATTGGCCCTCTCCTCTTTCCTTGATCTCTCCTCTTTCCTTGATCTTTGTGCCAAAACCAAAGGACAACAATTGACCGGGACGGAGGGAGTATGAGTGGAAGGGAGAGAGTAGTAACCAAATAATTCTCACATTCAATAAGAAGAATCATTAAAATGTATAAGGAATAGGACGTATCAAACCCAAAAAAGAAAAAAAAAATTACAATACTCCACATACTTATCAAGCCAAGTTTATACTACAAAGTTAGTCAACCAAGCATAATATATCCCAAAGATTTTATCATAAAGGAAGACAGACTAAAAAATATTGTCAAATACTCGTAATGACATTCGAATCTTGTCGATTGCCTCAGTTTTCTAAGTTTAAATCCGCTACTAACGTAGTTGATACTCCCTTTGTCCCGGTCATTTGTTTACCATTTCCATTTTTGGATGTCTCGGTCATTTGTTTGGTTTACCATTAAGTAACCATGTTTCTAATAGGTTATTTGATCGTCCAATTACAATATTGTTGACTTGTTATCCAGTAACACTACTATCAAATCGTCCTCTCTTATCTCCTTGGTTTTTGTATTAAAAGTAAAGGTAAACAAATGACTCGGAGGAAGAAGTACTAACTTAATAATCTGCCTAAAATTATGAATAGGAAAAGAAAAGGTTCAATTATTGAAAATGATGAATTGAACCACGTGATTGGGATATTTCCTGCAGCGCGGAGGGGAAAACGGTGAAAAGAAGAGGCAGAAAGATAATTGAGATATACAGAGTATGACCTTGAACGACATACTCCCCATAATAAACACACATTTAAAAGAGAAAAAGAGATTAACATGAATTCAGAGGTATGCTACTTACCCATGGGAGCTTTATAAAATGCATATTATCAACTACAAAGGATTACTAAATATAAACACAAAAAAAATCATCTGATAATTATAGGTATAGTGGCATAGTGCAACGTATTATTCGTCCTATTATTAACCAAACACTTTTTTTTCAATTTTTTGTGAATTGTAACTTTCTTGGAACTTCAATTCCTCTAGCGAACCTAACGACCCATAAGAAAAGCATAAACAATCATATATTTGTGCGGAAAAAACATCGATGACCAAGTTACTCACCCTTCCTTGCAAAGAAGAGCCGTCTCCCTAGATTTCAGGCGAGTCGTAGAAACCTCTTCGCTAGAAAAGACCTGATAAATTTGGCATCAATGATCCAAAGTTGCAACTTTTGCTATTTATAAGATCTTAAAGTTACAAATTCATAACAATAATTTGAAAAAGGGAAACATAGATGAAACAAACTTGTAAAGTTGTAATCAATTTTCCAGTAACAACAGTGTCGAGTCAACACAAAGCAGGAATAATCATTGAAATATAAAATAGTGAAAATTACAAATTACCACCTAGTATTTATCGTATTTTGTAAACTACCACCTAGTATTTCGTTTATTACAAACAACCACCTACTTTGCACCGTATATATCCAAAATCCCACCTTATTTTATTCCCGATTATTATTTAACTTAATTCCCGACTCATTAAGTGAATAAACTATAAAATGACCAAAATACCCCTATTTTTACTAACTTCAAAGACTCATTACCATCTAATTAAAGACAAACAAAATCAAACCTAAACCCAATTTACAATCAAAATCTATTTTATGTTAAGAATAAAAATCCAATAATCAAAACTCATGTTTCAAGAGAAGCAACAATCATTCAGATCCATCTTACACAATCTCAACAATGAATTTGTATGTAATTTATGTTTTGAATTGCTATAAACATTCCACAAATACAACTCCACCACCACCTCTCCCCCTCTAATCCACCTGACCACCACCAAAACGACCCCAGATTTGACTTGATTCGGCCCGGGATTCGGTGTGGTGCTTGACTTGGTTGCCTCCGAATTGCTGCTGCTGTTGTACCGGGTGGTTTGGGGTTCGACGAGTTGGTTGTCGACCTGGGTTTTTTATGTGCTGGTGGTTCAATGGAAGAGGCTCAATGGTCGACCATGGTGGTCGAGGCTCCTGTTCGGAGTTGTTTAGAGGTTAACAAGGATGGAGCACCGTTGGTGGTGGTGATGGTGGAGTAATAATTTTTTGGTAATTTAAGGATTTTTTTTTACTGGGAAATTTGATGGTTATGAATGATGATGAAGAATTATTAGGGGGTTGGTGATAAACTTGTTGATCGTTTATTTTTAGTGGTAGGATGTGTTTTGAGCAAGTTGAAGTAAGGCTATTTTGGTCTTTCTATATTTTATTACGGTGTAGTAACTTAATGAGTCGGGAATTAAGTTAAATGATAATCGGGAATTAAATACGGTGGGACTTTGGATATATACGGTGCAAAGTAGGTGGTTGTTTGTAATAAACGAAATACTAGGTGGTAGTTTGCAAAATACGATAAACACTAGGTGGTAGTTTGTAATTTTCACTATAAAATACTCTGTATATATGAATATGATCAGGACGACCCATAAAGAAGAGTGAAGATTCTTATCCCTCATATCATTATGTGAGATGTTGATTTATGTTACGAAGAAGCATAGGAAATCAGTAAGTAATTTCAAATGAAGAGATGATGGGAATGACCGTATAAGACAGCGGCATATGAAAATAATGTAAAGCGTAATCCTCTTTTTAGGGTTTATTGTGAGCGGGAAAAAAAGTGTTTTAGATGATGTCAAATGGTTGTTTTATAGTTTAGTATAGATAGATAAATAGATAGATAGATAAGGAAAGTATTGTTACTCGAATTTGGTAATTGAATACTCCGGATTTCCTAATATTTAAATTCCTAGTTTATTTACTTAAAAAAAACATTCCTAGTTTGGATTAAGGTAGGAGTTTACCTTTACACTATAAATAAGATAGGTTTTCCAATATCTTTCAATCTGATCATACCTCAGAGCCGTCCCTGTAGTTTCGGGGACCCTGTGCAAAATCTTAAAGTGAGGCCCCGGTACCATTTTTATTACTCGTAAAAGAATAATTGGAAAAACGTATGTTAACTATTTTAAGTAATTTTTAAAAGGCTGGTTTATGTCTCAATTCTAAAAGAAATGTAGCACATAAATAAATGTCTTTTCCATTCTTCAACAAGAAATAAGTGTCATAGTGGTTATTTGCATAATAAAGAAGCAATGCAACCTAGGTTCGATTCCTGTTAGCCTTATTTTGCTGAAAATTTAACAACCCCATTATGTAAAAATTTAGTAAAATTAAATATGAAACAAGGTTTGAACCCAAGACCATTGACAAGTTATACCATAACTATTACCACTAAGTCAAGCTAATTATTATGCTAAAAAATGTGCTAAATTAAGTTATCAACTAACACGGATATTTCTTGTGAATGGGGCCCCTTCAAGTCGGGGGCCTTGTGCGACCGCACCGCTTGCACAGCCCCTGGGCCGGTCCTGCATTACCTAAATCTATAATCAATAAATATACACAATGTCTATTCACCTTATTGTGACAGAGAAAGAAAGTCTTTTAATTTACTCCCTCTGTTCCGGTCATTTGTTGTCCTTTTCCATATTGGGTTTTTCAGTGAGTTGTTGTCCTTTCTATTTTAAGAATGAACTTGATGAACAATTTAATCATTCACACTCAATTTGTTCCACTTGTCACTTAGTAATTGGCTCTTTCTTTTTCCTTGGTCTTTGTGCCAAAACCAAAGAACAACAATTGACCGGGACGGGGGAGTAATATATAAGCTACAAGCTTGCTAAATCATGGAAAGCTTAGTATTGAAGAAGGAAAAAAGATGTACTAGGCCGTTTCATTGTAAACGTTGCAAGTGTGAAGGATCATATGCTTCCGGATGAAATGTGGCTTGAGATATTAACAAGGTTGCCCATTAAGTCTCTTCTTATAAATCAAACCGTGTTCGTCTTGGAACATAATAAGCACCAATATATGTAATAACATCAGCTACTTACCACAGTGTGGGTTGTTCCTTGGGTCCGCCGACTATTATGTTTGTCTCAGAACGTACAAAGCAACTAAATTTTGGCAAAAACGCCGGATGAATGTGTGGTGAGTACTAGCTACGACAAAGGTTATTTAGCTGATTTAAGCTTTGACTTTGGTGAATTGTTCAAGAATGCGCCATGGAAACGAAGGTTGCGACAAGGAAATTTACGGTTCTGCATTGTAATTAGAGGGTTACTTTTGTTTGGATCAAATGATAGAGATCTTCATGTTCAGAATCCTACCACTAGGGAAATTTTTGTTGTCCCTAACTCCCTAATGCAAAAGAAACATGGACAAAAGAAGGATATTTCTCTCATTATTCGTGGTCTTGGATTACCCGGGTGGCCAAATCCTGGTATAACAAGTTGGAATAATCGAAAAATAATAAACTGCAGTGTACCTTCAAATTTGGGTTGAATTACCCGGGTGGCCAAATCCGCCAAAGCTAAGTAGGCCTCCGACCGCCCACAACAAAACTTTTCGAGGCTAAGGGCCCAAATAAAATTGCTCGAGTGGCTTTAATAAAATTGCTCTCGGAATTATTTGTGTCAAACTGCTCTATCAACTAATGTTCTTGAGTTCTTTTCTTGTACAAGAAATGTCACCAGAACAAATATCACATAAATGGTTTCAAAAAGAACATTTCTAAAACACGTAACAAATGACAGGAAAAAAAAAATTTCAAGATATCCGTAGAAAATAGCAGTGCAATATCAAATAATGTTCAAACCTAAATAGTTATAAGCATCTGTTGGGAAAGTAACCCCAACATGACATTGATGTAACTTAAGTTATGAATTTAATTAGTAGCATTAACATGAGATGTTATTTTATGTTAGATGTAGGTGTTGTTTGGCCCAGCTTTTAGAAGTGCTTTTTCATTGAATAAGCACTAGCTAGGCCAAACAATCAATTTTGAAGAAGTTAAAACAACTTCTTTTAAGCCCAAAAGTCATATTTGAGAGCCCGAAGTAGAAGCACCAATTTGGTGCTTCTAACTTTTACTTTTATTTTATTGATTTTTAATGCATAAATGACTACTTTTATGTTGTAAACATGTCAAAATAAAATAAAACTAATACTTATTAATTCATCTTGATATATTTTTCAAGAAAAAATTTCATTTTTCATCCGCTTACGTAAAAAGTGTTGTTGAGAAGTCGTTTTTGAAAAATGTTAGGCCAAACACTAGTAGTTTTATCAAGAAGTAGCTTATTAAAAAACTCATTTCTAAAAGCAAAAACAGTTTTCCTAAAGCGAGGCCAAATATACCCGTAAATAGGATGGTGATAGGGCGCCACCCGGTGGCGCTGAATCTCGGCGCCACCTTAATTAAAAAAAATGTTGATTTTCGTTTTTGCGCCAAATATTGAAGAATAGATATGTAATTTTACCTTGTCTAATAGTTAGTGAAAATTGGTAATAACCACCTATTATTTGTCGTATTTTACAAATTAACACACCCTGTATTCTGTTTATTACAACTTACCACCTATATTACACCGTATATATCCGATCTACCACCGTATTTAATTCCCGAATCATCATTTTACTTAAATCCCGACTCGTTAATATAAACAATATATAATTAAATAAAAGTTAAAATACCCCATCCTCCTCCACCCAAACTCTACCTCCTTCATCTGCCACCTCTTTCCTCTCCTCCCTAACTCACCTTCTTCGATTTTCACCGCCACAAACCACCGTCGGATTGTCAACCCTGCACCTACCACCGACGTCGGATTGTCGCCCCTCCACGACGAACCTCCTCTTTGGTAACTCCACCACTTCACCACATTAGTCGACTATTCCTCCACCACAACAAAACCTCCACCCCATCTTCAAAACCACCACAAGTCCACAGTCCACGAATCCAAAAAAAAAAACCAATTCCTCTAAATGATTATTGATCCATAACTCGATGAAAATCCTAGATCTGGAGACTTCGTGGGTTGAAACGGTGACAAGTCCAGAGGTGGGATGAAATGGCGGGTCTGGGTTGATAGTGCAGAGGGTCGTGTGATGAATGATGTTTCGGGTGAGTAGTGAGGTGGTGGTATGTGGCGGTGGTAACTGGTGGACATGTGTAAGATGGCGATGGTGAGCTTTGATTTGAGTGTGTTGTTGTTGATGCCTTGATGGTGGTTGGACATTGCTTTGAGTTTATTGTTGATGGTGGTGGTGTAATACCCGCCCTTTTAGGGACCCCTTTGACCAGCGTTGACTATCCTTGGGGGCGGGAGTAACCTTAGGGAAGTATGCCAAACCATCTTGGGGTGCGCTTTAAGAGTGGTACTCGATAGAGTAGAGGCTACTCGATCGAGTAGCTAGGGCACTCGATCGAGTAGGGGGTTACTCGATCGAGTATGTTGGGTACTCGATCGAGTGCCTGGTTTTCAGCGGGGGTTTTATATCGCGTTTTGTTAAATCCGCAAATCACTTTCATTACTTTCCTCCTATCCTTCAGCCGCCTCCTTCCCTTCCCTTCACCTCAAAACTCCATGAAAGCCCTTGTGAAGATCCTTGTGCCTTAGAAGAGCGTCCTTTGAGTCGGGTAGCGGTCTTTTGACCTTGTCTCTCCCTAATAGGTATGTCACAATCATCGTCCGTGCCTTTGTCTCGTTAGTTAGGGTTTGCCTGTTGTAATGGATGTTTGTGTGGTGCTAATAGGCTTTGCTTGTGCGCTGGATACTTTGTTTGTCGGCATGGATTGGTTGCGGATGCGTAAAGGTAGGTTCGCCTACTCAGTAGCTGTAGATCGTCTAGTGTGTCGGTCGTTGTGATAGTATTGTGGTTGTTTGACATAGTAATTGTGTTGTGTTGTGATTGTGTTTGTGATCGTTGTGATGGTTCTCGAGATGCGTTCTCGGCTGAGTGGGGTCGCTTGCGGGAGTGACTTCACGCCCTAGTTTCGCCCTTCGTGGAACCCGCCACGAAAGGGGATGTGCACATTAATGATACAGGGTTATCGCTCGTACGATGAGCGGGGCTTAGGTGGGAACGGCTGCGGTCCCCCAGCGCGGGCGGTCCAAAGTGGACGACCGATGTGAGGTTCGGTTGGATTGTCGAGGTTGTGGTAGAGGCTAGTGTCATTGGTTGTATTGTTGTTTGTGGTTGTTATTGTCTTATCTTGTCTCGATCGACCTTGTGTGGTTGTTTGTTTGTTATGTGTCTGCCGTGATCCCTTATGGTGAGCAGCCGGTCTTGGCGGTGTTGGTGTCGTTGATAGGCCGAGGTCCCGGGCGGGGATGAGTCTTCACGAGATACGGTGGTCATAACGAGTAGTCTTGGAGTTGTACCTTTATGTTGTATTTTGGTTTAAATCACTTGTAATCCAACTTAATAGTTCTTTTATTGACATTTGATATTTACTTACCTCGGGCAACCGAGATGGTAACGCCCTTATATGCTTTGGGAAGGCCTAGCTAAGGCTCCTCTGAATATCGGGGTGTTACAAAGTGGTATCAGAGCGACGATTTTGGAACCTGTAACAAATAAACATAATGAACGTAGAGAGTCTAATAAAATGAACCTGGTGTATGCGTGATGGGAGCCCCGGCTGATGCTAGATTTTGGGTGAGTAGGCGCCCTCATTTCAAAATCTTGGCCCCATGACACTTAAGCCAGTCACATGGGATGGGAATGTGGAGTCCGTGTGTCTATATGTGCTATGTATGTTAGTTGTGCCGGAGCTACCTCCGGTTAAGCTTTGGTTAGAATTAATAGAGGTGAGATAGTAATGTCTAGGTTGAGTAGGGAAACTAGTGACGAGATTGTTTAAGCTCGTTGTATAATTAGTGAGCTTATAGGATAGCTAGGAGTTATGTGACGAGATTATACGTCATGTAGATGCGTGAAAGTGTGAATTTGAATGTGTTATATGAATAGCAAACGCGTAGATGTTTGTCATAAAATTTATGATGACGGAAGTTGTAAGTGAGCTTGTAGACCATACCGCGATAGCTATAATGAAAATTATAGTATGGATGGGTAATAATTCGGGTCACGATATATGGTAATGGGTATATGCTTTATTAGCTAGTTGAAATTTTCCGCTGCGAAATATTAGAATTATGCAAAATAGATTGCTTAGAATAACATATAATACATAATTGATTAAGTGATTGGCAATGTATATAATTATGTGACAAATAAATATGGGGATATTAATGTTAATCATACGTTTGAACTTGATGTAAACACGAGTTTAGTAATGGCATGTAAAGTAAGTAAATGTAATAATATGGCACTGCTAGGTTTATACATAACTCGGTGACAGGTAGACCGAGTTGGGTAATTTGTATAACGTGACAGGATATGTCTCTTAGTTGTTGGAGAGTTGTATTTTGTGTGACGATGGTTATAAAACGTGATTGAATGCGGTAACTAGTGTCGAATTCCGAACTTAGTTGGAACCGACACGCGATGATGTTTTTGCAGGAACCTTCAAATTACTTCGTTCTTTCGATCGAGCACTTAGCTATACTTGACCGAGTGCGGGTGCGTACTAGACCGAGTAGACCTCACTCGATCTAGTTAGGAAGCTATAACGTCGGAATGCGGGAAATTTCCCGCAGTTACTCGATGATTTAGCTCCTACTCGATCGAGTAGGGTGGTACTCGATCGAGTACCCCAGGCACTCGATCGAGTAGGTTACTGTGCAGCATTCCTACGGGTTTTCTTAAAACCCTTTACCTTTCTATTTCTCCTTCTATTTCCCCTATATCTCGACACCTTTATACCTAAATCACTCTCAATTCCTTATTTTCCTCTCAAATCCTCTCTATCTCTTGGGTTGGTAGTGATTATTTGGGTTAATTTCTCTTGTTTAATTCGTTTCTTTATCTTACTAATCAATCAAGGTATGTAATTCTTCTCAATTTATGTGATTTGTTATTTTGAATATGTCAAAATAGTGTAGTAATCTGAAATTTTCGATTATAATGAGCAAATTGGTGCGTTTAATTGTTGAGATATGATTCATATGTCTTCTTTTTCATGGTTGTTGGTGATTATATGCTGTAAATTAGATTAGAAATTGCAATAGTAGGACCCGAAATTTCTAGGGTTTCCAATTTGAAATCGATTTTTGGCTGTTTTATAATGATTAGATAGTAAAATTTAGCTTTAATTATGGTTTATATCATGTTGGAGGTTAGATTTTAACGATTTTACCCTTAGAAAGTTGCCTTAAAACTCCGTCTTAAAAAAATGTCTTATGAGAAATTCGTGACCTAGAATGAGAAAATTGATGTTGTAATTGACAATATAAGCATGAATAGAATTCCAACATGATAAAAGAAACAATGATTGATGAATACATGCCACAATTCTCACAGCTGTAAAGACCGTCTGAAAATTTTGATTGAGTTGTTTTACATAATAGTGAGGAGTGATATTGATTTGTCATAAATTATACATTCTCTCGAACTAGTAACATGTATCTAGCAATGTACTTTGAACAACCCTCGAAGCATGGTAGGGTATTCAAATTCGCTGAACATATGCGGCCATCATGATAATTACTTACACCACTATGCCTTATGAGTAGTAATAATATGAACTAGTGTGTTGAAATCGTATAAACTGCTAAAGAACATGTATACTTATTTCCATAACCAAAGTAACAACGCGAAATACGTGCTTCACATGCTTTGAATGGTTGGAAATTTGGTGTGTACCTAGCTGAGCAACTAAGTTTGAAAACATGAATTATGTGCCTTAAACATGGAAATTGTTTGATGAATTAGTAAACTTACTAAGTATATAGAACCCAATTTACATGATGTATATGCCCACATGTCTTATACAAATTGCTTGAACTTCTATGTCAAAAAAATTGGAAACCGTTGATAAACATGTGCACTTATCTTAATATTCAAGTTTAATAATATGAATTATGTGCTTCACATGTCAAAATTGTTGGGAAATTCTGTGCTTAGCTGGATATGTGAATTCAAGTTACATGAAATAAGTGTTTGGATGTTTATGCAAGTTGTTTGGACTTATGCCTAAAACAGATGCCGAGACTAAACCTTGGAACCCGTCGAGTAAACGGGAAGGGTTGATCCACTTGAGAGGGGGAGGCTAGTGGACCGGTAGTACCCGCAGATCTCCGAGTACCCTTCTTTGTTTTTGTTGACTTTAAGCAAAGAGAGCGTTTTGTAGCTTTACAAAAGCGCAAGATGAGACCCACAAAGTGTATAGACACCGGCGTGTTAGAAGAGTTGGAAATAGAGACGGATGTCCGTCATATATTTGAGACCTTGGGTTTTACTTGGTTTGTACTGGCTGAGGAAACACACTTACCCTTTCCTTACCCTAGAGTTCATGAGTTCCTTTAACTATGACCCAGCGGGGCAGACTGTTGAGTTTAGACTGATGAATACCAGTTTCCTGTTGACCATGGATTTGTTTGCCTCTCACCTTGGGTTGGCCAAGCCTTCCAAGAACTCCATCATCGACATTCCACCGAGTGCGGCGTGTGCCGCCTAATGCCTTGCTTGATCGGGAAGCAAGCTCCCACCGCGAGCAATATGCTGATTAATGACGTTCAGCACATCACCTTGAGAATCTTCCTCCGTTCTCTTTCAAACCTCCTCTATGATAGAAAGGATATCAGTAAGTTGAACAACCATGAGGTCTTACTTTTGATGTCGTACCTGAACCCGGAGCGGACCAAGAGAGTGGTCTTCAATGCTCCTTCCATAGTTTGTGCTGCTCTTGCCTTAATGGCTTCTTCTAATTCTCGATACCTGAGTTGTGGTGCCATTGCCACTCGGTTAGCTGAAAAGCTAACCTCCTTTGAAGCTTCTTCGGCGCACGTGCCACTAGCTACCCCTGTGCCTACCATGGATCGTGAGTACTACCTCGACCTGAAGTGGTTGAGAACCTTGGCTGACGGTAGCCTAGCATGGAGAGTGCTTGGCATGAGTTGGATGAAGATTCCGCTCTGAGCACCTCCCGACCACGAGCCCTTGGAGCCGGCAGTGGTGACTGTGGATGGGGACGATGAGGAGGAGGAGGAGGAGGATGAGGACACACCCCGCCAGCTGCAGACCTATCTCATTGATGGTACCATCCTCCAGGAGATGCCGGAGCCGACGAAGGGCGAGAATGCGGAAGTTCAGAGGGTGGAGAGACCCAGAGTGGTGAGGGGACCCCGTCGAGTGAGGGAGAGGGCCCCGGAGGCTAGGCCACGCCCGATAGCACCACCGCAGCAGCGCAGCCTTTCCCCGTACTACCCTTACCTCGACACCCCGGAGACGCGATCCAATTACCTAGCGGAGAGAGTGTCATCTACCTTGACACTCCGGAACATGCACGAGATGGCGTACGCTCGGGGATAGGTACAGAGGGACCGCATCCGGTTTGGTGGAGTGGAGTTGGGGACTACTCGGGGTATTCCATTCTACGGGGTGGAGCGATCGACGTGGGGACACCTCGGTCCTTCCCTTACGGTGGCTTGACTCCATGGTACGCAGCCCGGGAGCGGGAGGAGCGGGAGCGGGAGTGGATGCGGGGATTGGGACGTCAGGGGCTGGTACTTCGGGTGGTGGTGATGATGAGGTGATGCTGGAGCAGCAGCAGCAGGGGGAGTGATACTCCTCGTTCTCATATTTGTTGATAGTAGTTGATGTTAGATGGTAACGTTGTTGTTAGACTTTGGTAGTTATTTCCTTTTATCTTTCAGACTTAATCGGATTTGTACGATTGGCCCTAAGGCCGGAATTGCTACTCTAACTTTTGCAGGATTATTGAGAGTCGGGACATCACCCCTACTCAGTTTATGTGTCAATCGTGTGTTATATGTTAGCTTATGACAGGTTTCATAAGGAATTTAACCTGTAGGTACTCGATAGAGTACCCCGTACTCTATCGAGTAGCTGCGGGAAAGTGGGATAAAAGTTTCGATTTGTAGGCCACTCGATCGAGTAGCCAGGGCACTCGATCGAGTAGCAGGGCACTCGATCGAGTACCGTTACTTACTCGATCGAGTGTCACTGTTATAGGAGGTTTTTGAAAAATAAAAGTGTTCAATTGTTTTATAATTACAAGTCCAATGTTTAAAGTTGCTACAACTGCATAGTAACGCCTTTGAGCCGTTAATTTCATACATTACAAGTCTTGATTGGAATTTTATAAACATAATTGTTATAATTGGTGATGAGGTAGTAATTTTTTTTTTTTTGTTGCGATTAGTGAAGCGGTAATCCCTTCTCGTTACTTTTATATGACATACGCCTCATTACGATCCACTTATCAGAGTTGTAACTTCGCCTATAATTGTGCATATCATTTTAACATGTGTTGTCAACGGTAACTAGTTATTCCGGTGGAGTGTGTATGATTTTAATTTGACGAGAGCACAATTAGTGAGTAATGTCCATAATAATGTGTTTCCGTTCATGTTTGGTTGCCCATAATAAGTAATACGTGTTGGTATTTCGGTGGTGAACTTCGGGGACGAAGTTCCTTTTTAGAGGGAAAGAGTAATGTCGCGAAATAAAAAGGTTGTTTTCGTATAGTGCCTTGCTTGTTTATAATATTGCTAATGGTTGTTTATAAGGCGGTTGGTGTCATGTAAAAAAAAAAAAAAAAAAAAAAAAAATAATAATAATAAATAAAAATAAAATAATAGTAGTAAATAAATTTGTTGTTGAATTATAATGACTTGTTTTCCTTGCGATTGTATCTGAATCGTGTTGCCAAGTAACGTGGTGGCATTAGTTGTACCACATGAAAGTTGATGTGAGACATGTTCTAGATGGATGGTTAAACGGTAATTAGTGTATGTCGGAAGTTCGTGAGCGGCGATTCGCACTGCGCGTCGGGTGCTTTGAGTGTATATAATATAACAAAGGACTGTGATAAACTTGCATGATAGTGACAAGGGTCGGCAGGTTTAATTGTGGACGGTGATGATGATGACATGGGGGGGGGGAACGGTGTTTACAAGGGGTGATAACCTAATCGGGAAGACGGGTGAGATGGGGTTGGTTCCGCGCCATAAGCGGGAGAGGTGAGTTGAACTTCGGGGACGAAGTTCTTTTTAAGGGGGGGAAGACTGTAATACCCGCCCTTTTAGGGACCCCTTTGACCAGCGTTGACTATCCTTGGGGGCGGGAGTAACCTTAGGGAAGTATGCCAAACCATCTTGGGGTGCGCTTTAAGAGTGGTACTCGATAGAGTAGAGGCTACTCGATCGAGTAGCTAGGGCACTCGATCGAGTAGGGGGTTACTCGATCGAGTATGTTGGGTACTCGATCGAGTGCCTGGTTTTCAGCGGGGGTTTTATATCGCGTTTTGTTAAATCCGCAAATCACTTTCATTACTTTCCTCCTATCCTTCAGCCGCCTCCTTCCCTTCCCTTCACCTCAAAACTCCATGAAAGCCCTTGTGAAGATCCTTGTGCCTTAGAAGAGCGTCCTTTGAGTCGGGTAGCGGTCTTTTGACCTTGTCTCTCCCTAATAGGTATGTCACAATCATCGTCCGTGCCTTTGTCTCGTTAGTTAGGGTTTGCCTGTTGTAATGGATGTTTGTGTGGTGCTAATAGGCTTTGCTTGTGCGCTGGATACTTTGTTTGTCGGCATGGATTGGTTGCGGATGCGTAAAGGTAGGTTCGCCTACTCAGTAGCTGTAGATCGTCTAGTGTGTCGGTCGTTGTGATAGTATTGTGGTTGTTTGACATAGTAATTGTGTTGTGTTGTGATTGTGTTTGTGATCGTTGTGATGGTTCTCGAGATGCGTTCTCGGCTGAGTGGGGTCGCTTGCGGGAGTGACTTCACGCCCTAGTTTCGCCCTTCGTGGAACCCGCCACGAAAGGGGATGTGCACATTAATGATACAGGGTTATCGCTCGTACGATGAGCGGGGCTTAGGTGGGAACGGCTGCGGTCCCCCACTGGCAGGGCTGGTCCAGTGGACAGCCAGTGACAGGTTCGGTTGGATTGTCGAGGTTGTGGTAGAGGCTAGTGTCATTGGTTGTATTGTTGTTTGTGGTTGTTATTGTCTTATCTTGTCTCGGTACTGACCTTGTGTGGTTGTTTGTTTGTTATGTGTCTGCCGTGATCCCTTATGGTGAGCAGCCGGTCTTGGCAGGTGTTGGTGTCGTTGATAGCTGAGGTCCGGGCAGGGATGAGTCTTCACGAGATACGGTGGTCATAACGAGTAGTCTTGGAGTTGTACCTTTATGTTGTATTTTGGTTTAAATCACTTGTAATCCAACTTAATAGTTCTTTTATTGACATTTGATATTTACTTACCTCGGGCAACCGAGATGGTAACGCCCTTATATGCTAGGGAAGGCCTAGCTAAGGCTCCTCTGAATATCGGGGTGTTACAGGTGGACATTCTGGAAATTTGATAGATTGAATAATTGATGATGATGATGATGTATTTTGTGTAGGTAGTACTGTAGTAGACTAGTAGTATGTCTTTGAGGGAATCAAACTAAGGGTGTTTTAGTCATTTTATAGTTTATTAGTCGGGATTTAAGTAAAATGTTGATCGGGAATGAAATACGGTGGTAGATCGGATATATACGTTTTAATGTAGATGGTAACTTGTAATAAACCGAATACAGGGTGGTACGTTGTAAAATACGATAAATACTAGGTGGTTATTGACAATTTTCACTAATAGTTATTCAACAATCAAACTCTTAACCAAATTATCTAAAGTTCAACCCAATACATGACACATGAATTGCATATTTCCACCATTCAGCTACTTCTTTGATGAAATTGCATTTGTGGGTTCGACATTCAGATACACACAACACCTATGAATCAATGATCTTCTAATTTTGAATCATAAATCAATGCTAAATCAGTCTAACATAAGATGATGTGATTTAGAACTTGTAATATCTTGGTTTTATCTTTCTATGAAATGTCATCATCAAATAGTAGTAACAATTCAATAATAAGAAATAAAATCGTGACAATCGTGAAAATAGTCTCTTTGATACCACGATGTAACACTCTCATTCGTTCAAGGTCTTAAAACGATGTTAACCAAGTGTGTTACTAAATTTGGCAAAATTGACCCGATTCGAATGACCCGACCTGAACCCTAACCGACACTCGAACTCTAACCCGAACTTGACCCTAACTTGAACTGGCCCGGCCCGAATAATGTTATTGTTGTAAAGTGATTATTATATGTCCACAAATAACTTGATAATAACAATTGACCCGAAAATAACCCGACCTGAAGTCTACAAACGCGAAACGACCCTATAAGAAATTAACCCGGCCCGAACTCGACTCGATTGACCCGTTTGCCAGGTCTACGTGTTACCCTCATTGACCATCATTTACTTATTTTGACGTTTAGCTACTCAACCCGACGTGTCTCACTTCGACTTGTTAATTAATTAAATTCCGTCGCCCTTCATTCATTTTAAATCATCTTATGTTGGACTCGGTTTCTAAGTTTCGTACTCAAGTTATGTACAACTTAATTTAATTTAATTAAACTTATTTAGTTTGGTTCAATTCAATTTAGTTAAGCTTAACATAATTCACCTTCCTTATTTAAATACCACTTGCAAAGAATAAAAAACGTAAACAAATCCTCGACATAAAGGGAGCACAAGAATACAAGATAGATTATACTTTACCAATTTTATCATCTTAATTTATAATATAACATGGTCCATAGAAATGTTTGTTTCAACCACTTAAATACGCAAATAGACATTTATATTCAAACTAAAACAATTTTTTTTTTTAAAAAAAATGTATTTATATTCAAATTCAAACTAAAACAAATTTAAAAAAAAAATAAAAAAAAACGTAGTTATGCAGGCTCGAACCAAAGAATTCCTTACCCACAAATTCTCATTATAGACGGACACTATCCGTCTATATGTATAGACGGATACCATTTTCCCTCACAAAATACCCATTTACCATAAAGTGGGAAGCATATGGGGGGTGCCCCACCTTATCTCCCTACCCATTTTATTAGAGGTCTTTACCCGTCTGTTCGCTCCACCCGTCTATACCAAGACCTATTGTTCCTTACCCACCATTAGACAAAGAAACCAACCTACCAAAGCCTTGAGTTGGTTTCTATTTGGAATCTGGAATTATTTATACTAATAACAAATCTTGGTCAATGATAAGAAAATTTGTTCCACTCAAAGCACCTATATTTATGGGATTTTTCTTATAATTATAATTATCATTATTGTTACAATTATTTAATAATGTCAAATTTCTAAACTACCCTTTATTACTATTTAGTTTGAATTTCAAATTTAAAAGGAGGGAAAGCAAAATAACTAATAAATTTACAAAAATAACCCCGGTGGCGCTCAAATTGAGCGTCACTGGGTGGCGCCATCTCATTTTCCATGTAAATAAGAGTAAATATAAGAAGTTAGATTTAGGATGATGTTAATGAGTCTTAATGTTACTAGATAAGTTAGGACTTAAAACCTATATATAAAGGTCAATAGTCATGTTGGATAAAGTGTGAGAGTGTTTGCTTAATATCCCGACTTAAGCATAGTTGAAAATCTTAGCTAGTAGCTAAGTGTTGGAGAATTGATTGTATTATTGTTAAGGTTTAAGAATAATAATACAAGTTGGATTGTGGGTTAATCCAATAACAAAATATTGTGTCTTTACATTTTATATTATTTGTACCAAAAACTCCAACAATATCCGTATCCCAAAAATTTGGACCTCTATCTTTAACTGCACCTTCGTTCTGATCAATCGACTATAATTATAAAAAATACTTAATAACATTATCAAAGCCCTTCGAGATCCAACCTTTGTAGGAGCTCAACTGTTTGCAACAATGGTATTGCGACGGTGGTGGTGGTGGTGGCGGTGGTGGTGAGACGGTGATAACTGGTGATATTTGTGGCTCGACCTCTCAAAAGCCACCCGTTAATTGATTGGACGACATGTTTAACTTATTTCGCGATTTATGGCGTGTCGTAGGTCGGTTAATAAAAGGTGGCTCGAACACTTTTGTCAACCCCTAAGTCGTCATCTACGTGCCAATACGGTTGTTTTTTTTACAGTAATTAGAGTCAAATCGTAATCCAGTTCAAAAATCGTCTCCACTTTCAGTATCCCGTCTCGTTCCAAGACGGAATATTCTGGAATTCGTAAAAGATATTTTTGTTAGTCTTAGAGTACGAGTCATATACCCGAACTATAACTAATAAGATAAAAAGTCTATCTCTTCTCCACATAATCCGCATCTACGCGCTTTCTTGTGTCAAAGAAAACTACAAACAAAGTAACTTAGTAATTTACTGATTTATGCGCCACTTAGAGAGGGGCGCAGAGAGTGGTGTGTCACTTCTAAGAGCGCCACTTCTAAGTGGTGTAGTCATTGTTTTTTTTTTCTAAGTGGTGTAGTCATTGTTGTTGCATGTTTTTGCCCGTTTCTTCCCTATTTTGTTGTAAATAGAGACATCGGGTCTACATAATTCGACACACCGGAGTTCATTTTCCTCCAGTTCTCTTCTTCCTCTTTGTATTCTAGATCTTATTACTACTCATCGACACCTACGTGCTTGATTAATCCACAACGTGAGCCCAATTTCTATCGTGGTACTAAGGAGCCATGCATGTAGGAATTTGTATTGCTTAGGAAGTCATAAAACACATGAGGAGATTGTAAACGGTTGAGATTCAACGAAGGAGTCAGGGTGGTGGGAGGGGGATAGGGAGGTAGGAGAGGGTGAGGGTGAGAGTGAAGTAGGTGAGGATTGTTTTTTTTTTTTTTTTTTAGGATGAGGAAAGGAAGGGTTGTGGGATATGGAACAAACATAGATGGCAGTATTAAAAGCAACTCGCCATCTTAATAATTTTAAAACGGAGATAACGTTTTAAAATGACGCAGGTTATTAGAATGGGTTTAAATCCTGTCTGCATAGAAAGAAATGCTCTTGTAGCTCCCTTTACACCAAAAAAAGGTAATTTCTACACAATTGGTGGTAAATGCGTTTTTTGGTACAAAATTTTTTTGGAGAAATGTTGCTTTAGTATACTTGCCAATTAGGACCGACCTTGAACAGGATCAGTTCTATAACTACATTTGTAATTTGTATAATCGGAAAACCTCGTCGATCTACTCCTGGTAAGGCTTGCAGCAACATCAAACCAAACCAGCTATTACATGCTATTTACATCAGACAACCAACATAGATGGATCTAGGATACATCCTTTGAAGTTGAGGCCATTGTACGTAAACTTGATCCGCTATCCTTGGTTTGTAAAGCAGCAACCCACTAAAAGAAAGCCGTTTTACTCTTGCTATGCTCTCCACATAAAAGATCGATGACCATCTTATCCCTAATACCTGCACAGGCAATTATAGTTTTACCCCAATGAGTCGTTAACATTTAGCATCAAATACATCAATGCAATAGGCTAAGTCACATTTTAATAAAGAGCTAAAAGACTATATTACTCGGACTTTGTTGAAAGTAGATTTGGCAAAATTGATCAACCGAATTGACCCACCCATGAAATGACTGAATAATAACATAACTGAAACATACCTAAATGATCCAGCCTAAAATGACCCAACCCAAACACACTTAATCCAGGTCTAGTTGGAAGGATAAGACACGCATATGCGTAAAATTTTCTAATATTATCTGCCTTTAAGAGTGTTGATATGTCATACTCATAATCTTACCTGAGTATCGACTGTTGAGTATCAAGTGTTCGACACGTGTATGCAAGCTAATGTGAAGAGGCAGAGTAATACAGTTGATAGGTAACTGACCTTAAAGATGAAGGCAATTCCGCATAAGGGAATGCAAGTCCCAGGGCCGTTGCAGAGGACCTGCAAGTAGTGGAATATAACATTAAGAAAACTCATCGTGAACCTAATCTTTTTGGTAATTGCAGAATTATGCGATGTCACTTCCTTTGTCACATCTTGTTTTGATCGATAGGCCAAAAGAAAGGAAAGAGAACCAATACCACTTGAGGTCTGATTTTAATCATCAGCCACACTGCATGAACTATCGCAATCAACGTTGTAAGAACAGACGTTATGTACGACTGTCCAACTTCTCGACTTCGATAAATTTGCATATATTGTGCATTACTAATTTCCATCTGCACCAAAACCAGAATACATAGAAGTCTAATGACAATGAACCAAGGAAATCAAGAAATTTTGATAGTAGTGTTTTGTGTCGGTCTAAGAGGGTGATTTCATCACCCTCATGTCTTTTAATATGGGTCTTTAGGGATGTTTATCCTAATAATTGATAATTGGTTATGATTAGGTAACTTGTCCATTTTACCTCGGTTTTATACTTGATTTTGATGCACGGAACCCGAGGGTCGAGGAGAACCTTTCCACGGTCAAGACATGGCGCAAGCACCTCGCATATGACCAAATATCTAGCTAGGAGAAGTAAAGAGTGAAGATGAGAAGAATTGAGATCACTTGAAGAGGTCAAGAAGCAAGGAATTAAGAATTACAAATGCAAGCTTAGGCGCAGCCTGCGCAAACGAGGAGCGCAGCTGCGCCCGATTGCGCAGGCAAGAGTAACTTTGGCGCAGCCTGTGCAACTCTGTTTTACGGGGCTTTCTAATCCGCATTTGGGCTTCTTAAGTGAGGATATTTTTAGGTTTCCGTGAAGCCATATATATACCTAAGATTTGAAGACCTCAGGAACATCATCTAATATCATATAATCTCATACACTCTCATCATTTAGGGTTTGGAATCTTGTAACATTTTAGAAGACTTTTTCTACAAAAGTTGTAATCTTTCTTTGTTATTTGGGTTTTATGAAGACTATGAAAGGCAAATCTTCCACTACTTGGTGTAATCCATTTCAAGCTTTCATCTTTATCATTGTATTGACTCTCTAATCTCTACTCTTTCATTTATTTCAATTTCTATGTTTGATTGTCATGATGAATGTTTTGTTGTGAGAAGTAATTACCCTTGCCTTTATAACACTCATCTATTGCTTGAATGTTGCAAAGTTTCTTACTTTTGTGATGTTTTGTTGAAGCAACTCATATTGTTGTTATCTTGGTTTAAAGTATCAACCTTTGTGAGTATAAATTGAATATGTCACTGGGTTTGTTGGCTTAGACATACTCTTGTGATATTCCATTTACTTTCCTCTTGGTTTTGTTCTTCATGCTCTTGGCTACAATTCATACATGGTTTAATGTTAGAATTCGTAGTTTAAGTAGGATTATCATTATTGGCTTAGATAGTGGTAATCATTTGCTTGAGGTTTGTTGTTGGGTAAATGAATTTAGAGAGAAAAGGTGGAACTTGTAGGATTATACCAAGTTTCCTCTCATATTATTGTTGTTTGCATACCAAGTGTTTGTTACTTTGTTTCATAAGAAAAATCATATCTTTTTCATCTTGTGACTTGTTTCCTCCATGTCAATTCTCCTCTTATGTGTTTTCAATTGTTGTCCATTGTTAATATTCATAGTTTGTGCCTAGTCTTGTGTTTTGTTCATTCATTGTCATTAGTTTAATTCAAGCTTTAGTTTTAATCCCTTCTCTTGGGTTCGACCCTTTACTTCCACTTTACTATTGTTTTAGTTTAAAGTTAGTAGAGTAAAGTTTAGGTTATAAATTGTTAATTTGGTAGGTTAATTCTAGTATTTAGCGACCTAGTCTTTTGTCTTACCAAATTTTGACGCCGTTGCCGGGGAAGGGCAACATAGCTTAAAGCTTGAGTTTTGAATTTATGTTTAATTGTTTTTATATCATTCTTGTTGTTAGAAGTAAGTGGTAGTTCTAATCCATTTTGTTTGTGTAAAGGTTTATGCCTAGTTCCCAACAAGGTGGTGAGTTCACTCCCATTGAAGAAGACGCTTTTGGAGCATATTCTTGGTTATTCACCAACCCTTGGTATCAACGACCTCCAAGGGGAGGACAAGTTGAAGAAGAAAACTTCGAACCCCTCTCGGTTGATCTAATAGAAGTAGAATACCCACAAATGGTGAATGATACTAGAACATTAGGGAGCTCCGGGCAAGGAATTATGACACCCAACCTCTTTGCATAGCCTACCCACCCATGGGGGCTAATGCAAATTTTGAATTAAAAGGCTACTTCATCCACAACCTTCCAAAGTTCCATGGACATGCGGGAGATGACCCAAATCGCCATCTTTCCGAATTTCATATGATGTGTGAAGGGGCAATTCCCAATGGTGTCACGGAGGATCAATTTAAGTTGAGAGCCTTCCCATTTTCACTACAAGATGCGGTAAAAGATTGGTTGTTTTACCTTCAACCGAGTACAATCCGTACTTGGAAGGACATGAAAGCGGCTTTTCTTGAGAAATACTACCCCGACTCAAGACATAACCATGCAAAGAAAGTCATCACTTCTCCGGAGCAAGATGCAAGATGCAAGTGAGAGCTTGTATGAGTTATTGGGAGATATTCAAGAAATTGGTTGCTCAATGTCCCTACCATGGTCTTAGTGGTGTTTGTGATGGTCTTACCCAACAATATCAAATCATGGTAAATTCCGCTACGGGTGGTGGGGTTGACAACTATTCCGTGGCGGAGGCAAATGAGATCATAGAAAGGTTGGCCGCTAGCACATGAAACTATGGAAGAAGCCGGGGATCCAAGACTATTAACTCCATTGAGACACCTTCTTCTTCCAACAACAAGCTTGAGAAAACCGTGGATGAGCTTACAAGAATGGTATCTCAACTAGTGGGAAACAATCAAGGAGGAGCACAAGGGTCTAACTTGGAGTGCAACTATTGTCAAGGTCCACACCCAATGGAGACTTGCCCCATCATGGAAGAACAAGGGATAAGCAAGGAGAATGTGAGTGCCATGATGCATGGTCAATATAACTCTAGGAACCCCAATAGGAGAGGGTATTACAAGTATGATCCGAGCGGCAATACTTACAACATTGGGTCAAGAGACAACCCCAACCTTTCTTGGGGAGGGGATACCTCAAGAAGCTTTCAAAATGGCCAATTCAATCACTCGAGGAACTCCAACTCACAAGGTCAAAGCACAAATTATCAAAGAAACAACAATCTTCAACAAGCAAAAGGAGGATCCTTCCAATTTGGTAACCAAGGTAACCACAAAAATTTTCAAGGGAGAGGCTCCTCCTCTCAAGGAGATGAAAATTTATCTACCAAGGAGATGTTAAAGATGCTTATGAAAGGGCAAACCGAGACAATCAAGAGGTTTGACAAGATGGATGCGGATAAAATCTCAAGTGATGCAAGGGTGAAGAATCTTGAGATCCAACTTGGCCAACTTGCACAAGAAATGGCCAAGAACAATCAAAGGAACTCCAACTCAATCCTATCTACAACATTCCCTCCAAAGGAAAATGCTAGTGCAATGACATTGAGGAAGGGGAGAACTCTAGAATCTCCTCCAAAGAAGAAGAGAAAAGCAAAGTCACATGAAAGGGTCATTAACATTGAAGAGCAAATTGAAAAAGAGCTTGTGATCGAAAAAGAGAAAGGGACACCCTCAAGGGCTAATGGGGAAGAAGAGGTGAATCCTTTGAGCAAGGACAAAGGAAAGAAAGAAAGCACCAACACCAAAGATCAAATTGAGGAGATCGAAAGAGAGTATGTTAAACCGGAGGTACCATTTCCTAGTGCCCTCACAAATCCCAAGAAGTAGAAGTTTGATAAAGACTCCGACCTTTATGAAACTTTTAAGAAATGTGAGGTCAACATCCCTCTTTTTACTATCATTAAATCCGTCCCTAGATATGTTTCTCAAAGAACTTTGCAACCCTAAACGGAAGCCAAGGAAAGGAATTGAAAGAGTCACGGTTAGTAGGCAGTAGGCATGTCTCGGCAATTTTCAAACGAAATCTTCCTAAAAAGTGTGATGATTCGGTCAATTGGAGGCAAAACTTTTGTTAGAGCTATGCTAGACTCGGGGTCTTCTATAAATGTTATGCCTTACTCCGTTTATGAGACCTTAGAATTGCCTCTCTTGTCTAAGACCAATGTTGTGATCCAATTAGCGGACCGTTCTACGATTCACCCCAAAGGCCTCGTAGAAGATGTGCTAGTAGAGGTTGACAAGTTCATGTTTCCGACTGACTTTTATGTTTTAGACATGGAACCGGACTCTAAGGCTACACCCCTTTTGCTAGGGAGACCTTTCATGAGAACCTCTAAAACAAAGCTTGACATGTACGATGGAAATTTAACCATGGAATTTGAAGGAAAAATCGTGAGGTACAATGTGTATGAGGCAATGAAAAAGACCGATGATTTGAGCTTTTGTTACTTTCTTGATGTAATTGAACCATTGGCAAATCGAGCTTACAAATTGTGTCATAGGGACCCACTTGAAGTGGCCCTCACTAACAATGTCGAGAAGGAAGGTTTGCGGTTTTTGTTGTCTCATGATGTGCAGGAAAGTATAGAAGCATTATAGAAGCATTGGAGGAAGAAGAACCATTAGAGGAAGCTAAGGAGGAAGAAGAAATAAAAGAAATTGAGGAGCAAATGCCGAGCAAGTGCGCAGCCTCCGCACGCAACCACAGAGCGCAGCGCCTGCGCAACTCAACTCACTAGCGCTAGCGCAGCCTGTGCAGCTTCCAGCTCCGTGGAGGCTTGTTTTTCTTCTTCTCCTTATGATTACCAATCCAAATTCCTTCCCCTAGAGGCCTCCCTTGAAAGACTGCTCCCCTCCATTATAAAACCACCCACACCCAATCTAAAACCACTTCCCGACCACTTGAAGTATATTTTTCTTGGGGAAAACAACACCCTACCCCTCATAATCTCAAACCAACTTGAGGGTGACCAAGAGAAGAGATTGGTGGACGTATTGCAAAAATACAAGGGAGTTTTTGGGTGGAGCATTGCGGATCTTAAGGGGATAAGCCCAAGTGTATGCATGCACAAGATCCGGTTGGAGGGAGAAGCAAAGCCGGTTAGGCAACCACAAAGGAGATTGAACCCGCCAATGATGGAAGTAGTGAAAGAAGAGATAATCAAGCTACTCCAAATGGGAATCATCTATCCCATTAGCGATTCTCAATGGGTAAGCCCTACTCACTGTGTACCGAAAAAGGGTGGGGTAACGGTAATCGAAGGCAAAGAAGGAGCTTTAATTCCCACTCGAATTCAAACCGGGTGGAGAGTTTGCATCGATTATCGCCGCCTAAATGCCGTGACATTTAAAGATCACTTCCCCTTGCCCTTTCTAGATCAAATGCTAGAGAGGCTAGGGGGAAAAAAATTCTATTGTTTTTTGGACGGGTACTCCGGGTATTTTCAAATCCCCATAAACCCGGAGGATCAATCCAAAACAACATTTACTTGCCCTTTTAGTACTTATGCTTACCGCCGCATGCCCTTTGGATTGTGCAATGCCCCCGGCACATTCCAACGGTGCATGATGAGCATGTTTTCGGACTATGTGGAGCGTATCTTGGAAGTCTTCATGGATGACTTCACCATCCATGGGGACTCATTTGATTCGTGTCTAGACCACCTTGCTATGGTCCTATCACGGTGCAGAGACTCTCACCTAGGGATGGCAGTGGGTCGGGGACCCGACCCAGACCCTGAGGGTCGGACCCTAATGGGTCGGGTATGGGTCTCATTTTTTCAGACCCAATGGGTATGGGTCGGGTATGGGTCTTAAGAAAATATTTCGGGTCCGGGTCCGGGTCTAAGTTATGAGACCCATACCCGACCCTTAGACCCTTTATTAAAGAAAAAAAAATCAAAATCACAACTTTTCTGAATTCATACTAGCAGACTGTAGAAACCCAACTAAAGTCTTTTTCTCTTCCCTCATCCCATAAAGTGATAAAACCCAACCAAACTCTTCTGGCAATACCACCACTCCACCACAAACACAAGAAAACCACCACCACAGCACTGATACGCGACTCTGATACGCGACTGACAACCACCTCTCTAATAGGCGGCGACCGACAACCACCATTAACGGCAGATTAATAAACTCATAATGTTAAAGTAGTATGAATTTATTTTTTTAATATTATAGACCCCATAGCTGTTAATCTTGTTACTAAAGTGTCTGAAACTCGGACCCGCGAGTAGACCCAGACCCTACCCTTACCCATAGGGTCCGGATATGGGTCCTCAAATTTAAGACCCTTGCGGGTCTAGGTCGGGTACGGGTCCAAAGGGAAAATCTCGGGTCCGGGTCCGGGTGGACCCTACCCATACCCTACCCATTGCCATCCCTACTCTCACCTCATTTTAAATTCTGAAAAGTGTCACTTAATGGTGAGTAGCGGGATCGTGTTAGGACATATAGTGTCGCGAAGAGGGATTGAGGTGGATACGGCTAAGGTGGATGTGATTAAAACCTTGTCGTATCCATCTAATACTCGAGACGTGAGGTCGTTCTTGGGACACGCGGGCTTTTAGCGAAGATTTATTAAAGACTTTTCCAAGATTGCTTACCCCTTGTTCATCAAATCCCACCATGGTACCTTGGCAACAACAAATGTTTCAATATTGTGAGGATACCCGGGGGACGTTGGAAACAATTAGTGGGAGGGTTGAGAGCTCCCATACTTGGCAACAACAATATGGGCCAAGGTTGGAGAGCTTGGAACAATTTCAAAATGCCTTTAAGGAGCACAAGAGGTTGGGGGATGAGGCCGAATTGGCCCAAATGCGAATGCTAGAGGGGATAGTAAGGCAAGAGGAGTCTTTCACTTGGCAACAACAACAAGCCAAGCTTTGGGCGGATAACCAAGCTATGTGGCAACTCTGGCAAGCTCAAAATGAGTGGAGGGAACAAGCAAGTCGACAATTTGGGGTGCAAAATGAAAGGCACCACCAATACATTGAAAATTCCTACCACGACGCCCGAGCACAAGAGGATTCCTTTGGCCTTATTCGAGGCCTTTTTGACATGTCCCTACATCAAAATGAACCCCAATACCAACCCACATAAATGAACAAGAAGTGAATGAAGCCTATGAGAGGGCAAAGAAAGAAAGAGAGAAGAGAAAGAAGAAGAGGAAACCGAGGGGCATATGAGCAAGGTGAAGGCTCGGGTCCCTCCAACAACAATTTTTGAAGAAGTTTGGCACTCCTCCACATTGAGGACAATGTGTGATTTAAGTGTGGGGGAGTGAGTTGATTGTAAATTATGTACAAGTGTTTCTTTTCAATGCAAGTTTCAAAAAAAAAAAAAAAAAAATAATAATAATAATTGAAAATCCCGGCTAGGTGAAAACCGACAAGGGTGGGCACCTAAGGCAAGATTGGGAAGGTGGTCGAGGACGGATTGAAAACCCGAAAGGGCATTCCGGGTAAAATGAAGAAACGAATTGCGAACCACCATGAGAGGAAAGGAAAGCTAAAGTGAAAACCCGAAAGGGCACCTTAGGCAAAATGAGGGATTTTCAAACAAAAAAATTGAAAAATGCAACACCAAAAAGATGGAGGTATAAGAAGGGAGAAATAAAGAGGATTTAGGAAGGAGGCTAGATTTAGGATTTAATTTCTTTTTGAGTCAAAGAAAATTGCTTCAAATTGGTGGTTTTTCATGTTGGCTACTAGGTTGTTGATCTTTATTGGTGTTTGGCCAACTTAGTAGCATAACTTGCATTGCTTGGAGTGATAAGGGGGTGGTATAAGGGGAGTATGAATGATTTGGAGGATTGTGTAGGTCACTTTGCTATTGCCTTGGGATAAGGCAAAAGTGACCATCTTTGCTATGGAGTGATAAGTAGGGTGGTTGTGAAGTTGATGAGTCGAAGTTGGAGGTGTGTTGTGTCTCGTTTAGAGGGATGATATAAGGAGGGCGAGAGAGAGAAGAGTGTGTGTCAACTTTTGAGTCTAGATTTTCTTATTGTAATCGGTGGATCTATTGAGAGGGAGTTATAAGAAGGTTGTAACGAGGGAAGAGAGATCAATACTCCTACACTCACTTGTAGACTTACACAATTGCTTATTTCGGGTTTTGCTCGGGACTAGCAAAAGTCTAAGTGAGGTGGTGTTTGATAGTAGTGTTTTGTGTCGGTCTAAGAGGGTGATTTTATCACCCTCATGTCTTTTAATAAGGGTCTTTAGGTATGTTTATCCTAATAATTGATAATTGGTTATGATTGGGTAATTTGTCCATTTTACCTCGGTTTTATACTTAATTTTGATGCACGGAACCCGAGGGTCGAGGAGAACCTTTCCACAGTCAAGACATGACGCAAGCACCTCGCATATGGCCAAATATCTAGCTAGGAGAAGTAAAGAGTGAAGATGAGAAGAACTGAGATTACTTGAAGAGGTCAAGAAGCAAGGAAATAAGAATTCCAAATGCGAGCTTAGGAGCAGGCGCAAACGAGGAGGGCAGCTGCGCCCGATTGCGTAGGCAAGAGTAACTTTGGGGCAGCCTGAGCAGCCTGCGAAGCTCTGTTTTACGGGGCTTTCTAATCCGCATTTGGGCTTCTTAAGTGAGGATATTTTTAGGTTTCCGTAAAGCCATATATATACCCAAGATTTGAAGAAGGTCAGGAACATCATCTAATCTCATATAATCTCATACACTCTCATCATTAGGGTTTGGAATCTTGTAACATTTTAGAAGACTTTTTCTACAAAAGTTGTAATCGTTCTTTGTTATTTGGGTTTTATGAAGACTATGAAAGGCAAATCTTCCACTACTTGGTGTAATTCATTTCAAGCTTTCATCTTTATGTTACAGTTTGTAACAGATTCAACAGAATCAGGTTTTTGGCGCCAAAAGTTGTTAGGCGACAGCTGGCAGTTAGCTAGTTATGAGCTGGAATTAGTTAGAGATTAGTAAATATAAATAGCTAATTTCTTGTTATTGTAAATCATTCATCATTTTTACACAATTCTAATACAATCTCAATCTTCCTCAATTCTCTCTAATTGATCAGTTGTATAGAAAACTCGAGATATCCTTTGTTAATAGGACTATTTCCTGCATTCTATAACATTGGTATCAGCCTTGATCCTTTGTTGTTCGCTTCCGCCATTGTTGAAACACCACAAAACCTTCACAAATTTTCTGAAAGCTGGCACCTGGAACTCGTAAAAAGGCCATGGAAGGTAGAATTGCAACTTTGGAGCAATCATTGGAGCAGCAATCAGCTGTTTTGGGGGAAATTATGAAGTTGCTTAAGGACCAGGAGAGAACTAAGGGTCATGATGATCAGATTAATCCGAATAATCATGATGTTGATGGGCAGCAAGGTATGAGAAATTCACTGAAATTTACACCTAAAATTGAATTTCCCTCTTTTGATGGTACAAACCCTAGACTTTGGATGAAGAAATGCCTAAAATACTTTACCTTGTGCAAAATCCCTGATACTCAACGAGTTGATTTAGCCAGTATGTACATGATAGGAAGAGCTGAAATGTGGTTCAATAGTTATCTTGTTGTTCGACCACATGTTCAATGGGATGATTTCATTGTGGATTTATGTGCTCGCTTTAAGGAGGAAATTGCAGGAAATGTTGTTGAAGAATTTAACAAATTACATCAGATTACTTCAATTGATGATTATTTAGATTCTTTTGAAAATCTGAGAGGGTTAATGTTGCAGCGTAATCCCTTATTACCAGATCAGTACTTTCTTGACAGTTTCATTGGAGGGTTAAAACCTTCTGTTAAACCATTTGTCCGAGCATTTAAACCCCAGGACCCTTGCATCTCTTTGTTGAATATGCTAGATTGCAGGAGGAATCATTATCTGTTACTAGGACTCATGTTAAAAATTACCCCCAAAATGCATCTGTTCCTTCAGGACCACCAAGATTTCAATCTAAGTTCCCTTCTAAAGGCATTTTACCCACTCCAAATCCTATAAATTCACAGCCTTTTGCTTCCACAACTAACTCTAGACCCACAAGATTCATTAGTGCGGCGAGAGAGGGCGGAAAAACGAGAAGAAAGGGGAGTGTTATTTCTGTAATGAACCCTTTTCTAGGGAGCATAATTGCAAATTTAAGGGTACTCAGTTGTTTGCAGTAGAAATTGTGGGAGGTGAGGAGGAGGAAATCTTGGATATCAGTCCAGAAGAGGAGGAACCTGTTGCAGGGTATGATGTGGTTGGTTCAGACCCTTGCATATCAGTCAATGCTTTATCTGGTAGTACTGGATTTCAAACAATGAGAGTAACAGGGTATGTGGGTAAGAAACCTATCCACATTTTGATAGATTCAGGAAGCACACATAACTTCTTGGATCAAGAGATGGCTGTCAAATTGGGTTGTAAATTAGAGACTATTGAACCTCAAGTTCACGGTGGCGGATGGGAGTCGCTTCCCCCGTCAACTCATGAGTAGAAAATTACATTTGGCGATTCTGAGAACACCCACTTTGACACTGATGTATTCATTATACCATTAGGGGGGTGTGACATGGTGCTAGGCATCCAATGGTTGAGTACATTAGGGACTGTAAGCTGGGACTTTAAACAGTTGAAGATGGAGTTCTCTTATAACAAAAGAAAGCATGTGTTAAGAGGCTTGGCCCCTCAGAAAATCAAAACTCTTACAGGAGGGCCATCTTGCAAGATGTTGAACACTGCTGCCCAATTGTGTTTTCTGCAGATTAACAACACCAGGGGTGATATTCTTTGTTGTTCTAATGAAATTAAGAACAACAATGACCATCCTATAGAATTGCAGCAGCTGTTGAGGCAATATTCTGACCTTTTTGAAGAACCTACTGTTTTGCCACCTCAAAGGGGGTCTATGACCATCGAATTCCCTTAATGTCGAGGCTCAACCAACAATATCGGGCCTTATAGGTATCCATTGAAACAGAGGATATTATTGACAAGTTGGTTCAAGAAATGCTAGACAAGGTATCATTCGGGCAGTGTAGTCCTTTTGCTTCTCCAGTGGTGTTAGTAGGGAAAAAGGATGGTTCATGGAGACTTTGTGTGGACTATAGGGAATTAAACAAGAGGACAGTAAAGAATAAGTTCCCTATTCCTGTTGTGGATGAACTTATTGATGAATTGGCTGGCTCTCAAGTGTTCACTAAGCTGGATTTAAGAGCAGGATACCATCAATTAAGGGTTTATGAAGGTGATGTGTTTAAGACAGCTTTCAAAACTCATGTGGGGCATTATGAATTTCTTGTTATGCCCTTTGGTTTGACAAATGCACCCGCATCTTTTCGAATGGATGAATTCAATTTTTAAACCACTTTTAAGGAAGTGTGTCCTGGTTTTCTTTGATGACATACTCATCTATAGCCCTTCTCCGACCGACCATTGGTCTCATTTGGAGGCGATGTTTGATTTAATGAGACAACACCAGCTATATGTCAAGAGTAGTAAATGTGCATTTGCTATTCCTAAAGTTGAGTATTTGGGTCACTTCATAAGTGGAAAGGGAGTGAAACCGACCCGACCAAGATAGTAGTCAGGGCAAATTGGCCCGAGCCTCGGAATGTCAAGGAATTAAGGAGTTTTCTCAGGGTTAGCAGGATACTACGAAAAAATTTGTCAAGGGATATGCACATATTAGCTATCCATTGACACAATTGTTGAGGAAAGGGGAATTTAAATGGAATTCTAATGCTTTGGGAAGCCTTTCGGACTCTCAAATCCGCATTAACAAGTGCTCCTGTCCTAGCTCTTCCCGATTTCAACATAACATTTGAAGTTGAAACCGATGCATCTAATGGGGAATTGAGCCGTACTTATGCAAGCAGGGGCATCCCTTGGCTTTCATAAGCAAAACTCTCGATCCTAAATGGCGAAGTTGTGCAGTATATGAAAAGGAGCTATTGGCAATTGTCTTTCTTGGCCGTGCAAAAATGGGAACAATACCTTCATGCCGGTCGAAGTTTATGATTAAAACGATCGTAAAAGCTTAAAATGGCTCTTACAACAAAAGATTTCAACCCCTTCCAACAATTCAGTTATCTAAACTCATGGGATTTGATTATGAGATTCAATATAGAGTCAAAAGAAAACCTAGTCATGCGATGCCTTGTCTAGGTTAAATGGAAGTGAATTGATGTGCCTAGCCTTATCTCGGAGCTCGATCGATCTCTCTCGAATTAATTCAAGAAAGTTATGAGTCGATCCTTTTTTACATCAAAGTTAAAACTCGGCTCCTAGCGAGATCCTGCTTTGCTATCCCGCTTACCGCTAGTTGATGGCCTTCTTAGGAAGAAAGGGAAGATTGTGGTGGGTCCCGATGCATCGATCGGGAGAAAATACTTAGATGGCTTCATGGTGCACCACAGAGTGGGCATTCAGCGAGATGCCACTACTAGAAGGGTCAAATCCTTGTTTATTTGGAGGGGCATGACTAAGGATATCGACTACTTTGTCGGAATTGCACAACCCGCCAGGCCAATAAGTATGATCATGCAGCCTATCCAGGGTTACTTCAACCTTTACCAATCCCTTCTGAGGTTTGGTTGGACATATCAATGGATTTTATTACAGGATTACCTAAATCCCAAGGTAGGGAAGTCATCTTTGTTGTAGTTGATAGGATGAGCAAGTATGCTCATTTTATGGCCCGACTCATCCTTTTACAAAGACTAGAAGTTGCCCAAGCCTACCTGGATAATGTTTTTAAACTTCATGGATGGCCAAGGAGTATAGTCGATGATAGAGATGTTATCTTTACCGATCAATTTTGGCGGGCTCTTTTTCGATTCAAGGTTCTGAGTTGATGCTATCTTCTGCCTATCACCCTCAGACTCATGGTCAGACAGAGGTAGTTAATAGGTGCATTGAGTCTTACTTAAGATGTATGTGTGGAGAAAGACCCAAAGATTGGCTTATGTGGTTACCTCTGGCTGAATGGTGGTACAATACCACTTATCATTCTGCTACTCATTTAACTCCCTATGAGGCAGTGTACAATCAACCACCACCAATCCATTTGCCATATTTGCCTGGAGAATCATCAGTGGAGGCTGTGGATAGGACTATGCAACGGAGGGAGGCTATGATAACTGCACTCAAACAAAGAATAGCCAAAGCCCAAAGAGAGGATGAAGGTGCAGGCAGATAAAGGGAGGTCAGAAAGGGTGTTTCAAATAGGGGACTGGGTATGGTTGAAACTGCAACCTTACAGACAGAGTTCAGTTCAACTAAGGGGGAATGAGAAGCTCTCACCCAAATATTATGGACCCTTTCAAGTCAAGGATACTGTGGGCAAGGTTGCATATAAATTGGATTTGCACAAACCGTTAAAATCCACAAAGTCTTTCATGTATCCCAAATCAAAAAATTCAGAGGTGTCTTGCCTAATGCAATTCATATTCCAGAATGGATGAGAGGGTTGTCAACAGAGCAAGATCTACAACCTGCAGCAATACTGGAGAGGAGGGTAGTGAAAAGGCGAGAATCGGTGTCAGACAAAAGACTTAGTCCATTGGTCGGGATTCCCTATTCATGATGCTACTTGGGAGTATGGACAATTTTGAGCAACAATACCTTAATTCAATCTTGATGAAACTTGAGACTTGTGGACAAGTCTCTTTTGAAGGAGGAAGATATGTTACAGTTTGTAACAGATTCAACAGAATCAGGTTTTTGGCGCCAAAAGTTGTTAGGCGACAGCTGGCAGTTAGCTAGTTATGAGCTGGAATTAGTTAGAGATTAGTAAATATAAATAGCTAATTTCTTGTTATTGTAAATCATTCATCATTTTTACACAATTCTAATACAATCTCAATCTTCCTCAATTCTCTCTAATTGATCAGTTGTATAGAAAACTCGAGATATCCTTTGTTAATAGGACTATTTCCTGCATTCTATAACACTTTATCATTGTATTGACTCTCTAATCTCTACTCTTTCATTTATTTCAATTTCTATGTTTGATTGTCATGATGAATGTTTTGTTGCGAGAAGTAATTACCCTTGCCTCTATAATACTCATCTATTGCTTGAATGTTGCAAAGTTTCTTACTTATGTGATGTTTTGTTGAAGCAACTCATATTGTTGTTATCTTGGTTTAAAGTATCAACCTTTGTGAGTAGAAATTGAATATGTCATTGGGTTTGTTGGCTTGGACATACTCTTGTGATATTCCATTTACTTTCCTCTTGGTTTTGCTCTTCATGCTCTTGGCTACAATTCATACATGGTTTAATGTTAGAATTCGTAGTTTAAGTAGGATTATCATTATTGGCTTAGATAGTGGTAATCATTTGCTTGAGGTTTGTTGTTGGGTAAATGAATTTAAAGAGAAAAGAGTCATACTTTGAGAAAAGGTGGAACTTGTAGGATTATACCAAGTTTCCTCTCATATTATTGTTGTTTGCATACCAAGTGTTTGTTACTTTGTTTCATAAGAAAAATCATATCTTTTTCATCTTGTGACTTGTTTCCTCCATGCCAATTCTCCTCTTATGTGTTTTCAATTGTTGTCCATTGTTAATATTCATAGTTTGTGCCTAGTCTTGTGTTTTGTTCATTGTCATTAGTTTAATTCAAGCTTTAGTTTTAATCCCTTCTCTTGGGTTCGACCCTTTACTTCCACTTTACTATTGTTTTAGTTTAAAGTTAGTAGAGTAAAGTTTAGGTTATAAATTGTTAATTTGGTAGGTTAATTCTAGTATTTAGCGGCCGGCCTAGTCTTTTGTCTTACCAAATTTTATTCTCAATGAAGTTGGACCAAAAAACGAATAAAGAATATTTAAGGGTATCATGGCTTTATGGCGAAGAGACATCGACAACTTTAACCCACTACCTCAGGGATCCCACTAGTTACGGGGCAAAGGGGGTTGGATGTTCACAGATGTAGCACCACAGCAGAAAGTTATTTCCGGATGTCTCAAAGTGAAAATTGAGTAGAGTAGTGCGACAAGAATTGCTGATTTACAACAAAAACAATTGTGGTCAATTTAGTGGGTCATTTTGCTTTAGTTGATCATAATCCAGAATAAGATAATGAGTCTTTGGTTCACTTGAATGGAAAAAGCTTTTACAGGTGAGAAAAATTAAGCAAAAATCAGTCATCTGAGAGAAACAAATGCAGTGACGACATTATAAACGTCGGGTATTATAGTTCTTCCCTTTTCGAGGTGGCATATCTATTATGCGTTTGCCAGCAATCAACTCTGCTAGGTGGGCTTCTTTATTCCCTCAAGTCTCCTTTTGGCCGGTGTTAGGAGTTCTGAGTGTCGAGTGTTTCGTTGTTAGAAAATTGTGTTTCAGTGAGTCTTGCTTGTTGTAGACTGCTTTGCATTTGTGCCATTATTTAATCCCAAATTTAGGGGAAACAGCTTATTCCAGTAAGTATAGTCTTAGACTCTCAGGCAAGTGTAGTTAAAACGCATGGATAAAACTTTTCACCATAAAAGTATTAGCAAGTGAAAATTTTAACTGGAAAAAAGTTTAGCTTCCTTATAACTGATGTAAGAGGCTAAGAAAAAAACAAATGTTTGAAGTGTTCTATGATAGCGAGTATAACCTAGATCCAGGAGGAAAAAAGTGAAAACTTCAAGTAAGCTCAACTAGCCAAGTGACAATAAGATAGGGAAAATATCTTCTCAGTATGTATATTGCATCCAAAAGGTCTTTCACAAGACAAACTCACTGTAATTCGAACATAAGTTGACTTAAGACTTCCAAAAACCAGACAGAGTGCCATTTGGAAACATACCGCATTATTAGATGAGCTCTCAAATGTCTGAGCTTTCTGTAGGCTCATATTATCAGTGGCTGCTGCAACATAATATCTGGGCATGAACCTGTCCTTTTCCAGCACAGACAAGAGATTAAGCATCTCGGCTGTGTGACCCCCTACACGAATCATAACCAATGACAATAAATAATGTATTCCTCCTGAATTAATTCTAATAGTTTCAAAAGCTCTGCTTAACAAAAGACATCGATTACATTATGTGGCTATTAGCAGTTACCGCAACAACATTACTTCTCAATGCCTCAAAGACTCCAAACTTTGGCAATATAAGGAGATACGAAGTGATGTTCAACTGAAATCAACATAAATTGAGAGATGCCCAACAAACTCCACGATCCGTTGAATGACATGTGATTTACAGGTTTAGGTTTATGAACAAAGAAGACAATATAAAATAATATTCCCAAAATCCAATATTTCAATCAAGAACCCAAAAGGAGAGCTTGAAAGTTTCAAAAAGACTCCTAAAAAGCATTTTGATCTATACACCATCAAATACTAACTCAGCTTGGAACAAACCTCATTACTATGAGTCTATGACTTACCAGCTTGGACCAAATCTCATTACTATGTGTGAAAAGAACTACAAAACAAAGGGTAGAACAAAGACTTACCAGAACCCAGAACAATGAGGGTACTACGAGGTTTCATACACGTGGATCTCAATGCTTTCCCGGCATTATAAAAGACGTGTAATAACCGCACTAGAAACAACGCGAGAAGTGTGAAAGCAAACATTAGAATCCCGTTCGATTCTGCCATCGGAGCCAACCATTCATTTCCACTAATCATTTTTTTAGATCCTTCCACTAGATAACGAATTGCAATTGACCCACAACCTGTAAAGATGTAGATAAAGATGAAGCAAACAATAAACTAAAATGATTAGCAATTAGTAACTCAACTTCTATAATCTCAAGTAAAGTTTCATAAGACGCTTATCCCATTGATTCGAGGAAACAGTCATTTGGATTTATAACTAGGCCAAATTCTTGGTTTGACAATCCATAGAATTTGGTTTTGGATTTGATTCAAATTCCTCAAATTCTGATCATTTAGATATCACATTCAAACAAAATCCCACCTCCACCCGTCTTTCTGAAATTACTAGCTGACTAGCCCCTGTTCACATTCACATCCCCACTGTGCACATCTTTACTCTCTCCTTTTTTTCTCACTATTAGATTCAATGTCCGTTTCACTGATCCTGAATTTATGAGGCTATTAAATTATCGATTCTTCTCTCTCACTTGCTCAAAGAGGTGGATTTAGAATATGCTTTTGTAACATTACTTACTTGGCCTAAAGATCTGTTGTTTACACATTCGCTTTGAGACGTCTATTCTTCCATTGATACTTTTGTCAAAATGAAATGTTGGAATTCTGGAATTCTCAAATTCTGCAATAGAAATCCTGCGTTTTTCCGGAAGAGTGGATATGAGTGTAAAAATCATAAGTTTCATACTCAAATCCAATGCTAGTCTGAAATCGTAACTAGTCTGAAATCCGTTGGAATGCCAGAATGCAATTCCGAGCAAGATGGATTTTCAAAGTAACTATTGTTAACATGTGATAGCTACATAAACTACGAGTCGAATCGAGATTCGACCTCATATACCACTCTAATTAACCCAAATTTGCTAGTATAAAACTAATAACCCAATTAAACATCAACACCAGATCCTTTATGTAGCCATGTTCATTAACAAGGAGATCAAATTTTCAATTCGTGATCAACCAGCAAGTTGAACCATCTCCCAAATTGTAGCCTCTATAAAAAAATACAGTAATTAAAACTAAAATGCGAAGTTAAGATATTGATTAATTAAAATAAATTAGGAAAAGTAAAGACAATTGATGATAATGAGATTGAGATACTTACTTGATTGATTGATTGATTGATTGAATTAGAGAGGTTGAAGGGGCGAATCGACAGAGAATAACGCTGATCTTTTTTTTTTTTTTTTTTTGGCAGCCGTAAAGAAAGGTAAACCTAACTAAAGATACGCCATGGCGCTATGAGCCAAGCTATTAAGACTCCTAGGTAAGTATCTAAAAGCAAGACAGTGAAAGGAAGGAGCAAGCGCCTCAATATCTCGTAGAATATCCGCTAAGTTCTGCTGCGGCTTCTGAAACCCATCAATAAAAAGGAGAAGCTGAAGACAATCCGAAGAGACCTCCAGGTGATGGAAACCCCGCTTCACCGCCCACAACAGGACCTCCAAGAGCCCAATCCCTTCCGCCTGTAATGCAGACTCCGCTCTAATGCATCTCCTCTCCTCATACAGAATATTTCCTACCTCCGAAAAAACAACCCACCCTATACCCGCCTTGTCCAAAGATTTCCATCCTGCATCCACCATAATTCGCATAGTATTACACGCTCTTACGGTTCCAATGACAAGAACCGGATTGCTATTCTTAATCCAGCTGACGCGATCCCCCCTCCTTTCCGACTCATCATGCTCATCAATCACCCGACCTTTCTTCTGTCCATTCAACGCATTAATCGCCACCCCCACTAGCTGATTATATCGTCGAAAAAACATCAGCAGATGAAAATTAGTGCCCTGAAACAACACATGATTCCTAGCACTCCATATACACCATACAACTGCTAGGAACCGAATTAACCTGTTATCTCGATCATCCAGTTTATCTAAGTAAGTCACCCATGCCATAACCCATTGTTTGATATTTAGATGCACGCCATTTTCAGCCCGGATACCAATATCAGACGACATCCATAATCGTCGTGACACAGGACAGTCACGAAAGAGATGTTCCATTGTTTCAGTAGTAGTATCAGTAGAAATACATAGGTTACATCTTGGATCAATGTCTATATTGCGACGTTCAAACTTTTACCCACCGAAAGTGTATCTGTAATGATGCGCCACACAAGAATTTTCCAAACATGTGGTCCTGGAAGTTTCCATAATTTCCTTTTACAAAATAGCCGCTCCTCATCATTGATCCTCAACTTATCCTTCCTCGATCCTTTTATTTCCATAAACTCCTTAAACAAAATGCCATAACCACTCTTAACACTATAATCACCATCACTAGTATGAATCCAGTAAAGTTCATCCTTCCTCCTTGTGCGAGCAATCGGAGTGGCCAAAATACGTGTGGCACTATCAGTTGAAAAAGTGGATCGGATTAGGTATTCATCCCACACAAGAGAGTCATCATGTCTTTGCCGACACCTGAGATCCTTTACCCTTAGATTTCGTAGAGCAGCATATTCAAGCTCCAAGCATGCGTCATTCGGTTCTGGACATTGATTATCAACCCATCTATTTAACCAAACATTCATATCCGACATTAGTCCTGGCTTCCATCCCACATGCTGACGGATGAAGTTTAAACCATGTAAGACACTCTTAGCACCCCATGATAAATTCCCCACCCCATTGTGAAGCAATCCACCATCCTTAATTCCCCCCTGAACCAATTTAGCTCGAAACACGCGGGTAAAATAAGAATCAGAACCACCTAGGATCCGCCAAGCATGCTTAGCAAGCATCGCCTTGTTAACGCATTCAATATTGCGTATCCCTAGTCCCCCTTCACTTTTTGGTAAACTCAAGAATTTCTGACTACACCAATGAATCGGTTTCCCTTTTCTACAACCCGCCCACCAAAAATGTGACAAAATAGAATTAATTCTATTAGCCACACTTACCGGTATTTTAAATACCGATAAAAAGTAGTTTGCAAGATTTGATAGAACGGAAGAGATCAAGGTTAACCTGCCCGCTGATGAAAGAAAAATTTCATTCCATGAAGAGATCCGCTTCATCACACACTCAATTATTCCTTTAAATAATTCCTTTTTTGAGCCTTGTAACTCCGTTGGTAATCCCAAATATTTCCCCAGACCATTGTTCTTCCGAATACGTAGGCGTTTTAATCCTTGTTGTGCACTACATAACGTGGTACTTGGACTAAACAAAGTCCCAGATTTATCTTCATTCATGATCTGTCCCGACGCTTGACAATAACTATCCAATGTACTCCTTAAGGTCTCAAAAGAATTCCCCTTGTCCTGAAGAAAAAATATCGCATCATCCGCAAAGAACAAATGGGTCAAAGCCTGTTCTCCATAACAAAGTCTAATCCCTGTTAAGGAGCCATTCAACTGAGCCCTCTCCAAACTACACGAAAGAGCCTCCATACAAAGGACGAACAAATAAGGGGATAATGGATCACCCTGCCGTAATCCACATTTTGGTGTAAAAAGCTGCAATGGCGATCCATTAAACAAAACCTGATATGACACAGTCGTGACACAATTCATAATCAAGTTGATGATTCTTACTGGGAACCCCACCTTAACAAGAACAGCATGTAAGAAATCCCATCGCACCCGATCATACGCCTTACTCATGTCAGCTTTAAAAGCATAGCGGCCACATATCCCCTTCTTATGTGAGTTTGTTTTATGTAAAGCTTCATGTGCGAGAAGAATATTATCCGAGATCGCCCTGCCCGGGATAAAAGCATTTTGGAATTCTCCCACCAAATAACCCATCACTTTTGACAATCGATTCGTGATACATTTGGAGACAATCCTCATGAACACATTACACAAACTAATAGGCCTATAATCCCCAACTTCCTCAGGATTGTCAATCTTCGGAACCAGCGTAATAAAAGTTCGATTTAACTCCCTAAGGACCATCCCCGAATTCAGCACTGAGAGAATCGCCTCAGTCATGTCCTTCTTAATAAAATGCCAACATTTTTGGTAGAAAATTGTTGGAATACCATCAGGACCCGGAGCCTTAAGAGCTCCCATTTGAAACACTGCACACCTAACCTCCTTTGCCGTGAACCGTCGATTTAGCCAATCTCCATCATCCCCAGTAACCTCCCTCGTCAAATTAGCTAGGATGGCATTTAAATTCGTCAGCCTTGAGTCACCATCCAGCGTTATATTCGGATTATAAAGATTAAAGAAAGACTCATGAAATAAATTTCCAACCACCGCAGCATCATAAACCCACTCCCCACAAGTATCCTTTATACCCAGAATGAAGTTCCTACCAGCCCGTCCTTTAACCCAATTAAAGAAATACTTAGTACACGTATCTCCTTCCACCATCCATTTTAACTTCGCCCGTTGCCGCCAAAACACCGCAGCAGATTTTGCAAACTCACAAACCTCCCCATTTATTTTCGTATAATACTCATCATTCCCATCATTTATTGCCATATGCATACCCTTCTCCAGCTCAAAATCGAAATCATCCCACTTTTTATTCCATGCCAAACGTTTATCAAGAGCCCACTTCCTAACGTGTTGTCGTACTCTTGACAACTTCCTTGCTACTCTAAAACTTGGGTTGCCCCAAATCCGACACCGCCATAAATCCTTGATAAGAGTCAGACAATCCTCATGAAGGAGCACCCACGCATCCAGTTTATATGGTTTCCTACTTGTATTCCGAGTGAGATTCAAGTCAATCTCAATTGGTGCATGGTCCGAAATTTGGATTGGGTAGTGTTTTATGCCCGTATTTGGAAACAACGCAAACCAATCCTTTGAACCAAGAGCGCGATCTATTCTCTCATAAACCCGTTTTGCTCCTTTCCTATTGTTACACCAAGTAAAGCGCGGCCCCTTGAAAGGTATATCCACTAATTCATTGCTAATTCTCCATTCATTAAAATCATAGGCTCCACTAATAGTTCTTGTATTCATACTTAATTTATCACTTCCATACTCAACTTGATTAAAATCCCCCACTATAAGATACGGATGATTAAAGCTTTCCAAATGAACTTCTAGATCTTCTAAAATTGATTTACGTTGAAGATGACAAGGCGCGCCATAAAAGAGCACAAGATACCATAAGAGACCATTATATTTTTCCACAAGCAAAATGATGAAGTTACTACAACTGAAAACATGGCACATCTTTGCCTCCTTCTTCCATCCTACCCATAGTCCCCCCGAGCTCCCATTAGCATCCATACCCGCATTATTTATGTAACCAAAGGATCTAAAGATAGGATGAATACAACTAACATTACATTTGGTCTCCATAAGAAAAACAAAATCATAAAACTTATTGCTTACTAACGCTCTAGCTTTAGGAATTGTAGGGGCGAGCGTATTATTTAGACCCCTACAATTCCAAATTAATCCATTCATGTTTGAGGAGGGAGTTGATCAGGTCCAACACCCGCAAAACCAGTTGTTGAGTTTGCACTTGATGAATCAGAGGAGACTTCGATCTCCATATCAGCCACCGACACCCTAAAAGTTCCAGCTCCCCCTGTTTCCTGCTCCTCTTCATTCCTCTGTCGGACACACCTTTTTTTAGCAAGTTGAGTAAGATAACCTTTAGCCTTCTCAATCGAAACAACAGCATCACTTGGAACACGATCCTCACAAACCTCTGACCTGCACTTCCTCTTCCTCGCAGACCAAATAGCCTCCTTATTTTCTTCAGCAAACAGTGGTTGGCTGTAACAGTCCGCTAAACCCAGGAAACCATCAGAAATACTTTGATAAGGTTTGACCCCATCAATTTTCCCAATCAGCTTTGAAGATGGTGTCCCATAAGAAGGAAAGTGAAAGATAGCAGCCAATCCCACATCAGAATTCTTGTCACCTCCAGAATCAGACCTTACCCCAGCTTCAGTCTTCTGTGCAACTTTCTGCTCTCTCCCCCCAGTCCCAAGAACCTCATGAAGTGGTCTTAGACTAGAGGTACCAGCTTTTAATTCCAAATCTTTACGAATGATTGCAGCAGGAGTAATTGAGAGATCAAGCTTGCACTGCGAAACCACTTCATCCCCCTCATTTTGTTGTCCAGTAAGGGCATTCCCTCCCACATTCAGACATAAATCAGTGTTAATCTCCCTGTTGATATCAGCAGCATTGACCTCTGAAATATTTTCAGAAGTGGAAATCAAGTTGATTGCAGAGCTATGATGAAAGGGTGAAGATTCATTTGATGGTGTATCCACATTATCATGATGAACCATCCAACTACTAGGATAGGAATCAGTGTCATTAGCAGCAGCTTCTTCAAACGGCTCCTCCTCAGAATCTGAACTAATAACTATGACCATATCATGATCAGCAACAACAGCACCCCCACCCATCCCAGCCTCCATAACATCTCCATCAGCAGCCACTCCTTGGTTTCCCACAGTTGGATAGTGGTAAGTAATAGGAAAACCCCCTGGTGGTGGATCAAAGGTTTGATTAAATCCCCTTTGATCATCCTCCATCCTAGCCCACTCCACTTCACTTTCAACACGGTATGAAATTGCCCCTTGGATCCCTAAATCACGATCCAGGACTCCTCTATTAGTACCAAGCCCAGCATAGACCACATAAGGATCACCTGGATGAACATGATGCAGATTACCTTGTACCTCCATATTAGTTGGAGCAGCTTCATCAAAATCCTCCCCCATGCACCGTAGAACAATTCCCGATTCATAGCATTACTCCCTTCCCCCTGGGCAGCCAACCCCACTCAACAGGAATCCCTTGTTGATTCTGCATCACCCCAGTACCTTCCCTCATCACAAAGATCATTTGTACTATTTCCACCCATACCTGACCGATTACATCCGGAATACCTCCCTGAACCTCTCCCATAGGTACATCCTGCCCAGGAGATGCTTGTCCCATTCCTCCTTGTACACTCACTCCTGGCTCATTTCCCATATGAACAGCACCTGGACCCACTTGAAAAAGGACAGGCCCTGCAAAAGGTTGCGCAGTGACCGCAAAACTCATCCCAGGAAGAACCCTGCCCCCTGGTGTTGTACCCAGATCAAAGTTCACAACTCTTTCTCTTACCCTTCTCCTTAAACTCTCACTATCAGGTCTTGCATCCCCCAAATGAACCCTTGAGGAGATATACCTAGTAGTACACGGTGTTGCACGCAGATCTAAATTGAACATAGTATGATTGCTGTTGGCTTGGAAAACCACGAAGCCCCTTTCAACTGAACGATCTAACATACCCCCAATACTTGACGTCACATTCATCAAACTTTCCCGACACTGAGAACCCTTATGACCCACCTTTCCACATTTAATGCAATATTTAAACACCTCCTCATACTTAAACTGAATCCACAATAAATGACCCATATCCATAGCTAGGAAAAAACCGGGCATAAGAGGTTCATTCAGTTTTAAACATACCCTAATCCTAAGATAATCATTTCTTGGTAAAACAGCAAAAGGTTCAACCTGATAATGATGACTGAGTAGCTTACCAGCCACATGTGCCACATGCATGTTAAGACACTCAAAAGGCAAGCCACACACTCTCACCCAAAGTTCTGCATATGGAAAACGAACAGTTCTAGGAACTGTATCCGGATACCACTTCGCCAAAACCATCACAGCTCCATCAAAAGTCACAGTACTTCTTGCTAGCAGCCCCTCCAGATCATCTATATCCTCACAATGGAAAACATAAATTTCTCCCATCCGAAAAACCTCAATCTCACCATTGGTACTCCACTTCTTTTTGATCAGATCATTGATCAAATTATCCTCAAACAACCTATAATCCACCAAAAAACCCAAGCAACAATTACCCCAGAATTCCCTAGACCGACCTAGCTCAGCCGGATCCACATTAATGACAGCTCCTGACCTTGGGAACCTCCAAATGTTTGCATGCAAAGGGTTAGATGGATTAAACTCCACATTTTGATGTGGTTGATGATAGTTTTGATGATTATAGATATTTTGATGCACATCTTGGAAACCCCCATTCCCTTCACCCCCAAAACGACCAAACTGATCTTTAAAATCCATAACCGTCGATTCTGATTCTTGATCAGAAAATTTTTGGTATTTATGAGTAGAACAATTGTTTAGAAAAGATGAGTTCTTGTAGCTGGATGGTTTAAACCGTCCCATACTTGTTCCTTTAAATAGACTAGTTAAAACCCTAATAGACGCCACCCAGTAGACTAGCCTACCCAGAACCCCCAATCTGTGAAGAAAGAGAAGGACGTTTGGTTGGGTAAGAGATTTTGATCAGAGCAAAAGTTTAAAGGCCAATACAGATGAATTAAATGCAATGATTGCAAATTTAATAGATGGATTTTTAATAGTAAATCAGGGGAAAATGATGCGATTGTCAGAAGGAGATTTAGGGTTTCTCATCTGACCAATCACACCCAAGCAGATGAAAGGTTTTTGTTTTAAAAGATTTTTTAAAAGTGGTTTAAAGAAAGATTGGCGAATAAAGCGCACTCATTAAAGATACATTTGTCAGAAGAGATTTAGGGTTCTTCAACTGACCATTCCCTATCAAGGAGATGAAGGGTTTTTGTTTTTTTATTTTGAAGAAAGGAATTCTGGAAGAAGCTCTCAAAAGAGAGAAAAGCTCTCTCTAAAACGTAGAGAGAGAAAAAACCAAAAAAAATCTCATGGAAAAAAAATGAAATGACGATGATTTAGTTAAATGTTTGGGATATTCTAGGCGGTCCTATGTTTTTTCGTTTTCCACGTGGTAACCTCATTTTCACCAAAAATGTCTTTGACGGGTCATAACTCACAATCACGATTTCTGGAAGCCGCGATTTCTTTTTTCAAATTGACCGGCTTTGCGAGATCTTTGATCTAGAAAAAAAATTGTTAGTTTTTGAACTCGTGGCAAGAATTACGGTCAGTCAAACTTTAAAATTTGACTGACTGTACCTCTTTGTGGCGAGTTCCGAAAACGACATTTTTTTTTTCAAATTGAGCGCTTTTATGATATCTTTGATTTGAAAAAAAAAACGTCGCTTTCGGAACTCGTAGTTGTGAGTTATGGCCAGTCAAAGGCGTTTTTAGTGAAAATGGGGTTACCATGTAGAAAACGAAAAAACATAGGGTTACCATGTAGAACTAGTTTTAAACCCGTGCAAAAAATACACGGATCGTAATAATAGACGCTATCATGGATACCGGAGCATATAAATGAGCGTAATTAAATCTTCAATATCATGACAATAAAAATAAGTTTATAATTGAAGACTTGATGTGCATATAATTTTAGTTACTAATTACTGTTATCCGATGCAAAGTATGCTACAGATGTATAAGTAATCTAAAACGTTAAAAATACTCGAAAATGCACAGGTTGATATTTAAATTAAATTAATTACAATACTCAAAATATAATAATAATAATAATAATAATAATAATAATAATAATAATAATAATAATAATAATAATAATAATAATAATAATAGGGAGTGCGATTAGGGCAGCGATTTTCTGATCTTGTCTCCTGCCGTCGACTGCCGCAGGGGGCCTGACCACCGCCTCACGCCGACATTAGACCTCACGTCGCCGTCGTGTTAGGTGGTGTCGCTGGTTGTGTTCGTTGTTTTTCGTTGGTGTTTCGATCCGTTCTCTTCTGCCCTCCGTTAATCCTAATAACATCGACCACCTTTGTCCTCGCCGTTCTTTTACGCTGGACATTTGGTTGTTGTTGGTGTTCGCCGGTCTGAGGTTGCTCTTTGTTGGTTTCTGCGATTAGGGCATCCTTCTGTGATTAGTATCGCACGACTGCAGCAGCACCTCCACGACGATTCTGGGTGTTTGCACGATGGTTACCAGTTATGGTGGTGATCCTTTGCCGTCCTAGGTTGTCGTCTGCTGCTTGATTCCGGCGGGTTTAGCAGTTTTTCTTCTCCTCTCTTTCACCTTTTTTTTTCCGTTTTTGTTTTTCTTTTACTGTTTTTCTCCTGCCGTTGCTGCTGCCTTTGGCTGCCTCCTGCCGCCGTTTGGTTGGGTGTGGGCTGGTGTCGTGGTGTTGGCGGGTTTTTGGTGGGTTCAGTCCGCTAGGCTGCTGCTCTACTCTTCTTTTTGTGCCTATTGCTCCTTGTGTGTGGCCCGTTTTGTGGTTATCATCCGGGTGGGTTGTTTTGTGGCTATATTGTTTACCGCACAGGTAGGAGGAGGGGTTTTTTCTTCCTTCATGCCCGAGCTTGTGAGGTACCACTGTCCTTTTTTGGGTCTTCATGGGTGTCGGGATGGTTTTGGTAAGGGCCTAACTAAGGCAGCTTGGCAGAAACATTTACAGGTCCGACATTGGCATGATGGTGCGTTGGACCTTACGCGTCAGACTCTTACTGATAGTTTGACTGTTTATTCCAATGCCGAGAGTTCTTTGAGACGGATGAGGCTCTGGTTGTGTGGGGTGTGTTTTATGACCCGTACAGTTAGAGCAAGATGTGCGGGGTGATTTTGTGGACCATCCGGGGGTGTGTTGATGGCATTTACACCTTCCATATTCATGGTATTCCGAGACCTTTGGCTCCTTCTACTTCGGTTTCTTCTGATGATAGTGTAGAGCTCGTTCAGTGGTCTATATCTTCGCTGGATCGTTTGCTGTCTTTAGGCCTTCGCACCGTGAAATCTATTCCTCCTAAGTGCCGTCTTGGGTTTGCTCGGGCTTTAAAAGGGGCCTTGGATGCGGTGTTTGATGCCCCTTGTGATCTCTCCCGCTGAGTTCGTTTGCTTGTTCTACCACTTTGTTTGCCCAGGACTTTCGCTCCTCGGAGTAATCATGAGTGTCGGACTGCTATTCGGCGTCAGCATCAGGAGGAGAGTATTTCCAGGGCTATACTAGCTTGGGGGCGCCTGGGGGGGTGCGGTTATTCTGAGGAGTGCTTTGATGAGGGTCCTTCTTCATTTTCTGTTGATGAGGATCTGGATTTGAGTAGCTTAACCTCCGCCAATGCCGGCGGAAGATTTCGATGGCCATTATACTTTCTTTGTTGTACGGGTGCTTTCTTCCTGCTCGGGGTCGCCCCCTACTCCGATGCCACTCTCGTGGCCCTGCGTGAGAAGCATCCTGTCGCCCCGCCTCCTTCATTGCCTCCTCTGTCTGGGGATCATCATCCTCTGGTTGCCTCTTCGGCGGTGGTCTTGAATATGATTCGGAGCTTCCCTCGTGGTACTTCCTGTGGGAGGGATGGTTTTCGTGCCCAGCACCTTATGGACTGTTTGAGTGGCGCTGCTGTGGCTATCTCCGATGATTTGATCAATTCTATTACTAGGGTGGTTAATCTTTTTCTTGAGGGCCAGTGTCCTCTTCCTCTGGGTGAGTACATTGCCAGCGCCCCTCTCACACCACTCGTTAAACCGGGTGGTGGAGTTCGTCCTATTGCTGTTGGTACGGTCTGGAGACGGCTTGTCTCTAAGGTTGGTGCTTCTATGGTTGACCCTTCTTTATCTTCTTATTTTGATGGGCTACAGTTCGGGGTGGGTGTGTCCGGTGGAGGAGAGGCTATCTTGCATGCCTTGAACCGGCTCATTGAGGCTCGGGGGGCTCGGGTGGGGCTTTCTATGCTGCTAGTTGATTTCCAGAATGCGTTCAACCTTGTTGACCGTTCGACCATGCTCCAGGAGGTTCGCCGTCGTTGCCCGGCTCTCTCCCGTTGGGTGGAGTTTTGTTATTCCAGCCCCGCCCGCCTTTTTTATGGGGAGCACTGCTTGTGGTCTTGTCAGGGTGTTCAGCACGGTGATCCGTTAGGGCCTTTGCTTTTCGCGTTGGTTTTGCATCCCTTGGTTTGCAAGATTCGGGACACATTTGACCTCACTTTGCAGGCATGGTACTTAGATGATGGCACCATTGTGGGTGATACTTTGGAGGTGGGGAAGGTTTTGGACTTGATTAGGTTGGATGGCCCTCGTTTTGGTTTACACCTTAATGTCTCCAAGACGGAGGTCTTTTGGCTGTTGAGGACCCACGAGCCGGCTACAGGGGTCTTCCCCACTTCTATCTCTCGGCCATTGCGCGGTGTTACTGATTTGGGAGGACACAGTTAGTACTTGTCCCGGGTTTAGCAGTGAGATTGTGGCGATGAGAGTAACTAAGACCATTGAGCTAATGGACTTGGTTGCGAGGATTGAGGACCCGCAATGTGAGTTGTTTCTTCTTCGAGCTTGTACTGGTATTTCTAAGCTCTACTTCTCCCTTCGTACTTGCTCCTCTAGTGTTTTTGGGCCTGTCCATCTTCCTTTTGATACCGCTCTGCGTTCTAGCTTGGAACGTATTGTCACCGCGTCAGGGCCGGGATTTAGGGATTGGCAGTGGCGCCTTGCTACATTCCCTTTTCATCTTGGTGGACTTGGTGTCTATGCGGCGGGAGATGTTTTATTTTATGCTTTTATTGCGTCCCGCTTGCAGTCTGCTGGTTTGCAGGCTAAGCTCCTCGGCCCTTCTGGTGTTGTAGCTGTTGGCCTTGCTTTTGATGATGTCGCAGTGTTTTACTGCGACTACGAGTTCTCGATATTTTAGGTCACCCTAGTGAAATTGCGCCCCCCAAACTTATGAAGAAATTGGCGGACATTTATTTCACGACGGTTCTTTCTTTGCCTCGTAGTCCGTTTTCTCTTTGACACCGCGCCAGCTTGCTTTATGGCGATCTCGGCGGGTTCTCACTCCTCCGATTGGTTACGCGCGTTCCTATCTCGGGGTTGGGGCAGACTATGAACGGGAGGACTTACCGTAGTGTTTTGGGGTATCGTCTGGGTGTTCCGTTATTCACGGTATCTAGGCCCCGTCCCGCTTGCTCTCGGGTTTTTCTTTGGGGATGTTTTTGGGGACCACGCTGTTTTTCTTGTCTTTTGATCGTGGGCGTTAAACATCGGCATAACCTTGTCCGGGACACTCTTTTCGACATCTGCTATAGATCCGTATTTCGCGGGGAAGGAGGTTGATATCTGTTTGGTTGATGGGCATGGTGGCTCTCTTCGTCCTGCGGATTTATTGCTTTATTCTTGGGACGGGCGTGATGTGTGTGTCGACCGACAGGTTCTTCACCTTTGACTCGGATCGGGTTGGCGATTTTGTGCGGGCCGGGTTGTCGTTGATCTTTGCTCAAAAAGTGTGCTAAGTATGGGGATTTGTGCGCGGTAGCGGGTTATGGTTTCCTACCTTTCTCTTTCTCTTCACTGGAGGAGCTGAGTTCGGATGTTGTTGCCTTGCTAAAGCGGATCCAGAAATTCTCGGTATCTCAGGATGCTGGGGCTCGGGTAGCCGCTTACATTTTTACTCGTCTTAGCTTTACTATTGCTAAGGGTGTGGGAGCCCAGATTGTCTCTCGGCTCCCCACCAATTTCATGTAAACCTTTTATTTTTATTTTAATGAAAGCTGCGCGCATAATATAATATAAAATAATAATAATAATAATAATAATAATAATAATAGCATTACAAATTAAGGTCGTCGTCCGTTTATAATTGCACGAGATTTAATATACAACAACTTAAGTAACATAAAAATATAATATAGTAATAAATGTATCATATGTAATAATTTAGATACTCTATAATTTAGATAGTTCCATAACTCGGACATTAAAACTCCACATACGTTATATAGTTTCATCGCTTAGACAACATAATACTCCGTAATTTAAGTAAGTTTGATCTAATTTTTTATAAAATGAATTCAATCAAATTGAAAAAATTTAAAAACCAATTTAAAGATGAATATATTTAATAATCCTAACATGATTTTAATACTACACTTTAGACTTATACAAAGAACCCAGAGAAATCTTCTACATTTAACTTACATCAGTTACATGGACGGGAATGAAAATGACACAGTAAAAAAAGGTATGGCGGTATGTATAGCTGCAAAAGGGGTCAGTCGGGTCGGGTCATTTTGGGTTTCTTTCAAGTATTTTAGTCGCATTAAGCGGGTAAGGTTATTTCGGGTCGGCCGATTTTCGGGTCAATGATTAGGGGAAAAAATGTACAATTTTGAATTACCCATTTATGATTTATTATTTATTTTAACATAAGTAATACTCCGTATGAAATGTGATTTCGTATAAGTCATTTCAAGTCTATTTAGGTAAATTAGAGTTAGGTTTTGTTTGATCATTTTCAGGTTGGGTAGTTTTGAATCGGGTGGGGTCAGTTATGACCTATGTTAAAGTAGGATCGGGTCGGGTTGGGTTTCGGGCCAGATTTGAGTATTGTAGATGAGGTCAATTTCAGATCTCGGGTTGGCCTTTTCGAGTTGGATTGATTTTATCAAGTCTAATTTAAGACGGTACTACATAATAATAATAATAATAATAATAATAATAATAATAATAATAATAATAATAATAATAATAATAATAATAATAATAATAATAATAATAATAATAATAATAATAATAATAATAATAATAATAAATTAGACGAAGTAGAAGCGTGCGCTAGGTGAATGAATAAGTAGGTTGTTATGTCATTAACCTAATAAATCCATCTCTAGTTCTCTACATCTCCTTCTCAACACATTAACTCAGCCGTCATTACTCTACTACTCTCCCACATATTCTCGGCCTGCCTCTATTTCCTCATCTCACCCCATTCTCATTTAATTTGTACATTTAGCCTCCCTCTTCCTCTGCATCCTATCCTATTAATCTTATTTGTAATTTGTAATCCCTCGTCTAACCCCCTCATCTACAATTTTATATCGAAATAACGTTTCATTAGTACCTATTACATGCAAATTTAATGGATATGAAGTCACTATTGAAATTAATTGAAGAGCATAATCAAAAGAACTTCATTTAAATATGATCCGTAACTTATATTTGGGTTTTTTATATTCCCTTGCATTTATTTTGAAACTTCATAATTTTTAAATTTTATAAAAATCTCATCTCAATAATTTCTTACGAAAGCTTTCAGATTTTTTTTGTTTGTTCTAATACATTTTTTACTTTTAATTTTTTTTTAAGCATTGATTTTCCAAAAAAAAAAATTATATATATTTTAATTTTAATTTACATTATTCTCTAACAATATTTTACAGATTTTTTTCTTTTCCAAAGATTTTTTTTTTTAAAATAAGAACGACATTTTAGGTGATAGAGGCTAAACTTGAAGTTTGGACCTACTTCATGTAAATAAGGCAACTTGATTAACATTTTATTTTATATTTTTAATTTAGATTCCGATTTTAATTATAGTCCAGTTTTTTCTAATTATTAGTTTAGTGTTTTTTATTTGCTTTTTCTTTATTTAACTTATTTTCTTTTTAAGTATTCATTTTTCCAGTTTTTTATTTATATTTTTATATGCGTAAAATAAATTGCTAAGGCTTTCAATTAATAAAATTGTTTCCACATTTAAGTTTCATTGTTACTTAGCAAAATAAAAGAAACAGAAAAATTGAAGAAATAAATGCTCCTAAAACTGTGTAGCCCCACCACTAAGTAGAAAACTATTTTTCTCTTCTGAAATTAAGGGACCAATAAGAGAGTTTTAAAAAACCTAGCTTTTATACTAGGTAGATATTTTTTTTTAATTTCTATTTTCGCCACCAAACTCCCACCGTCAAACTTGTTTATTTCTATTTTCGCCAATGTAAATTTATTTTTTCAGTTATTGTCATTGTAAAAGTGAAATAATATGTTTATTGTCAATTTGTGGCTTGCTTTACCTGCTATAGTAGGTTACTACTCCCTTCATTCAACTCCACTTTGCAAGTTTGCTTTATCACGTTTGCCAACACAGCTTTTACGCGATAAATATCTTTAGCTACGTATTTGCAAAAATTATAAAAGTTAGATATTTTTAATGTACTCTTAAAGAAGAATCAAATAAGGTCCCACATGAATATATTTCCGCTTATGTATCGAGAGAAAATTGAAGTTGGATGTCCGCTTGTAAATAGTGTGCAAAAGAGAAACTTGCAAAGTGGAGTTGAATGGAGGGAGTATTACTTCATTTTTTTTTTTGGTAACGAGGAACATCTCTCATTAGCAGCCTAGGGCAATACACCTTTAAGAGACCAAACCCCGAGAGATATGCAACACCACGGTAAGCCGGCGACACTCTCTTTTAACAGACCCCGAAGGTCCCCATGCAATAACCGCATACTGCTCATGCAGTGAGTCGAACCCGGGACCTCGCAATTCATGCCATTGCATGCTTTGAGGGTGACCCGCGCTCCACTGTACTCAGAGCACTTGGTTATTACTTCATTTTTTCCTCAATAAATTCAATTTTATTTTTCACGAACTTTTTATTAGATAATTAAGATTCATTTATTAAACCAAAATCAAACCATATTATTTGCTTTTTTATTTCCTCAAATATTCATCAAGTCATTCAATTTCCCAAAGGTCATGAAAATGCAAGGTTTCGATTTTTTTTTTACGAAAATCTTCATAATATAATGGTTTACCTAAAAGTAAAATTTTTTCTCTGCATAGTTAACTAAAACCGAAACGTTTGCATGTTTATAACCTAATGGGTTGTATTTAAGGAACTAAATATGGAAAGAAATTTTTAATATATGCATTAATTGCATTGGATTGTGTATAATTTAGTCTTGAATTCCTAACTTAATACCAAATATGGAAGATCTTAAATGCTTAAATACAACCCAATAGGTTGTATATATCAAAACTCTTAAATAATTTGTAGGCTAAATTTTTATATAAAATATATCTTTCTTACTAGTGATAAAAAAGAAGGGATCAAATTGTTTGGTTCAACGTGAGAAGATGGAATTTCCGTAAAATTTAAAATTCACGTGGTGTTTCAATTCATGTGTCGGTTAAATGATGTTGAAGATTTTCGTAAATAAATCTTTATGTTATGCAGGGATTGTTTGCTAAAACTTTATGTTATGAAGATTTTCTTAAAAAAAAAAAGTTTCGAAATCTTTAAATTTTCCGACGTTTGATTAGATAAATGACTTGACCTAGAACATTTGAGAAACAAAAAATTGTTTGATATTCTGTTTACTATAAACGAATCCCTAAGTTCGGAAAAAAAAGATTGTTGGAGAAAAAATTGAGGTAATAGTAACCTGCTATAGCAAGTAAAACAAATTATAAAAGGGCAATAAACATATTAATCCACTTTTACAATGGCAGTTATAGGAAAAATAAATTTACAACGGCGAAAATAGAAATGAATAACTTTTACAGGGGGAGTGAAAGTTTTTAACTCGATGATGATTATTACTGTATTATTTACGCAAGGTCAGCTACTCGGGTCAAATGAATGGGTTTTAATTTTGATAGAGGTAAAAAGTCAAGTATTTATGAATGATTTTTTAAAATAACTAGATTAATGGTTGGGTAATATTAAAATATAATTTCTGATATTTATCTTGAAATTGTTGCTTTGAAAGCATTTTATAACGAATATCTACCTATAATTTGGTCAATCTGTGTAAGAATTGTTACTCTCCAAAGAACTATATAGTGTTCATTACTCTTTTGAGTAGAGTATAGACCATTTTGCATACTGTAATGTTTGGCGTCGGACACCTAGGATCGTGATCAGTACAGATTTTTTTACATATATGATTCATATCAAAACTGTAATGATATTATATTCAACCTCTTGTATGTATCCGGTCCAGATTCTCTCCATTACTTGAAAAGAAATGGACCTCCATTACTTTCGAACTGTCCGGATTAAATCTTAGGACGATCTAGTGGTTGTAATTATTTTATCAAAGTAATGTTTTAATGAGTGGAGAGAGAAAATATATTAGAATAAGAGTGTGTTAGAGAGTACATGAAGAGAAAGTTGTAACACCCCCATATTCAGAGGAGCCTTAACTAGGCCTTCCTTAGCATATAAGGGCGTTACCATCTCGGTTGCCCGAGGAAAGTAATTATCAAACGCCAATAAAAGAACTATTAAGTTATATTACAAGTGATTCAAACCAAAATACAATATAAAGGTACAACTCAAAGACTACTCGCTATGACCATCATATCTCGTGAAGACTCATCCCTGCCCGGACCTCAGCTATCAACAACATCAACACCTGCTAAGACCGACTGCTCACCATAAGGGATCACGGCAGACACATAACAAACAAACAACCACACAAGGTCAGTACTGAGACAAGATAAGACAATGACAACTACAATCAACAATACAAACAACACTACCAACTCCAACCGCAATCACCACAATCCAATCAACTCTGTCACTGACTGTCCACTGGACCAGCCCTGCCAGTGGGGGACCGCAGCCGTTCCCACCTAAGCCCCGCTCATCATACTGAGTGATAACCCTGTCCCATTAATGTGCACATCCCCTTCCGTGGCGGGTTCCACGAAGGGCGAAACTAGGGCGTGAAGCCACTCCCGCAAGTGACCCCACTCAGCCGAGAACGCATCTCGAGAACCATCAACAGCCATCACAACCACAATCACAACACACACAAATACTATATCAAACAAGCACAACACTACCACAACGACCGACACACTAGACCGTCAACAGAAACTGAGTAGGCGAACCTACCTTTAAGCAACCGCAACCAATCCACGCTGATAGATAACATATCCAGCGACCAAGCAAAGCCTATTACCATCATACAAACATCTATTACTAACAAGCAAACCCTAGCCATAGAGACAAAGGCACGGATGATGATTGTGACATACCTATTAGGGGGAAACTCAGCAAAAGACCGCTACCCGACTCAAGAGGCGCTCTCCTAGGCACAAGAATCTTCCAAAAGACATCCATGGAGGTTTTGAGGTGAAGGGAAGGGAAAGGGGCGACTGAAGGATAGGAGGAAAGTGGCGGAAGTGATTTGCGGATTTGACAAAACGCGATATAAAACCCTCGCTGAAAACCCGGTACTCGATCGAGTACCCAACCTACTCGATCGAGTGGCCCCCTACTCGATCGAGTACCATAGCTACTCGATCGAGTAGCCTCTACTCTATCGAGTACCACCCTTAACACGCAGCTCAAACCGGTTTTTGGCATACTTTCTTAAGACTACCTCCGCTCCCAAGGTCGGTCAACGACGGTCAAAGGGTCCCTAAAAGGGCGGGTATTACAAAAGTAATGGAGAGGATCTAAATTGGTATCATAGACATTGTGTAAATATTAGAAAATTGTTTTTTTTTTTGCTTAAATATATACGCCTTTTGTCTCAATCATTTGTTTGTCTTTTTTATTCACTGTGAGGAGTATTTTAATCAAAGGCAAACAATTGTCTCAATCATTTGTTTGTCTTTTTTATTTTTTGTGATAAGTATTTTAATCAAAGGCAAACAATTGTTTCAATCATTTATTTATCTTTTTTATTCTTTGTGAGAAGTATTTTAATGAAAGGCAAACAAATGAATGGAACAGGAGTAGTAACAATATAATAACAAATCAAAGGCAAACAAATGAATGAGAGTGGAGTAGTAATAATATAATAACAAACCAATATTGAGTAATGGGGAATCTATCGTGGGTCATAATATAAAAAGTGTTTACATATACAAATAGACCTTGTATTCTACTCAAATAAATATTGTGTAGTTGTGTAGATAGAATTCTCTTATGTTCAAAATTATATAACCTATTATATTGTTGATAAAATTCTTGCAGAAGTTAATTGTCAATTTGTGATAAACATTCTTTCTTTTTCTACAATTATGTACGAATATGACAATATAAAGATTGTAAATGAAGTAAAATTGATATGTTGTCCTCTCTCCCTCTATATATAAAAATGGTTAAATTTACATTGAATATTCATCTCAATACACTTTAAACATGTGATAGTCCTTTTTTCTACTATCTCCGTCTCAATCATTTATTTAATTTTGATCAAAAACCCTTATAAAAAATGAAAAAGGGAAACAAATTATTAATGATTTAATTTTGATTAAAATACCCTTTATAGAGAATAAAAAATAAAAAAAGGTAAATAAATAATTAATGATTAAGACAGAGGGAGTAATAAGATACTCCGTAGTAAGAACATCACATGGTAACATAGGCATTCACCCGATAAATTTGTAAGATATGTAACAGTTACGCTATTAAATACATTATTATAAACGTTATAAGACAAAACTTGCGTGAGTATGAATTCGAAGACGATGATCAAGTTAAGCTTGGTGTTTACGTCTTACTCTCTTACTTTAATACGGAGTATATGAAAATAAATAATCCATATAGACTTGTTTTCTAGTTTCTACAACGAGAAAACCATCTTATCCCAATGACCCCATACAAGCAAGTAACCTTTTTTTTGTCTGTCTCGTATACATTAAACTATGTAAACTATGTAGCATTTCTAATTACAAAATGCAAGGAGCAAATTCGCTCAATCAAAAAATCGTAGACTGGAGTTTGAGGTTCACACCACTGCTATTGCTGGCAACAAATCAAGAAACATGGTTCAATGTAAAGGTAATACATACACATTCGACTTAACAATAAAATCTACAAACTCGGCAAAAATTCTTATTCCTCGACATTATATAAGAAGCAAGTGAAAATGACGAAACCGAGAAATAAAACAAATGCATCCTTCTTTTTGAGTCGGGTAGTATCTTAGTACTCAATATACACTATGCCATGTTTGATCTGGGAATAAAATTACAAAGTACATAACAAAACAATACATACATTAGGGTAATAGGAGTATAACGGCTAAACTAATAAGAAACATTTAAAAGGGAAATGATAAACAATTAAAATTAAAAAGGTGTTAACAATACATAGAAAGTTGAATGGTGAATGAAGAGCGTTGAATTTAATTATATGTATATATAGCATTGGAGGTAGCTCTTATCAGTTTGTTTATAATATGATGAATTTGAGTCAAACTTTGCTTTTTTAGTTGCTAGATAGAATTCTAACTAAGGCCTTGTTTGGTTGCCTATCTAATTCATGAGAAAATTAAAATTCCATGAATTGTAAAAAAGAGAGAGTGTTTGGTTGCCATTTTTTGGCAAAATATAGGCATTTAACTTTTATAGGAGTTTTGAATGCCTACATGATAGAGGAGTTTGATTACCTACCCCCCTAGGTAGTTGGTGTTGGGGATAAAAATTACACCTTTTTATCATTAGTGACGTGGCAAGCATCTATTGGTGGAAAGCAATTGAGAGGGATCAATGACGTGGTGGACTAAGGACCATTGGATTAAAGCAACTAACAAACACACTTGTGTTTGTTTTCTCACGCAAAAGGGGATGGAAAAGTCAAATAACAATACCCTATTGTCAAGCAACTATCCCCTATTTTACAGGAACAGACACAGGAATCCAGCAGTAGAGGCAGGAAGAAGTTGTAAAGTCCAACCTTAGCAAGGTAGAGGCTATATAAGCCAAGCAGAGGCAGAGAAAATCATCTCATTCGACACACTAACACTCATACACTCACAATTCCATCGATCATTTAGTAATATTCCATAGCAAATTAGTCCTTATATTTCCTTACTTGCATAATTTCGTCTCGATTATAGTGCCAAATTGGTGGGATTCCCACTCCCTCCGCGGTTGTTCCAACATCGGGTTTTCCGCGTCCCCAAAACTCCGCGTGCCAATCTTTTATTTCGTCGTTCATTCGTTCGTTGAATTCGTTGCACTCATACCGCCGTTGGCCATAGATCGATTATTATCACTCACTAATTAAATTAACAACTCGATAAATTTTTACCAAAACAATTGGCAATTCCTGTGGAATTCAATTCATACATCCGCAACCAAACGAGTTTTCTGAATTCATGTGAATTTTTATATAGGAAAATAATTCACATAAATTGCATTTTCCGGTATTAATCTAATTCCTAGATGAATCAAACAACCTAAATTAACATAAATATACTATTAAATATTTATCTTTTTATTATTATTAGGGTTATTTAATAGAAATACTCCAAACTATTAGCATCCTTCTCAAATTACTCCAAAATACATTTTAACTCGTATTATACTCATCTATTCCACTTATCATCTTCTAATAGAATTGGTTTTTTTAACCTGGAACAACAGGTTAATCCTGTCCCACTCATCATCTCCTTTCCCTCTACCCCTGCAATTTCTCTCTCTCTCTCTCTCTCTCTCTCTCTCTCTCTCTCTCTCTCTCTCTCTCTCTCTCTCTCTCTCTCTCTCTCTCTCTCTCTCCCCCCAGTCGTCTGTCCAACCATCCTCTATTTTCATCTTATCAACTTCAACCTTAATTTATATCTCCTCCATTTTACTTCTAATCATCTTTTCCATAAATGAACTTGACTGTACTACTACAGTACTACCCCTCTTTCCATTAATCCCAACCTTTATAAAATCTGTACACAAAAAAAACGTAAAAATTAAATCAAAATTTTCCCCTAATTCTTAGATAACCCAATAAAAATCATCACTAGGGAATTCACTCACTAGCAACTCACAATAAAATACGGACACTATGCACTATGCGATATGAATGAATGATCCTCCCTTAATTGGTGTTACTGATTTATATATTGTTTGCTTTTCAAATCTTGTGCCATTTGACGTTAGAGTAATTTGGGCATTGTATCTTCATCTTCTGCAACCTTGTCTTCATTCTCCTCTTCTCTTTTACTGTTGTGCTTTAGATCTCTAGATCTGCCATTTTTATTTAAAAGAGGAGAGCCAAAATAATTGGAAAAGTTCACTTTAATAATTTGGGAGAAGAGCCTTAATGACGTTTTTAGGAGGTAGAGAGTAAATGAGAGGAGGAAGAGATTGAGTGAATTCCGACGCTTTTTCTGACTTTGGTATATGTAGCATTATGAAAATTTGTAATCGAAATCAACGCCGAAAATTGGTAGCGGGTTTAATCATCAATGGCGAAGCTCCAAACCTTGCAAAAGCTTTTTTTAATGGTGAGTACCTCCAGATTTGAAAAGCCTTTAATGGTGTATTTGAGAAGTAGAGCAAATGAGAAGATGGAATTTACATAGTTCGGAGTAAGAAAAAACAAGGGTTATAAGAAGGGTAACCTGCTAAATAGGTAGCCCTTCCTTCCGTTCTACTCAATGACAATGGGTGTAGTAGTTAAGTGTAATGCTAGTTAATTTAAAGGTTGTAGTAATTTGAGAAGGACACTAATAGTTGAGAGTATTTATATTAAATAACCCTTATTATTATATATATATATACATATATATATATATGTGTGTGTGTGTGTGTGTGTGTGTGTGTGTGTGTGTGTGTGTGTGTGTGACACCCATAGGAAATTTTTAAAACTTTTAAAATTTAAAGCGCGAGTTCGTTAAAATCCAAAACACAATTAAAGATTGCGGAAATAAAGATTAAATTATACAAACGTAATAGTCAAGGTGAGGGAAAATATATCCCTCAAATGACAATACAATAAAAGGTAAGTCTAAACAATCCTAATAAACCGACTATAAGGCCAAAGTGCTCGCTAGCTCACACATGTCTTCACTGCTAGCTCACACTTGTCTTCACCCCATGAATGCACCAACTAGTAACTCAAGGTTCTCCCAGCCACAAAATGTCAAAACAAACATAACAAGGAACTAAAACAGGTAAGTCATATAAGATACATACAAAAGATAAGAATATCACGTTTATATGTAAACATGACAAACAAATGAGATGGAACAAGATGGATCAACATTAGCATAATAAAGGTTCAACTAATCATGTGAGATAATTAAATAATATGAAAAACAAGAATACGGTCATTTATACCAAAACACGCATCTCAAGGAAATCCAACATAGATATGAGATTAGAATCCAAATCATGTGAAACAATTAAGTAAGGGATCAATGCAAATTACAAGAATAGAAACTGTAGCCATTATTTGGAAAACCGCTTAGCAAACATTGTATGGGACGTGGCTACTAATGTCACATTCATACTTATGGCTTGCATCTCACCATAAGAACGGATGGGAACATCAATCCCGACGATCATATCGCAACTAGAGGACTTATAGCTCACCCCTAGTATCCGATAGGACCAAGACAAACAACACAAGGCATAACTTTTGCCTTGAAAGACAAATACCAATATCTATAACCAAGCAAGACCTTTACTACTCATATATAGATATATAATTCCCCTGGTAGGACGACAATGGTACTCCCAAGACTCAGTCCTAGTCTAAATCTGGCCAGACTCTCGGGACAAGATGCGGTTCCCGATTCGACATGCGGCAGAACGGTCCGCATCCAAGACTCGAAGACAGATCGAAAATCGAGAACCCACAATCGGCAGGACAGTCCGAAAGAGGCGGAAGATATGAGCTAAACCCACGATCGGCAGGACAGTCCGAAAGAGGCATAAAGACAAGTCAAGCAAAAAGGTGAAGCATAAAGCCATTATCAATAGAATACGACTCAACCAAGCGATACGAATCAACTCGGAAAGAGACTACTACATGTAATGAACCGATGATAATCCGAGCGAGACATTTCATGCCAAATCATAATCATGAATATGAATAAGTAACCCATTTCCTCAATATTTGCCAATTGAATAAGAAATGTAAACAAACGGAAATGAACCATTTATAATAAGCAAAACAAGCATCCAATCATAAATGACTCAATTTAATTAAATAAGTAGAATAATTCACTCATATCTGAGACACGATAAATAAATGAGAATGAACGGATTAAAAATTCATATTATAGGCAAGTAAGACATTTCATCAAATTTTGACTTGAATAAATAATAAATTCCACATTTATAATTAATGTGAGAAAAATATATAGATAAACGATATTTAACGAATTAAGTTACATAAAGCATGAGACGGAAAATCAATATCTTACACACAATTATGTTTCTCAACAGATAATATCGGGTCTAACTCAATGATGCTATAGAAATCAGATAGAAAGTGGATTATCTTTATTCCTATCTTCTTTTTAGCCGATCCTTCCTAATGTCCATTCTATAATTGGTTTTTTTTCATTTTATTTGTTCTCAGCATATATCATATCACTTGTAATTACTAACAGGCTGTAAATTCCAATTTCCCACACAACTATGTTACCTTATAAGGTATGAGCTTTCTCGCTAGACAAGAGGGCTAACCAAACCAAAAACATGATAAGATTACTAACTTAGAAGGTCTTAGCGTTCTGGTATTGGCATTCTCTAGATAGTAATGTATCAATACTTATGCTTCTCTTAATAAAAGGGAAAGAAGGAATGATGATCTTAGTGTACAATCACACGACACTCAACATAATCCAAAATGACGTCTACCCTGTCCAAAAACAGTCCATACGATCCCTTATTCCGACTACCCAAAACAGCCCCATAAGACTACTTAAAACCGTGCCCATAACCAACATTTCGAGGCGACAAATACGTTGACATTACGACTCAAGGTACCTATAATCTACACCACAGTGGCCACCACACCAGCCCATAGACAGGCCATAAAATAGTCCCTCATCAGTCACTTTTACGCCCTAGAAAGAGTCCCATAAAGCACCATTTTATCCGTCCCAAAACTGAGCCCAACTCAGCCTGTTACGGCTTCAAAACCGAGGCCGAAATAGTCCACACGGCCTCCATTTCGACTGTCCCAAAACAGTCTGAAGGCTGCACAAAACTGGTACCAAAACAGAGTTCAATCAATCCTAAACCAGTCCTAAACCGAGTCAAAACAGTCCCATTTCAGCACAATTTTCAGACGGAATTTAGGACAGGAAAGAAACAAAAGTAAGACGCAACTAAGCCCGAATAATAACCTGTTAAATCATCCTAAGTATACTCGAGAACCGTCATGTAAAACAGGTCACTGAAGCCGTATAAAGCCAACCCGTTTCAACCACCATTTGAGACGGAAACCATCACACAACAGAGAAAAACAAAAAGGGGCAAACTTTATCAAACAAAAGCACATAAAACAACATCAAAGACGGAAATTTCGACAATTTGTCGAGTAACCTATCACCGTTACCTTTTTGCCCTTCAATGAACACGATTCCGTCACCAAGCTGCTCTGGGTTGTCCAGTTTTACATCTACACACGCAAAACAAGGAGACTTAGCGAAACCCGAACCCTAAGGAGGGACGGCAGTCACGAAATTGGAGGAAAGCTCGGACCTTTCTTACCTAGAAAGATGAAGAACGGAAAGGGGAAGCCAATGCCCACTACTACACATACCTTACTTTCTCGACGCTTTTTTAGGCTAATTTCAATGCTTAACAGCGTCGGCATTTTATTTCTCGACGCTTTAGGAAGCGTGGTTTTTTGGGCCGTCAGGAGTTTTTGACAGTTTTTGGCATCAGCCTTGCCGACGCCTTATTGCGTCAGTGACCATTTCAAGTAGCGACGCTTTTTAGTGTCACTGGAAGCTTCTTGACACTTTTTCCATCCTTCTGATTTTTTCCGCTACATACTAATGCTTTCGTCACTATCAACGACTAAATTTTACTAGTAGTACCAATGCAACCTCTACAAATATTGATAATATGGAACTCTCATATAATGAAAAAGGGAAATTCCCAAATTTATCAAGTTTACAAATACAGAATTTACTACTGGCAGAAAAAACTTAGGGTACAAATACATAGCTCCTCATACGGAGTACATCATTCCTAAATGTCAAGTGAAGTATCACTAAACCAAGACAATCTGATTTCCATTAATAAAGTTCAAGTGTACATTTTGATTTGCTTGATTTGTTGATCATTCTGCTGAAATACTCATCAATCATCAGATAAGTGCTGGTCTCTCAGCGCTTTCACCTCATCCATCCAGATGACACCATGTTCAGAGTAAAAGGCTGAAGTACAGAAAAAAAAACAATAATAACAGTGGTAAGCATAACCAGGTAATACTAAATATCATTAATAAACACAATACTAAGTAACAAGAATAATAATCATAATAGCAACAATTAGTTAGTACAATAATAATTCATGTAGCCAATTAGTTATGCATTCCAAGCCCCAACGTATTCCTATTAACACAGAGAAAAGCCACTTCAGTTCTGAATGATGTTTTTAATTCACAATTAAATGGAAGTGTAAACGAAATTTAGCAGAACTGAAATTAAAAAAGAACCTTAAAGTCACATCCAACACAGTTACACAAGCAAACTATATACAACCTGCATTCTCAATCAACTGATACACCCCTATCTACAGAATTCATCTATCTTACTACATCAAGAATCGGTTCACAACCTAAGCAGGTAACTACATCTCAAAAGCCGTTCATTCTCCTGAGCTTTCACATGACTTACCCAGATTACACAATATATCTTGAACCAACTGTCTAAGCATTTCACTTCAAGAATCGGTTGACTTGATCTGAATTAGCTTAATTTTAATTAAAAAGCATACTTTGATTCGACCTCGAAATAACTTAAGCCTGCTCAATTTAAAATAACTCCATATGACTGATTTGGAGTAAAATTAGGAAAGCAATATTACTAAGATTCAGGAAAAACATCATTTTCAATCTACTTTTTTAAATCACATTGGCAGCTAATCACTTTTCCAATGAAAAAAATGTAAACTGAGCAAATTACCCTTTGTTACTAATCCACCTGATTCACTGTACTTTCATATTCCACCACTAATATAGAACAATTCACTACTTTTATCCTCTTTAGAAATTGGTTGATTAATCGTCTCCTTCAAAAGCAGTCATCAAATCACAAAAAACCATCAGCTCGTGATTACTTAATTACTTGATGTGAGTGCGGTAAGTGTTTCAATCAGGTTCAGAATTTCATGGGGTGTTCAGACTCGAAATAATTGGAAGTGAAATCAAGCAATCAACCAAAAAGAAAGATTGTTACCTCAAAGAGTAGGTCCCATTACGCTCCACGGTCCATGCTGACTCCAGACTAAATTTTGGATTTTTTCTCTCACCTTGGAGTATTGAGTGACGTCTATGGATACATCATCACATGGATTAGATACAACCTTATGTCCTGCAGTAGACGGTAGATTAAGAATCATGCAAATAAATTATAAGGTTATTTAACAACAATAGTCCCAACACAGGTAGAAATCTTATAATCATTCGAAGTACGGTAACAGGATGAAAGGAGGGGGCACCTTAGAAGCAACAGAGAAATTAACTATTGGGCACAATCTCATCCCAGATCATATGCCTCAATTACATATGGTTGAACACATATTATGATGGTCAGTTGGGTTTCGCCGATAGAAGTTCTACATGATAAACAAATAACTACAGAATATACTACGAACTTATGAGCAATGAGTTTTTCCATGCAAGGCTTATTGTCATCTGCCTCAATCTCATCTTGGCAGCTAATAAAATTGTTTTATAACCCCACCAGAGGCCTCCCTAGCAATAATAAACTAACTGTCACTGAGCTAAGTGACATCACCGGTAAACACCTCATCTCCCAATCTAGTTGATCGACATTACGGATTAAACGGTGAAGTTGTAAACTCTCACATAACCATCAGGAACGTTAGATATAATATTTATAAGATTGGGAAGAGAAAGAGGAAAAACACTAAACAAAAGCAAACCATAGCTCTAGACTCGCAAGAGTGCTCATCTTACAATTGAGCGCAATGGTAAGCAACATCTAACCGAGTGACGGAGTTAGGATTATAAGCTGGATTATAAAAAAGACTGAAAATTAAAGGATGTGAATTGTCAGTGTAACAGAATAAATACCAGATCTCAGCAGGTTGTTTCTCATCACGAACAACATTCATCGAGAATGCTATGATCTATAACCTGAACTTTATACTGATCTCCGCCATCCTCAACCACAACTGTAACAATAAATGGAAAAAGTAAACGAAAACTGCAATGAAAGGTGAATAGAATTTTACTGACATGGAATGTCTTCACCACAAATGTGACAACAATGGTAACTCGAAATCGTAAAACCACTTGTGTTCTCCTCCTCTTCATGGCGGTGTCAAAATTGAAGAAAGCCTAATTGCACCCCTACCTCATGACTTCCCTTGCGTTACATTGCCACCAGCTAGCACTCAGCAACGGATTGCCAATATAACTAAACATTGGGGATCACTACTAAGTCTCCTAACAAGACCAAGTTATGTTAGTCGTACCTGAGAACCAACACTAAACACAATAAAAAGCACATGTACAATAAAGCACTCCATTTGGTTGTACACTTCCCTATAAAACAAACTAACATAAACCTTCTTAAATTAGGCATTGAGATGACCACCAGCAACCTACTTCATTTGCTTGTACACTGATGTCCGCCATCTTCAATTAAGACTCAAACAATAAACAAACTGAATCTACTTTATAGCATCATATATCATAAGATTCAAATTGAAAATAGTCTACAAAAGAAGAAAAGTGATAAAGCTAAAGTTTGATTGACGAAGTTTACAGCGGATATAAATCCCTAAAATTTTAAAAAACTAACATTTAACAATCACCCATCAACTTGTTGCCGCAATCTTCGGAGCAAACAAGTGGTGTACAACATGAATAAATGAATGTGAAAGGAGGAAGGACCTTCATCGCAAGGAAAGTACTTCTAACTAGCTAACATGGTAACCGATTTAATCGCTGGTCAAACACCTTCAGAAAATATTGAACAAAAGAACTAATATGAAAAAGATAACCCTATATATTACTCCTATGATATCACGAATACACAAAGACTTGCGACGATGAAACAACTATAGAAATCAATAAATTAAACACAAGCGTTTTTTTGGTTTTGATTAATGACCTTTTTAGCTGATGACGATTTACATAGGGCTAGAAACCATTTTAATAATTTGTAAACTCTTCTATTCCATTACTCATTATTTTAATGACTTCGTCTAAATCATTTGTTTTTTATTCATCGTCAACGGAATATTAAGTAAAGGTAAACTAATGATCGAAACGGAGGAGAAATCGGTCTCAATCTCACTAACCGTAATACTAACATAAACTACAAATAACAGCATGAATTTCTGAAGCCTACTACCCATTAATCTTATAACCAAATCAAAATCATTCAATTTAAAAAATGATCTAATTAAAATAGTTCTGAATTCAAGCACGAACAACGAACAACATAAAATGAACAAAATAGAATTAAAAAAACATGTGATAAATTCAATGAAAGTGTGTTGAAAGAAGGGATAACCCCCCTTAATAAAATTGAGGTAATGTGTATGAAACTGCGGCTGTTGAGGTTGCGGAGACCTCCGTAGTCCGTACAACGATAGGAGTGAGGCACATCGATTAAAACCTTCAATCAGATGTCAAGGCGATTAACGAGAGGCGCGATTGATGAGTGCGATTTTTGAGAGACGATGAACAGTGCGGTGAATGAATTAGGTTTTGAATAGTTAATTAATTAGGATGGAAATGGAAGGGCGGTTTTATTTTTTTGGGGGAAGCGCGAGAAATGAATATTTTTAGGTTAGCAATAAAACAAGAGCGAGGGAGACGAGTTCTAGCGGTTTTTTTATGTAAAATTCAATTATTATATTATTAAAATGGGTATGGGGTGAAAAAATGGGTCGACGCCTATAAAAGCGTCGACAAAAAAGCGTCGGGACTGGAAGGGGATTGTAGTAGTGGGCGTAAAGATTAGCGAAAATAGTTGAGAAACGGAGACGGGATCTGAGTTTGAAGATGGGATGATTAATGGAGTTTATGTCTGTTTGCTTCTTTTTTTGTTGTTGTTGTTGACTGCTGAGTTGCTCGAAAAGGAAGAAGGAAGTAGGAAGGGAAAGTGCGGGGGTGGTGTACGGGTATAATAATAATAATAATAATAATAATAATAATAATAATAATAATAATAATAATAATAATAATAATAATAATTAAGTTAAGGGTAAGGTGAGTGTGAGTATGTGTAGTAGGAATCGGATTGGTTCGAATAAATTTAGCTTCATATATGAAAATGTGACGGTCTTAAGCTAGACGGGAATTCGCTTTAAACCTACTATAATTTAAGACGAAGCTTTATTATTGTCGCTATTAATATTATCCGACAAAAATATTTATTTTATATAAACAAGCTTGTGAAAATGTAACTTTTGTAAAATTTATGTTCAAAAGGAGATCAATTTAATTAAATAATTTAAAAATATAAAATAAAGTAATCGAACGGTCAAATAAATTTTAAATGTGAGAATGAGGAATTCGCGGGTGTTACAATCACCCCATCTTTTAAAAAGTTTCGTCCTCGAAATTTGAAGGTAGAAATAAAGGTTATATATAAAAAATAAAACCGGACCTTCGAAATTCGTAACTAAAATATTAAAAGGGTTACTTTTTGAGAGACTTAAAATCCTTTCAGCAGTTTCAAATAAAATTTTCCGACAGAACAAGATAAGGTCAAAATCAAGTTATTTGTATAAATCAAAATCAAAATACTTTCAAAAACATTAATGGAAAGTTTTCAAAAGTATAAGCCTCATTCATGGAACGAAATTGCTCTTGTCGTGCACACAAGAACGCTAACTTTCCAAGTCAAAGACAAAGTTAAAACAAAAATCTCTCGCCGACAAGCGTAGAACAAGTTATCAAACGTCTCCAATAACGAGTTCTAACATCCGATCAGCGTTAAAATCAAAAGAAAAAGGTAATTCACTCAAATTTTCTTTTGCAAAAGCCTAAATAAAGATAAAGGTTTCACTTTTAAGTTCAAAAGGGAATCAGATTCTTGAAAATATAACATTGTACTTTGACAAAGAAATCATAAACAGATCAAAGTCAACAGAAATTGGATAAAAATTTAAAGAAATCTCGGGTTTAGCAATTAAAATCATGATGAAGAAGTCTATACTCAAGGAACAAATATTGAATTAAATCAAACCTTTTTTTTTTCAAGATTTTTATAATAGGTAAGGTTTTGTAAAAGTAACATAAACTTTTAACAACAAATCAAAAGGATAGCTTGAAATGTTTAGCAATTGTACGAAAAGAAAAGAACTTAGATATTATAAAAACAAAGTATGCTAAGAGGATCCAAACTTAACCAACAAAAGAGTTATGATGAATTTCCTAGAGGTAAGGTTCAAAGTAAGGTCAACAAGGAGGTCAAAGGTAGAGTTTCACAAGTTACGAGTGTCAAACTTATCAGAGAAGCATGATGGAGCGAGGAAGAGAGGTACGAACGGTAACGCTTATGGTCAAAGAAGAAAGGAGATTAGACAACAAGGAAAAGCTATGTACTCAAATCTCAAACAACATCATAATAAACGGTTCTGAAAACTTCCTAACAACAAAACTTATAACCAGAACACTCTCAAGGATCTCCTCAAAACACTTATGTTATTTCATCTTAAGTCACCCCATGAAACAAGATACTTCAATATAAGTGTGTTTTCACCACTCCAAATCCTCACACATCTATTAACCACCTCCACGAGGTCAAGGTCAAAACTCCTAACAACGCTATACCCATATCCAACTAGTGACAACTATGAGTTTCTCAAAATGGTAAACCATCAATCAAAAATCCAAGTTCAAAAGTTCTTTTGTACAATCTAACATCCCAAAGAGATCTTGTTATACTCTCAAAACCTAAAGCATAGATGGTGACATTCTCCAAATCACGAGACAACCACCCAAAACATCTAACTCATCTCAACCTCTACCGATCCCAACTTATAATCGCATCTCAAGAACTCTGGCTACTAAACCTCATTACCGCAAAGTGGATACCTAACATGGTTCTCATGTAATCATCACAACACTCACAAAAGTATACCGGCTATTCTAACCTTGAGTTCAACTCAAATTTCCAAGTAACACTTTCATCACCAATGGCCAACAATGTCCTAGAGGTGTTTCCTTCCAAGCTCTCATCATAAACTCTACTCCATGTCAAAACCCAAGCAACAAAACTCAAGTTACCAAATCCTCAAATTCCAAGTATACACAACAAGGCCAAGTTCCATAGTCTTAGTATCATAGGCAACTCACACTTAACACACATAATTCCACCGATCAATTATACTCAATTTACCAAATAACTAGGTATAAGAATCACTAAGTATGTCTCACCACACTACCTAACTCCTTCCAACATCACAACTTCTCAAAATCAAGAGTTATGGGTCAACCACAAACAAACTCCACAATGCCAAATTATCCAACCAAAACTAACATCCTATAGAAGAAGGAGAAGTATCAAAAGGCGTTCAGGGAGGACAAGCAAGGATTAAAGGACAAGTTAGGGGGTACATGAGTAGCTTTCAAGAAAAACAGAAGAGAGTTTAGATGAAGGATAAGTACCAAGAGATAAAGAATAAGGCAAGATACACAAAGAATGAGAAACATCTTCGAGGAAGTAGAAGCATTCTTCAAAGGTTGGAAACACCTTCAATTTCTGGCAATAGGCACCAAGTCTTGATCTCCACATAGGTAAGCTCACGGTTATTGATCCGAGGGTACAAAAATAATTGACAGTCAACAAACATGTTAGAACCTACCACGAAACATACACAAAGAGACTACCAATTTAGGTCCTTATTTCTACCCATCTCTCATTCATTATTCAAGGTCAAGTTCAAATTTAAATTTGTGGTACACATGTGTGCGTCGGGAGCAACATAGGCTCTGATACCAACTGTGACACTCCGCGATAACGCGGAAAATATAAGTTATAAGTTCAAGCGGAAAAATAGGAAATTTTTGAAACTTTTAAAATTTAAAGCGCGAGTTCGTTAAAATCCAAAACACAATTAAAGATTGCGGAAATAAAGATTAAATTATACAAATGTAATAGTCAAGGTGAGGGAAAATATATCCCTCGAATAACAATACAATAAAAGGTAAGTCTAAACAATCCTAATAAACCGACTATAAGGCCAAAGTGCTCGCTAGCTCACACATGTCTTCACCCCATGAATGCACCAACTAATACCTGTCATTCATGTAAACATGAACGCCACAGTCAGTGGGGAGTAACTCAAGGTTCTCACAGCCACAAAATGTCAAAACAAACATAACAAGGAACTAAAACAGGTAAGTCATATAAGATACATACAAAAGATAAGAATATCACGTTTATATGTAAACATGAAAAATAAATGAGATGGAACAAGATGGATCAACATTAGCATAATAAAGGTTCAACTAATCTTATGAGATAATTAAATAATATGAAAAACAAGAATACGGTCATTTATACCAAAACACGCATCTCAAGGAAATCCAACATAGATATGAGATTAGAATCCGAATCATGTGAAGCAATTAAGTAAGGGATCAATGCAAATTACAAGAATAGAAACTGTAGCCATTATTTGGAAAACCGCTTAGCAAACATTGTACGGGACGTGGCTACTAATGTCACATTCATACTTATGGCTTGCATCTCACCATAAGAACGGATGGGAACATCAATCCCGACGATCATATCGCAACTAGAGGGCTTATAGCTCACCCCTAGTATCCGATAGGACCAAGACAAACAACACAAGGCATAACTCTTGCCTTGAAAGACAAATACCAATATCTATAACCAAGCAAGACCTTTACTACTCATATATAGATATATAATTTTCCTGGTAGGACGACAATGGTACTCCCAAGACTCAGTCCTAATCTAAATCTGGCCAGACTCTCGGAACGATCTTTCCCGATTCGACATGCGTGCGAACGGTCCGCATCCAAGACTCAAGACAGATCGGAAATGAGAACCCACAATCGGCGGGACGATCAAAGAGGCGGAAGATATGAGCTAAACCCACGATCGGCAGGACAGTCCGAAAGAGGCGTAAAGACAAGTCAAGCAAAAAGGTGAAGCATAAAGGCATTATCAAAAGAATACGACTCAACCAAGCGATACGAATCAACTCGGAAAGAGACTACTACGTGTAATGAACCGATGATAATCCGAGCGAGACATTTCATGCCAAATCATAATCATGAATATGAATAAGTAACCCATTTCCTCAATATTTGCCAATTGAATAAGAAATGTAAACAAACGGAAATGAACCATTTATAATAAGCAAAACAAGCATCCAATCATAAATGACTCAATTTAATTAAATAAGTAGAATAATTCACTCATATTTGAGACACGATAAATAAATGAGAATGAACGGATTAAAAATTCATATTATAGGCAAGTGAGACATTTCATCAAATTTTGACTTGAATAAATAATAAATTCCACATTTATAATTAATGTGAGAAAAATATATAAATAAACTATATTTTACGAATTAAGTTACATAAAGCATGAGACGGAAAATCAATATCTTACACACAATTATGTTTCGGAACAGATAATATCGGGTCTAACTCAATGATGCTATAGAAATCAGATAGAAAGTGGATTATCTTTATTCCTATCTTCTTTTTAGCCGATCCTTCCTAATGTCCATTCTATAATTGGTTTTTTTTTTCATTTTATTTGTTCTCAGCATATATCATATCACTTGTAACTACCAACAGGCTGTAAATTCCAATTTCCCACACAACTATGTTACCTTATAAGGTCTGAGCTTTCTCGCTAGACAAGAGGGCTAACCAAACCAAAAACATGATAAGATTACTAACTTAGAAGGTCTTAGCGTTCTGGTATTGGCATTCTCTAGATAGTAATGTATCAATACTTATGCTTCTCTTAATAAAAGGGAAAGAAGGAATGATGATCTTACTGTACAATCACACGACACTCAACATAATCCAAAATGACGTCTAGACCCTGTCCAAAAACAGTCCATACGATCCCTTATTCCGACTACCCAAAACAACCCCATAAGACTACTTAAAACCGTGCCCATAACCAACATTTCGAGGCGACAAATACGTTGACATTACGACTCAAGGTACCTATAATCTACACCACAGTGGCCACCACACCAGCCCATAGACAGGCCATAAAATAGTCCCTCATCAGTCACTTTTACGCCCTAGAAACAGTCCCATAAAGCACCATTTTATCCGTCCCAAAACTGAGCCCAACTCAGCCTGTTACGACTCCAAAACCGAGGCCAAAACAGTCCACACGGCCTCCATTTCGACTGTCCCAAAACAGTCTGAAGGCTGCACAAAACTGGTACCAAAACAGAGTTCAATCAATCCTAAACCAGTCCTAAACCGAGTCAAAACAGTCCCATATCAGCACAATTTTCAGACGGAATTTAGGACAGGAAAGAAACGAAAGTAAGACGCAACTAAGCCCGAATAATAACCTGTTAAATCATCCTAACTATACTCGAGAACCGTCATGTAAAACAGGTCACTGAAGCCGCATAAAGCCAGCCCGTTTCAACCACCATTTGAGACAGAAACCATCACGCAACAGAGAAAAACAAAAAGGGGCAAACTTTATCAAACAAAAGCACATAAAACAACACCAAAGACGGAAATTTCGACAATTTGTCGAGTAACCTATCACCGTTACCTTTTTGCCCTTCAATGAACACGATTCCGTCACCAAGCTGCTCTGGGTTGTCCTGTATTACATCTACACACGCAAAACAAGGATACTTAGCGAAACCCGAACCCTAAGTATGGACGGTAGTCACGAAATTGGATGAAAGTTAGGACCTTTCTTACCTAGAAAGATGAAGAACGGAAAGGGGAAGCCAATGTCGTAAAGATTAGCGAAAATAGTTGAGAAACGGAGACGGGATCTGAGCTTGAAGATGGGATAATTAATGGAGTTTATGTCTGTTTACTTCTATTTTTTTTTTGTTGACTGTTGAGTTGCTCGAAAAGGAAGAAGGAAGGGAAAGTGCGGGGGTGGGGTACGGGTATAATAATAATAATAATAATAATAATAATAATAATAATAATAATAATAATAATAATAATAATAATAATAATTAAGTTAAGGGTAAGGTGAGTGTGAGTATGTGTATAGGAATCGGATTGGTCCGAATAAATTTACCCTCATATATGAAAATGTGACGGTCTTAAGCTAGACGGGAATTCGCCTTAAACCTACTATAATTTAAGACGAAGCTTTATTATTGTCGCTATTAATATTATCCGACAAAAATATTTATTTTATATAAACAAGCTTGTGAAAATGTAACTTTTGTAAAATTTATGTTCAAAAGGAGATCAATTAAATTAAATAATTTAAAAATATAAAATATAGTAATCGAACGGTCAAATAAATTTTAAATGTGAGAATGAGGAATTCGCGGGTGTTATATATATATATATATATATATATATATATATATATATATATATATATATATATATATATATATATATATATATATATATATATATATATATATATATAGTGTCAAGTTCTCCTAAGTCCTTAATATCTTTTGAGTCCCTAAGTCTTTATTAGGGCCCTTGGATTAGGAAAATGGAGAGTGGAGATTTTCCTACTTTAATCACAATATAGGCGTGAAAAAAAAAAGGAAATAGGTTGAGGAGGAGAGAGGGTGAGTGTGTCAGTACTATTGCCTATTACCCACTGTGCACACACAAACACATGCATAATCATCCAACAACCTTCCTCAACACAATTCTAAGGAAACTCCACCAAAACACAATTTGAAAAAACTCATATTCCTGGCGATAATTTTGGCGATAATTTAGAGCAAAATTTACATTCTTCATTTATCATCTTCCTTTATCACCTTCCTTTATCATCTTCCTTTATTATCCTCCATTCTCACAAACAAACAACAAGACCAACGTCCAACGTCAAAAATGCCGGATTTGCAAATGATTCCATTTGGCCATGGTAATTTTTGGATTGTTTTTTTATTTTCTTCATTCAAAGTTAGGTTATATATCTTTTTTTTTTATCAAAACATTAGCTTAAATATGAACAGTTGCTTAGATATGAGAAGGAAGTGTATTTTAGGTTATTTTTGAAGCTTGTTTTTCATTATTTGAAATCTATAAATCCACTCTTTCAACATGAACTCCAGCATTATAGAGTTCAACATCAACTCTGTGAATAAGAAGTTAAACTTTAAATGTAGTATCTGGTAGAGTTCAACATCATATTTCAGTTTCTTATTTGTAAGAGTGAATGTAGTATCTGCAACGTGACAGTAAAAAGACGAATAAAGTGTAACTGTAACATTCAAAAGTGTAATTCTGACGGATGAAAGAGTAATTTCATGATTAACAAAACTGTAATTATAATGGCCGTAAATGTAATTTTAACTATAAATGGTGTGATTTTAAGCAACAAAAGTATTATTGTAATTATTATGGTAGATAAGTACAATTGTAATTGTAGTCGTACAAAGTGTTATTTTAACAGCTAAAATTGTTATTATAACAGAGAAAGGTTCTAAATTTGTAAACAGTAATTCTAATAGGAGAAAGTATAATTATAACAGAGAAAAGTGTAATTTTGACTAGTAAAGGTGTGATTGTAACAGACAAAATCTGTAAGTTTCTAAACTGTAATTCTAATAGTAACAAGTATAATTGTAACAGACAAAAGTGTAATTTTAACAACCAAAAGGGTTATTGCAACAGAAAAGCTGTAAGTTTTTAAATTGTAATTGTAATACTAAAAAGTATAATTCTAACAGACAAAAGTGTAGTGATAACAACAAAAAGTGTAATTTCAAGGAAGATATAATTTTAACAAATATATGGGTTACTTTAATATTGTTATGAAAACAATTGATAACAATGACACTATTGACAGATAATATTGAGCATAATGGAAAACGAAAGCCGAACGAGGAAGAATTTTGCAGGGACGTTGAAGCTAAGTTCACCCCCTATGTTGGTCGGAATTTACGAAATAGAGGAAGCAATGACATTTTATAGAATTTATGTTGTTGCTTGTGGTTTTGATGTGCGTAAGTACACGACTAAGAGATGGCGTGGCGGGAAATAAAATCTAAAATGCGTTGGTTTGCAACCGGGAGGGGTTCAAACATAAGGGACAATTGGAGTGTAGTGGCCGCCAGGACTCAGGTAGGAGACGCAAAGTCAGGCGCGTTGGCTGCAAAGCGAGGATTAGGCTATTCATGAGGAATGGGGAATTAAGAATTGACAGATTCCACAGTGGCCACAACCATGAACTCGTATCAGCCAGAGATAGAGAGTTTCAAAAGTTGGCATGCAACATAATAGACTATCACAAAATGATAATCCCTTATAATTCAAGGGTGAGTATTCCAAGTTTTCTGAAGTTAGCCTTCGCCTTCTTGAACTTACAGTTTTGTTGGTTAGAATTACACTTTGTTTGAGTCATTGGAATTCTACATTTGTCTGTTAAAATTACACTTTTGTATATTACAATTATCCATATATCCGTCAAAGTTACAATTTATTTTGTCAAAATTAAAGTTTTGTTGATTACAATTACACTTTTCTTGATTAAAATTACACTTGTTTATGGTATAATTTCACTTTATTTTGTTAGAATTACACTTTTGTCTGCTAAAATTACACTTTTTGCTACTACAATTACACTTATTCTTGTTAAAACAACACCTTTGTTTTTTGAATTTATACTTTTGTATCTGTTTTAATTACGTTTTTGTTGATTAAAATACATACATCTAAAAGATTGTCAATAATCAACAGCTGAAAATAGGAGCAATGAAGACTTACAAAATTTTGAAGGAACATGTTAATGGGTTTGAAAACATCGGAGCTAGTTTGAATGATTTTAAGAAATTTCACAGAGATGTGAAATGCTACATTCATGAACGGGACGGTCAGATATTTATGGACCACTTTAAGGAATTGGCTGTTAATAGGCCAGGATTCTTCTTTGACTATGATGTTGATTCTGACGGTAGCCTTAGTAAAGCTATATGGGCCGACGGAATCGCTAGATGGAACTACTCAGTTTTTGGGGATGCAGTGTCGTTCGATCCGACGTATTCCACCAATAAGTATGACATGTCCTTCACACCTTTCACCGGGGTTGATAACCATAAACGATCAGTCACTTTCTGTGGAGCGCTTGTTGCTCATGAAGATGCAGACTCGTTTAAATGGGTTTTTACCCGTTTTCTGGCTGCGATGGGTGGGAAAGAGCCTAAGTATATTATCACCGATCAGGATCCTGGTATTCTTAAAGCGGTGCCATTGGTGTTCAAGACAGCGCGACACCGATATTGTATGTGGCATATCATGAACAAGGTGCCAAGCAAGTATGGAATGACGAGAGACGATTATTCAGTCTTTGTAAAGAAATTGAATGCCATAATATGGGATGAAGACATTGAAGCGGCAGAGTTCGATGCAAAATGGGAAGAAATTGGTAGGGAACACAATGTTAATAACATTGACTGGTTCCAAGAAATGTACGCTAAAAGGAAACAGTGGGTTATGGCTTATTGTAGGGACCTAGATATGGGGGGTGTTATGAGGACAACCCAAAGATCAGAGAGCGAAAATATTTTTTTTAAGAGATTTGAGAGTAAGTCAGGAACATTAGTTGAGTTTTCGATGCGTTTTGACAGCGCGATGGACCAAAGAAAGACACACACAAAACAGATTGACAACTCGTAATGCACACACTTTCCCTGTAATATCAACGCATCTAGCTATCGAAGTGCACGGGGCGCAAGTGTACAGTCATAAAGTATTCGAGGAATTTCAAGAAGAGGCCAAGTGCTCAATCGGCACTTGTAAAAGTAGAGGATTTACTGAGTGTGGCTCTTTAGAGGTGACCACTGTAAGAGATGCAAACAGGGACATAAATTATGAGCTCACATACTGCCCAGGTATCATTCTGTAGCATTTGTTTGTTAAAATTATACTCTTATCCATTAAAATTACACTTTTGTTGAATACAATTACACTTTGGGTTGTTAAAATTATACTTTGGGTTGTTAAAATTATACTTTTATTTGTTAAAATTACACTTTCGTTGATTAAAATTACACTTTGGGTTGTTAAAATTACACATTGGGTTGTTAAAATTGTACTTTGGGTTGTTAAAATTATACTTTTATCCGTTAAAATCACACTTTTGTTGATTAAAATTACACTTCTGCCGGTTAGAATTACACTTTTGTGTATTACAGTCACACTTTCTTCTGACTGATTTAACTAACATATTACTCTATATTGTTGAACTAGATACATTGAAAGCCACTTGTAGCTGCAGAATGCTTGAGAGGAAAGGCATTCTTTGCCGGCATGTCATATGGTTTTACTCATCAAACGGAGTGAAGATTATTCCAGAACAATGTGTTGTTAAAAGATGGTGTAAAGATGCAAGGTTGTCTAAAATGTTCGATTGTAATGGTGAAGCAACTGAGGACGTTGATATAATAGATGGAAAACAGATTGCTATGTCAGTAATGTGGTCAGAGATTCATCAGACAGTTGCTATGCTCATAGGCAAATTGAAGAATGATGTCGACAACTTTTCTAGTCTAATTAGACAGTTTAAGGAGAAACTTTCACCATTAGCATCACCATTGAATAAACAACAACAGTTGGAGAAAATTCTTGGTTGTTCTCCTAGTCAGGAGATAACCATTTTGCCGCCGAATAAATCCAAGAACAAGGGAAGCGGAAAGAGAATGTTGTCGATGAAGGAAAAAGCAGTTACTTTGGCAAGGAAGCCAAAACGTATGTGTAAAAATTGCAAGCGATTAGCTAACCATGACAAAAGGAACTGCCCTAATCCTTTCGCAGAGCACCCACCGTTGTCGCAATCGTCAGAACCCTCGTCGGAAGAAGAAGAAGAATAAGAAGAAAAAGAAGAAGAAGACGAAGAAGAAGAAGGCATCTTAGAATAATCAATATAATACCTAATAAGCAGTACATTTTTTTGGGGATGTCTACGAAAAATACGAGGTACAACATGATGTTTCGTATTTTGTTTAGACATCAAACTGCCAGGAAGGCAACTGGTCGCCGTTGGTATTACAATGTATTTTGTTGAAGTATTTTGAATAGGACGAAACAGTTATAATGTGCAACACCAGAACGTTGAATTTTTCACTCTTGACTATTATGACAATTTATGTTCTTACAATTACAGATATCTAGGAAATAAAATTGCAATGGCCTCATATCTGCTTAGGGTAGGATTGTTATGATCAGAATTACACTTAAACTCATTATAATTACAGATTATGCGATTAAAGTTACACTTCATCTATAGTAAAGCCTTATAACATAGTTTGGTATAACTATATTTTCATAAAACACCTAAAATTACACTTTTGCCTTTTAAAATTACATTTATGTTTTGTGTTATGTAAGGTCTATCTGTCACTGCTATGGCCGGTTAGAATTACACTTCTACCTGTTAGAATTACACTTTTGTGTATTACAGTCACACTTTCTTCTGACTGATTTAACTAACATATTACTCTATATTGTTGAACTAGATACATTGAAAGCCACTTGTAGCTGCAGAATGCTTAAGAGGAAAGGCATTCTTTGCCGGCATGTCATATGGATTTACATAAAACATCTTGTCTTATAGAATGTTAAAAGATAACAATAAGCATCTGCTAACATTGTTTACACAAAAACTAACTGTCTAGGTTAAGGTTGCTAAGATCTGATAATAATACAAAGTATGAAATAAATGTTTACATAGCCAAGGCAATATTCCCACAAAAACTTAACTACTAGAATAAGGTTGTTATTTTTTCACATTGGCACGGGGCAGTCTACGCTTCTGTTGTAATACCTTCCACAGTTTGTCCTTCGTGCTAACAAAAGCTTTGACCTTCTCGAGCACACCTTCGCACAAGACGTTCATGTTTGCTAGAACGAGGGTATATAAGCTGGATCACCAAATAGCGCCTTGATTTCTTCTTCTCGAGGTCTTCATGCTGAAAAGGAAGACCCTCGTATAAGAGCATTGCCATCATGGTGAACAGACCCGACTCTGGTTGGTTGAGAGTAGGTGACATCCCGCTGAAAGGTATTTGGTGTAACGCATAATTAGGAAATTCCCGTGCTCTAGTGTTCTTCTTTTCCTTATCCCGTGATTCTAAATAATCACTCACTGCACTAGCCTTCATATGTACATAATTACCTCAAAAAACTGATTGAAAAAAAAAAGATAGCATTTGGAAGAAAGGGATGGACAATAACTTACAATTAAACGCGCTGCTTTTCCAAACTGCGACTTTTGCAAATCAGAATGCCTTTGCCCGTCCAAATAAGTCGATCAATTTGATTTGTGATTGATACATACGCATGCGAAATGGTCGTCAATGCAGAACGGGACAAATAACAAGTCTGTTTTCAAGTTGACGGTTTGCTCACTTTGTCGACGATGAAGGTGTCCCGGAGCTGGTACAGGTTGTCATAGTTCTTTGTCGATTGTGTGCCTGGTTGTTCAAACGTCCCAAGCAATCCCAACAGTATATCCTTTAAAAGGCAATAGTGAACATGATTAATGTGGTTACTTTGTCCCCTAAAATTACACTATTGTCCCTTAAAATTACACTTCACACGGTTAGAATGACACTTTTGTTGATTAAAAGAACTAAAGTGAAACATTCACATAATATAACTGTAATTTAGAAAAGTGTCATTCTGACTAACAAAGGTGTAATAGAAGTGGGTATAAATATTATGCAATAGTTAATGGAAGTACCATGTGACGTATACTAAAGAATGACATCCTCATTTGGTTGCCATATTCCTCCTTCTCCAAATGGTTCATCAAAATTGACCAGCACTCGATGACATTCAACGACATAAGGTTTTCAGGCACCAAGGACATAATGTCAGCTCTCCGAAGCGTTGCGTGACGGGTGTACCAGACCAGCTGTTCACTGCACTCCGTAATATTAAAGAAGTCGTTAATTAAAATAGAATAAATGTGAAAAATAATGTGAGTATGAGCCATTATTAATTCAGATTAACCGACGTTCATCATAATTGTGGTCATCTAACAAGCAATAGTCGGCAACATGCTTCCTCCTCTGTTTAATATCCTTGATTAATGCTTGGTTGCTCCGGAGCATCTTCGACACCACATTTGTGTTGAGACCACCTCTACCACAGTCGAGAGAGCAGCCCAACCCGTCCCCCTTTCCACGAGGATGGCTCTTAACAGAGGAAAGGGCTTTACCAGACGGAATGTGCATGGTAACAGGTGTCGCCTTCATAATGGGCTCTTCAGATTCAGTTACGCGAGCACGTTTTGTGGATTGCGGCCCTATGTCACCATCTGTTTTCCTCTTAACAACATTCAACTTTCTTGTCAACGGATGTCCAGCAGTTGCTTTGAAATAACCAACCCGCATCAAGATCTCTTCTCTGATACTGTTAATGTCAAAGAGGACGAGTGTTGCAGCAATCTCAGCACGGTACAAACTCATAGCATCCTCTTTCCCGAGGTCACATTGAAAAGGACTCCCGCGGTAAAACATCATATGTAGCATCATGAAAACACCACAGTCATTTCTCGAATACCCTTGACCTTGCCAACTGAACTCAATGTTCACGATCTTAAACCCGCTGACTTTTGCCCCCTTAGACAGCCCTTTAGACACCAAATACTTCCCCATTATATTTGCCTGAACATGAATACACGTCAATGTGTTAACGTAGTATGGCACATATAAATTGGTTGACTTTTGGATATCGGACACTTACAGAAATACGTGCTATCCCTCCGTAAGGGAGCGTTTCTATTGGGTCATCGTATGTGCGGTTGTCGAGGTAGTCAATCTGCTCGGTGAGAAAGTTGATGCACACGCAGCTGTAATGATCACCGTCACCAGATAACACGGGCAGAAAGATCTGCATCGTGTGTCACTAAGATCAGTAAAAGGAATCCTTAATAATCATGATTTAGATTACATGTTTTGTTACCTACCATGTCCGTGTCAAGCTGGAATGGTGCACGACAGTTTTTGACCAGGCATCCCAAACCACCAAAAATGTCTTCGTCTTTGTTCAATACTTTCCCAAGCTTTTGAGCCTTCCAAATATACCTTGCGGGGTCCTTTAATTTGAAAAGTGTTAAATGCGTGATCAGATAATTAAAAGAGCTATTTTATAAAAATAAAGTGAAACTTTAACGAAAAAAAAAAAGTAATTGTAACACGCAATGCTGTAATCTTTAGCACAGAAGGGTAATGTTAAAAGTATAATTTAAATAATAAAAAATGTAATTCTGACGGCCAAAAGTATCATTTTAACGGACAAATGTGTAATTTTAACATACAAAAGTAACATTTTAACTTTAAAAAGTATAATTCTAACGGACAAATGTGTAATTTTAACACACAAAAGTAACATTTTAACTTACAAAGTGACTTAGGCCAAAGAAACAACGGGATATGTCCGACGGTTTCATGATGTGGTTGAGTAGCAAGCACCAACCATCAATAACACTTGTCATGATTTGTCGCCCAGGTTCAAAGTTCCAATATCTTCCCGGGTAATGAAATAAAACTCGCTAAATTGGACCAATCGTTCACTACAACAAAAACATTTACTTAGTCAACAAATATATATATAATTAGGAATGTTAAGGGCCTTTTGTAAAAAATAATACACTTACAACTCGGAAAAAGCGTCTGACTGATTGAACGCATAGTCAATCAAGTATTTCCTGTCACTAAACATTGGCACTAGGAGCTCCCGATGAATGCTAGGTTTCTCGTCGCGAAGCACAATTCGGAGCGGTGCCCCACAATCAATAGAAAACCCAAGGTTCTCAATGACGTGATCCATGCACGGTAAGGGCTCGCTCGAGTGAAGTAAAAAAGGATGGTAGCTCAGATCACTGTGAGGGACGTACGGTACCGGGTTAGGAATGTCAGCGTTCTCTGCCTCTGGTACTACATCAGCTGTTACCTCTCCGTGGTCGATAGTCCCTTCCAAAGACTTCACGACATCATCCTCCACTGCCGCATCTGTAATAAAAATAGTGTAATTTCATCATCAGAAAGTAAGTGTAACTGTGGCAGAGAACAAAATAAAATTTAGTAGACAAAATTATAATTCTAGTACAATAAAGTGTTATTTTAACAAAAAAAAGTGTAATTTTAACCAAAAAAAGTGTAATTCTAGCAGACAAAAGTGTAATTCTAACAAAAAAAAGTGTTATTGTAACTAAAAAAAGTGTAATTTTAGCAGAAAAAAAATGTAATTCTAACAAAATAAAGTGTTATTTTAACTAAAAATTGTCTAATGGCAGCAGACAAAAGTGTAATTCTAACAAAATAAAGTGTTATTTCAATAAAGTGTCACTTTAACTATAAAAAGTGTAATTTTAACTGTCAAAGTAGTATTTTTAGTGCAAAAAAATATAACTTCATCCAATCCACTTCTAAACTCTAAAGGTCAATGGATTACCTCCGTGATCCTCTTTTGCAGCCCCATCCACCACCTTCTCTACCACCTGTCGAGGACTTGCATCCAAATTTGGCTCATCATTATTCCACACCGATCGATTTTCAAAGATGCACGATGTTGGGTCCTCCTGAACAATGCGTTTACGTCCGTAGTAGAATAGACAAGACTTGTCCATTCCACGTCCATAAATTCCTTTGCACTGCAACGCAAATACATATTCCGGCCAAAGCTCGTTACCCTTTAACGACCGCTCATCGGCCGGTGCGCATCCGCCGTTTCCGGCCCCTCTTCATAATGTTGAGTTTCTTCTCAAGCTGTTAGTTCGCGCGCTCTCGCTTCACATATCTCATCAGTCGAGAAAAGGAACTGAGTGGCAGGGGGGACAACTTCTTTGTTCTGAATTTCCACCAAGGCATTTTCCGCCTTCTCAGACTCCCCAGCATCAGGCCCACCAAATTCCAAAGATTTAGTATCCACTTGTACAGCATTGTCTAATGTTGCAGTAACCACTGTTGTACTTGCACATTGGAGACCACGCTCAGCATTACCCTTCCCAATCTTGTCATCATCCTTGTCTGTCTCGGCATTCACAACTTCACTCACATGCACAGCCGTTCCCTTAGCGTCAGAGGCCACTTCCGACAATTCTGGTACCTCTCCAATTCCTTGGTCTTCTCTGGCCGGCATTTCAGCTCGGCGCTCTGCTTCAATAATCTCCACAGTCGAAAATAGGAATTGAGTGACAGTTGGATCAGCGTCGGTGGGCCTATCCTCCTCATTCTTCTTATCAGCTATCTGAGGTTCCCCAGCAACAGGCACCCCCATGTCCATAGTCTGCTCTTGTTCCTTTGCAGCAGCAGCATTCGCATAGAACTTCTTCTCAGCCTCATCAACCTCTTCTTTTGAATAATACTCTTCAAGAACTCCCCGGTCAAATTTAGGTGGTTCGTCAACAGCCACCTCCTTCCCAACTACCTTCCTCCTTTTGTAAATAACGGAAATATCACGAGTAATACCAATGTCCACGTTGGTGTCCTTACTGTCATCCTCTTTGTTAGCAGCGTCCTTAAATTCAGCCGTGTTGTAAAATTGCACCGCCTCCATTATCTGTTGTGTAGACACCTCCCGTGCTTTGTCACTGGCTAGTTCATCCCGAACATCTACAGTGCCTTCGAGGTCTGTACCAACATCTATAGTCACCTCTTTCTCATTATCGTATCCATCATCCTCCATATTATCACCATCCTCCTCATCCTCAACATCATCACCATCCTCGTCATCTCCCTCGTCCTCATCACCATTGTCCTCCTCTTCATCATTATCACCACCCTGCTGCTCGTATCCCTCGCCATCTACCTCATCATTCTGATACTGAACACCTGGACTTTGTTGCAGCACAGGCGCTGATTTCACAGAATGATTTATTCGTTTAGCTATCTCCTGCATTTCCACAGCATAATCCTTCATCCTTTGGCTTTGAAAGAATGATTGCGTGCATTGTGTAACGACAGGGTCACTAGAATAGTTCAGACCTCCTGTTAACCTTTTCAGCGTCATGGCTGCATCTGCATACCATGAATAGAAGACAGTAGCATTCCTTTGCATCTTCAAGTAAAGCTCATGCACATCCTACATTAAAAAACAGATAATTGGACAAGTGTTCAGTCAAAAGTGTTCATTCAAAAGTATAATTTTAACTTTGACAAGTGTAATTCTAAGGGCCAAAAGTATAATTCTAACGGACAAAAGTGTAATTGTAACATACAAAAGTATAATTTTAACTTTAAAAAGTATAATTTTAACGGACAAAAGTGTAATTGTAACATACAAAAGTATAATTTTAACTTTAAAAAGAATAATTTTAACGGACAAAAGTGTAATTTAAGAAAACAAAAGTGTAAATTTAACAGTTTTTTATTGTAATTTTAACTTTAATAAGTGTACTTCTATCTGATAAAAGTGTAATTTTAACTGACAACCTTGTAATTTAAGCAATTACTGATTAATATCGCAATTACAATTGTAGTGTAATTGTAGTGAAAGAAAGAGTAACTTTAAATTAGCCTTGACAAATCAACCAATAACACTTACATCTACAAAACAGCTTTCAACTCCTCGTCATCATCAACACCAGGATGGGAGTTCAATCTCGATGAACTTCTTCCCCGTCCTGAAGTTGAAGTCACTTGTAATGCCGCATGACTAACCACATTGCCAATGGCCAACACTTTGCTGTCATTAGGCACCCCGCCAATGCTTAACAGTTCCTTTTGAAGGCACCGAGGATACTTGACCAAGGACCAAGTTTGCCGACCCAAACGGTTCTTGTCAAGCTCACCATGTAGTCTTTCAGAAAGCGTATGCCGGTCCCAGTGCTTAATGAGAGGAAGGCTGTGGGGACAACTCGTACCACGGAAATCGAAACGTTGGAAGTACGTAATCATTAAGAAGGGGATACAACCGAAGCGAATCCGTTTATTTTCACCGAGAGTCGCCGCAACCTTCACCAAATGTTCCAGCACATAACTACACCAATCGTATTGCGTAATCGAGTTCACATCTTCTACGGCTCTCAAAAGCTTGAAGTCAACCCCGCTGTATGACGCTGGAGTTAAGAATGATGACATGGCGAGCAGAACAAACAGCCTGCAGAATTGAGGACCTCCTTTTTTGTATTTTTTTCTTAAGATATATTGGAAGACAATTCCTAAATTAATGCCTTCTTTAACCCCTTTTATGTTGTACGCTTTCCGCCATTTATCTTTCAATTGCTTGTTCTCCGGCGCTTGAGAATCCTTTTGGCGGCCCGTAGGTACTAGATCAACTGTTTTAGGACCAAGTGGTAACATAAAACAGTCATACACGTCATGCTTGGTGACCATGAACTCCTTATCTTAAGCTGCCTGAAAAATATACGATTCGTCGCTGAATGCTTTGAGAAAATCTTTAACATGACCCATTGGATATGTTTTGAGTTTAAGCTCCAGAATACCACCGAAACCGATCCTCCGTACAGCATCTCGCTGGGCTTCATTAAGCTTTTCAACGAGCTCAACAAGCTGCTTCGGCCGACACTTGACAAACACCTTTGCTATTTTGTTCTTGGCTGGTTTGGCCTCAACGTGATCTGACAACTGCTGAAGAAACAAGTATTAATTAACAACGTGACATATAGACCTTACATAACACAAAATACAAATAACTGTAATTTTAAGTTTTTCAACCTGCTCAACAAGCTGCTTCTTCAACTTGACAGCACCTTTGCTTTTTTGGTCTTGCCGATTTAGCCTCATTTCCATCCGACATCCGTTAACATTACAAAAAATTAATTCTAGCAGACAAAAGGAAAATTCTAACAAAAAAAAGTGTAATTGTAGCAGCATAAAGTGTAATTTAGCAGACACAAGTGTAATTCTAACAATATAAAGTGTAATTTTAGCAGACAAAAGTATAATTCTAACAAAATAAAATGTTTTTTTAACAGACAAAAGTGTAATTTTAACAAAAAAAAGTGTAATTTTACCAGACAAAAGTGTAATTCTAACAATATAAAGTGTAATTTTAACAGGCAACAGTGTAATTTTAGCAAAAAAAAGTGTAATTGTAGAAGCATAAAGTGTTATTTTAGCAACAAAAGTGTAATTCTAACAAAATAAAATGTTATTTTAAAACACAAAAGTGTAATTTTAACAAAAAAAGTGTAATTGTAGCAGACAAGAGTGTAATTGTAACAAAATAAAGTGTTATTTTAACAGGCAATAGTGTAATTTTAACAAAATAAAATGTTATTTTAACAGACAAAAGTGTAATTTTAACAAAAAAAATGTAATTTTAGCAGACAAAAGTGTAATTCTAACAAAATAAAGTGTTATTTTAACAGGCAACAATGTAATTTTAGCAAAAAAAAGTGTAATTGTAGCAGCATAAAGTGTTATTTTAGCAACAAAAGTGTAATTCTAACAAAATAAAATGTTATTTTAACAGACAAAAGCGTAATTTTAACAGAAAAAAGTGTAATTTTCGCTGACAAAAGTATAATTCTAACAAAATAAAGTGTTATTTTAACAGGCAACAATGTAATTTTAGCAAAAAAAAGTGTAATTGTAGCAGCATAAAATGTTATTTTAGCAACAAAAGTGTAATTCTAACAAAAGGGTAATCAAAAAAGGGATTTCTCCAAAAAAAAATCTGGATAAACTGTAATTTTAACAGAGAAAGAGTAATTGTAAGCAACAAAAGTGGAATTTTTCAAAAAACTCTGTCTAATCTTAATGAATATGAACATATGTGCTAAAAACGTTTGTTGACAAAATACAGTGATCAAAAATAAATGTCCTACATGTCCTAAATATGCTAAAAATAACTGGGTAATCAAAATGAAGAAAGCAAATACAGTGATCAAATAGAACAGTACAACAACAATGGTGACAAAATACAGTGATCAAATACAGTGCAATTACATAACAATGTCCAATAAATTAAAAAAAACGTCTAAATAAATGAAGAGATAAAATCATAAAACTCTAAAAACCCAATAAAAAAATCATAAAACTCTAAAAACCCAAAAAAAATTAACTTCTGAAGTAATCTGAATTTACGAAAATGGCAGCTTTCAAGTGAGAAAAGAAAATGGAGAAGAAACCGATAATAAGGTAACAAAAAAGCGATAAAATTGGGGGATTTTGAGAGCAGTTTCGTTCTTAGGGAGGTTGAAATTACTGGGGTTTAATTTGGGGGAAATATTTTGGGGGAAAATTAATTTTGAATAATAGAGAGATGATAAATGGGGGGAAGTCAGTAGGACGTGTGTGTGATGTTTGATTGACAACCTGCATGCATGCTAATAACCTATGAGTGGTAGGATGAGAGAGGTAATTGTTTTAGCCATTAGAATAATATTATTAGTTGCTTTTTACTTTTAATCTAAGCCATTCAATAACATGATCTAAGGATAGACAATGGAACTCATGGACTCACATGTAAGACATGGACTTAGTTGATCTTATTAATATATATAATATATATATATATATATATATATATATATATATATATATATATATATATATATATATTTTTACCGATTTAAATAGATAACTTTTCAATAATTTACGGTTAAATACTAATATATATTTATCTTATTTCAATATTTTATAACTTAAATAATTCACAAAACTTGAACTAATAATATCGCTCAAAAAGTTCCTCTTTTAAGTATAGACTAGATTTAATGCTCGTGCGATGCACATGCCTATTTGTAGTATTCTATCATGTACTCCATACAATGTAGTAACATAAAAGCGAAGTAACATAAAATAAAAATGTTAAAAAACGTATAATGTAAATGGGGAGGATTGAGGAGGTAGATGTCTAAAAGTGATCAATAAAAGATGCATAAAATATTGCTGACTTTTTACGGAGTATGTTATTACAGTCTTACGCGAATGGCTTAACTTGTGGTTTTATGTAAAGCTGTTGTACACAAAACTAACTGTTATAATTATATTTACATGTATAGTTGTATGTGTGCGCTAAAAAAGTTTATAAATTTAGGTCAATGTCTAACCAGTTATTTGATTCCAAAATCAGGAGATCTCAATTTCTACACAATTCAAAAACTACTTACTTAGCCTCCTATACCTAACTAGAAGTACCCAAATATTTTAAAACTTCATATTCAATCTGACAACATTTGTTGTAACACCCGCGAGTTTTCCTTTTTTGACATTTAAAATTTATTAAACCGTTTGATTGCTTTATTTTATATTTTTGAATTATTCAATTTAAATAATTTTATTTCAAATACGACTTTTATAAAAGTAATATTTGAAAGCTCATTTATATAAAAACATGTATTATTAAATTATATTTTTGAGGCACAATTTATATAAGAAATTATGTATACATATTTTTAGTCGGACAGTAATAATAGTGACAGTGATAATATTAGTTTCCGTCTCAAGTTAAAATAAACTCGAGACATTATTCCGTCTAGCTATAGACCGTCACATTTCACTTTGTACATGCTTTAATCCGGACCAACCAGAAATCGACAACATGCTCACCTACCCTCTTACACTCTACCTTTATACATAATATTATAATTCATTTATTATTATTATTATTATTATTATTATTATTATTATTATTATTATTATTATTATTATTATTATTATTATTATTATTATTATTATTATTATTATTATTATTATTATTATTATTATTATTATTATTATTATTATTATTATTATTATTATTATTATTATTATTATTAATACCCATATTGGTCCACCCTCAACCCCACTCCCCTCATTTCTTTCTTCTTCTTCGTGCGAACAAAGCAGCAGCAACAATGACAGTGTGACCGTACGCCATTTTAGTCGACACCTTCAACCTCCATTTTCTCCCTCATTTCTCAACCTTTTCCTCTAATTTTTACACCATTAGCTTCCCCTTTCCTTCCTCATTCTTTTAAGGTAAGAAAGTTGCAATCTTGTATGACTTCCGTTTTGGACCCATCTTATTAAGTTTCGGTTTTACCTCATCTCTTTCGTTTTCTTGCTCCATGACGAAGGTTTCGAAGACCCTATGGTAGATTGAAGCTTTTGGGACCATTGTTTCGAAGAATAAGGAGCGGCTAAGGTAACGGTGATAGGTTACTCGACAATGAGTCGATATTTCGCCCCTTTCTACTCTGTTTTTGCTTTTATTTATGGTAAAGCTCAAGTTTTTGTATGTCCCTCATGAATGGGGTTGATTTTGTGTTGTTAATGGTCTTTTAACGCGGCTGTTTTGGTTGCCTTAGACCCGTTTTAAACTGGATTCGGGTATGGGGGAGATACCGCTTTCACTGATCCCTTCTTGAACTTCTTGGACGAGTTGTGTGTTGGTAATTTTTACTTTAAGTATGCTGCGTTTCCGTCTCACCTTTGTCTTCAATTTCCGTCTCAAACTTGTCCTTCATGCTACCTTAATCGTGACTTGATTTGGACTGTTTTCATGCTGCGTTGGGTGTCATTTTTGGGTTGCTTGATAGGCGGATACTGACAGGGCAGTCGTATACCTATCAAAAATAACCAACTGGGTCTAACTAATATAGCTAGGAAAGTCGGGTCGATCTCCACAGGGAGATGGGAAGATGTCAGCTTAATCTAAGTTTGTCTCGGTAACCAAATTGGGGGGTTTTAATTGATTGATTCTAAACTAATGAGAGTAAGGAAGAGAATAAAGCAGAGAAAAGTAATTAACCAGGTAGAGAAAACAGCTAAGACAGACAGTTCACCATAATCATTCGGTCAAGTAATCTAGGTCTCAGGTCAATGCAAATATGGTCTGAGGGGTAGTGAATATCTCCTTTCGGTCTCAATTCGCCCTAAAACACAAATAGCTTAGCTTTCGCCCTAACTATAATGCTCTATTGTTCGCTACTAGTCTTGTCTATTCCAACCTCTCGGTCCAGGTAAAGGGTCACTATGATATAAATGCCTAATTGCGTCGACTCAATTAAACAGATACAATTAATTGCAGCAGTTAATAACAAAGATTATACCAGCATTAACCCAATAAATCGATTACTATCCCTTCATAATTATGGATCCCCTTTAGTCTTAGCAGAAGGGAATTAGCTACGCATCATCATTGAATTAACAATAACAACATATAGATAATCAAAACTAAACATGATAACAAAACTAATAAAGATCGAATTAAAGCAATTATGATAACAATAAATGAGAGAAGGAATTGAAGCAATAATTAAGATTAAGAGATTAAAGAATAATGATAGTACCGATACAAATCCGAATCCGAGTAACAAAAGTGTAGAAAGAAAACTAAATCCAAGAAGCAGTAGCAAAGTATAGAGTAAAAGTCAGTGAGAGAGAATAGAGAGGAGTTACGTTGTTCACCCTTCAGTCTTCTACGAAAAAATCCACTCTAAACCTAATCTATGGACTAATTACAAAAGCCCATACGAAATTAGGCGGAAAATAAACTAAAGCAGGACAAACTACTCGATCGAGTGGAAATAAACCACTCGATCGAGCAAACTAACACCAAACCACTCGATCGAGTGGAAATAAACCACTCGATCGAGCAGTCCTTGCAAAGTCTTCTCTTGTGTATACTTGAACTGCTCGATCGAGCAACTTGGAGTATATAAAGCATTCGATCGATTAATAAATCACTCGATCGAGCTATCTTGGCACGTAAGACCTTAAAGCACCTTCCGAAACCAGCTCACGCGTCTCCAAAATGTTAGATTCCAAGCTCCGGCTCCTTATTTTCCATAAATGCATGCAATTGGGACAAAATAGGCTCGATTTAGCTCCTCTTTGGTTTATTCCTGCAAATTACATAAAACGAACCAAAGTAGAATATTCGGGGGTATTTGTAGCTAGATGCTACATAAATAATATAGAAATGCGTGTAAAAATGAGGTAAAAACCTTATATAAAATACACGCATCAAATCTCCCCAAACCAAACCTTTGCTTGTCCCCAAGCAAAATATGAATGCGACTAAGAATGAACAGTGGAACGGGATCAACGTATCAGCTACAAATCACCCACCAAAACCAGTTTAATGCAACAACTGACAAAGTGGCAAAAGAGAAGTGCAAACGAATTAAATCCATGTTTCAAACTTACTGAACCGTCGACCTTGCAAGACTCAAAAGATATCGGACTCTCACGGGTCACTCATCACTCAAAATTAGGCACAAGGTGAGCATATATGCGAAAGATAGGAAGAAGTAAAGACACTCACCTAACTCGACCTATAAGAACATGCATGCAGTTATCATGAAAAAAGTCTCTACAACCATACACACGCATTCCAACCATACTAATGACCAAGACAAATGCCAAGGACTTACATTTGGATAAGTGAGGTAATGGGTAAGAAGGGGCTAAGATGAATTTGGATATGTGGAGTTAATAGCCGGGCTAGCAACAACGGATCCAAATATAAACTGCATCCCAACTTCGTACTCAATATAACAAGATGAAATGGTGCAAAAACCATGCACTCTACTCACGAAACACCAAAACAAACTCGTCAACTCCCCATAAGATATAAATAAAACATGGGAGTGAAAATCATTATACAATTTATCATTTTTTTTCCACACATGATTTTTCTTTCTTTTTCTTCTTTTTCTTCTCTTTTTTCGTTCTCTTTTTTCTTTTTCATTTTTTTCATTTTTCATCCATCATTTTTTTTCATTCCCTTCAATTCTTCCACCAACTGCTGAAAATCAGACAAAAATAACCAAACTGCAGTAAAACATTCCAAACAACTACTCGTCACTAGCTTGGTTTGGGTAGGAAAAATTATAGATAGTAGCTAAAAGGACAAAAAGGCAATTTGGCTATGTGGGGCTCATGGGTAGAATGAAATAAAGGGAACTGCCTCTCCTAACATGTGTCACCATCCACAGACCGAATGCATACAGGTATTAAGAAGACTAGACTCATGCTTATGCAAATTGATGTTACATGCCTTAAAGAGAGTACTACTCACATCCTAGATGAAACCGGTCATGAATGTCACCAGTTTATAAAGCTCTAACCTCAGAATGTAATGTAGCTTGCCGATATTTTAATCAAGTCTATTCGTTCAGATAAGAGAGAAACAAAAACTCCTAGATCATGCACATAATCATGCCAACTAAATGTCAAGAATATGCAAGGCTCAAGTAAGGATGCAATGTAGCGTCAAAGTTCAAACGTTCCGACTCAAATTAAACATGAAATTTTTTGAATTTTATGATTTTTATGTGATTTTTTTTTGAATTAATTAAAACAACAATGCATGCGAAAATAATTAAACGTGCAAGCAAAAATGCAAGAAAAACATGCAGACAGATATGGATGCATACCTCCCCAAACCAAACCGTACAATGCCCTCATTGTACCAAAAATAGGGAAAGAAATGCAAACTGAAGAGAAAAGGAGAAGTGGAGTCGGAAAACTTACAAAACGTCGTAAAGAGGGACCTCCCCAAACCGACCATGAACATGGGAGGTCAAAGAAAGTCAAGCAAAGAGCTCCATAGACGTCAAATAGCAATTTGGAAGATTTAAAACCACTCGATCGAGTAGCTTAGAAATGCTCGATCGAGTAAACTGGTAGCTGGAAGGACTCGATCGAGTAGAAAACTACTCGATCGAGTAAACGTGATTTTGGCTCTGGTCGATCAAGTATATATATCACTCGATCGAGTGAATACTACCCAAAAAGTGCTCGATCGAGTAGAAAAACTACTCGATCGAGTGACTGGACCTGCAAAATACGCGTTAAAAGCAAGGGAAGCATAAAAAAGTTCGTAAAACAGCGTCTAAAGTTCAACATAAAGCTAAAGAAAAATAAAATGTTCAACAAAAGTACAATAAAACAGTCCGGGCTGCTTCCCGGAGAGCGCTGGTTCAAGAGGTCCCGCACGACCTTTCTGGCATCAATTAACTGGCGCGTCTAGCTCGTCGAAGTACAGGACTTCAACACGATTGTCTGCTTCATTCGCCTCGTGGTAATGCTTCACATATTGCTCATTCACCTTGAACCTACTACCTTCGGAATCTTCGACCTCCACGGATCCAAATTTGGTAACAGCTGTCACCGTATAGGGACCACTCCACCTGGACTTCAGCTTGCCAGGAAACAATCTCAATCGGGCTTTAAACAGCAGCACCTTTTGCCCAACATGAAACTCCCGAGGTAGAATTCTCTTGTCATGCCATCTCTTCGTCTTTTCTTTGTATATGCGCGAGTAATAGGCATTAAGCCTAAACTCTTCCAACTCATCTAGCTGCAAAAGACGATTCTGACCACACAACTTAGGATCAAAGTTAAGCTCACGAATTTCCCACCAAGCCTTACATTCCAATTCAACAGGTAAGTGACATGATTTCCCATAAACTAACCTATAAGGTGATGCACCAATTGGTGTCTTAAAGGCAGTTTTGTAGGCCTATAATGTGTCCTCTAACTTAAGACTCCAGTCCTTCCGTGATTTAGAAACTACCTTAGACAAGATCTCTTTTAACTCGCGATTAGAGACCATGACCTGACCACTAGTTTGGGGATGATACCCCAAACCACGCCGGTGTTGGACACCAACTTTAGACAGAATAGAAGTTAGTTTCTTTTCCTTAAAATGCATTCCCCCATCACTAATGACGACCCTAGGGACACCAAATCGAGGAAATATGACCTTTTTGAACATTTTTATCACATTCTTGGCATCACAATGAGGTGAGGCAATTGCCTCAACCCATTTTGACACATAATCTACAGCCACTAAAATCTACCTGTTACCTTTACTAGACGGGAACGGTCCTTGGAAATCAATGCCCCAGACATCGAAAACCTCAACCTCTAAGATGCCATTTTGTGGCATCTCATGTCTCTTCGAAATGTTTCCCGATCGTTGGCAAGCATCACAAGCTAAAACAAAAGACTTAGCATCAGCAAACAAAGAAGGCCAGTAAAAACCAGACTGAAGTACCTTAGCCACGGTGCGCGATGAACCGTGGTGACCACCATAGGAAGAGGAGTGACAGCCTTGCAGGATTACTTTGGCCTCCCACTGCGGAATACACCGTCTGTAGAGACCGTCTGCACATTCCTTAAATAAATAAGGATCATCCGAGAAATACTGCTTAGCGTTATACAGAAAACGCTTCCTCTGCTGATGAAAAAAGTCAGGCGGCAGCTTGCCACTGACAACGAAGTTAGCTATATCTGCATACCAAGGTTCTTGGTTAACAATGGACGATATAATAGTAATTAAAGTATCGTCAGGAAAAGAATCATCAATAGGTAGAGAATCTTCTCCTTCTTGTCGCATCAGTCGCGACAAGTGATTAGCTACAACGTTCTCAGCTTCTTTCTTATCCTTAATCTGCAAATCAAACTCCTGAAGAAGGAGTATCCATCTCAATAGCCGTGGTTTAGCCTCGTTCTTAGCAAGGAGATGCCTCAAAGCTATATGGTCAGTAAAAACAGTAACTTCTGACCCACCTAAATAAGAACAAAACTTCTCTAAGGCATAAACTACAGCTAGCAGCTCTTTTTCAGTGGTAGTGTACTTCACTTGAGCCTCATCCAGAGTTCGGCTCGCATAGTAGATAGCAGTCAGAGCTTTGTCTTTCCTTTGGCCTAACACCGCTCCTAGTGCATAGTCACTGGCATCACACATTATCTCAAATGGCAAGTCCCAATCGGGAGGCTGTATGATCGGCGCAGAGACTAAAGCCTGCTTTAACCTGTGAAAAGCAGAAAGACACTCATCAATAAATACAAAAGGGGCATCCTTAAGTAGCAACTGTGTAAGTGGTTTAACAATTTTTGAGAAGTCCTTGATAAACCGGCGATAAAAACCGGTGTGGCCAAGAAAACTCCTCACCCCCTTAACATTAACAGGAGGTGGTAATTGCTGAATCACTTCCACCTTTGCTTTATCAACCTCTATTCCCCTATCAGAAACTAAGTGCCCTAAGACAACTCCCTCGTTGACCATAAAGTGGCACTTCTCCCAGTTCAGCACAATATTAACCTCAATACAGCGCTGCAACACTTTCTCAAGGTTAGACAGACAGTTAGAAAAATCACTTCTATAAACACTGAAATCGTCCATGAAAACTTCCATAATAGACTCCATATACTCTGAAAATATCCCCATCATACACCTTTGGAAGGTGGCAGGGGCATTACATAAACCAAAAGGCATCCTATGATAAGCAAAAACGCCCTGACGACAAGTAAATGTAGTCTTAGCTTGATCGTCTGGGTGAATGGGGATCTGAAAGAACCCTGAATACCCGTCTAAATAGCAGAAAAACTTATGAGAAGCTAACCTTTCTACCATTTGATCAATAAAAGGAAGGGGAAAGTGATCTTTCTTGGTGGCGGCATTAAGCTGTCTGTAATCTATACACATCCACCAGCCAGTCACTACTCGAGTAGGTATTAACTCATTCTTATCATTCTTAACTATAGTTGTCCTTCCTTTCTTCGTGACCACCTGTACTGGACTCACCCATTTAGAGTGACCAACAGAATAAATAATACCTGCGTCGAGCAGCTTCATTACCTCAGCCATCACAACATCCTGCATCTTCTCGGTTCATCTGCGACCGACCCCTGCTCGCAAGGTTTGTGATCTTCCTCCAGCTCTATCCTGTGCATACAAATATCGGGACTAATCCCCTTGATATCGTCCAATGAATAACCCAATGCTTTCCTGTTTTTCTTAAGTACAGCTAACAAAGAGGTTAGCTGATCATTATCAAGCTTAGCACTAACAATGACTGGAAATTGCTCAGTATCGTCTAAGAAAACATATTTTAGATGAGAAGGGAGAGGCCTACGTTCTGGTACCTTTACCTCAATGGAGCAAAGAGTGCTAATCATCTGTTCCACTTGCTCTCCCTCAGCTTCGGTGAGTTCAGGCTCATCTAAATTATCAACAAGCAAATCCAACATAGCGTCATCGTCATCTGGGCTATCTGCACACTCATCAAAAAGCATAAGAGCTTCTAGTGGGTCCTTCATAAAAGAACCCGACCAGAAGTCATAAATAGACTCGTCAATAATATCAACCCAATAGCAAGTATCCTCTATCATTGGCCGACCAAAGTACTAGGCAGACTGAAAGTGATCGCGTCATCCCCTATTGCAAGAGTCAAACGCCCTTGTTTGACATCAATGACGGCCCCAGCTGTACAAAGGAATGGTCTTCCTAAGATAATTGGGGTCCGGGTGTCCTCAGCTATATCTAAAACAATGAAATCCACTGGGATAAAGAGCTTGCCTATTTTCACAGGCACGTCCTCTAAGACACCTAAGGGCTTCCTTTGAGATCTATCAGCCATCTGTAGGGTAATGTTAGTCACTTTAAGATGACTCATGTTCAGTTTCTTGCAGACAGATAAGGGGCATGATACTAACGCTGGCTCTTAAGTCACAAAGAGCCTTATCAATAACCACATTGCCTATGATACAGGTAATAGAAAAGCTGCCCGGGTCTTTCATTTTGGGTGGAGCCTTGTTTAAAAGCAAATTACTAGACTCTTCCATAAATGAAACTGTCTCAAATTCACTTAAATCTCTCTTACGCGTCACAATATCTTTCATAAACTTAGTGTAAGTAGGTACCTGAGTAACAAGTTCGGTAAAAGGGACAGTTACCTGGAGGTTCTTCACAATGTCCACAAACTTACCGTACTGTCGCTCGATCTTTGCATCCTTCAGACGACCTGGGAAAGGCACTCTAGTAGCAATGAGTGGACCTGCAACTCTATCTTTACCTTTATCAATGCGCGACGTCTCCACAGCAGGGGAAGATGACACGGTAGCGGAATTAGATAGTAAAATAGGATCTCCGCCGCTTTTGGTACTCGATCGAGTAATTTTATCACTCGATCGAGTGATTTCATGTTGAGAAATACTCGATCAACCACTTTCCTCACTCGATCGACCATTCCCTTTTTCTGCCTTACTCGATCGAGCATTTTTATCACTCGAACGAGTGATTTCTTCAGCAAACTTACCCGATCGAGTAAGAATATCACTCGATCGAGTAAGAATATCACTCGATCGACCATCTTCGATTTGTGCACTTCTCGATCGACCATAATTATCACTCGATCGAGTGACAGTATGAATTAAATCACTTGATCGAGTAGATTTTTCACTCGATCGAGTGTCTGGACCACACGCAGCAACAATTTCGTCCAGAAACTCATCTATATCATCCTCCGGGGTATCTTCAGCTATCAAAACCCCGTCTTCTGGTACTATTGGCCCTTCATGAGTAAGGCCAACTTGGAGATTCATTGCATTGGCTGAATCGCATATCGGTAGAAGCTTGGCTTGGTCTTTCGCGAGTGTTAACTGCGCGACTTGTTCTCTCAATTCCGCTATGACAGTTTCTTTCCTATTGTACTTCTCCTGAAACTGTTATGTTATGCTAAACATAAAGGATTTCAGTTCAGCAATTTCTTGATTTGCAAGAGGAGAAACCGGTTGCGGCACTAGCGTAGAAAGAATAGGAGCATTCCTTATTTCTTCGTACAGTTGAGAAAAAGGAACTCCTTGCTTGTATTTCTGATAAGCAAGGACACGCTCTGTACTCGCCAGGCATCCAATAGGGTCATGCCCTTCCATACCACATCTACCACATAGCTCCACATACTCGTGTCGAACAAACTCGAGCACTCTCTTTGCCTCAGCTTCGTAATCTCCACATTACCTAGACTTTTGCTAGGACCTTCCACTGCAGCTGCTGCCGACTCAATAACTTGCTCACTACCTCGGGGATTTCCATATTCAGAGACATGAATAGCCATCTCCTCAATGAGACGCCACCCTTGGTCATCTTCAACATTCTTCGTGAATCTCCCTTTAGCTACGCTGTCAAGAATAGCTCTCTCGCTTCGATATAGTCCGTTGTAAAATTGAGTACAAAGGAACCATCATTTGAACCCGTGATGAGGCACAGAGCGGACAAGCTTCTTGAACCTAGTCCAAGCCCCATTCAAATCTTCAGTAGACAGCTGCTCAAAAGAACTAATCTGAGCTCTCAGGGCATTGGTGCGCTGCGGTGGAAAATATCGCCTGTAAAAGGCTAAAGCAAGGGAACTCCAGTCGGTTACACCGGTTGCCTCCCTATTAAGATCTCTCAACCACTCCCGGGCATCATCAGCTAAAGAAAAGGGAAAGAGGGCTCCCTTCACTTTATCCTGTGTAACCCCAGCAGAAAGGGGAATGGTAGAGCAATACTCTGTAAACATGACTCTATATGCCTGCATGGATCTTCTTCTTCGTACCCCCTAAAGAGATTTCTCTCTACCACTTGTATGTAAGATGGGTGGATTCCAAAGTTTCCCGATCGGTAATGGGTAATAGGAAACCTTTAGGAAGCGAATCCACGATGGGCTCACGAATGGTCACTAACTTAGGCATTCTGGCAAATAGACTTTATAAAGCAACAAGTAACCTGCAAAACTAATCAATAACGTTGCAGAAATGAGATCAGTCTCAAGGAATAAATTCCTTGAGACGAGAAACAAACTTAAATAAAGCAACAAAATTGCGCCACCTCCCCGGCAACGGCGCCAAAATTTGACAGGGCAGTCGTTTACCTATCAAAAATAACCAACTGGCTCTAACTAATATAGCTAGGGAAGTCGGGTCGATCTCCACAGGGAGATGGGAAGATGTCAGCTTAATCTAAGTTTGTCTCGGTAACCAAATTGGGGGGGTTTAATTGATTGATTCTAAACTAATGAGGGTAAGGAAGAGAATAAAGCAGAGAAAAGTAATTAGCCAGGTAGAGAAAACAACTAAGACAGACAGTTCACCATAACCATTCGGTCAAGTAATCTAGGTCTCAGGTCAATGCAAATATGGTCTGAGGGGTAGTGAATATCTCCTTTCGGTCTCAATTCGCCCTAAAACACAAATAGCTTAGCTTTCGCCCTAACTATAATGCTCTATTGTTCGCTACTAGTCTTGTCTATTCCAACCTCTCGGTCCAGGTAAAGGGTCACTATGATATAAATGCCTAATTGCGTCGACTCAATTAAACAGATACAATTAATTGCAGCAGTTAATAACAAAGATTATACCAGCATTAACCCAATAAATCGATTACTATCCCTTCATAATTATGGATCCCCTTTAGTCTTAGCAGAAGGGAATTAGCTACGCATCATCATTGAATTAACAATAACAACATATAGATAATCAAAACTAAACATGATAACAAAACTAATAAAGATCGAATTAAAGCAATTATGATAATAATAAATGAGAGAAGGAATTGAAGCAATAATTAAGATTAAGAGATTAAAGAATAATGATAGTACCGATACAAATCCGAATCCGAGTAACAAAAGTGTAGAAAGAAAACTAAATCCAAGAAGCAGTAGCAAAGTATAGAGTAAAAGTCAGTGAGAGAGAATAGAGAGGAGTTACGTTGTTCACCCTTCAGTCTTCTACGAAAAAATCCACTCTAAACCTAATCTATGGACTAATTACAAAAGCCCATACGAAATTAGGCGGAAAATAAACTAAAGCAGGACAAACTACTCGATCGAGTGGAAATAAACCACTCGATCGAGCAAACTAACACCAAACCACTCGATCGAGTGGAAATAAACCACTCGATCGAGCACTCCTTGCAAAGTCTTCTCTTGTGTATACTTGAACTGCTCGATCGAGCAACTTGGAGTATATAAAGCATTCGATCGAGTAATAAATCACTCGATCGAGCTATCTTGGCACGTAAGACCTTAAAGCACCTTCCGAAACCAGCTCACGCGTCTCCAAAATGTTAGATTCCAAGCTCCGGCTCCTTATTCTCCATAAATGCATGCAATTGGGACAAAATAGGCTCGATTTAGCTCCTCTTTGGTTTATTCCTGCAAATTACATAAAACGAACCAAAGTAGAATATTCGGGGGTATTTGTAGCTAGATGCTACATAAATAATACAGAGATGCGTGTAAAAATAAGTTAAAAACCTTATATAAAATACACGCATCAGATACCGCGCCGAAGCAAGACTGTCCGTACTCTTCTCTTTGTCTTACCATGGGAGGTGGTGTGGTAGCCGTCACGGCCTGGTTGGATTCCGTCCTAGCAGTTTTTGTAGGTGTTGTCTCGATATGATCCGCGTTTGGTCACGGTATTGTGGCTGTTTTCCGGACTGTTTGGCAGCCGTGAAATGGGTGGTGGTGTGGACGATTTTGTACCATTTGTAGTGCGGTTTATATGGCCATTTGGGTCATCGATAGCAGTCGAAATGGAGGTGTCGGGTTGCGGTCATGATGTGGGAGTCGTACCATTCCCTTGCCCTCTTGTTTGATTTCCTTAACAATTTTTGTGAGTATGTATTTTTGGGCTCACCATATTCTTTTTGTTGGGCTGACTTGTAGTTATTGGGCCACACTCATATTATGAGTGCTTTCGGCGCCAAATTTAGTATGTATGAATCGTTTAAATTCCCGTCTCGAATTTTATAACGTAATTCGTTAAATATCGCCCTCTCATATATTTAATTTATTGGGCTCATTTGACCTTGTTGTTGGGCCTGTTATACTTTACTAAGTTGGACTTGTTGTATTTTAATTATTGGACTTCACATGACAATTTATTTGGGTGTTACATGATCAAATGGTTGGGTTTCACATGATTTAATTGTTGGATTTTACATGAGTATTAAGTTGGGTCTAACATATCTTGTTTGTTGGGCTTAATGTGATTTAATTGTTGGACTCCTTATAATTTGTTTAATGGGCTCATAAATGAGTCACTTGGACTTGGTCACATTTTATTCCGTAATTTTCATATAGGGTAAATTATTCATTAGCCCTTATTATATTTTACTTAACCGGCATGTCAAATTATGAAGTAGAATATTTATTAATATAATACAAGTATGAGATATTCATTATAAATAGTTACTTCTAGTGAGTCATACTCTAGATAATGTCTAGTATTGTTCGGTTGTGTGAGTCTTGGTTATACCGGATACTAGGGGTGAGCCAGAGGCCCTCTAGTTGCTATATGATTCGTCGGGAGTGATGTTCCCATCCGTACTTATGGTGATGCAGGTCATAAGTATGAATGTTACATTAATCATCCCGTCCCTGAGTCTCGGCCCTATCGGTTACTAGGGGTGAGCCATAGGCCCTCTAGTTGCGATAAGGTCGTCGGCATTGATGTTCCCATCCATACTTATGGTGAGATGCAAGCCATAAGTATGAATGTGACATTAATAATCCCGTTCTATGTGCTTGTGTGTTGTGCTTGTTTGTTGTACTTGTTTGTTGTATTTGGCCATGTTTTAAAGGTAACTGCTGGGCCAGATACTTGTTTGTTGTGCCTCGGATATGTTTTAAAGGTAACCTCTGAGTTGGGCACTTGTTTATTGTATTTGGCCATGTTTTAAAGGTAACCGCTGAGCCAGATACTTGTTTGTTGTGTCTCGGACATGTTTTAAAGGTAACTTCTGAGTCGGACACTTGTTTGTTGTATTTGGCCATGTTTTAAAGGTAACCGCTGAGCCAAATACTTGTTTGTTGTACCTCAGACATGTTTTAAAGGTAACCTCTAAGTCGGGTACTTGTTTGTAGTATTTGGACATGTTTTAAAGGTAACCGCTGAGCCAGATACTTTATGTGTGGTGCCTCGGACATGTTTTAAAGGTAACCTCTGAGTCGGGCACTTGTTTGTAGTATTTGGACATGTTTTAAAGGTAACCGCTGAGCTAGATACTTTAGAGGTCGTGTCTTGGACATGTTTTAAAGGTAACCGTTGAGCCAAGGTACTTAAGGACTTGTGTCTTGGACATGCTTTAAAGGTAGCCTCTGAGCCGGATGCTTTGCTTATTATGTGATGTTAGTAGTCCTATTTCATGTATTGTATGTTGTTTGGTTTTCAAAGTTGGATGTATCATATGCCTTATCTACGATTAACTACGCATGTTCTAAATGTTAGTCTCATGTCTGAGTGCTTGCATCAAATAGTTATATTCATGATATTCTAATATGTTCTTGTTTATCTGTGTTTCGACATTTTGTGGCTGGGAGAACCTTGAGTTACTCCCCACTGACTGTGGCGTTCATGTTTACATGAATGACAGGTGGTGCAGATGCTTACGTGGGGAAGACGTGTGGGCTAGCGAGAACTAAACCCTTGGACCTTAGTTTGCTAGTTTAGAAACCCTTTATTTGTTTATTCGTGGGATATCTTTTCCCCGCTTTCTAGACTTGGGTTGTAATAACCTAAGTTTGTCTATTGTAGTATTTGTTTTATTTCTTTTGGCACCCGCGTGTTAATCTTTAACTAGTAATTTAAAAGTTTTTAAAATCTCATAAATTTCCGGTTTAATTTATTAGTTATATTTTCTGCTTTATCGCGGGGTGCCACAGTTGGTATCAGAGCCTATGTTGCTCCCGACGCACACACGTGTACCCCAAATTTAATTTGAACTTGATCTTGAATAACGAATGAGAGATGGGTAGACTTAAGGACCTAAGGTGGTAGTCTGTAGTGTGTTTGCTCTTTGTTAGGTTCTAACATGTTTGTTGATTGTCATTTAATAATTGTTGTGCCCTTGGATCATGACCGTGAACTTACCTACATGGGGATCAAGATTTGGTGCTTATTGCCGGGAATTGAAGATTTGTTCAACTTTTGAAGAATGCTTCGTCTTCCTCGAAGACATTCCTCGTTCTTGTGTACCTTGCCTTATTCTTCACTCCTTGATGCTTATTTCCCCTTCTAAACTCCCTTTTCTTTCTCCTTGGAAGTTACTCTTATACCCTTCCAACTTGTCCTTTGTTCTTTGCTTATCTCCCCTTGATGCCTTTTTGATAGTACTCTTTCTTTTGAGGAATGTTGACCTTGGTTGGAAATTTTGACTTTTGAGGAGATTGTTTGTGTTTGACCCTTAACCATGGTTTTGCGAATTTGTGGTGTTAGAAAGACTGTAGTAGTGTGATGGGACATACTTAGTGATTCTTATAACTAGTTCTTTGATAAAGTGAGTATATTTGATTAATGGATTCTGTATGTTAAGTGTGAGTTGCCTATGATACTAAGGTTATGGAACTTGGCCTTGTTGTTTATACTTGGAAGTTTGAGTTGAGCTCGAGGTTAGGATAGTCGGTATATTTTCGTGAGTGTTGTGATGGTTACATAGGAACCATGATAGGTGAGAGTTGTTACTAGTTTTGGAATCTCATTTGGGTATTCACTTTGTGGTAATGAGGATTAGTAGCCAGAGTTCTTTGGGATGTAATTATAAGTTAGGATCGATAGATACTGAGCTGAGATGAGTTAGATGTTTTGGGTGGTTGTCTCGTAACTTGGAGAATGTCACCATCTATGCTTTAAGTTTCGAGAGTATAATAAGATCTCCTTGGGATGATAGAATATGCAAAAGAACTTTTGGATTTGGATTTTTGATTAAGAGTTTTACCATTTTGAGAAACTCATAGTGGACACTAGTTGGATATGAGTATAGCTTTGTTAGAAGCTTTGACCTTGATCTCGTGGAGGTTGTTTGTAGATGTTGAGGATTTGAAGTGGTGAAATCACACTTATAGTGAAGTACCTTGTTTCATGGAATAGCTTAAGATGATGTGACATAAGTGTTTTTAGGAAATCCTTGGGAGTGTTGTGGTTATAAGTTTTGATGTTGGTAACCTATGAAACTCTATCTTTGACATCCTTGTAAATTTGACTCCAATTCTTACCCCTAGGAAGTTCTTCATAGCTCTTTGGTTAGTTAAGTTTGAATCCTTTTTGCATACCGGTATCTATGATGTCTAAGTTACTTTTCTTTTATTCAATTTCTAAGCTTTCAAGCTACCATTTTTGATTCATTGTTAAGAATCTATATTACTCTTACAAAATTTACCTATTTTAAAAGAGTTGAAAATGAAAATTTGATTTAGCTCCCTACTTGTCCTTTGAATATAAACTTAGTTATCGTGATATTGATTGCCAAACCCGAGATTTATTTAAATTTTTCCCAATTTCTGTTAACTTTGATCTGTTTATGATTTCTTTGTCAAAGTTTAATACTATATTTTCAGGGATTTAACTCCCTTTTGAGTTTAAAAGTGAAATCTTCATTTCTATTTTGGCTTTTGCAAGAGAAAATTTGAGTGGATTGCCATTTTCTCTTGATTTTAACGTTGATCGGATGTTAGAACTCTTTATTGGAGACGTTTGATAACTTGTTCTACGCTTGTCGGTGAATGATTTTTGTTTTAAATTTGTCTTTGACTTGGAAAGTAAGCGTTCTTGTGTGCACGACAAGAGCAATTTCGTTCAATGAATGAGACTTACACTTTTGGAAACTCTCCGTTAGTGTTTTTGAAAGTGTTTCGATTTTGAATTATACAAATGATTTGCCTTTCGACATGGTTCTGTCGGAAAATTTTAGTTGAAACTTTTGAAAGAATTTTAATTCTAGCAAGTAACCTTTTAATGTTTTGGTTACCGATTTTTAAAAAAAATCAAGTTTTATTTTTATATAATCTTTCACTTCTACTTTCAAGTTTCGACGACGAAACTTTTTAAAAGATGGGGTGATTGTAACACCCGCGAATTTTCCTTTTTTGACATTTAAAATTTATTAAACCGTTTGATTTCTTTATTTTATATTTTTGAATTATTCAATTTAAATAATTTTATTTCAAATACGATTTTTATAAAAGTAATATTTGAAAGCTCATTTATATAAAAACACGTATTATTAAATTATATTTTTGAGGCACAATTTATATAAGAAATTATGTATACATATTTTTAGCCGGACAATAATAATAGTGACAGTGATAATATTAGTTTCCGTCTCAAGTTAAAATAAACTCGAGACATTATTCCGTCTAGCTATAGACCGTCACATTTCACTTTGTACATGCTTTAATCGGGACCAACCAGAAATCGACAACATGCTCACCTACCCTCTTACACTTGATGTGGTCGTGATGTCGTCGGGTCACATCCAATCAAAACACATTTATAATACTCAACAAACAACTAGTTAGCGGTAAGTCGAGGTCGATCCATGGGACGGTGTGCTTTGGGTTCTAAGTCTATCTATCTCAATTTATGCTAGTGTCACGATTGATTTGGGTTTGTAGTTGTGTCTAGACTAATGCAAACAATAAGGTAAAACAAGTAATAAAATGAAGGATGTAACAATTGATTAAAAGCACTAGGATGTCATGGAGAAATAGGGGATTCATGGTGTTGATCAAACAAACATGTTTACAAAGTTGCAAGCAATTAATGTTGTGGAGGAACCGAGTTGGTTTATGTCTTACGGTTCATAGGAAGGGTTGGGTCCCGGAGCCGAATCGATTAGATTGTACAACACCTACAAGTCGACTTACTTTCCTCCTATTCAACTTCTATGCATGGTCTAACAAGACTCGAGTTGGTTTATATCTTACAAGTCAAGTTGAGTAGATAAGAGATGGTTATAAATGCAAGGATTCATAGGCTTAGCATTTCATCAAACATAACATGTGCATAAAGTTGACATCACAACAAGCAAGCAATTTGATTATGAAAACATACTAGATTAAGCATGATTAATCCCATGTTGGTTTTCCCTAGTTACCCACTAATCCTAGTTAAGAGACTACTCACTTATTATCATGGTAAACATGTCATTAATGATGTCAATCATCACAACAAGTGTAAACATGATAAGAGAATGAGGAAATAAACAATAAAGAGTAAAGGGTAAAAGAATTATACCAAACTTGAGAAGATTTCAAATAATAGAGCAAAGAATAAAAGAAGAGAACTTGATTGATTGATGAAGAGTTGTCAATTCTCCAATAATAACCCAATAATCTTCAATTACCTAATAATCTTCAATTACCCAATAATAAACTTGAACAATAATTAAGGAAAGATTAATGTGTAATTTTGTGAAAAGATTGAGATTAATCTATTCTAATCTACTCCTAATCTAATCTAAGAGAATTTCCTACTAAGAGAGCTTCCTTTTGATTATTACAAATGGGGTATCTATAGTGGGGATTAGGTGCACAAATTAGGGTTACTAAGGGCTTAAATGACGATTAAGTCCTTGAGGAATCGCCGGTCTCAAGAGAGACTCCGGTCTCCTTTTCGCCGGTCTTTGAAAAATATGCGCATCCTGAATGGAGAAAGAAGAAAATGGAAAGTTGCTATAAGGGAATCCGAGCGGATTGGTCTCGGGACGCTCGGATTGTAGCAGGGGAAGACGAGCGGATTTGGAGCAAGACGCTCGGATTGTAGCAGGGAAAGACGAGCGGATTCAAAGGGTGGACGAGCGGATTCCTTAGCAGACGAGCGGATTTGTCTCGGGACGAGCGGATTGGCGGACAGCTTCTTTGTTTGACCTCAGATTGTAAAACAGACGTCATTTTCTCATCCGGACTCCTATTGGAGTGATTCAAAAGTCTAGATCACTTGATTTTTCGACGCCGTTCCATATAGCATACTTTGAGAGCCAAAGGAGCAACTCTTGATTTGGGTTCCGAGCAATTTCTTCATGTATTGGCTTCCTTGCTTTTCCTCCTCTTGCATACCCCTTATTCTTGTGTTGTTGGCTCTCGTTCTTGCCTTCTCTTCATACTAGTCCATCTAATATCGTCAATAAGTTTCCAAATATGCACGGAAGACGGGAAATTCTGGCTAATTATCTTCTTTCCTACAAAACATATGAAATGCACTAGGAAAACAAATAGGAAGGATTTGACGGATAAAATGGCTATGGAATGTTATAATAGTATGCAAAAAAGGCTCAATTGGGGGACTAAATGTGCGCAAATAATGGTCACATCAAATATCCCCAAACCGAACCTTTACTCGTCCCAACTATCCTACTAATATAACCGATATGAGACAATTAGCGGGTCTCACTCAGCCCCTTCAACTCACAACAAGATAACCATGAGGTAGGATGCCTTCTTGCAATGCAAGGTGGGTCTTGCCAAAATGGCGACACATCCAAACATTAAAGCACACAAAATCAAGTAATGGATGCATCTACAAAAGAATAGCCACTTTCCTCATCTAAGTGGCGGAAATTATCTACAAGGGAAGCAATTCAAGGGTACACACTCCTTCATAGATGCAATTTCTTCAAACTACTAAGCCTAGAAGGATACCAATAAATCACCTCCAAGTTGTGTCAAGCTAGGGTACCTTTGTCCTCAATCGTTAAATGCTTTTGTCAAGAGTAGACTCCATATGGTGTTAGAAATACTGAAAGATCGTGGAATTCCCCTTCTTGCCTAGACAAGAAGAAGGGTCGTCCCCTCTCTACCATGCACAAAAATGGATATGATGGATAAAGGGATCGATAGTATTTGAGTTTCATTTGGGAGTTTGCTTTGTTGTTGTTTTTCCCCCTAATTTCTTGTGGCATATAACATTTGAGAACATTTTCTTTTTGCCATTTCTTTTGATTTTTGGCATTTCAATACTTGACAATTTTCAACTTTTCTTTTTGAACATTTTTAAAGTCACCTCATATGTAGTGAGGGTGCTTTATATTTGAAGCTTTAGGAGTCTATTTTTGATCCTCTTTTCATTTGATGCATTTTGCAAACTTTCTTTCACTTTTCATTTCATTGAACTCAAATCAATTTCTTTTTGTGCCCATTCCCTTTGATGACAAAAATGTGGTAGAACATGGATGAATGATGGTTGCATGGTTTCAAGGGTCACCTTGGAATAAACGGTAGCCAAGGAGTTATCACACCACAAGGTACTCTTGACTAGGCCTTAATCCATAGGTCAAAGGATACTAGCATGACACATCCTAGGGTGTTTTACAAGTATTCTAACAAGCAAAGTCTTAAGAAGAAAAAGCATCTACTAGGGCCTATATACACTTGCCAAGTTTCCCAAGTAGACGGTTTCGCAAAATTTTTCTAACATGCAAACTACATGCCATGATGCAACTAACATATATACAACCTAATGCATATGATTCTACCAACTAGTATGTCATATAAACTAAATGCAACTCATAACAACACATAGATACACAAACCGCAACAACAAAATACACCACATCCTCCTTGACATGTAAGCCCATCCTCCTCATATGAATAATGAAAAAGAAATGGAAGGGAAATAGAGATTAGAGCGATCATACCAAGCGGTCTTCACTTTCCCTTGCTAATGCCTCAAATGTAGTGTTGTATCTATGTGAGAAGAGAACAAAAGCACAATTATATACAATTCTACACTACTAAATTAAAGAACATGTTTTTGGTTTTTCAAATTTTCAAATTTTTATGGATGTTTTGTTTATGAAATTACAAGACAAATTTTTGTGATTTTTTCAAAATTTTCAATTTTTATGTGTTTTTGGAATATAAATTCCCATCCGCCAATTTATTTTGGACATTGTCCTCAATGTACATGTAGGAGTAGGAATAAAAAGGAAAACATGTTTTTGGATTTTTAAAGTTTTATGGAAATTAAAGTACAAATGCAATGATATGATATGAATGAATGCATGCTCTAACTAAATGTAATTCTATTTGATATATATAACAAATGAATGCAAACTAAACTATATTATATGATGCATGTTTTAAACTATGGTCACTTATGAACAAACCTCCCCAAACCGATTTAAACACTATCTCTAGTGTAGAAAAGAATAGGATTGGTCATTAGTGACTATGCATGAATTCTAGTCTATATGCAACTATCTATATGAGTATGTGAGATATATTACAATGCAACTATACTATATAAACTCACTAATGTAAATGCAATATGAAATATAACACAAATGCAAGCTAAATGTATATGTATATAACTAAATGCAAGTGTAAATGTAATGCAAAGTTGAAGGAAAGGGTATCTTACAAATGGTGGTTTGGGGAAGAACTCCACCAAAGTCATTCCTTGTTGCCATAGTTATTGATGTTGTCCATGTTGCTTATAGCTCTCAATAACCGGTCAAAAGCTTGTGAATGGTCTTCAAGTAGGCAAGTGTAAGTTTTGAACCATTTCAAAATTAAGTAGGGCCAATCTATGAGGGACCTCCCTTTGAACTCCTTCCCCTTCTCTTTTGCTTTGTGATGATGGCCTTCCCGGCTCTTAAAACTAGCAAACTTGAGATTCTTGCCATGGAGGCTTTTTCGGTTGCTCCTATTTCTTTCAAAGTTGATGATGCGAATGCTTGGACTAGTCAATTCTCCAAGGATAGAAGGTGAACTTTCATGGCATTGATGATGGGATGTCTTAGGAGTTGGGATAGTGGATGCCAAATTTCCACATATAGATGTTGGAGCTTGTGTCCTCCACAAATTAGTGTGATAACATTTGTAAATCTCTTACAGGTTCACAAGGGTATACTTCGTATTTTAATCAGTTGATTAACGATTACCTAATAACGGTTGGCTTGCTAGAAAGTTTGACGTTATTATCATACAGATGACGGTGAAAGGTCACACCTATAGGATGTGTTTGAGAGATGTGGTTATAGAAATATAATCACATTGATGCCTTATATGACTAAACAGTTAGTCAATGTGTTGATGAGACAATTATTTAATGAAGATTAAATAATATTAGTTGAGACAATTAATAATCAATTAAGTAAATTGAATATAATAAGTTATATTTAAATAAATGTATGTAATGTTAGCTTGGACGAATTAATATGTTAATTCGTAATTAAATGTAATCGGTTATATTTAATATCAACAAGATGAATGTGTCATAGTGGTAATAGTGAGGGTACTCAAACCAAGAGGTCATGGGTTCGATCCTCACTAGATGACAATTTATATTTAACACATTTATACATTTTTTGCCATAACCAAAAATAAGGAAATTATACTCCTTATTATTTCGGTATGTGGGCCGAAAATAAGAAGAAAAAAAACCTATTCCTCTTCTCTTGTTTTCATGGTTTAAGAGGGAGAGTTAGGTTAATTTTCTAACCTAATTTATCCATCTCACTCTTGCCTCTCATCAAAAACACAAAAAAAACAAAAACCCTAAAATTAATCTGTTGATTTGGGGATCGATTCTAGCAAAAGAACAAGTGCATATCTCATATCATCTTGGGTGCAACTGATAGGAGAATATCATTGCGATATTGTTCATAGGCCATATAAGCTAGGACCGAAGGTTATTTCGTCATCTCTTTACCCTTTTGTTTATGCAATTTATTTTATGACATGCTTTCATCATGATAAATTCGTTATAGTCCTTAAATTTAAAGGGATGCATACAGATAAATCCCACAAGTGGTATCAGAGCCAAGGCCACGAATTTTAATTTTGATGATTTTCATAAAATTGTTTGTAAACAACATAAGGGTTTCGAAAAAAAAATTAGGGTTTCGGTATAATTTTTTTTTTTTTTGCCGATTTGTTTTTTTTCTGCCGGGTTTATGCCTTTGTTGTTGATGATTATTTCCCTTTCGATTTTTCATATTATTGTTTAATCAGTTAACATAAACATATGATAAATTGGTAGTTTTTGATTTAATGAAGATTAAGTTAAAATTCAAATGGAATCGTCATGTTGATGATATAAAAATTATTTTTGCTATATAGTTTTTGGCATATAAGATTAATCATGTTTTATTAATTCATATGCTAATCATGTTCTAATAGCAATTATAAATGATTTTCTTCATCGAATTTATGTTTTAGGGCATTTTTGCCGCAAAAGAGACATAAAAGAGGCATTAGGGTTCTTGTTTTAATTTGAGCCGTGAATTTTTTTTTATGTTACTATTCACGTCTCGGTTACTGTTCACAGTGGGCAGAAAATTAAAAAAAAAAAAATTGTTGTTTTGTTACGGTTTTTACAGAAAAACCGTGAAGAAGAAAAAAAAACGGGTTGTTTTTGTTTCTTTTCAGTTTTACCGAGAAAAAAAAAAAATTCTGTTTTTTTTTTGTTGTTTTTGCCGAGACAATTAAAAAAGGGGGTTTTTAATTTTTGTTTTGTTTTGGCAAATTAATTATTGTGAAGCGGTTCATAATTAATAGATACCTAATTATTTTAAAGCAGTTTAAAATATTGATGGATTAAATTCATATTACAAGTTTAATATGAATCAAGATTAAAATTAATGTGATTAATTGAGGAATTATCACTTAATTTGTTAATTTAAATAGGTGGTTTGGATAAATTAATCAACATAATTAAGGAATTGTGTCATGTATGTTTAATTTATTTTTAATTGATGCATTTTATTTTTGTTGAATGAATCGTTGAATGAATTTATTTACGTATTTTTTTTTTGCAATTGGTTGTAATTTGTAATACTTAGTGTGGCCTTAGTCAAATTATGTTTTCGTAATGAAGGAAACATGATTTTTATGTAATTATGAGATCTCGAATCTCCTTTATTTTTCCTTTAGTTTTGGGGTTTGAAATTCAAATGTAATAAATAGTTTTATTATGTAAATTTATTTATTGTAATTTTCGAAGAAGACTAAAGATGGAGATTGGAGCTCACTCCCACTATATGGATCAAGATGGAACATCGAGACAAGCATCTCGGGTCCAAGGATGGATTCCAAACTTGTATTTAATGTTCATTTTGATAGGATAGGCCACACTAGGACTTTGTATTGTTTTTACGTTTTTCATTCCTATTGCTTTTTATTCACATGATAGTTTATGCATCATATTCCGCCTAAAACCAAACCACCTACTAAAATGCATGAAAATTGACACATATAGGTTGTATGTTAGTTTTCATAGACATACAGATGTCACATGCTTTTAAGCCATCACCTTAGTTTATTCATTCACGCATGCTAGATATTAGTTCACTTAAAATGAATTAAAACGAAGTTGATGGGATCTTCCTCTAAAACGGTGATTGAGATTAGTCTTTATAAAGGCAAACAACTATGAATCCCTTCTTCGTCGGTAGGCATAATATGACCCCTTCTACGTTGGGTAAGTAGTTTGTGTTGACTTAGTTTACCTCAACATCATAGTCCGAAGAGTTTCTCGTGATTATGATGGACTAAAGATAGAATTTACAGAAATTTATCGACCAATAATTCTAATGGTAGAATTAGCTAAAAGGTTAGCTTATCAATTTACAGAGAATTGAGTCTTGGGATCATTTATATAATTTTTGAGGAAGGTCAATTGTATAAATGTTTTGAGTCTTCGCGTTATGACATTAGATCATTAGACTTAAATTAAAATCGATGCACATGCTTATTATTTATTCTTCTTTTCGCAGTGTAGAACACGTTTTTTACTGTTACAACAAAATGTCTGGAAATAACGCAATCCAAATGCCTAGTGCCACACTTGGACGCGAGTCCTGGCTGAAAATATTCATGGCCAAATGAATCAGTTCACACGTCTGAAAAACTACGGGTCCAACTTTGCGGACTGGGAGGCAGCACTACGGAATGCTGCCATTCCTGACGGTAAGCTCAGGTACTTAACTGAGTCAATACCGGTAAATCCAGGCCCCAATGCAGGAGTCAACGAGTCACTCGCTTATAGTGACTTCGTTATGGAAGCGGGTGCGATAAAGAACGCACTCATATTTGCAATGGAAACCAATTTGCAGAGACGCTTCATTGCCCAAGGTGCGAACAAGATTTTCACCACGCTCACTAACGAGTTCTCAAAAGCACCGAGGATCGTTACTTATGAGCATATCTGTCGCTTCTTTGATGCGAAACTCCAGAAGGGCCAACCGGTTAGCCCATACATTCTTCACATGATTGAGAATGTCGAGAAGCTGGAGGCTCTTGATTGCAAAATCAGTGAGAGCATTGTCATTGACCGAATGCTTCATTCTCTTCATGATGGTTTTGCCCTTTTCAGGGCGAACTACTACATGAATGACTTGAAAAAGAGTCCTCATGAGCTACACTCCCTTCTCGTACAGACCGAGAAGGATATGAAATTGAGTGGGAGCATGAAGCAGGATGTTCTCACGATTTCCAACAAGGGTAAAGGTAAGGGCAAGGCTCATGGTGACCTAGCTGTAGGTAAGCCAAAGTTTAAAAAGCCAGGAAACGGTAAGAGTGGGCCCGGTGAGACTAGTGGCTCACAGGGCATAGTCTCACAGGGCAAGGCAAAGAGCAAGGGCAATGACATTGAGTGCCACCATTGTCACAAGACTGGACATTGGAGGAGGAACTGTCCCGTCTACCGTGAGGACATCAAAGCAGGCCGCGTCGTTCCTGTTGGTATGTCATCTTATATTCATATGATTGAGATTAACCATGCAAGTTTCGGAACGTGGGTACTTGATACTGGTTGTGGTTCTCATCTGTGTAATCATTTGCAGGGCCTAAAGAACATCATACCTCTCGAAAAAGGTGATGTAGACCTGCGAGTCGGGAATGGAGCACGAGTTCTTTGCTTTGTCTCGAAGTGAACATATGTAATCCAACTCCTAGTGGTTTTGAGTTATTTTTAAATAATCACACTATGTACCCATTTGTATAAGAACATTATTTCTGTTTCCGTACTTGCTAAAGACGGTTTTGCATTTTCAATAAAGGATAATAGCTGTATTTTCTCTTTCAATGAAATGATTTATGGCAAAGTAGTTTCCATGAATGGAATTTACATCTTAGATCAAACCACGGAAGTATTACACATGAATAATAAGAAATTAAAGGTTGGTGACAAAGATCAAACCTATCTATGGCATTGTCGAATGGGACACATAAATGAGAAACGCGTAAAGAAACTCGTCGATAATGGGACTATTCCCGCATTCGATTTTTCTACATATGGCACGTGTGAATCTTGTCTCATTGGCAAAATGACTCGAATTTCCTTCAAAGGTGTTGGAATACGCGCTAGTGACCTATTAGGACTCATACATACTGATGTTTGTGGACCTATGTCAATTACCGCTAGAGATGCCTATAGATATTTTATCACTTTCACGGACGATTTGAGTAGATACGGATATGTCTACTTAATGAAGCATAAAAAGCGAGTCCTTTGATAAATTCAAGGAATACCAGAACAGGGTTGAGAACCAACTGGGTAGAAAGGTTAAAGCACTCCGTTCAGATCGGGGTGGCGAATATCTTTCAAATGAGTTTGATCAACACCTTAAATACTGTGGAATCGTTCTACAGGTTAACTCCACCTGGAACACCTCAATTAAATGGTGTGTCCGAACGGAGAAATCGAACCTTACTTGATATGGTTCGATCCATGATGCGTCACACGGTAGTGCCTGATTCATTATGGGGTTTTGCTCTTTTGTCAGCTGCTCTTATACTTAACCGAAGTCCGACTAAAGCTGTCGACAAGACTCCATATGAAATGTGGAAGGGAACGGTCCCTAACTTGTCTTTTATTCGGGTTTGGGGCTGCGAGGCTTATGTCAAGTGGAGACATGAGGATAAGCTCGGCCCGCGATCGGTCAAGACATACTTTATAGGTTATCCAAAAGGAACATTTGTTCATTACTTCTATTCTCCTACCGAACATCACGTTTTTATTGCGGCTAGTGCGACGTTCTTAGAGAAAGAATTTCTCGAGAACAAGACGAGTAATAGAACCTTCGAGCTGTCGGAGATTCCAGAACCAACAACCGAGGAACAGATGGAGGAAGTTGTTCCTCCAACTGATGATACGGTTAATATTCCTGAGGAACCTAGGAGGTCGGGTAGAGTCTCTCATCCTCCGGACAGATACATTGGTATGGTCGAGGAGAATGAAGTTTTACTCCTAGAGAGTAATGAACCCGCTACCTATAAAGGTGCTATGGCCTGTTCCGACTCAAAGCTATGGCTCGAAGCCATGCAATCCGATATGGACTCCATGTATGAGAATGACGTATGGGATCTAGTTGATTTACCTAATAAGGTAAAACCTCTACAGTGCAAATGGCTTTACAAAATAAAGCGTTCTGTAGACACGCAACCAGATACCTATAAGGCACGACTAGTGGCAAAAGGTTTCACTCAAGTGCACAGATTGCATTATGATGAGATTTTTGCACATGTAGTCATGCTACGTTCCATTCGGATAATCTTAGCGATTGCCGCTTTTCATGATTATGAAATTTGGCAAATGGATGTGAAAACCGCCTTCTTAAACGGTTATTTGGAGGAAGAGTTGTACATGGTGCAACCCGAAGGTTTCATAGATCCTGAACATCCTAGAAAGTATGCAAGCTTAAGCGTTCCATTTATGGACTTAAGCAAGCTTCTCGGAGTTGGAATCATCATTTCGACCAGGTGATAAAAGAGTATGGTTTCACTCGATCGGTCGAAGAACCATGCTTATATATCAAGTCGAGTGGGAATAAGATTGTATTCTTGATATTGTATGTCAATGACATACTCCTGATTGGGAATGATATTCCTCTCCTATCTTCGGTTAAAGAATGGTTGAAGAACCATTTCCAGATAAAAGATCTGGGTGAGGCACAGCGCATTTTGGGAATCCGTATCTACCGAGATAGATCACGACGGACGTTATCACCTAGTCAGGAGTCTTATTTGGATAAGATTCTTGAGAAGTTCAGCATGACCAACTCCAAGAAGGGGAACCTTCCAATGACGTCTGGGATGCAGTTGAGCAAGTCTCAGTCACCCACGACGCCTGAAGGGATTGAGCGCATGAGTCGTGTTCCTTATGCATTTGCAATAGGATCAATCATGTATGCCATGATATGCACACGTCCTGACGTGGCATATGCATTGAGTATGACGAGTCAGTACCAAAAGAATCCAGGTGAAACACACTGGATAACTGTTAAAAATATCCTCAAGTACCTACGGAGGACTAAGGATAAGGTATTGACTTATGGAGGCGATACTAAGCTATGCGCAATCGGTTACGCAGATGCTAGCTTCCAAACGGACCGAGATGATTCAAAATCTCAGTCCGGGTTCGTCTTTACTCTTAATGGTGCTGCGGTCAGCTGGAAGAGTTCCAAACAGAGTGTTGTAGCAGATTCTACTACTGAATCCGAGTACTATGCCGCTTCGGAGGCAGCTAAGGAAGCGATATGGATGCGTCAATTCTTACAAGGACTTACAATAGTTCCGAGTTTGAATGACCCGATCACCATCTATTGTGACAATAGAGGTGCCATCTTCCAGGCTAAGGAGCCTAAGTCTAGCAAAAAATCTAGACATGTACATCGGAAAGCTCACCTGATCTGTGATTACGTGGAGAAAGAAGAGATAGTGATTGCCAAGATTGCGACGGATGATAACATCGCGGACCCTCTCACTAAAACGATGAATTTTGATAAGCATGAAGGGCACGTTATTTCCATGGGAATTAAACGTGTTCTTGAGTTGTAGTAGTTGATTATGAATTTGATACATTATCTTTTTCATATACTATTTATAACTTCATCGTTTTATTATAATATTTTGTTTTTCATGTGGATTGTACTGACAACTTTGAACAGCACAAAGTGAACTGAATTACATTATATTTTGTTTGGTCCGTAATCGCCTCCAAGAGCTGATAACTCTGGCTATTATATTGTGCAGTCGATTGATGGTGGGTTCAACGAGCCATAAGTCAAACAGTTGACTAATCGTTCACAAATACGAGATTATAACGATACCTCGTAGGACAAATTTTTTTGTGACAACGTAATGGAGTCCTAAATGTTTAAAACATTCGGTGCCATGTCGTGGATAGGACATCCATTGTGTTCCTAGAGTCGATTCTTTTGACTATCGACTGTCTCTTGAGATTAAGGCAGTTTTTGGGTGACTTTGGTTTCTTTCTCACGGTCTGCCGTAACTGGAGGCTAAGTAGATTTTTTCTGGGTCATTTCATACTGCGCTTATATTGGCAGGATTTGAGTTGAGGAAAATATCCAACCCTTATCAGGTATAGTTATTTCTCAGGGCCACTCGAGGAGTTGTAACTGAAATGCATGGCCATACTCGAATGATGATTCGTTTATCAGTTAAGTTACTCTCTAGTCGGGGAAACCACTCTTGATGATGATCGCTTGTAAAATACGACCTTTGCGAATACGGATTTTGCAAATTGTTTTACATTGAGTGGGAAAAATTTTAGGATACGAGAATCGGTTATCGCACATACACTTGTGAGGACAAGTGGGAGTTTGTTGGAGCTTGTGTCCTCCACAAATTAGTGTGATAACATTTGTAAATCTCTTACAGGTTCACAAAGGTATACTTCGTATTTTAATCAGTTGATTAACGATTACCTAATAACGGTTGGCTTGCTAGAAAGTTTGACGTTATTATCATACAGATGGCGATGATCAACTGGCCCCTAAAGGTCACACCTATAGTATGCGTTTGAGATATGTGGTTATAGAAATATAATCAAATTGATGCCTTATATGACTAAACAGTTAGTCAATGTGTTGATGAGACAATTATTTAATGAATATTAAATAATATTAGTTGAGACAATTAATCAATTAAATAAATTGAATATAATAAGTTATATTTAATTAAATGTATGTAATGTTAGCTTGGACGAATTAATATGTTAATTCGTAATTAAATGTAATCGCTTATATTTAATATCAACAAGATGAATGCGTCATAGTGGTAATAGTGAGGGTACTCAAACCAAGAGGTCATGGGTTCGATCCTCACTAGATGACAATTTATATTTAACACATTTATACAATTTTTGCCATAACCGAAAATAAGGAAATTATACTCCTTATTATTTCGGTATGTGGGCCGAAAATAAGAAGAAAAAAAACCTATTCCTCTTCTCTTGTTTTCTCGGTTTAAGAGGGAGAGTTAGGTTAATTTTCTAACCTAATTTATCCATCTCACTCTTATATTTAACACATTTATACATTTTTTGCCATAACCGAAAATAAGGAAATTATACTCCTTATTATTTCGGTATGTGGGCCGAAAATAAGAAGAAAAAAAACCTATTCCTCTTCTCTTGTTTTCACGGTTTAAGAGGGAGAGTTAGGTTAATTTTCTAACCTAATTTATCCATCTCACTCTTGCTCTCATCAAAAACACAAAAAAACAAAAACCCTAAAATTAATCTGTTGATTTGAGGATCGATTCTAGCAAAAGAACAAGTGCATATCTCATATTTTTCATGTGCCATATAAGCTAGGACCGAAGGTTATTTCGTCATCTCTTTACCCTTTTGTTTATGAAATTTATTTTATGACATGCTTTCATCATGATAAATTTGTTATAGTCCTTAAATTTAAAGGGATGCATACAGATAAATCCCACAATAGACTCCTTCTTAACCTTTTCCTTGAGCTTCCCCACTAAGTAATTCTTGTATGACGATTTGACCTTCGTGAGAAGGTCCATAATGTCATCTCCAACTATCATGGGCTCCATAGTGGGTGCGAAAAGGTTATCATGAAGGCATTCTTCCTCTTCATCGAAGCAATCTTCAAACTTTTCAAGGATGGGTTCCTCAAGAAAGCTAATCCCATAACTCCATTCATCATTTGAGTCCATATTTCCCTCATCATCTTCTTCCATAGATGCATCATCATCGCTTTCTCCATATGAATCATAAATAGGGGCGTCACTTCTCCTCAATAATTCTTTTTCCAACACCTTAAAATCCACATCAAAAGTCACACCTTCATACTCACAAAGGTTAAGAGTATTTGGCTTACTCAACCTCATATCTTCCTCATCAAATACCACACTTTCATACACACAAGAGCTCAAGGAGATTGGCTCTTCTTATTCTTCATTATCCATGTCAAAATTTACTACTTCAAATTCACATTCATGATCAATGTCCAAGGAATGGTGGGGAGTGATTGCTTGGGATTCTTTCATTTGGGCAATTTGAATCTCCAATTCTTCACCTTGGGTAACAATGCCTTGAAGAACATTGTCCCTCTTTTGGCTTTCCTCTAGCATTTGTTTGAAAAAGTTTTGTTGATCTCCCATCATTTAGAGAATCACATTTTGAATGGGTTCATCTTCTTGTTGTGGGTGGGTGTGAAAATGGTTGTATTGTGGCATTTGGAATTCATTTTGAAGTGGGTATTGGGTGGGTGGTTATTGTGGATATTGGATGTGGGGATTTTGGTGGGAAAAATTGGGGTAGTGGTTAGGATTTTCATTGTACAAATAGTAAGGTAGGTTTGTGTTGACTTGCTCCTCAAACTCCCCATACCCATAGTCATACTCAAAAGACCCACCACATACTCCATATATCAAGTCTTGAGCCATCATAGCTAAGACAAGGAAACAACTACAAGCATGGAAACTACACAAAAACGGTAAGAACAATCCTTGAGGAACAAGTTCCTCAAGGTGAAAGCAAAATCAAAGTAGACAAACAAGTAAGAACTTAATCACATAGCACCATCCCCGGCAACGGCGCCATTTTGATGTGGTCGTGATGTCATCGGGTCACATCCAATCAAAACACATTTATAATACTCAACAAACAACTAGTTAACGGTAAGTCGAGGTCGATCCATGGGACGGTGTGCTTTGGGTTCTAAGTCTATCTATCTCAATTTATGCTAGTGTCACGATTGATTTGGGTTTGTAGTTGTGTCTAGACTAATGCAAACAATAAGGTAAAACAAGTAATAAAAGGAAGGATGTAAACAATTGATTAAAAACACTAGGATGTCATGGGGTCATAGGGGATTCATGGTGTTGATCATACAAACATGTTTACAAAGTTGCAAGCAATTAATGTTGTGGAGGAACCGAGTTGGTTTATGTCTTACGGTTCATAGGAAGGGTTGGGTCCCGGAGCCGAATCGATTAGATTGTACAACACCTACAAGTCGACTTACTTTCCTCCTATTTAACTTCTATGCATGGTCTAACAAGACTCGAGTTGGTTTATATCTTACAAGTCAAGTTGAGTAGATAAGAGATGGTTATAAATGCAAGGATTCATAGGCTTAGCATTTCATCAAACATAACATGTGCATAAAGTTGACATCACAACAAGCAAGCAATTTGATTATGAAAACATATTAGATTAAGCATGATTAATCCCATGTTGGTTTCCCCTAATTACCCACTAATCCTAGTTAAGAGACTACTCACTTATTATCATGGTAAACATGTCATTAATGATGTCAATCATCACAACAAGTGTAAACATGATAAGAGAATGAGGAAATAAACAATAAAGAGTAAAGGGTAAAAGAATTATACCAAACTTGAGATGATTCCAAATAATAAAGCAAAGAATAAAAGAAGAGAACTTGATTGATTGATGAAGAGTTGTCAATTCTCCAATAATAACCCAATAATCTTCAATTACCCAATAATAAAGTTGAATAATAACCTTGAACAATAATTAAGGAAAGATTAATGTGTAATTTTGTGAAAAGATTGAGATTAATCTATTCGAATCTACTCCTAATCTAATCTAAGAGATGTTCCTACTAAGAGAGCTTCCTTTTGATTATTACAAATGGGGTATTTATAGTGGGGATTAGGTGCACAAATTAGGGTTACTAAGGGCTTAAATGACGATTAAGTCCTTGAGGAATCGCCGGTCTCAAGAGAGACTCCGGTCTCCTTTTCGTCGGTCTTTGAAAAATATGCGCATCCTGAATGGAGAAAGAAGAAAATGGAAAGTTGCTGTAAGGGAATCCGAGCGGATTGGTCCCGGGACGGTCGGATTGTAGCAGGGGAAGACGAGCGGATTTGGAGCAAGACGCTCGGTTTGTAGTAGGGGAATACGAGCGGATTCAAAGGGTGGACGAGCGGATTCCTTAGCAGACGAGCGGATTGGTCTCGGGACGAGCGGATTGGTGGACAACTTCTTTGTTTGACCTCGGATTGTAAAACGGACGTCATTTTCTCATCCGGACTCCTATTGGAGTGATTCAAAAGCCTAGATCACTTGATTTTTCGACGCCGTTCCATCTAGCCTACTTTCAGAGCCAAAGGAGCAACTATTGGTTTGGGTTTCGAGCAATTTCTTCATGTATTGGCTTCCTTGCTTTTCCTCCTCTTGCATACCCATTATTCTTGTGTTGTTGGCTCTCGTTCTTGTCTCCTCTTCATACTAGTCCATCAAATATCGTCAATAAGCTTCCAAATATGCACGGAAGACGGGAAATTCCGCCTAATTATCTTCTTTCCTACAAAACATATGAAATGCACTAGGAAAGCAAATAGGAAGGATTTGACGGATAAAATGGCTATGGAATGTTATAATAGTATGCAAAATAAGCTATATTGGGCGACTAAATGTGCGCAAATAATGGTCACATCAACACTCTACCTTTATACATAATATTATAATTCATTTATTATTATTATTATTATTATTATTATTATTATTATTATTATTATTATTATTATTATTATTATTATTATTATTATTATTATTATTATTATTATTATTATTATTATTATTATTATTATTATTATTATTATTATTATTATTATTATTATTATTATTATTATTATTAATAATACCCATATTGGTCCACCCTCAACCCCACTCCCCTCATTTCTTTCTTCTTCTTCGTGCAAACAAAGCAGCAACAACAATGACAGTGTGACCGTATGCCATTTTAGTCGACACCTTCAACCTCCATTTTCTCCCTCATTTCTCAACCTTTTCCTCTAATTTTTACACCATTAGCTTCCCCTTTCCTTCCTCATTCTTTTAAGGTAAGAAAGTTGCAATTTTGTATGACTTCCGTTTTGGACCCATCTTATTAAGTTTCGGTTTTACCTCATCTCTTTCGTTTTCTTGCTCCATGACGAAGGTTTCGAAGACCCTATGGTAGATTGAAGCTTTTGGGACCATTTGTTCGAAGAATAAGGAGCGGCTAAGGTAACGATGATAGGTTACTCGACAATGAGTCGATATTTCGCCCCTTTCTACTCTGTTTTTGCTTTTATTTATGGTAAAGCTCAAGTTTTTGTATGTCCCTCATGAATAGGGTTGATTTTGTGTTGTTAATCGTCTTTTAACGCGGCTGTTTTGGTTGCCTTGGACCCGTTTTAAACTGGATTCGGGTATGGGGGATATACCGCTTTCACTGCTCCCTTCTTGAACTTCTTGGACGAGTTGTGTGTTGGTCATTTTTACTTTAAGTATGTTGCGTTTCCGTCTCACCTTTGTCTTCAATTTCCGTCTCAAACTTGTCCTTCATGCTACCTTAATCGTGACTTGATTTGGACTGTTTTCATGCTGCGTTGGGTGTCATTTTTGGGTTGCTTGATAGGTGGATACCGCGCTGAAGCAAGACTTTCCTTACTCTGCTCTTTTTCTTACTATGGGAGGTGGTGTGGTGGCCGTCACGGCCTGGTTGGATTCCATCCTAGCAGTTTTTGTAGGTGTTGTCTCGATATGATCCGCGTTTGGTCACGGTTTTGTGGCTATTTTCCGGACTGTTTGGCAGCCGTGAAATGGGTTGTGGTGTGGACGATTTTGTACCATTTGTAGTGCGGTTTATGTGGCCATTCGGGTCAGCTCGAGCAGTCGAAATGGAGGTGTCGGGTTGCGGAATAGCGATATGTTTTCTAAACACCTAAAAACATATTTTAAACTAAAAACGAGACTCCAAGATTCGACACGCAGGAAGTAGTCTTGGAGTACTAAATGAAACTAAAAACAGAAATGAAAATACATATGTACAAATAAGAAATCTAAGGGTTCGAAGTGGAATGACCGTGCGCGTAATTTTTAGAGATTGTGGGCTACAACTGCGGCTCATTACACCGTGCGATGCACGGGCCACTTGTTAGAATCTTTTGTTACAGTTTTATGAACGTTATTTGATTATCGAACTATGAGTGATTTATCTATGCGACGTGCAATGGTAAAATCCTCCGTAGTAACCCTACTTAGGCTCTGTTTGGCCGCGGATTTCGGCTACCTTTTATCATTGAAGTAGCTTTTATTTGTCAAAAAAATTTAGGTAGTTTTTTTTTTTCATTTAAACGAATGGAGTAATAAAAAAACCAACAAAATATTTACTGCTCATGACCTTTAAATAAGATGGTTAAACTTATATACCGGTCAAAAACTTAGTAAGACTAAATTGTAAAAATCATTAATTTGTTTATAACTCGATTGTAGCATTTCATTGCATGTCGAAGGCCGGATTGTTTCGCAAGTGAAAAACTTTCAAATTTGCCTCATGACATTATCCGTTCGTCCCGATGAAATTTTTAAGTTCGATGATGAATTCTCCATGTCCATATTTGTCTTTTAAGAATGAGTTTACTATTTGCCAAACAACTCTAAATGTATATTCCCATTAAAATATATATTCGTCAAAACATACTAACCAAATCACTTATTTATAATTTGATTTTGCAATATACTTCTATTATTAAGGAACATATGCCGAACACAAAAAGTAGCCTAAGTTTCACACATTCCATACTCATTTTAAAGATACTTACTACGTTTTTCACTTTCATTCTTGTATAATTGCACCATCCACTAAAGAATAATACAAATTCAAGTAAGTTCTACAAAGGACATAGAGTTATGCTGGTCTATAGCTTTAACAAATGCTTATCCCGTTATCCGTGACTCCATGAGCGATGTATACAATGTTATTATTTTTTTCTTTTTTTTTTCTTTTCCTTTTTGAGTTTTTTTTACACTAATTTAAGCAATGTATATTTAAAAGCAAACATAGAAAAGGACGTAATATTCTATATATAGATTGCGATGTACCATTTTGTTTAATATTGTAAATTAGTGTAACATCAAAGTATTAATAAAAGCTTTGAGTTTACGACATCTTAACACCACCATAATGCATTTTATAGACAATAATTTCTCCGCCTCAGTCATTTCTTTACCTTTTATAATTATTGTGAGTAACAAATTAATCAAAAGTAAACCAATGATTGATGCGGAAGGGAAGTATAATATCACAGATTCACAATATACAAAATATTTACCTATCTTAACTGGCAAAACCAATCAAGCAAAAACGATTACCAGTAATTATTTAAAGTACAAAAGCAAATCCTATAACTAATAATGACTCACAAATCAATGAATGCTCCTCTTCGTCGACATTGGCTTTCAATTGACTACGAAAATAAAACGTAATATCATTGTTTGGGCCAAATTCTACGCATTGGGCCAACAAGGAGACGGGTCCACCAAGACTTGCGTGATGCATTGGGCCAAGTGAGCTAATCACCTTGAGGAGCCCGTGAGCTGAAAGCAATCAGGCGGATTTTAGGGAGAATAGGGAGAACGGCGAGTCATGGGCTATCGACAAGAAAAAGCCCAGCAAAGGCGGGAATCAGCTAGACTTGCCGCGCAAGCAACCTAAACCCTATTAGGGTTTAGGTCCTATATATATATGGCGAAGAAGGGAGAAGGATCATTCAGACACGCATATACAAACCTTACATATTGTGCTAGCTAGAAAGTCGTGCCGCCATATTTGTACTCATCCTTTACCTTAAAAGCTAGTGCAATCCATGGAAGGGTACCGTCCCTTCCCGCGGTCGTTTCCCACATTGGGTTTTCCGCGTAACCAAATCTCTTGTGTCAATCTTTATTCACGCCTTTATCTTGCTCACTTAACGTTCATACAAGCATCATAATCCACATATAACGCATAAGACCACTTTGACCTAACTTAACCTAATTTGGTAGAAAAATACCAAAATAGTTTGGCGCCCACCGTGGGGCATAGTGGTCGTCATCGTTAATTACATAATACAGAATGGACGGAAGCAAACACGCATCATCAGCATCGCCAGTCAGGTCAAGAAGTAATCTGCCACTGATACCACCAAACCCCATCCAGAATCCAGTTTCAGCGGCTTAAACTCAGGCACCCGGACACACATCAAGAGTCACACCCGTGGCTAAAGTCACCTTATCCCCCAAGACTCCTACTGTAGGGGCGCAATCCAAGTCGGATAAGAGAACAGGAAGCACAAGTCTCACCCCACCGCCCACTCCAACACAAACTCCGCTTAACAGCATGGAGAATTTGCAGAAAGTGATGGAAATCATGCGGAAAGACCACAAGAAGGCCGAAGCCCAAGCAACAAGGAGAAACAGGGAGCTCTGGGCACAGATAGACATCTTGAGGCAGCAAGCAAGTGCACCAGCAAGCACGGAGGGTGAGAACTGGCCTCAGTAGCAGAGCCCATGCAGGGGGCATCAGGCAGCAGGAGCCAACCGAGGCGGATTCCATCCGAGTTGGTGACCAGATTGGATCTGACAGCAGTATCAACAGGAGAAAGGATAGTCCCACAGGGACTAGGATACCTCACACCGGATAGCTGGCAGCCCGCCAGCAATACAGAAATAATCCCAGGTAACATTCCAGTCAATAATTTCGTTATAACTAACCAGACACCTGGTGTAGGGTCCATAGGCAGTCCACAAGTGAGCTGGCACCAGGTGACACTCATGACATCAACCCCACTGGAGAACACGCAAAACAAAAATCTTGGGGAGCTCTGGCCTGGAAGCAGTGTCTAGAATCAGCAGATAATGGGCAGCCGCAACACGAACTCAGGTGGCCTAACGAACAAGCAGTACCAAGAGTTGAGAGATATGTTGAGCAGGGTTCCACGGATGCCGCCTCCACTTGAGAAGGCGGCGCCTGACAACTATGTTGACTCACCATTCGTGGATGCAATATCAGTTGTCGCCATGCCAAAGGGGTTCAACAACCCGAACATGACTATCTTTGACGGCATAACAGACCCCTTTGACCACGTAAGCCAATACAAGCAAAAGATGATGATAGTGGCACAACGGACCCCTTTGATCACGTAAGACAATACAAGCATAAGATGATGACAGTAACGGCCATTGGGCATGTAAAGGAAGCCTGCATGTGTAAGGGGTTCGGATCTACATTGTCAGGGCCTGCACTCCGATGGCTCATAAGTCTACCTAACAGATCGATATCCACATTTGCCGATTTGGTAAATGCATTCACTCAGCAGTTTTCTAGCAGTCGGAAGCCATAAAAGCACGCTGGCGACTTATACCGGATCGTTCAAGGTGCCAACGAGACCATTTGGGAATTCAACGCCAGGTTCAATAACGAAAAAGTGGCAGTACGGGAGTGTGATGTGTCAACAGCGGTAGAAGCATTCACGAGGGGCTTACACCACGAGTCAGACCTATATAAGCAGCTGACTATGAACCCTTGTCATAGCTTTAAGGCAGTGCAGGAAAAGGTTGCAGCAGCAATCAGATTGGAAGAAGACATGCTCGCTAGAGCCAGCGTACCAAGCACGCCAAGCGTATACAGTACGTTGGCCATAGAGAAATCAAGCAGAAAGCAATCCACCGGGAAGAAGGAGGAGAGATACAAACCATATAGTAGGGGAATCAACAGAATTGACAACAAAGATGAAAATCAGCAACTCCCTGCGCTGGCAGAATATGGATTCACAACTGGCGTCGGGGGAATTCTGAAGGCGGTCAAGGAAATGGGGGATGGAGTAAGGTGGCATAGGCCACCAGTAGAAGGACAATCCTGGAGGAAAGATAGCAAGAAAAAGGGCGAGTTCCATCGTGACATTGGACACACTACGGAAGATTACTACACTTTGTGCAGGGAGATCAGACGCCTGTACGAGCAAGGAGAGCTAAGCCACCTATTACCACGTGGGGGCAAGCAGCATGATAAGGTGGGCTCTGCAAAGCCCGCTGCACCACCCACATGCACCAAAATAATAAACCTGATAACATGCGGCTCAGACCTAAGCGGACTAACATATTCGGCGGCAAAGAGACATGCTACTGAAACTAAGGGAGATAGGCCGGAGACCTCCTGCAGAGTTTCTCACAGTGACCTGCCTGCTATCGCCTTCGACGAGGAAGATGTCCACGATAGCCAGGAGAACCACGATGCATTTATCATAACACTGTGAATGGCCAATTGCACGGTTAGGAAGGTTCTGGTAGATATTGGTAGCTCGGTCAATCTAGTAATGCTGAAAACCATAGAAAACATAGGGTTCAACGAGAAGGACTTGCAGAAGAAGACCATCCCGTTGGTGGGATTCAGTGGAGAAACAGCTAACTCACTAGGGGAAATTGTGATCCTAACCTATGCAGGAGGAATCAATAAGCAAGTAAGATACCTGGTCATTGATGGACCATCTACCTACAATGTTATCCACAGAAGACCAAGGCTACATCTAAACAAGGCAGTCCCCTCAACGTATCATCAATGTGTGAAGTTTCCCACACCTTGGGGAGTGGAAAAAATACGTGGAGATCAGAAGAAAGCCAGAGGTTGCTATAAGAAGGCACTAAAGGGCACATCTAGTCCTCCAACATAGAAATTATGGAAGTAGCACGTCCAGGACAAATACATTGAGCCCCCAGCCGAGGAGCTGGACCAAATCAACCTGGACGGGCTGCACCCAGAGAGAACGGTGCTAATAGGGGCAGGGTGCACAGGTGACCTCAGCCAACACCTAATCAAGTTCCTACAAGCCAACATGGATTGCTTCGCATGGTCCCATGACGACATGGTAGGGATAGACCCATCTATCATAACACATAAGCTCAGTGTAGATCCAGGATGCAAGCCTGTCCAGCAGAGACGGAGAAAAATTCGCAGCTAAAAGAAACAAGGTGATCAACCAGAAAGTGGATAGCCTGCTAGCAGCAAACAAAATAAGAGAGGGGAAGTACCCAGAATGGCTATCAAACGTGGTGGTAGTGCCCAAAAAGAATGGGAAGTGGAGAGTATGTGTGGACTTCACCGACCTCAACAAAGCATGCCCAATGGATCCCTTCTCGCTGCCACATATTGACGCAATGGTAGACACCACAACCGGATACGAGATGCTAACATTTCTGGATGCCTGGAGTGGTTACAACCAAATTAAGATGGATCCAGCAGATCAGGAGAAGACAACATTCATATCAGAAAGAGGTATATACTGCTACATTGTTATGCCCTTCGGCCTGAAGAATGCACGATCTACATATCAAAGGTTAGTCAAACGGATGTTCAAAGAACAGATAGGAAGAACTATGGAAGTATACATTGACGACATGGTGGTAAAGTCAAAGAAGGCCAAGGATCATATGCGACATCTGGCAGAAACCTTCAGCACACTCAAAGAATATAAAATGAAGCTGAACCCCTCTAAATTCACCTTTGGAGTCTCATCCGGGAAGTTCTTAGGTTACATAGTAACTCAAAGGGGAATAGAAGCCAGCACGGAGCAAATAAAGGCGGTACTACAACTAGAATCGCCAGAAAAGCCAAAAGACGTGCAACGCCTAGCAGGGAAGGTAGTAGCTCTCAGTAGGTTCATCTCGAGATCTTCAGACAAATGCAGGTTTTTCTATGATATATTGAGGAAGATCCAAAGATTCGAGTGGACCCTAGAGCACGAGCAAGCATTCAGAGAGCTGAAACATTATCTCAGCACCCCACCACTGCTATCAAAGCCAGAGCAAGGAGAAATATTATTCCTTTACTTAGCCGTCACAGAGGTGGCAGTAAGTGCGGTCCTAGTTAGGGAGCAGGATAAGGAGCAACGGCCAGCCTACTACGTATGCAAGTCTCTGCTTCCAGCAGAGACCAAGTACACGTCTCTCGAAAAACTGGTACTTGCATTTGTAATTGCATCTTACAAAATGCACCCTTACTTTGAGTCTCATACCATACATGTTGTGACTAACTACCCGCTAAAATCTATAATGAGAAAGCATGAGTTGTCAGGCAGAATGTCGAAATGGTCCGTACACCTTAGCGGTTATGATATAGGTGTGACCCAAGAACGGCGATAAAGTCACAAACATTGGCAAATTTCGTTTCAGACTTCAGCCCAGCCATCCAAAATCTGGCGGATAAGGAAATCTTAACCCTCAAAGTGGATAAGGATGCATAAGTCTGGCAGATGCATATTAACGGTGCCTCCAATCAAGGGGGCAGGTGTAGGCCTAATCTTGTGATCTCCACAAGGAGATCTGATAGTACAAGCAGTTCGTTGTGAATTTAAGGCCACTAACAATGAAACAGTGTACGAAGCCTTAATACTAGGGATGCAGCTAGCCCTGGATTTGGGAGTCAGAAACCTACAGGTATACAATGATTCCTTGCTTGTTGTCAATCATGTAAATAATGAATATGTAGCCAGGGATTCAAAGATGATAGCCTACTTGAAAGTAGCAAAGGAGCTAAAGCAGAAATTCAGAGATTGCAAGCTCAAGTAGGTTCCCAGAGACCAGAATGTGGAAGTTGACGCCCTGGCAACCCTGGGGGCAACTTTCAAACCAACAGAGCTAGACAACATACACATCGCGCACATATTGGAGCCATCAATCCAAAAGGCGGAGGAAGTAGACAAAGGGGAGCTAGAAGATCATCAAGACGTGCAAAATGGAGCAACAGTTCTATCAAGCACATGCAACGAATCAGTTGATCAAGATTGGCATACGCCTTACCTAGATTGGTTAAGGCATGGCAAGCTGCCAGATGACAAAAAAGAGGTAAGGGGTTTCAAAATGAAAGCCTCCAGATTCACATTGATTCACAATGTGCTTTTTAGAAAATCACTGGCAGGACCATACTTACGGTGCCTGGATAAGCAAGAAGCACATACCGTATTGCATGCCCTCCACAGTGGCGAATGCGAAAACCCTGCAGGAGGCAGGAGTCTGTCAAACAAAGCCCTCAGACAAGGCTACTTCTGGTCTACAATGAGGGCAGACTTAGCAGAGTACGCTCGAAAATGTGACGCTTACCAGCGGTCAGCACCAATGATCCACCAGCCAGCAGAACCTCTGCACCCAATCATTTCCCCATGGTCGTTCATGACATGGGGAATGGACATTGTGGGCCTTCTACCTAGGGCCCCAGGAAACAGACTGTGGATGCTAGCAATGACAGACTATTTTTCAAAGTGGATAGAGGCAGAAGCATTCACCGAGATAAAAGATAAGCAAGTCATTTATTTTATCAAACGTAATATCCTCTACAGGTTTGGTATCCCATCAGAAATCATATGTGACAACGGATCACAATTCGTGTCAAACGACGCGGAGGGATACTGTGCCAGGTAAAACATCTCACTAAAGAAGTCAGTGCCTAGGACCCCAAAGTCCAATGGGCAAGCTGAATGATAAGTGCATAATTTACATACTTTTACCCCTTAGATTAGCTCCATTTTATATGTATTATGCAATACCTTTAGTGTTTATGAGATAATATTTGCTTTCTAGTTCCATTTGTATGTTTTCTCATGTTTTGTTGGAAAATGAGCTAAAATGAGCTCAATTCTACTCAAGTACAAATACTAGAAGCATGAGCTAAGCTAAAGAAGAGATGATGGACCAAAATGGAAGATGTTCATGGACTTGCATGGATAAAATGATGGATTAATTTGAAGAACTACAAATGCAAAGTCAAGCCCAAGTATAAAATCAAGTGTTAAAGCCCAAGTAGAAAAGATGGGAGAATGTCTTGGGTGCTCAACTTTGGATTCTCATGGGATGCTAAATTGTGTGATTAACCAAAGGCTTAAAGATGGGATTAATGGCTCACATGGGATTCTCTAGGAAATTACTCAAGCAATTAAGAGAAAATATTTGGGGTTGACCCCTTGTATTTGCTCTAAGTTTCACCCCTCATTTCCTATATAAAGGGTGTAGACTCCAACACTTTTACACACCATTCACATACACAATTTCTCATATTTCTCTCTAAGTTTAGTAGTTAGATTAGTTTAGTTATTAGCTTAGCTTTGTTTAGATTTACTTTATGTTATAAACATTTCAATACAATTTCCATTCAAGTTATATTCCAAAGTTTCATTTCAAGTTATTTAATTACAAGTTTTGTTCTTCTATTTCCATTTCCAATTGCAAGTTAATTTCTTATTCATATTTTCATTATGTTTTCATTTATCATTAGTTTAATTTATATTTCCACCATGTTAGAGTAGTCTACCTTGTCTAGGGAATGAAGGGAGCCATGCATAAAAAGTATTTGTAACATGATAAACTAGGATGTTATAATATCGTTTTATTGTTTCTATCATATGTTTGCATCGTCATGTTTAATCTTTGTTTAAAGGCCTTATTCATTGATTAAGTTTGTTCATTCATTCTAAAAGTCGAGAGGCACGGAATTGAATTAGACTAAGCATGCATAGTAAGACGACCTAGTCATGGACGAGAGTTTCTCTAGGACCCGGTCTATGGTTGACACTAATATCGTAAGGTGGGTGTCTCTAAGCCTAAACAATTAACGATTTATCAACTCCTATGTTTAATTTGAGCATTTACATAATTTGCACGTGTGACCCGACCTCCCTAGACATTTTATTTATTATTGTTTTATCACTTCAACCCAATCAATCAATCGATAATCTACCAAGGTAAATGATACGTGCATATTGTATAGTCTTTTTAGCCTATTTTAGCACGTATTTCCATGCATTCATGTACTGTTTATATAGTATTTTGCCCCCGAATTGGCTACTTTGGTTCGTTTTGTCCGTTTTGTAGAAATGAATGCGAAAGTAGTGGAATCGTACCATTTTTCGTCCTTTTTGCATGCATTTTGAGGAGACGGGATTTTCCGGAGTGAGTTTCTGCATTGGGATGCGTGAAGGCACGGTTTACGAGGCAGTTGGGCACGAGTTTAAGCTGATTTGAAGGAAGAACATTTGATCGAGTGGTTTTATTACTCGATCGAATGGTTTCTACGTCATTGGTTGATCGATCAAGCGCCTTTTTACTCGATCAAGAAGTGCTGAAAAGAGAGGTTACTCGATCGAGTAACTATTCTACTCGATCGAGTAGATTTTCTAGAGGTTTGCTCGATCGAGTGGATTTATTCTACTCGATCGAGTGGTTTGGTCTGGCGTGGGCTTTAATTAGCCCGTAAGCTTGTTTTAGCTTTTGGACTTAGTTTATTTTCTATTTAAACGCAACTTTACTAGGTCATTAGCTATCTTATCATCTATCAGTTTTAGCTTTCACAGTAAAAACATTACGTTGCTTTTCCCTTCTTCACTGTAGCTTTATTTTCAGGGTTATTTCGCTCGGATTTGCGTGTTCTTTACGCCAGATTCTCACGATTGTAATCTCTTTCTCCTTTCTTAATAATAATCTTTCTTTCGTTTACTTTAATTCTTTGATTTGCTTTATTTAATTTCTGCCCTAATTCACTTTTATGCAATTTAATTATCGTTTTAATATGTTGAATGCTGGTTATTTATTTCCTGTTAGTTTTGATAGTATTAATAGCGATATGAGTAGCTAAATCAAATTCATGTTGGGATTAGGGGATCTACGGTAGAAACGTGACGATGTAGTGAATAAGTTAGATGAATAACTTAGTTGAGTGCACGCTTCTGAGTCACCTTTTTAATCTGGTTAAATGTAATCCTGGATCGGAAGATTGGACTAAATAGACCTGCTATGAACAGTAGACTACCCTGACGAGGACGGAAGTTAAGTTAGTGGAAGTTTAGGATAGAAAGTGGACCGGAAGGACCTTTCCATATCCGTCTCGCATTAATTTGTCTAAGTTGTTTACAGTTAAGTCACTGGACTACCGTAGTGAACCGAAATCCTGACATGTCCCTTCTTATTTGATAGTTTAATTCTATTTTTCTGCCTTTATTGCTCCTGTCTCTGCTTCTCTTTCCTTTTGATGGGGCATATTCTGCACCCGCTGACCAAGTCAACATATTGAGCAAGGTCAAAGATATTCACAGCAAGTCAACGGCTTAGACAGCCTAACCGACGCAGCCTGTCGGCCTATCTCTTATGCCTCGGCTAGGACAACTAGCCAGCCGGGGCACATATCCGCGAACTCATATCCAAGACCCCTCGGCGGCGAGTCAACAGGGCCCGCCGGCCTGCCATGGGTCCCTCGGACGAGGGTAGATAAGTCTTTCCACCTGCTAGCCACTTGGCCACTTGGCCACTACGTGACAAAAGGTGAAAGTCTATAAATACTCCTCAACTCTCATTGAGGAGGAGATCCACAATTTAACCTAAGAATCACTATTCATCTGGTAATATCTTCCTTATCTCTCTACAATATATACTTCGCCAAGTAACAACAACTTATCTCTCTAAGTTTACTGACTTGAGCGTCGGAGTGAGTTCGCTCGGTCCAAAGCCGAGCCCTCAGTTTGTTCATCGTTTCAGGGGACCGCAAGGAGGATTCAACCAAAGACGTCATTCTACAAGCACGGGTGGTAACAAATAACTGCTCTGGAATTACACCCGGAACAATTGGCGCCGTCTGTGAGGAAAGATACTATAAGCTAGTCACATTCATTCCCAAACAAAAAAAAAACAACACAAAACAAAAACCCGCCCAAAAAGCTAAGAAGATGTCAAAACAACAAGAGGTATTCGTGACTGACGAAACCGAATTCTACCATGATGATACCGTCCACAATTCTGGGGTTGCGCAGCCCTCCACCGGCCAGGTAATTCAGCCCGAGTACGGGATGCCAATAATACCAGATACGCCGCTGCCCGCCAACCAGGTCATCATCATGGGACATGTGGTTGATGCAGCAAAGCTGAAGCTACTCTTGGACATAATTGGTAGTACGCCGGCTCACACTGTCACACCGACAAGAGCGGCGGAACCCGTCCAGGAGACCAGGGCCCATAATGTGACTCCGAGAAACTTGAACGGAGCACTAGGAGAAGCTAACCCTGTCAAGACGCCGGGGGAGCCCAGAGCGCTAGTGGTAGACCTTAGTCCTTCCCGCACTCTAGGGAGGACGGCGTCGCCGCAGCGCCGACGAGGCACCCCGCAGAGGAGTGAAAGAAGTCCGACTCACCAGAGTCGGAGAAGAAGCCCGACTCACCAGAGTCGGAGAAGAAGCCCTTCCCGCCACGGGGAGAGGAGCCGGACTAGGGATGTGAGGAGCCGATCGCCGCGTGTCGTTCGGCATGTGGTCAGACAGCCCCTCAGCGCCTACGTCCTAGATACCCCGGTGCCGACTAAGCTGAAGTTGCCACCCATAGCATACAAAGGAGAAGGCGACCCAACCGACCACGTCGAGGCTTACGAGTCTCACATGTTGGTATGGGAGCAACCCGATGAGGTTTGGTGTCGAGTCTTCCCAACGACACTGCATGGGATGGCACAAAGTTGGTACAAGGGGCTACCCGACGGGTCGGTATACTGTTACGCCGACCTAAAGGACACATTCCTAGTCCAGTATTCTTGCAACAAGAGGAGGGCCGTGGAGACCTCGGACCTCCTGACTATCAGACAGGAGGGAGGCGAGTCTCTCCGAAGTTATGTGAAGAGGTTCGACGCCAAGGTTCAGCAGATTCGTGAGCTGAACAATGAACTGGCGACCTTCGCGGCGATGAAAGGCCTCCCGAGAGGAGACCTAAAAAACGAGCTCATCAAGTGCGGCGGCCTGAACCTAGACTCCGCCAGGAAGATGGCCGATCAGGCCATAAAGGTGGAAGACTACCACAAAACCTGGGTAGACCCCAGCGAGGCCGGGCACTCAGAGAGAAAGAGCCGTCGGGAGGACAACCCGGACGAAAGACGCCGTGACGATAATAGGTCACGGTCTGACAGATCTGCCAGGAAGCAGAGCTCGGCGGGCGCCGGGAGAAGTTCGGGAACGTACCACCAAAGGTGGTACAATGATCACACCCCCCTGGTTGTATCTGCCGCCGAGGTCTTCGCCCTGAGCAAGGGCGAGGGCCAGAAGTGGGAAAGGCCCCCCAAACCGAAGGGAGACGGTGACACAAGCCAGTACTGTGAGTACCACGGCCACACCGGTCACCTTACTGACAACTGTCGGCATCTGAAGAATGCCATTGAAGAGCTGATCCGGAAGGGGAGCCTAGGCAAGTATGTTGCCAAAGGCCAAAAGACAGATGCTGGGCGGCTCAAATCGTAAATCCGTCTTGAACGGATAGGAGTGATCCATGTTGTCATCGGGGCAACGAGAACGGTGGGTCCGCTCATGGGCACAAACGGCACTGAACGAGCAGTATCGGGCCATCAACTTTTTGCCCAAAACAGCGGTCCCCGCTTCCAACATCCCCGACATGACTATTGGGAAGAAGGACTACGAGGGAGTCATCGCCCCTCCTCACACGACCCACTTGTAGTCCACTTGGACATATCCAACCACCTGGTCAAGAGGTGCACGATTGACACGGCGCCTACACGAACATCATGTTCGGGAGTGCTTTCAACCTCGGTCTCAAGGTTGAAGACTTGAGCCCCGCACCAATCCGTTGTACGATTTTTCCCGGCCGGCCTGGTACCCCTGGGTTGATCGGTTGCCGGTGATGTTCGGCGTGGGAGACGCGGCTAAGAATATCCTAGCCGAGTTCGTGGTCATCGACGGCTCGTCCGCCTACAACGTTCTCATAGGCCGAGTCACTCTGAGCGAGGCCGACGCAGTGATGTCCATCCGGGCCCTGACACTGATTTATGTCTCGGACCGGGGGGAAGCGCATAATCTCGTCTCCAAGGACGAGAAGGACAAGGTGGTCAACACCCGATATCCGCCGGGGGTGCAACATGCAATCCCTCAAAGTGGCAAAGAAGTCGAGAGAAGGGGAAGAGCCCATCCTTGCGCGGGAGGGCGATCCGATGAATACCAACGTCGGCATGGTTGAAGGAACCCCGACCGACCAAGAAGAACCGCATCCCTAAGATATGGGAAATAACTCATCGACGGGTCCCCTACGGCGAACAGCTCGGGAGCGGCATCCTTATCACCAGCCCAAACGGGGACGTGTTTGAGCACGCCTTGAAATTTACCTTCTCGGCCTCAAACAACGAATCCGAATACGAGGCGGTGATAAAGGGAGTCGAGTTAGCTAGGGCTGCCGGGGCGGAGCACGTCGTGGTAAAAACATGCTCACTATTTGTGGCCAACCGAATCAGGGGAGAGTATGAGGCTCGACACGACGGGATGGTAAGATACCTGGAAAGGATAAAAGCCGACACCGCCAAATTGAATTCCTTCCAGATACAGTACATTCCCAGGTCCGACGCTCTCTCAAGACACACCGGCTGACAGACATGGAGGGTGCGCCTTTGATAAGCCATTGAGACAGACAATCTCGGGAAAAATTTTGTATAGCGGCGGAGGTGCCCGAGACAACTGTGGGCACCCCGACGCATGTTTGTATCTAATGAAGAATCATCCAAGTTTCCATCAAAGTGTTCATTTCCCCCCATAGTCACTATCAAGAAGCAGACGCCACGGCAGTCACCCCAAGAAGTAGACGCTACGGCAGTCACCCCAAGAGGTAGACGCCGCAGCAGTCACTCCAAGAGGTAGACGCCACGGCAGTCACCATCAAGAAATAGGCGCCACGGCAGTCACCCCAAGAAGTAGACGCTACGGCAGTCACCCCAAGAGGTAGACGCCGCGCGAGTCACTCCAAGAGGTAGACGCCACGGCGATCCACCATCAAGAAATAGGCGCCCACGGCGAGCCACCCCAAGAAGTAGATGCTACGGCGATCACCCCAAGAGGTAGACGCCGCAGCAGTCACTCCAAGAGGTAGACGCCACGGCAGTCACTATAAGGAAGCAGGCGTCGCGGCAGTCACTACCAGAGCTGTTGATACTCACGAAAGCGATCAACATGCCTTAGAAGCGTTAAACACAGTTGAGATACGCACTCTAGACTGCCTCGGCCAAGCCGAGGCGGAAACAAAAAGAAGCGCTCAATTAATAACGTAAGAAGACAACTCAGACGAAGACAAGAAAAGACCTCGGCCAAGCCAGAGGCAAAATAAGCAAACTCTTATTAAAAATGATGACAGGTTACAAGTGAGGATAATACAGACGACGGCCGTCCCCATGGGGATAAGCTAAAACACAGCCTACTAAAGTTGTACAAAATACAAGGAAAAGAAAAGAAAAAGGTTACAGACATATCATTTAAGCGCCAAAAGATGGCAGGGAGGAAAGGCTTAATAATTGGCTCCCGAACAGCTGCAGCTATCCGAGACGCCGAGTGAGCCTGGTGACGACCGCCCGTCTCCCTATGCCTGTTGCTGCTTACCATTAGCAGCGGTGGCAGCATCATCTTCGATGGGCGACCCAGAAGCTGTCTTGGCAGCCTCAGCCTCAGCTCTCTTGGCAGCCTCAGCCTCAGCAGCCTCAGCTGCCTTCATCCTCTCGGCTTCCTCCTTGGCCGCCCTAGTCTTCTCAGCAAGAGCTGCCTTCTCCGCGGCCACCTCCTCCTCCCTTTTCACCCTTACCTCCTCCTTGGCTTTCTCCTCCGCGGCTTTCTCTTTAGCTGCGAGCTTGTCATCAAACAGCTCGTCAAATTTGTCCCACGGAAAGGAACCATCAAGGGGGAAGAGCTCCCCAATCACTTCCCTGGCAGCTTCTTCGGCCAAGTCCCGGTATTGGGTGCACATGTTAGGGAGGATAACGGTTTCGAGCGTCTCAATGTCCTCCTCCCTTTGGGAGATGATAGCATCCTTGTTCTGAACCATCTTCCCCTGGGCCTGGAACAGGCCCCTAAATTCGTCCCTCTGCGTACGGTAAAGGTCGGCGTGCTTCTGAACAAGGTCACGCCCCTCCAGCAGCTTAGCAACTTCAGCCGCCGCAGCCTTGGTCTTGGCTCTCTCAGCAAGGACCTCCTTTTCAAAGATCCTCCCGAGTTTTCTCTCAGCACGGACTGCCTCTTCAGCCTCAGCCTTGGCCCTCTCGGCTTCTTTGTTCGCCGCGTCGAGTTCAAGCCTTAGCCGCTCGAGCTGTGGGGCAGCTTCAGCCATGGTCTTCTCTTGCTCCACAAATTCCTCTGCCTATTCATCTTCCTCAACAAATTCCTAAGTATCCGTTCTCCGCCGGCCACGTGATCAACCAAGCCAGATAGCACCAGCCAGGAGGCAATCAGAAACAACCGACACTCTCCACCCTGGTCTCAGCCAGCGTCATTGCCTTTTTCACATCGGATGTCCATTACACAACCATGTGGAGGGGGGATATGGTACGGCCATAATACGATCAAGCCGACGAAGAAGAAGCCGGGGCATAAATTTTTACTTGCGCAGAATATACGCTCAACATACATCGGAGCCCATACCACGGCATAGACTACGCTGGGGGCAAATTGATGGGGCATATTCTGCACCCGCTGACCAAGTCAACATATTGAGCAAGGTCAAAGATATCCACAGCAAGTCAACATATTTTTGATAGGTACACGACAGCCCTGTCAAGTTTTGGCGCTGTTGCCGGGGAGGCAATTGCCTTATATGTTTTTGTTTCGTTTATTTTATCCGTCTCAGGGAATTTTTATTCCTTGAGGCAGTTCTTATTCATTTTCTTTCAGTGTTGTGTATGCCCAGGTCAGACAGGTTTGAGTTAGTTGCGGTGATTACGATTCTCGAGCCGAGAGACTATTCGAGGCATAGACTCCGTCTGCAAAGAGAATCACGAAAGGAAGCCTTAAGTACTTTCGAACCGAGCTTCAAAGATTTCCTTTTTACGAAAAATCCATCTTTTGAAGAAGATACTTCTAGTTCTGTAACCCAACTAGTAAAGATGCCGAACATTGCTAGTCACTCGGAGCCTAAAGCAGCTTCAATTCCAAAGGGTTTCAATCTCCAGACTGAGGATGGGAATACATTTGACATCCGTCCTTCCTATATCAATCTGGTGGAGAAAAATCTCTATAGAGGTGTGGCAGGTGAAGACCCGAGGAAGCACATAGAGGTTTTTACGGACTACTGTTCTACTATCCGCGTCACAAAGGGGGTAACTCAAGACAAGATTAAGGAGGTTCTGTTTCCTTTTTCTTTGACTGACTCAGCCAGGGAGTGGGTGACTGATTTGGACCGCGCGGCCTCAGGGGTTACCAACTGGGAGACCCTTGCTCTTGCTTTTTACAAGAGATATTTCCCTCCACAGCGCACCAATCAGCTGAGGGCAAAGATCACAAGTATCAAGCAGGCACCTAATGAAACTTTATATGAAGCGTGGTCCCGTTTCAAGAAGTTGGTGAGGTCTATTCCTCACCATGGTTTTGATCCGTGGTTTCTGTCTAACCAGTTCTGCAATGGGTTATATGATGATCACAGAGCCATACTTGATGCGTCAACTAACGGAAGATTCCAAGAGAACACTGACGATGATAAGGGATGGGCCCTTATTGAAGAGATGGCGAATCACTGTGCTAAGTATGGAAACCCGAGGGATGGTATTAGAACAGTTCATGCAGTTGATAAGCAAGTTGTGGCTCAGCTGGAAGCCATAAATACTAGGTTTGTTAAGTTGGAGTTGCATTCTGCTAAGGAGCCTCAGACGGTCCATATGCTTACTAGAGAGGAGACCGTCACATGTGAGAGGTGTGGTAGTAACGACGGCCATACTGTTGTTGGCTGTCTTACAGAGAAGGAACAGGTCCTTGCCTTTCAACAATATAGGCAAGGAGAGGGTTCCTATTATAACAACCAAGGGGAAGTCCATCCCAATATGAGGTGGAAAAGTCAAAATGTGCTCAATCCTACCACTTCCCCGCACCAGCAGCAACCATATGTTCCTCCACATAAGAATCAACAACGCTTTCAGAAGCTTCCTTCCTTCCCTCCTCCCAATCACGGTGCATCATCTTCTGGAAGGGTGAGTGAGATAGGTGAGCTAAAGACGATGTTGCAATCTTTTACTAAGCAGTGGCACCTGAGTGATCAACAAAAAGATGCATCCATCAAGGCACTTGAAACTCAAGTTGCCCAGTTAGCTGCGAACCAGTCCACAAACCGGGTCATTTACCGTCACAAGCTGATAAAAATCCACATGAGACGGTAAATTTAATTAATTTGAGAAGCGGTCGTTCATATCAGGGACCGAAAGTGTTGAAATCAGACCCGAGGAAGGTTATAACTGCTGATTAACAGTGTTCTGGTGAAGAAAAGGAGCTGACGGCAAAGAAAGTGCTCGATCAACTAGTTTCTGGGGGTCGATCGAGTAAAAATGCTGAAGAAAGTACTCGATCGAGTGGAATTTCTACTCGATCGAGTGAACAGGAAAAAGGAACTGCTCGATCGAGTGAAATTTCTGCTCGATCGAGTGACTCTTTTGAAGAAACTAGTCGATCGAATGGGATTTTTGGTCGATCGAGTTGTATGGATAAAGGACAGCTTGATCGAGAGCCTGCTAGTGCTCGATCGAGTGAGAAATCACCTGAAAGACCTCGTTCGAGAGGAAAGAAGCATCCGAAGGACTTGGAGCTTGATCCGGCTGACACGTTGGAAGAGAGGAACAAGGGACTCGAGATACCCATCACGGTTCCCTTCCCGAGGCATTTGCAAAGTACTAAACCTAATCAACAATTCGGCAAATTTGCCGAAATCCTGAGAAGCTTGCAAGTCACTGTGCCATTCGCCGAACGGCTGACACAGGTACCCTCTTACCTTAAATTTATGAAATAAATTTTATCGCGTAAGAGGCACATTAATGATCATGAGACGGTAGCTTTGACCGAGGCAGGGACGGCCCTAGTTCAGAATAAGTTACCTCCCAAACAGTCAGACCCGGGTAGTTTTTCGATTCCGTGTCACATTGGTACCTACTTGATTGATAACGCGTTATGCGATCTTGGCGCTAGCATGAGTGTCTTACCATTGTCTCTGGCTAAGAGACTTGATTTGACAAAGTTTAATTGCACAAACATAACTGTTCAGATGGCCGACCGTAGCATATCACGGCCACTAGGTGTAATAGAAGATATATCTGTTAAGATCGGGAGGTTCTTTATTCCCGTTGACTTTGTTGTACTTGGCATCCCCGAAGATGCCCATACCCCTATTATTTTAGGGAGACCATTTTTGTTTACTGCTCGTGCAGTAATAGACGTCGGGAGCAAGACATTGACCTTTCAGGTTGGGGACGAGGAATTGATATTCCATCAGTCTAAGTTCCGGAGGGCTCCCATGCAAGCTCAGCCTTGTAATGCCCTCTCTTCTATTGACCCTATTATTGACACTCTAAATGAAAATTTGGAGCATTGTGCTGCTATTGTGACCCCTCCGCCTCAGGTTGAGAGCAAAAAGGAGGAAAGTTCGTCTGTTTTCCTTAGTGCGGGTACAGATGAAAATAATGCAGGAGCTATCAAGGGGTGTTGTGCAATTAATGTCAGTCAAGGTGAGAGTGACAGTGTTAAAGCCGGTGAGAAAGGAGCAAGGGTAAGAAAAGTTCGCGCATATGTGGATGCCAACTATTCTCCTCCTAACGACTCAAGTTCAAGCTCATGGAAGCTGATGAGGACAATCAATGTTGCTGAGATGACGTCCTCCAGTCAGAAGCCCTCCAAGGGGCTACTGAATTGCCTTGGGAAGTGAGCGGGGAAATGTCTCGTGTACCAATTTGTAAAAACAATTTTAAAATTTTCCGTTGAATTTCTTTTATTGCTTTTAATTAGGACAATTAGAACTTAGACAATTTTTAGCGTAGATTAGAGACTATAGACTGTTACTTTGCGTATTTGGTATTTTTGGATACTTTTGCGAGTGTTTCGATGCAGGTTTGGGGAATTTTACGCAAATTCAAAGGAAGAATGACGAATTCAAGAGCTTACACGAGGAAAAGTTCTCGATCGAGTACTTTTTGTACTCGATCGAGTGAAATGTGCTCGATCGAGTGATTCCATTTTAGTAGATCGAGTAAAGCAGAAATGGGGAGTTCTCGATCGAGTAAATTTCTACCGATCGAGTAGATGGATCCATAAAGTCCTCGATCGAGCAGTTCTAAACCACTCGATCGAGTGAAATGGGAAAGACACGCAGGGAGTCTTCTTTAACTCCTTTCTTTTCCTTTGTTATTTCATTTAACCCCCATTTTTTTCGACAACCCTTCCCTTTTGCGATCAAAAACCCCAAAATCCTCCATATTTCTTGCCCTTTTGACAAATCCGTCACCTACATTGTGCTTATTGTTGATTAATCGTCATTTGCCCTCTGTTTTCCCTTTGATTTACGCTCATTTACATGGTCTATTGAGGAAATTAGGGTTCCGCGGTTTTCGATCAAAAAATCGCCTATTTTGCTTATTTCTTGTCGATTAATTGTTCTTTGTGGGTTCTATATCATCAAGTAAGTGATCCTTACTCTTCTTTATCCTTTAATCTCTTTAATTTTTGCTTCTTATGAGGATAATCAAGGATTAGGGTTTCGATTTTCTGTTTGGGTCGATGTTTTCGACTATAATTTCGATTTAATGCTTAATTTGTCTTGCTTGATGATCAATTCCCATTTCTCATTGATTTTTACATGTTTAAATTCGAATTTTGCGCGACATTTGCGTTTAGGGGTTTTTACAGTCGAAACTTTCGACTGAAAATTGGTCTGTGCTGCTGCATTATGCTTAATTCGCCTCTATTGATGCTTAATTTGCCGCCATTGATACCTTCTACCCTTCCCCTATCGTTGTTTACTTGCTGTATTCGAATTTTTGAGGAAATAGTTGGGAATCTATGTGCTGAAGGTCGAATTTTCGACTGGTTCGGGGAATTTTCATGCGGTTTTCATGCTGATTTTCATGCTGTTTAGCTGCTATTTTCTTATCAATTCCCCTGCCCTATTTATTCAGGATGGATTCTAGCTCGATGCCTTAGTCGAGCTCTTCTGCCAATCCGTCTTTGTCTCTGTCTGAGATGGTAGTCCCTGCTGTTACTACCGTCTCCGCACCGGCCAGCACTTCTGTGTTCTTAGTCTCTGCTGTCGGTACAGTTTTTACACCTGCTAGCACTGCTGCTAGCCCTGTTTTGGCTGCCACTTTAGTCACAGCCACCACCACTGCTAGCACTCCTGCTAGTCTTTCTTCCTCAGTGGTGATCACAACAGCCACAGCCTCTACTTCAGTCACGGTGAGCACACCTGTGGCGGACTCACCAGCAGTTGCAGTTGCTTTTCGGGCGGCTCTAGTTCCTCGCACCGTCACTGCACGGGCTTCTACTTCAGGTTCTAGAGGCCGGAGCCGAGGGCGTGGACGTGCTACACCAGCTCCTGCCACTTCTACTTCTGCTGCTCCTGGTGGCACGGTTACCATCCGAGGGGACAACTCCCTCGACTCCCACCCTGAGTACCCACAGGTAATTTTTGTTAACGGTGTACATCGTAAGAGGTTTTATAACCTCGTTGGTTGTGAGTTTTTACCTACCCGGTTCTTAGATAAACCGGCACTTGAGAGACTCGGCTTCTACGAGTCAGTTTGTGAGCTTTTTTTGGGGCACAGGGATGACATGACTCATTACTATGAGTGGCCACACCTTTCTGGAGCTGAGTCTTGAGTTCCTCAGCTCATTCACCTTCTCCTCCGAGGCACACGTCGCTGCCCCCACTAGTTCTTCTGTGTCTTTTCGGTTGTTCAACCGGACTTTTTCGATGACTTTGGAGGAGTTTGGTAGCAGACTTGGCCTTTCCTCTACGGGCGACACTGCCGCCCCTAGGAGGGTCGTTCGGCACCTTTGGCGGACCTTGGCCCAGACCACCTTTCCTGAGCGAAAGCTCGTACAGGTCCACCTTCCCCCTGCCCGTTACTTTCTTAGACTGATGGGGAGCACCATTTTTGGCCGAAAGGAGACAAGCAACATCAACAACAACGAGCTCTCCATCTTAGGCGGTTACCTGAACATTGACTGCGAGGGTCCCTTTACCCTCAACATCGCCTATCTGACAGCCCAGTACTTCCAGGCCCAAGGGGAGAAGGTCACGGGATCTATTGCTGCGGTGGCATAGCCATCATTCTTGCCCGTTCCCTTTTCCCTATCTGGCCTCGTGACTTACAGTACCTCCCGGGAGAGAGGTATTTGAGCCTGGCTGCCATGCACTCTCAGCATTGGCTGACCACAAACTTCCAGACATGGAAGATAGACGGTTCCCTGTCTGTGGACTTACCTTGCACCACTCTCCCCCGTCTAGCCCCTTTGCCTACTGTTGCACGGGGCGCCCGACTGCCATCTCTACCTGACTACCACCTTTCACTCCGACCACCTACTACTTTACCTGCCGCTAAGAAGCGGCGTAGACTTGAGACTGGAGAGGGGTCCACGCCTTCTGGGAGCGGCCAGCCTTCCACGGCCACTCCTACACCTACCCCGATCCCTATCTCCACTCCTACTCCCGCACCCGCCGACCAGACACAGAGAAAGACACATCCGTTCCTACCGGCTAATTTTGTACCTCCACCACCCTTTGAGGCTTCCTCGGTCATGGACCAAGGGCGTCGTGACGGTTTGTTAGTTGAGATTGCAGAGAGACAGGCTCGTATGGAGCGGGACTTAGCTTTGACTTTGTTTCCTCTATACGAGTACCACTTGAGTCGACACCGTCCGATCCCAGAGGGTTGGCCACACCCTTCCTTTTATCGGTACCCAGCTGAGGGGTACCCGGAGTCTTCTAAGGAGGAGGAGGAGGACGACGAGGACCCGGCGGTGGCTGCGGAGAGAGATCGAGCTGAGCACGAGAGGTGGACTCGGACTTCACAGTGAGGGTGGAGGACGTGCGCGACAGCGACGAGTAGCTACTGGTCTACTCACTTCCCCAGTTTTCTGGCTGGTTTGGGGAAGTTCGTGTTTTGTATGTACATCTAGCTCTTTTATTTTTATCTCCTTTTTATTTTATTTTTCATTCTTTATTGGTTGTATATTCCCGTTCCCCTGTATATATCTGTTGGTGTATGCTGGAGGACAACGAGGGCGTTGTCCGTTTTGGTTTGGGGAGGGTATTCCATTCTTTTGAGTCTGCATTTGCATTTGTTTTGCATTCACGTTTATTTATTTCAGCTTGTACTGTCTATTTATTTCATTAAAAATAAAATAAAAATAAAAAAAAATTAGAAAAATCAAAAAAATTCAAAAATTTTCACGTTTATTTTTGCATATAGGTTGAGTCGGAACGGTAGATTTCCGTGATGAAACTGGACTATAACTTGTCATTTTTACTTGAGCCTTGCACTTCTGTTGATAGCTTTTACTTTTGTCATACATAGTCTACGAGTTTCTGTTCAAATATAGCTGACTGTTTAGACTTGACCTGATAAATTGGCAACCTACTTAATAAATTCTGAGGTTTAGAGCCCATAACTGGTGACATTCATGATTAGTTCATTAGGAATTGAGAGTAGTACTCCTTGCATAGCATGTTCATCATTTTTGCACTTTTATGACATTCAATTTCTTGTCAAATGCACACATTCGGGTTTGTGGTTGGTGTCACATGCAGGAAGGTGCTTGCAAATTTTCCCCTTTTCTTATATTTCTCACCCATTCAGCTCTACTTAAACCAAAACTTGCCTTTTTGACCCATTAGCTACATCCTAAACTGAGCCTGCCTAGTCAAGCTAGTTTAGTATGTCCTTTTGTGGTATGATTTTCCGTCTGCAGTTTGACCCGTATCTTTTTGTATGGAGTTGGTGTAAATAGAGGAAGAAGAAAAAAAAAAGAAAGAAAAAAAAATAATTGAAAAAGGAAAAAAGAAAAGAAAACGTGAAGAAGAAAAAAAGAAAGAAAAAAAATGAAAAGTGTGATTCACGTGAATGAAAGAAAAAGAGTTGAAAAAAAATTTTGATCTATATCATTTGATTCATTTAGACGGTGTTAAAAAAAGGAAAGTTTGTGACCGTCTAACTCCTCCGTTCTTATTCCATATTTTTGAGGAGATTGTGTATGAGATTAGTGAGATGTGTGCCAAATGAAGGGCACTTGTACTTTATTTTTCAGTCAGTTGAGATTCAGATGGTTTTATATGGTCCTGTTAGGAACTAGCTTGATGCTTTTACCTCCACATTACCATAACTTGTTTTGCCTTTTCTCACCTGAACCTCACTATTCCCATATTATTTGTAAGCCTCGGCTGTGACGGACATTATTGGTTGGAGTGTGTGCATTAGTACTTGAATTGTCTTTCATTTTTGTTGCATGCATGTTATGTAGGTCACAGTTAGGTGAGTGACTGTCTTTTCTTCTCTATTTTACATATAACATTCACCCTTTTCTTCATGAGAGAAGAGTGACCACGAGAGAGTCTGATTTTGTTGGTCTTGCAAGGTCGATAGGTTGGCTATATTTCTGAACAGCTTATAACTCGTTTGCGTATTGACTGCTTAGCTATAACTGTTAATCTTTGTTGCATTAAATTGGTTCAAGTAGACAAGTTAAGCTAGCTATGAGTTTTCATTTCCGTTCCATTAGTTGCATTTTAGTTTACTCGAGGACGAGTAAAGGTTCGGTTTGGGGAGATTTGATACGTGCATATTGTATAGTCTTTTTAGCCTATTTTAGCACATATTTCCATGCATTCATGTACTGTTTATATAGTATTTTGCCCCCGAATTGGCTACTTTGGTTCGTTTTGTCTGTTTTGTAGAAATGAACGCGAAAGTAGTGAATCGTACCATTTTTCGTCCTTTTTGCATGCATTTTGAGGAGACGGGATTTTCCGGAGTGAGTTTCTGCATTGGGATGCGTGAAGGCACGGTTTACGAGGCAGTTGGGCACGAGTTTAAGCTGATTTGAAGGAAGAATATTCGATCGAGTGGTTTTATTACTCGATCGAATGGTTTCTACGTCATTGGTTGATCGATCAAGCACCTTTTTACTCGATCAAGAAGTGCTGAAAAGAGAAGTTACTCGATCGAGTAACTATTCTACTCGATCGAGTAGATTTTCTAGAGGTTTGCTCGATCGAGTGGATTTATTCTACTCGATCGAGTGGTTTGGTCTGGCGTGGGCTTTAATTAGCCCGTAAGCTTGTTTTAGCTTTTGGACTTAGTTTATTTTCTATTTAAACGCAACTTTACTAGGTCATTAGCTATCTTATCATCTATCAGTTTTAGCTTTCACAGTAAAAACATTAGGTTGCTTTTCCCTTCTTCACTGTAACTTTATTTTCGGGGTTATTTCGCTCGGATTTGCGTGTTCTTTACGCCAGATTCTCACGATTGTAATCTCTTTCTCCTTTCTTAATAATAATATTTCTTTCGTTTACTTTAATTCTTTGATTTGCTTTATTTAATTTCTGCCCTAATTCACTTTTATGCAATTTAATTATCGTTTTAATATGTTGAATGCTGGTTATTTATTTGCTGTTAGTTTTGATAGTATTAATAGCGATATGAGTAGCTAAATCTAATTCATGTTGGGATTAGGGGATCTACTGTAGAAACGTGACGATGTAGTGAATAATAGATGCATTAATTGTAAGATTCTGTCACCATAGCAATATAACTGTATTTATCGACTTAGTTGAGTGCACGCTTCTGAGTCACCTTTTTAATCTGGTTAAATTTAATCCTAGATCGGAAGATTGGACTAAATAGACTTGCTATGAACAGTAGACTACCCTGACGAGGACAGAAGTTAAGTTAGTGGAAGTTTAGGATAGAAAGTGGACCGAAAGGACCTTTCCATATCCGTCTCGCATTAATTTGTCTAAGTTGTTTACAGTTGAGTCACTGGACTACCGTAGTGAACCGAAATCCTGACATGTCCCTTCTTATTTGATAGTTTAATTCTATTTTTCTGCCTTTACTGCTCCTATCTCTGCTTCTCTTTCCTTTAAACCTTTATTTTAGAAAACCAATTTAAACAACCCCCCCCCCCTCATTTGTGACGTGACCAAATAGACGGACTTTTACAGATATCTTGCCTCCCTAAGGAGATCGACCTGACTTCCCTAGCTATATAGTTAGTTTAGTTAGTTTATTTTTGATAGGTACACGACAGCCCTGTCAGTAAAATTCAATCCATAACAATTAATTAATAACTCTCGTCTCCTTTGGGTTCGACCCCTACGTACTACATTCATTTGTTGTCTAGGGTATAAATATTATCTTTGCATAGGTGTACGATAGCCTATAAAATTTTGGCACCGTTGTCGGGGAGACGGTTTTGTTTGCTAATTAGTTGTTCAATTTTATCTTGTTTTATTTTGTCTCTGGGAACACTTGTTCCTTGGGATATTCTCACGGTTTTCTTGTAGTTTTAATGCCTATTTTGTAGGTAATAAAGCTTGGCCTTACATAATGAATTACGAATTCGTTCCACAACTTCAAGATGAGCCTTTTCCTGACTATATTGACCGATTCTACTACGTTTGCGATGGTCTCATCTCCATTGGACATGTCTTTGATGGGGATTACTTGGGTCATTTCGTGCTTGGTGGCATGGATTCTGATACCCGTGGATTGGCTCTAAAGTTGAGTAATGGCAGTCTCTACTACATGATTGGGCCGGAACTTTGGAATCTCTTAGATTTCATGGCTTCCGAATGTCGGGAATTAGCACGCCAATTCCATTATTGGCGCATCGAAGAGGAGCTTAAAGTGCTACAGGCTTTTTTGGAAAAAAATTGTCAAGAGAAACCGAGACGACGTGAGCCTATCTTCTCTCATTTTGCTTTTCTACCTCCTCAATGTGAGTCTTTTCAATCTAATGATTTTGAATTATTGGAAGATGATGATGATGGTCCTAATTTTTCTTTTAAAATTCCCCATAACATCACTCCGATTGACCATTTAGAGACTCATGACATTGACCTTGTAGTAGATGACACTCATGTCGTGGACGATGTTGGGCCCGTTTTTAATGAAAAGGACGAGGTTTTACCCAAGACCTTAGAACCCTTTACAAATCCTTCCATGGAGGATATAGTGGACCCATTAGAAGTAGATGGTGGATTATGTGACATTGAGGTTAATAGGGATGAAACCCCCAATTCCCCAAAGTCCTACCATTTAGAGTTTTCATACCACCCAATTGAGACCGTTTATGATGATATGTTATGCACTAACAATTTGTTTCATGGTCGTAACTCTTAAGCATGATGCTCCATCTCTTACTGACGAGTAGAGTGATACGGTGGTTCTCTTTGAAATCTCGGATGCGCATTTTGATAAGATTTATCCTACTTTATTTTTGATCTTTCAAGCTAATATATTATTAATTGCGTATATATGCTTTTGCATTGCCTATGCACAGGTATATGATTTGCTTCTAAGGGCATTGACGTGCTTTTTAGAGGACGATGGAGGATTCATTAGGAAAAAAACTAGTTTGTTTTTGTTTTATTTCAATTTTTCCGCAATTTAATGTTTTCGTAGAATTAGAAATAAAATTACTAGACTTGACGGTGTTTTGTTTTGTGATTTAAAGGTGAAAAATGAAGAAAAGGAGATTGCACGCTTCCCCATGCATGAAACCCCGTTCGGGGTCGTAACTTTCAACAATGGAGGAGCTAAAAGAAATGCGGAAAAAGTCAAAATTTGGTAAGATGTGGTCAACCCTGATCGTGGACGCAACTTTTTTCGAAAAAAAAAAAAAATTGCCTAATCACTTGCAAACATCATTCCTTCATCAAACTTTCAATTTTTGGCCCTTTTCTTGAAGTATTGATGAATGGAAGAGTCCCCCGTATCCGTTCTAGCTTGGGGGGAGGCTAGCAAGTCTAGTAAGTTTTCTTTGCTTTGCATTTTAGTTTATTTTCTCGCAACCCATTAAATATGACCTCTTGTCCTTCTTATTTATGTGCTTTGCGCCATTTTTATGGTTTAGTTAGGTAATTTGATTGTTGGGACATTGAGGACAATGTTATGTTTAGCTTGGGGGAGATTGCATTCGCATATTAGTTAGTTTGCATTTAGTTAGTATAGATTTAGTGAGAATTTTTGAAAAATTTGTGTGAATTTTTGCTTCTAATTATTTGCTTGTCCTACTTATGCCCTCTTGCATATCCTAATGATTGCTTAAGCTAATGATTTATTATTTTATGATGTGATAGTTGCTACATGGGAATGTCTTGATATAGTAGGTGGGAGATGGAAAATGAACCGAATAGGCTTGATCTTGACTATTGGCAAGCTACAAATTGGTAAGGTAGAGCCTCCTTAGACCGACGCATCCATATCCGGTGTCTCTTAGGTGAGTGTAGGTGTCTCCTTATGATGTGTGTTTCATCAAAACGCACAAATATGGTTCTCATGTCATCTCTTTATAAGCATGCATTCATTTGTTATAGCATTTTGGAGCCATTCACATGATATAATTGCCTTATTGACCCCTTCACAAACAATTTTCCTAGCTACATTATAATTTGCCTACCTTGTTGAGCTAGTAGCTTTATTTGGTTTTGTTTGGGTGCTCAATTGGGCTTTGCTTCGAAGTTTGGAAAATCATGTGAGCTTGGTCTTAATGCTCAATGAAAAAGAAAAAAAAGTGAAAAAGAAAGATGATAAAAATGATGAAAAAATGAGAATGAAAAGAAAGAAAGAAAAAAAAAAGGAATGAAAAAGCATGAAAAAAAAAGAGAAGTATGAATTGAAAGGAAAAAGAGAAGAAGAAGTTGATGTGAGAAACTCTCATGCATTATTTACATATTTTGGAGAGTTTACTTATGATTCAAATTGCAAATTGGGTTAGTTTTGGGATAGAGAATCCTTACATTTGATTGTTGCTAGCTTGACATTAGCTCCACAATCCATAATTCATTTGTTCCCCCTTCTTACCCATTACATATTGCCTTCTTCCTACCCATTTGGCCTCATTATCATGCTTGCATTTGATTGTTTTGGCTTACTAGTTTTGATTTTTTACCATATTAGATTGCGGGCACATTATTATAAGTCGAGGATAGTTGAGTGTTCATTTACAAAATTGTCCTTTCACATATAAAAGAGTTTGAGTGCCCCGGGAGAGTCCATAAGTCAAAAGATCATGCAAGAGCTTAAAGATTTATTTCAAGTTTTCCATGCTACGCCGTCATGTAAATCTCATCCATGTTTTGCTTTGTCCCTTGCCCATGTTGATTCGGGTTTTTAAATCATTATGCTTAGCTTGTTTTAGGGTATTGCATTTGATGAAATATGGTTTCTTGCTTGAGGACAAGCAAGGGTTTAGCCTGGGGGAGTTTGATAAGTGCATAATTTACATACTAATTTTACCCCTTAGATTAGCTCCATTTTATATGTATTATGCACTACCTTTAGTGTTTATGAGCTAATATTTGATTTCTAGTTCCATTTGTATGTTTTCTCATGCTTTTTAGGAAAATGAGCTAAAATGAGCTCAATTCTACTCAAGTACAAATACTAGAAGCATGAGCTAAGCTAAAGAAGAGATGATGGACCAACATGGAAGATGTTCATGGACTTGCATGGATAAAATGATGGATTAATTTGAAGAATTACAAATGCAAAGTCAAGCCCAAGTATAAAATCAAGTGTTAAAGCCCAAGTAGAAAAGATGGGAGAATGTCTTGGATGCTCAACTTTGGATTCTCATGGGATGCTAAATTGTGTGATTAACCAAAGGCTTAAAGATGGGATTAATGGCTCACATGGGATTCTCTAGGAAATTACTCAAGCATTTAAGAGAAAATATTTGGGGTTGACCCCTTGTATTTGCTCTAAGTTTCACCCCTCATTTCCTATATAAAGGGTGTAGACTCCAACACTTTTACACACCATTCACATACACAATTTCTCATATTTCTCTCTAAGTTTAGTAGTTATATTAGTTTAGTTATTAGCTTAGCTTAGTTTAGATTTACTTTATGTTATAAACATTTCAATACAATTTCCATTCAAGTTATATTCCAAAGTTTCATTTCAAGTTATTTCATTACAAGTTTTGTTCTTCCATTTCCATTTCCAATTGCAAAGTAATTTCTTATTCATATTTTCATTATGTTTTTATTTATCATTAGTTTAATTTATATTTCCACCATGTGTGGACATGGCCCACCTGCAGGTCCGGTTCGATCTACGGACGTGCAGCGGTCTTTTTGAAAGCCACGCTCGGCGGCGTAAAGATGCTTTCGACCGGATCGTTTTTAGATCGGTCGGTTTCGTCTCGGTAAGGGTCTCGAAATGATTAGAGATGTTCGGAGTCACCACCAAGCATTTGTGGGATGCCTGGAACCCGTTCGAATTCCACTTTATACCTCGGTCAAATCGAAGCACAAAGCAGCGTTTTGACATAGGTACTAAAGATAAGGAAATCGTCCCTCTTTAGCATCCTATCTCTAGAATGACTCTCGTACACCCTGGATAAGGTCGTCCACTATCCAAAGTTTCTGAGTAAGAGGTGAAGGTACGTATTGGGAAGCCCTTTAATCAGACACCCAATCCCGCCCGCGTTTAGCGGCCTCTACTAATCGATCTTGGTTGGTTGAATGCAAAAGTTGATAAAACGGTTTAAATGCATGAATGTGCATCCAATGATTTAAACCTAACATGTGAGAGCTTTCTAAGTCGGTTGATTTAATCCAAGTATCAAGTATAAGATGTCGAGTTGGATTACTGATTGATTTGCATGCAAGACGGAAATAAAACATCCATTTACCGTATTAGGTTTAGGGTGCATAACAAGATCCATTCGTCTTAGTAAGGCATTTTGCAAATGTGGTTTGAATAGTCATCTGATCCGTCCTATATCCGGGTTAACCGGAGTCGGGATCGTCCTAGACTAATGCTGGAAGGGAACAGGCCCTGTACCAGACGGCTATAAGAGGCGCGAGCCAGCCGGCGGTGTAAGGGGCCTCCCTCTGGTTTTGAAAATGAGAAAGAAAGGGCCTGCTTGAGGCGCGGGTTAGCCAACGGCTGTATGCCGTGTTCTGACTGTTTAGAAAACGTTATGAAACGTGTTGAAAATGGGTATTTGAACCCGGTTTGATTTTGAAAGGGTCGTTTAGACCGCATTTGTCGATTTGAAGAACTAGACTCGAATAATCATCATTATTTGATAATATTCGGTGTCGGGTTCGGTTTTGACAAGCTTGACATGAATAGTTTTGAAAATGATTATGGACTATTGTTTTAAGTCCATTTTGAATGTAATTAGTCGGTACTCATCATCGTACCCGGGTTAAAATCCGGCATGGTATGTATAACCAAGGATGACTTTGTGTTGGTGACTAATATGTTTGTTTGAAAATGTAAAGAAATGAAATAAAAGGCTTTAAAATACCTCTTAAATGTCATTAACCAAATATTATCACCGAAACACGGATTTAACCGTCATGGTATGAAGAACCAAGGGTGAAAAATGCTTTATGGTTAAAACATGTGAAATGAAACAAAAAGGTTTCGAAAATATTTGAAATGGTAAAAACCGATTACAAATATGAAAAATGGATTAAGGGAAATGACGAGAACAAACACGGTTGATCTCTGGTCTGAGCACCCCATTTAGACGCGAGCCTGTTGGCGACCTAAGGGGCTTCTACCTCAGACCAAAAATCAGTTTTGGCTCATTTATTCCATGTTTTGGTTCATGTTATGCATGTTTTAGCATGTTAAAGTCATGAAACAAATGAAAACATAATAAAAGAGGATTTTTACACCCTCATACTTACATGTTTGGTTATGGCGAGTGACCGAAGTAAGTGTAACAACTTGTTTGATCGGAAAAAACTCGGTTTAAAACCGTTTTGGTAAGTAAAAGAGTGTTTTAAAAGTTTAGTGATGGTGTAGTGGTCAAAGTGGTCGGACAAGTGATTTAATGCACGATGACGGTACCAAACAATGTGTAAGGCTCATGTTTATGATCGGTAGGTCGTAAACACGCGTCGGATTGTGACTTTAGAAGTCGAGTCGGGAATTTTAAGGGAGAAAAGAGGGGGCGGACACTCGCGTAACTCTCAAATGGGTGGCATTTGAGGGGTATTTATAGGAGAATGAGTGGTTGTGTGAGTTTTGAGCGACGTGGCCACCTGGGCTGCTCAAAGAGGCGCGAGCCATGCCGCGGGTCTTCGAGTTGTGTTGTCACTATCACAACAAACGCAATCATGATTTGTTCTATCCTAGGTTTTGTAGTCACATGTTTGGTACTTGACCATTCATGAATCCGGGAAAACTGAGCATAGAAGGCTTTGAGATATTTTGTTTTTGTGTTTGACTCGGTTTGACTCGTTGTTGGAGTCGGGATTTGAATTTTCGAGTCGGTTTTTGGTCCGGTGTCGGTTTTGACTCTAGTTAGTGTCATTGCGACCCCGTCGTCATGCATTAAACACTCCAGGTATTTTTGAAATGTTTTGAAATGTTTTGTTTTCGAAATCGTTTTAAGTTTTCCGACGTAAAGTTGTACACAAACTGTCGATCAAACGCTGCGATCCCAAAACATGTTGTAGTCCGATAATCATCGGGTGTTTGTTGGAGTCTCCGAAGATACTGGGTATCTACAGAGCCCCCACTTTGACTGAGGCTTGGACAGGGCGAAAGTCAAAGTAGAGTCTCCAGGTCAATCGAAGATTACGACCTGAAGACCCAAGCGACGTCGAGGCGGCTCGAAAGGATTCGGGCCAAGGACCTGCCGTCGGGAAGGGCGACGCCAAGGCGACTCGAGAGTACGAGTCCAGGACCTATCGTCGGGAACATTTTAGAGTCTATCGACTGTCCGTGCGGGTCATTTAAAGTCCATTAGACTACGTATGAAGGCTCGCCAGCCATAAGAAGGAGTCATACCTGAGGCATCTTCGGATATGTCTTTGCATGGTTGCGGAAGAATGCTCGCCAGCCAAGGTAAGAAAATGTACCTGAGGCATCTTCGGGATGTATCCTTGAGAGGTTGCGGACAAAGGCTCGCCAGCCATGGTGCGTATGTGAGGAGGGCTCGCCAGCCGTGGCGCGTTGTAAGTCTCGCCAGCCGCGGCGCGTTGTAAGGCTCGCCAGCCAAGACAAGGAAATGTACCCGAGGCATCTTCGGGATGTGTCCTTGAAAGTTTGCGGACAAAGGCTCCCCAGCCATGGTGCGTACGTGAGGAGGGCTCGCCAGCCGCGGCGCGTTGTAAGGCTCGCCAGCCGAGACAAGGAAATGTACCCGAGGCATCTTCGGGATGTGTCCTTGAAAGGTTGCGGACAAAGGCTCGCCAGCCATGGTGCGTATGTGAGGAGGGCTCGCCAGCCGCGGCGCGTTGTAAGGCTCGCCAGCCGAGACAAAGAAATGTACCCGAGGCATCTTCGGGATGTGTCCTTGAAGGGTTGCGGACAAAGGCTCGCCAGCCATGGTAAGGAAATGTACCCGAGGCATCTTCGGGATGTATCCTTGATGTGTTGCGGACAAAGGCTCGCCAACCAAATGTGACGGTCGGTTAATGGACCATGGGAATAGCCGCGTCGAATGGGCTTGTTTTGAAAGTAGCGAACTCGTGATGTCGCTGGGGAAATAGCGAGTATGGATTCTCACTATCACTATTTTTAGGATGAGCGGGTTTCGCGAGGAAGCCCCCTGCTGGCATTTGAAGGAATAGTGAATTTGGAATTTTCACCATTCGGTTTGAATTTGCAGTGGCGGTCTCGATTGCCGTTTGTCTTAATTTTGAAAGGAAATAGCAAATTTTAAGTCTACTATTACGTTTGAAGGGACGGTTTATGTGCCGCCGTTGACATTTGGAAGAAATAGCGAATGTGGAATCTTCACTATTGATTGAAGTGACGGTCTATGTGCCGCCGTTGACATTTTGACAGAAGTGGTGAATTTGGAATCTGCACTATTGATTGAAGTGACGGTTTACGTGCCGCCGTTGATATTTTGACAGAAATAGTGGATTTGGAATCTTCACTATTGATTGAAGTGACGGTTTATGTGCCGCCGTTGACATGTGTGGAGAAAATAGTGGACTTCCATTTCCAACTATTATTTTGAAATTAATGGTTTTGACCGACGTTGCTTGAAATAGCGATTTTTGAATTTTCGCCATTATTTTTTTAGTTGGCGGTTTTGATCGCCGTTTGCTTTGCAATTTTTGAAAATAGCGAATTTGAATATTCACTATCTGGTTTTGTTTGCTTTCGAGGAGATGACGACATTCAATATCGTCAACGAAAATTTGGAATTTGTCATGGGAAATTGGGCCAAAGCCCAAATTTTGCTGAAAAAGAAAAGGGGAGGCCTGGTTTAGGCGCGAGCCACTTGGCGATGCAAGCCGGCTTCCCTATTTTGTTAAAAAAACGCAAGGTTGAGTTGCGGATGAATATTCATCTTCAACCTCAACAATCTCGCAAAATCGCCATTAAAGGACCTTCTAGCTTGCTTTCTTCCATGCCATTGTCAACAAATGTCATCTCAAGGTAAGTATTCCCTCTTGAATCTTTTCAAATTTGTCGATTTTAGCTTGATTAAATTAGGGCGAAATTTTGCCGTAAAAATCGAATTGGGCGTTTTTGATTGAGCCAATTTCGGGTGAAATTGATGTTTGCATTAGGTTAGAAACCTGTTTAGGAGTATAGGGGTGCTTTTAATTTGCATTTTGGTCCCCGTTCCCGCTCCCTAGGCTCGAAAAACATGATTGAGGCGAGAAACCGTCTTATTTCACAATGCCAAGTTTATTTGCTTGGGTAATGGGTCCCACTAGGTTGCATTGTAGTTGGGAAAACCCGTGTTTGCCATTTAAGGACCTTCATTGGATATTTTGTGGGCAAAATTGAATTTTTGCCTTTTGCGACGGTCTTACGTCTGACAAAATAAGCGCCTGTTTGGGCTTGAATTGAGTCAGTTTGCCTTAAAATGGACCTTATTGGTATCTTAGGTCACCTTGAGGCGTGATAGAATCACGTTTGCCTTTTTGCGGCCGTTTTTGGACTTTTGACCGGTTTGGGGCTCATATTAGCGTATGAATTGCCTTTTTGAACTGTAGAAAAATCCCCATTGTGTCGGGACTGTATTTTGGGTTGTTGGCAGACCTTGTATGGGTCTTGAAATGCCGTTTTTGTGGTTTTGACTCGTCTTTTGCTTGACAAGAGGGGTGAGTCGTCTTTGTTTGTGAATGGTTTGGGGGTGGGATTGCCCCTCGTTTTTTGTATTGCAGGTTGTTTTTTTGTTTTTGGGTTTATCCATTTCATGCCGTCGTAATGCCGAAATTTCGGCTGACGTTTTTTGTTTGTAGGAGAGTGTTCGGAGCAGGCCGGGTTCATGGCTGCGACTTTTGAGGAGTTGTTCGGGCCGGGCCCGGGTAGTACTCCGGTTAGCACGCCCGCTGTGATCGTGGAGGACATTACTTTGGAGGAGAGACCTCCTGAGCAAACTGTTGGGGCCTCAGGGGCCGTCGAGGAGCGTGCAGAGCCCGTTCTTGGGGCTGTTAGTGCCGGTAGAGCTCAGACTAGGGCTGAGGCGGGTACCTGCGGGAGGAGGGTTTCTTCGAGGGAGCGACGTCCTCGGGGGACTAGGCGGACGTTGCGGGATGTCAACAGGGTCGTTGACATGGGCCTTGTCCACCACGTTGAGTCTCGCGGTCATAAGAGGCGGAGAGCAGAGACAGCCCAGGATGATGTTGACGTCGCGAGTTTCAGAGCCAGACGAGTTACGGCCCCGCGGGGGTTGCTTTTACGGGCGGCGCCAGAGTGGGCTGAGGGTTTCGACGGTAGCCAGTTGTTGCTTCGACTAGACCGACACCTTTCCTACCGTGCTCACGAGGGCATGGTGAGTCGCGTTCCCCGGTTGGAATTTGTCATTCATTTTTGAAGTGTCGAGCCTAAATAGGCATTCTGATGTTGTCTGTTTTTGATTTCAGGAGATCGGCACCATGAGGACTTTCTCTGGCTACTCTACCTGCTTGGGCCTCTACGACGTTCTTCGAGCCGGGTCGAGGGCGTTAATAGAGAGGTCGGCGTTTGGGCCGTTGGTGGCCACTTGGCGGGACATTCACAGGTCCTCGATTAGGTCGAACCTGTGTTTGATTCGCGCCATGTTGGACCGGTACTGGGACATGACGTCGTCGTTCCACATGGAGTTTGGGGAGGTTGGCGTGACTCTGGAGGACTTTGCCATGATGTCCGGCCTTCCCTGTGGTGAGCTGCCCATTGAGTTTACCGCGACTCCGGAGAGAGTGTCCTCTCTTGCGGTCACTACTTTGATTGGTACTGCTTTGCCGGAGCCTTCCGACGTCACTCCATACCTGGTTGCGAGTTCTTACGTGAAGGACCACTTCACTGAGAGGGTGGCAGGTGTTGTTCCGGCGCTGTTGGCGAGCCCGGAGGCAGAGGCTGAGGCCGACGCGAGGGAGGCGCGGCTGTGGTTGTGGTATTTCTTGGGTGCCACGTACTTTGGCGACAAGGGCGAGCGCTTGTCGACCAAGGTGCTTCCTCTTCTTTCCGACCTTGACGCTTTGGGTCGGTTTGACTGGGTTACGCCGGCTTTGGCGAGTTTCACCCGGTACTTGCACGCGGCGGTTCGTCCGGAGACAGTGGGAGCGGGGAGTGCTCCTGCTCTGGTTGGTCCCGGCCTCATCTTTGAGGTACGAGTGCTTTTTTTTGGTAGTTTTTCTTTTTACTTTGATTTTGATTTTGACTTTGGCAATTTTTGAGAAATTGGCAAATTTGTGTTTGTTGTGTTTGATTACATGCTTGGTTGTATGCTTACTTCACTCCTCTGCGTCCGGGTACTACAGGCGGTGTTCCCTCGGCTTACTCTGCTGTGAGGGGTTGGACGGTGAGTCGGAAGAGGTCGACTAAGTCGACCTACGAGGACTGCAGGCGTCGCGTGAACAAGCTTCGGATTGCTGATGTAAGTTCTTGCTCTCTTCCTCTTCTCCTTTATAGAGTTAGATAGAGATAGGATGACTAGGTAGCTTATGAAGCCCCCAGTTAGCTGAGTAGCTTGGTTTTTATTGCACTTTGTCGGGCGGCCTTGGGAGCACTACACGGGTGTGCCGGCTGCCGTCACGGAGCGTTTGCGACCTCGCAGCTCCCTGCGCCTGTACCTGGAGACGGCGATTGAGCCGGTTTGGTACTTGGGCGAGCGTCTAGTTCGCCAATGCTTTACCGAGACTTTCGTCGTGCCGGTTGACCCGCTTGGGTGTTGTTCCAGGAGTCGACTCCTGATAAGGTTGAGGAGCACCTTTACGGTCGAGGAGGTGAGGAGCTGTTGCTGCGGGACGCCGACTACGACACCTTTTGGTTGTCGAGGCTTGCTTGGTACCCGATCGAGGTATGTTTTCCTCTTTTCTTTGTTTTCATTGCCTCCCTTGATAGGAGGGTTTGTCATTTTTCATGTGGATCCAAATGGCGGGAGTCGACCCGATGAGGACTCAGCCCACTTTCCCAACGGAGACCACTTTTCGGGGGTCGGGTGGCGAGGAGCTTCGGTTGCGCTTACGGAGCCCGCGGTGGCCGAGGTGGCCGATCTTTGCGCATGGAGTGGAGGTTGACTTTTCGAGGGTGAGTTCGTGACTTGAACACTTTCTCCAATTATACTTTGCCTTGTATTGAAGGACATTTTTGTTTTGTAGGTGACGACTGTTAGTCACCAGAACTTGTGGCGGATGGCTAACCGCTGGAGAGCGTTTGCTGGTGATCTGGCTACGAGGGAGGCTCGGCTTTCCCAGGTACGTTTTGTGTGTTGCTTTTGTATATTTAGTGTTGTATTTCACGTTTTTAGATCTTGAGGATCTGTTATTGTGTTTGGCAGGGCACAGCGGATCCGGTGGAGCTTGCTCGGGTCCGTGCTGAGTTGGAGGCAGCCAGGTCGACGATCGCAGGCCAGGAGCTGGGGATCATCCGTCGGGACCAGGACTTGAGGCATCATGAGGACGAGCTGCGGAGTCGAGACGCGGAGATTGCCTCTCTGAAGGCTCAGTTGGCTGCAGCGGAGGAGCTTCACATCGAGATGGAGCGTGAGACGCTGTAGAGTTCCCCGGAGAGGGAGTCTGAGCTGGTGGTGGTGTCTGCGTTGGCGGCGACTCCTAGTGAGACCAGGACTGGTCCGACGGGAGACGTCGAGTAGCGGTTGTAGTTTGTCCGTGTCTTGGACTCTTGTTTGTAGATATTTACATTTTGCGTGAGGCGGTTTGTATATATGTGTTTTTGGATTATGGTTCGTTTTGTGATTTTTGGCTTTTTTGTGTTGTGTTTCGGAGGAGCGCTTGTCGGCTGTTGATTCTCCTTTTGTTTTGCACCAGTTCCTGCATCGTTAGTGTAGAAAAACAGGCAACAGATAGCACATACGCATAAACGTAAACACGTAAAAGCATTTGATTGAAAATCACGTAAAGCATTTGTTTGGAAATCAAAATTAACCAAGATGACTTGAAGTTAAAATTGAAATTTTGAAACGAATTTTGAAAATTCCGTGACAAAATTGTCATGTTTGGAATTCAAAAGGAATTAATTTGAAAATTTGAGCAATTAACTCGTGTCGTGAATTAAATTGCATCGAAATTTTTGAAAATGGACTCGAAAAATTCAAACTCAAACCGTCAGGAAAGAATTTAGGAAAGGATTTTTGCGAGTATATTTGGCTTTTGAGGTCAAGACTCGGATTTGTGAGTGCTTGAATTTTTTAGGAAAATTGATGTCGTGTTATCAATTTTCGATTTTGATTTTTGTTTTGCGAAAAAGCGAAAAATTTTCGGAATTTCGACTGACATGGAAACGATCCGTCGCGGATCGGGGCGACTAGCCCTTCCCCCTTTAAAAAAAGAAAGAAAAATCCGTATGTTTAAAGCTGCGTCATGAAAACCGTGTCGGATTTCGTAAAACGCGAAAACAAGGAAATGTGAGCGTGAAGAAACACAAAATTTCCCAGATCATCCCGAAGAGGCGCGAGGTTCCTGGCGGGAGGTTTGAGGTGTCAGGAGAAAACACATGTTGAAAGAGACAAGTCAACAGCGGGAATCCTGAGAAAGCCTCAAAGAGGCGCGAGCTGCTCGGCGATGGAAGCCGGCTCTCCTCTTTTTCTGAAAAATGCGCTGATCATTTCGTATAAATAGAGACGTTTGCGCTTCATTGTTTCATCATCTGAAACACAAAAACATCTCTACAAAACCTCCTCTTCTTCCACAAAAATATTTTATGGATGCTTTGGAGAACGCATTACGACAATGGTACCGGGATTTATCGCCTCCCGAGAAGTATCAACTCGATTGCATGGGAGTTAGTCAATTGTTGGTGCTTCGTCAAGTCAAGGTGCAACCCTCGTTTCATGAAGCGTGTTCTCGGTTTTGGGATTCGAAACATCATGTTTTCGTTTTCCCGAAAGGCGAGCTTTGTCCTCTTGCCGAAGAAGTTGGAGTCATTGGTGGGTGGCCGGGTTGTGCTCTGGTGCTTCCTCCGACTCGGTTGTGCTATAAGGAGAAATTCCGTTCCATGTTGGGCTTGTCAACAAGCCAAGTCAACTTTCTTCTTGCTCCACATGGTGTGGATATGTTGGCTCTTATCAACATCTTCTCGAATCGGTTAGATGCTAATGTTTCAGAGGTGGCTAGGAGAAGGGCTCTTGCATTTTGCCTTGTCCATGTGTACCTCTTTGTTGATGTCTTGAAGAAGGAGGGGCCGAGATGCCATGATAGTATGACCCTTATCCATGTGATTGAGCAAATGGAGCATGGTAGAGATCCATCATGGTTGGTGCTTGGAGAGATTACCCAAGCTTTGGACAAGGAAGGCTCTTGTGGAGAAGCTCCCTCTTTTGGATCGCCAAGGATCCTCCAAGTGTGGCTATTGGAGAGGCTAAGGTATGTAGAGCCTCCGGTTAATCCTTCTTCTTATTCCTTCCGTCATCTTACCATGAGGAAGAAGTTGTACCCGGATAGTTTTGCTTCCACCGAGGCCTATTGGGCCGCAAGATTGGCGGAGGAGGGTGGTCCTCATATCCGTTGGGTGGTGCCGTGGTGGCACTTGAGGTCCTTCACGGGGTTGCCCGCTTCGGGTGCTAGTCCTCGTTCTTTAATGGTTGTGGGTTTGAAGGTTGTTTCCTTCATTTATCCCGAAAGGCTCATGAGGCAAATGGGGCGTCAACAAAAGGTGCCCGCTCAAGATACTCTTGTCCAAGAGAATGTTTTTCGGAACTCCGAGCTCGTGGAGTTCTTTGAGAGGTGGTGGGCCACTCGGCTGTTTTGGGAGGTGCCAAACCCCGTTGCCACGACATGGGTGACTCCCGCTTATGTCAAGTGGTCACGCGCTCCGTCCTTGGAAGAGAGATCCAAATTTCATAAGGACGAGGTTGTAGACTTGAAGTACCGAGAGGTTGGTAAGGCCAACCGTGCCTTCTTTGAGGAGTATGTTGATGGAGCTACTCCCGATGTGATGAGACCACCGAAAAGGAGGAGTTCCGGCCCCAAGAATATGGTGGGCCGTGCATTGGCTCGTCTTGGGTCGAACATGGGGTCTTGTGCTAAACCGGAGGCCATTGCCGTCTTATATCCGTTTAGGATCCGTTCCGAGGAAGAAGTCCATGCTAGGCGGGTCAACAAGAAGAACAAGGGGAAGATGTACCCCGAAGGAAAAGGGAAGGGTAGAATGGAAGAGTTAAGACCTCCATTACCCACTTTATTATTATGTTGTATTATTGTTGTGAGTTTTTATTATGTTGTACTAGCTAGTTGTTGTGTGTTTTGTGCTAGTTTTATTATGTGAGGTGTGTTAGTTGACACCTTAGCTTTGACAAGTTGTAGACTCGTCGAGCTCTATTTGTTGTTGAAATTGTAATCCCTCCCATTATTAATTAAATAAGAGGATTGCTCGTGTCGAAAGTTGTGAACGCTTGTTTCTTCCATCCATTTGGTAAGGGCAATTCGATTTGAATCGTCCTCAGCATTTGCACTTGGGAAAGTGGTATTTTGTGGAAAGGGAGAAAGGCTCATTTTTGTATTTTTGTGGGATGGTTTTCCCTTTTCTCCTTTTTGGAGGTTGTTTGTATGTGGGGATGGTTATTTTTGATTGTGGGAATGGTTGAATCCTTCTTGTGTAAGGAAGGACTGCCTACGTATTCACCTGAAGAGGTGAAATCAAACCATGATCGTAGTTCGAAATGTTTTGTGAAGTTGAATTGGGTTTTGTGGTTGTATCCCTCAAGCATAGGAGGGACTGCCTACGTATTCACCTGAAGAGGTGAAATCAAACCATGCTCCTAGTTCAGGGGGTTTGTTTTTGTAGTGCAAATGGACGTTGCCTTCGACAGATCAAAGGACATTCGAAACGGGCAAGGTGCCGCAGCTTAGACTCGATAAAACATGCAATTTCAAATCAGAACATATTGAGGAACTTGACTTGAAAAGGGTTGAGGTTGGTGCTAGTTGTAAAACTAGGCTAGGTTGTTGGTTGATGGGGTTCAAGGGTAGTATTTCGTGAGTTGGTCTAGGTTGGTCGGGTTTGTAAAGTCCTCCCCGTCTAGGTCACTCAGTCTCACTGCGCCCCCCGAAAGTATTTTCTTGACCAGGTATGGCCCGGCCCAGTTAGGTTTGAATTTTCCCCTCGGATCAACGGGTAATGGTGGTCGAACTGACTTGAGGACCAAGTCGCCCTCCTGGATGTTTCTGGGTTTGACCTTCTTGTTGAATGCCCGTTGTATACGTCGTTGGTATAGCTGGACGTTGTGCAAGGCGTTGAGTCGTCGTTCGTCTAGAAGAGTGAGTTGTTCGTACCTTCGACGGGTCCATTCTGCCTCAGGGACTTGACTCTCCAGTAGGATGCGTAGAGAAGGGACCTCTAACTCCACCGGTTGAACCGCCTCCATACCGTATGCTAGGTAGAAGGGTGTGGCGCCTGTCGGTGTTCGAATGGAGGTTCGGTATCCCAGAGTGCGAATGGGAGTTTGCTCGGCCAATCGCGGTAGTTGTCTTGCATTTTCTTGATAATGGTAACAAGAGTTTTGTTCGCTGCCTCCACCGCTCCGTTGGTTTGGGGACGGTAGGGGGATGATCGATGTCGTTTGATCTTGTATTTGTCCAGCAAGGCTTTAGTTTCCGCCCGAAAGTGAGAGCCTTGATCGCTGATGATTTCATGGGGTACCCCATATCGGCAGATGATGTTGTTTTGGATGAACTTGGCCACTTGCTTGGCGGTCAAGACTGCATATGACTGCGCTTCCACCCATTTGGTGAAGTAGTCGATGGCGACGAGGACGAAGCAATGCCCCTTGGTGCCTATCGGGTTGACTTTCCCGATGATGTCGATGCCCCAGGTTGAGAAATGCCAGGGTGATGTCATGGTGTATAAAAGGGATGGTGGTATGTGTTTTATGTTGGCGAAGATTTGGCAATTGTGGCAATGTTTGACGTAGTTACGGCAATCATCTTCCATGGTTGTCCAGTAGTAACCTAGCCGCATGATTTTCCGTGTAAGCATCATTGCATTCATGTGAGGGCCACATTCTCCGTCGTGAACCTCTCCCATGACTTTCTTGGCTTTGTGATGGTCAATGCAAAGGAGGAGAATTCCTTGGGGTGTTCTTTTGTAGAGTTTATTTTGGTTTATCACGAATTGTGACGCAAGTAAACGGATTGCTCTTTGTCCTCTTTGATCAGAGTTGGGAGGGATCGCTCCTTTTCACGACACATAGGGGCATTAATGTCATATCGTCAGGTATGTTGACGAGCGCGGCAAGTTTTGCCAGGGCATCGGCAAATTGATTTTCCTCTCGTGGTAGATGGAAGTAGTCGACTTGGTCGAAGAACTCGGCCTCTTGACTGATCTTCGCTTGGTAAGGAGCTAGGCTGTCAGATCGGATTTTCCATGATCTTGATACCTGATTGATGATGAGTGAGGAATCGCCGTGGACCCTCAATCTCTTGATGCCAAGTGTGATGGCAGCTTGTAGGCCGATGAGACATGCTTCATATTCAGCGGCATTGTTGTTGACGGCGAAGTCTAGCTTGACCGAGATCGAAACATGTTCTCCCTCTGGCGAAATTAGAAGGATTCCTACCCCAAAGCCTCTCAGATTAGATGCACCATCAAAGTATAGGTCCCATGCGTCGGAGTCAGCACAAAGGATGTCTTCGTCGGGAACTGACCATGTGTCGGTCGTTGGATCCTCGCTAACGGGATTTTCTGCTAGGAAATCGGCAACTGCTCTTCCCTTGATAACCTTGAGGGGTACGAACTTGAGGTCAAACTCGGACAGCATCAGTGTCCACCTAGACAGCCTTTCGTTTAGTATGGGTTTTTTGAAGATGTATTTGACTGGGTCCATCTTGGAGTAGATGTGGACCGAGTAGCTGAGCATTTAATGTTGCAGCTTCTTTGTTGACCAAACTAGGGCAAGGCATGTCTTTTCCAGTTGGGTATACCTCGTCTCGTACTCAATGAACTTTTTGCTAATGTAGTAGATGGCTCGCTCTTCGTTGCCAACTGTTTGTGCTAGCATTGCTCCCATGGCTGTGTTGGTTACAGTCAGGTATAGGGATAGAGGAATCCCCGGTTGAGGTGGCATGAGGACAGGAGGTTTGGATAGGATTTCCTTTATCCTGTCGAACGCCTTCTGACAGTCGTCGTCCCAATCGGTGTGATCGGAGGCGCGAAGCTTCTTGAATATCGGTTCACAAATCATAGTGAGCTTGGCGATGAACCGGCTGATGTACTGGACCTGACCGAGAAATCCCCGAATCTCCTTCTCGTTCTTAGGCCGAGGCATTTTTTGAAGGGCTTTGATTTTGGTTGGATCAATAATCTCAATGCCTCTTTTGCTGACGACATGTCCCAAGAGTTTTCCGGAGGTGACCCCGAATGCACACTTCTGAGGATTTAGTCTCATGTTATATCTCCGCATACGAGCGAAGAATTTCCGGAGGGCATTAATGTGGCCGTCCCGTTATTTTGATTTGACGATCATGTCATTGACATATACCTCTACCTCCTTGTGCATCATATCATGTAGGAGAGTGGTAGCGGTTCTTTGATAGGTTGCTCCGGCATTGATGAGGCCGAAAGGCATGACCGTGTAGCAATATGTACCCCCACTGTGTAGTGAACGCAGTTTTGTGCATGTCTTCCTCAGCCATTTTAATCTGGTTGTACCCGGCATACCTGTCCATGAATGATAGGAGAGCATGTTCGGCAGTGTTGTCTACCAGAATGTCAACATGTGGCAAAGGGAAGTCGTCTTTTGGACTTGCCTTGTTCAGATCCCTGAAGTCGACGCAAACCCGAATTCGTCCGTCTTTCTTTGGTACCATCACAATGTTGGCCACCCAGTCAGAGTATTCGGACACTTTGATGAACCCAGCCTTGAACTGTTTGTCCACCTCTTCTTTGATTTTTAGGGCCCACTCAGGTCGCATCCGGCGTAGCTTCTGTTTCACAGGTTTAGCCCCGGGTTTGGTGGGTATCCGGTGTTCTGCAATTTCTCTGTCAATCCCAGGCATGTCTCTGTAAGACCAGGCGAACACGTCCTTGTATTCGTGGAGGAGGTCAATGAACTGTTGTCTTTCCAAGGGGTCCAGGGTTGTCCCTATCCTAAGTTCTTGAGGTGTATTGTTGGTTCCTACGTCAAATTCCTCATAATCATTCAGAATCGCATTGCAGTTAAATTGAGACGAGTCATAAGCAAACTTAGCGTTCATTAAGTTGACACGAGCGAAAAGCTCGGAGAGCACAGACATCTCGTGGTCAGTCAGAGGCGACACGACAGAGGAAGTGGCCCCGGGAACAGGCTACAGGTTATCACCTTTCATTGGAGTGGGGGTGACCCTAGTAGACTCAGCCTCTAAATCAGCCACGACTTTGTGATAAAACAGTGGGAAGGGGACCTTGACTGGGACATCTGGAGTGTTAGGAGCTATAACAGACTCTGACTCCGACTCGGACTCAGACTCGGATCCTTCATCACTTCCCTCCTTGAACATAGGGCCTTCTCCAGTTGTGATCCTGAGAATGCGGCCTTGGCGGTCGGTCCACTTGATGGTCTTCCTCCAGCCCTGAGTGGCTTTCACAGGGTCAGTATCGGAGATCAAGGCGGTTGGATCAAATTGATTGTCTTTCAGGGCGATGTTGATGATGTTCTCATAGTCGAAGCGTTTGATGTTATCTTCCCCAAAGAGTAGTGTGACAGCTTGTCCGTCAAGGCATGGTGACGGTTTGGACTCGGTTGATGCAGCTTCGATGTTGTCGGGGATGAAGTAGCAGTCCTGGAAGACTTCCACTCCCGGGTATCTAGCCCTGGCCACAGAGTCATAGATAGGCTCCGGAAAGCCGTGGTAGTTCAGACTCTCTCTCGGGGACAAAGTATCCGTTGAGAGTCAGGTGGTAGGGACAGAGGATAACCCCGTGCTTCTTGCATTTACGGATTAGGAGGTTCATCTCCTGGATGTCTTCATTGGTAGGTTCGTATCCCAGCCCAAAGGGAATGTTGGGGACCTTAGCCTGTTTCAAGGGAGGCAATGGGCCTTTTAGCGGATTGAGTGGCAAACCCGGGAAATAACCGTGACGCATCATGATACGGTTGATCGTGAGGTTGGCGAACGGGTCACATTCAGATGTTGTTAGTTCATCAGTTATGGTGTTCACGGCTTGGAAACCCTACATTTCATTGTCGTCCTCCTCAATGGCTTAGGAGGCTACCCCTCTTCTCATGACTACTTTGATTGGGGAAGCGGGGATCGTGATCGTTTTCCCGTTGAAGGGGACCCTGATCTTTTGGTGGACCGTTGAGGTGACCGCCTTGACGGCGTGGATCCAGGGACGTCCCAGGAGCATGTTGAAGGATGCGTCGAAGTCGACCACTTGAAAACTGGTTTGTCTTTCTAGTGGCCCGGTTGCGACGGCTAGAGTGATAAGCCCAGCGACCTTGCGACGAGTGCCGTCGTAGGCGCGTACTCCTTGATTCGTTGGGATTAAATCAGATTCCTTAATACCCAGCCTGTGGGCAGTTTTGAGAGGGATGACATTCGCGGCGGAAGCGTCATCCACAAGGACCATTGGTACATTCTTTTGGAGGCATTGCACAGTGATGTACAGGGCCAGGTTATGGTTGGCTCCAAACAGGGGGATATCCTCGTCGGAGAAGATGACCGAGTTGCTCAGATCAGGGGCGTCTCTTGTCATGTGTGCCACTATTTCTTCTGGGGAAGAGATGGAGGGCACGGTTAATTTTCCCAAGGCCTGTAGCAGGGCCTGCCGATGCTCAAAAGACGTTGCGATCAGTTGCCAAATTGAGTTCTCGGCCTTTGCTTTCTGAAGTTGTTTCAGTATTGAGTTCTCAGGAGCCTTTGGTTGAGTGTCCGCTTCCGGGACGATTTGGTCATTCGTTGTTGGAACGGTCGTTGGGTTGCTCGGATTCTGATAGGGACGTCCGGACCGGGTGAGATGTCCGATTTCCTTCGTCCGCTTCTCCTTTCCTGGGACGACATAGACATCCTCAACGTCATCCCGCCATATGTCGTTAATTTCAGGGTCTCGAGGATACCTCGGAGGGGTATTCCTCGGTGGGTAGTTCTTGTGGGGAATATTTTTGTGAGGGCGATTTTTGTGGGGGTAGTTATTTTGAGGGTAGTTATTTTGAGGGTAATTCTCGTGCAGGTGGTTATTTTGAAGATGATTTTCATGGGGTCTATGCCAGAATGGTCGCGGGAGCAATCCATCCTGGGGTGGGTAGTTTTGAATGCTTGGGAAATTCTCCCTCGGACGTGGTGCCGGGGGATTGAAGATGAGTCGACGGTAGGCGTCGTCGAGTCGGGTGATTCTCTCAGAAAGGCTGGCAATGGCCTCCTCAACTTGCTGAAACATAGTGAGCATAGTGGCAGCACTGAATACGAACACTCCGTCTGAAGGGTCCTTTTCCAGAACATTCACCTCGTCGTCAATTGGCAAGATGAGATGAGAGCAGCCTAGGGTCGGCTCATCGTTAGAGATGGCGTGAATTCCCAGAGGATCCGTCTTGTTGTTTGGCTTAGTTGGTGGGGGTATAGGCAAATCTCCCTTCTCAATCATGTCTTGAATGAGGTGCTTGAGTTTGAAGCAATTTTCGGTATCATGCCCTTTTCCTCGATGATACTGGCAGTAGGCGTTGGAGTTCCAAAATCGGGACTTCTTGGCATCGGTTGGATCCGGGGTGGGTCCGATCGGTTGTAGCTTCCCTTGGTCTATGAGCCTTTTTAGGGCACTTGCATAAGTCGACCCTATGTTGGTGAACACTCTCTGGGGGCGTTCAATTTTCTTGGCAGATGGTTCGACGAGGTTAACCTCATCAATCTTGTTTGTCTGACCGTAAGGGCGAGATCCGGTTGAGGTGGATCCTTGATAACCCCTGCCGGTGGTCTTTGCTAAGACACCCTTTCGGAGGTCGTCCTCAATACGTGTCCCCAGAATCTGCAGATCTTGAAAAGTTTTGATATTTTGATACCTCAGCAGGTTGGCATAAACCGGGCGGAGGTTGTTGACAAATTTCCCCACCAGAGTTGATTCACGCGACTTCGACCAACCCGAGTACTCACCCTCCTCCAACGGGTTAGGAACTCAGTGAATCCTTCCTTGTCGTTTTGGGTTAGCACCTCGAGAGTACGGCTGTTGGCCTGGATCTCGACATTGTCGGCATACTGTTTGGCAAACTCAACTGCGATCTCATCCCAGGTGGTAAGGTTTTTCAGGTCCAAGGAGTAGTACCATTGGCGAGGAATCGGCTCCAAAGAGGATGGGAAGATCTTGGTAAAAAGTTCATGTTTGACCCCCTTAATGGCCATGTAGTCTTTGAAAGCACGGATGTGGTTGAGTGGGTCCTCCACTCCCTTGAACTTAGGCACATCAGTCAGGGTGAAGTTGTCGTGCTTGGTCCCCAACAGGTTCGAACCTTCGGTTATTTTCAAGGTGGATGTTGTTACCCCGGGCTAGGAGTTGTTCTTCCAGAAGTTTCAGCCTCTTCTCAGTCTCAGTTAGAGGTGGGGTATTATGTTCCCCAATTTCCTTGTTCTCCAGGGCGTCGATACGGGTCTCGACGCGGTCCAGGGTGACCTTAAGAGCAGTAAGAAGGCTGGCTAGCTGATCAGTTGTGACATCTCTGTTGTTATCAATGTTGTTGTTGGACGAAGCTGAAGACGGGGCCATGGCTCTGAGGTAGAAAAATGGCTCACATTAAAACTCAATCCGACACGGTTCCATGATTGAACGCAGACAACATAGAGGGTGACTCAACACCAAGATCCGACTCAACAAGACGAGGGTGACTGTGTGTGGTCCCTCGGTGCTGACTCGATTTATGACGTGAGGGTGTTTGACCGAACCTTTGACACGAGTCCAACATGACGGCGTGACGCCATTGGACGGGTCTCGTGGTGAGATGACTCATAAGTAAAGACCCATAAGTACGTTTGCTTTGACTCGATAGACACGAGGCGGAATTGGAATGGTGGACTGAAGTTTTCGAAAATAGAAATTTTCAAAAGATTCATTTGTCTCTTTAATGGGCGGCTTCCGAAGATAGAAATATCCGCAAGTCGATCAGTTGAAAAGGGTTGTCTTAAGTTTATTTGCAAAAGACGGTTTGAGTTTGAGTCGGCTCGGAAAACAGTGTGTTGCTTCCCAAGACGGTTTTGAAATTCAAAATTGTATGTTTTGAAAATCGAGTTTGAAATGTTTGAAAAGGTCTCGGGGACGGTGCATGGTCCTCGGGATCTCGAAAGTGTCTCGAGAAAAGGGTGTGTGCTTTTCTCGAGTTTTGAAAGAGACGTTGTCGGCGCGAAACGGGTTAAAATCCGTGTCTAGACGCGGCGATTATATCGGCGTAAAAAGGTGATTTGAAACGGTTATACAAAACCGGGTTTGAAAATCGTCATTACGACGGCCTAGAAAGGCGTGTTGAAATGGTTAAACAAAACCTAGTTTGAAAATCGTCATTACGACGGCTTAGAAAGGCGTGTTGAAATGGTTATACAAAACCGAGTTTGAAAATCGTCATTACGACGGCGGCCTAGAAAGGCGTGTTGAAATGGTTATACAAAACCGAGTTTGAAAATCGTCATTACGACGGCCTAGAAAGGCGTGTTGAAATGGTTGTACAAAACCGAGTTTGAAAATCGTCATTACGACGGCCTAGAAAGGCGTGTTGAAATTGTTGTACAAAACCGAGTTTGAAAATCGTCATTACGACGGCCTAGAAAGGCGTGTTGAAATGGTTGTACAAAACCGAGTTTGAAAATCGTCATTACGACGGCCTAGAAAGGCGTGTTGAAATGGTTATACAAAACCGAGTTTGAAAATGGTCATTACGACGGCCTAGAAAGGCGTGCAACGGTCGGCAAAAGACCGAGTTTTGAAATGGCCATTATAACGGCGCAAAAGGGTGTTTTTTGAAAGTTTGAAAATGACACGGAAGGACTTATGATCACATAACACATAAGCACTCACAATTTCATTATATTATGCATTATGCTGACACGGGTTTTGGCTTAGAAGGGTGGGTTACACACCAAGCAATCAAACCCCGATTTTCGAGAGGGATACCAATCCAAACAAAATGTGTAAGGAGGGTGCCCTAGCCTCGTGCTCGAAAGTGATGAAAGCTCTTTGACGAAACAGAAATGTGTAACGTCAATGGTATGCTTGACTCAATCGGGATTCGAAACGCGGGGATGAGAAAAATCACGCCGACGGGACGAGCCAATTGGTCGAAAAGGGTTAGGTTGTGGGCCCGGACAAGGAACCCGACCGTGACCGTAATATCAATTAATGCATTCCAACCAAGACCTCGTTCGAGTCTCACCATCTAGGGATCACAAAGATGTAAGTGTCCTAGTTCTCCCCAGCGGAGTCGCCAATCTGTGGACATGGCCCACCTACAGGTCCGGTTCTATCTGCGGACGTGGAGCGGTCTTTTTGAAAGCCACGCTCGGCGGCGTAAAGATGCTTTCGACCGAATCGTTTTTAGATCGGTCGATTTCGTCTCGGAAAGGGTCTCGAAACGATTAGAGATGTTCGCAGTCGCCACCAAGCATTTGTGGGATGCCTGGAACCCGTTCGAATTCCACTTTATACCTCGGTCAAATCGAAGCACAAAGCAGCGTTTTGACATAGGTACTAAAGATAAGGAAATCGTCCCTCTTTAGCATCCTATCTCTAGAATGACTCTCGTACGCCCTGGATAAGGTCGTCCACTATCCAAAGTTTCTGAGTAAGTGGTGAAGGTACGTATTGGGAAGCCCTTTAATCAGACACCCAATCCCGCCCGCGTTTTGCGGCCTCTACTGATCGATCTTGGTTGGTTGAATGCAAAAGTTGATAAAACGGTTTAAATGCATGAATGTGCATCCAATGATTTAAACCTAACATGTGAGAGCTTTCTAAGTCGGTTGATTTAATCCAAGTATCAAGTATAAGATGTCGAGTTGGATTAATGATTGATTTGCATGCAAGACGGAAATTAAACATCCATTTATCGTATTAGGTTTAGGGTGCATAACATGATCCATTTGTCTTAGTAAGGCATTTTGCAAATGTGGTTTGAATAGTCATCTGATCCGTCTAATATCCGGGTTAACCGGAGTCGGGATCATCCTAGACTAATGCTGGAAGGGAACAGGCCCTGTACCAGATGGCTATAAGAGGCGCGAGCCAGCCGGCGGTGTAAGGGGCCTCCCTCTGGTTTTGAAAATGAGAAAGAAAGGGCCTGCTTGAGGCGCGGGTTAGCCAACGACCGTATGCCGTGTTCGACTTTAGAAAACGTTATGAAACGTGTTGAAAATGGGTATTTGAACCCAGTTTGATTTTGAAAGGGTCGTTTAGACCGCATTTGTCGATTTGAAGAACTAGACTCGAATAATCATCATTATTTGATAATATTCGGTGTCGGGTTCGGTTTTGACAAGCTTGACATGAATAGTTTTGAAAATGATTATGAACTAATTGTTTTAAGTCCATTTTGAATGTAATTAGTCGGTACTCATCATCGTACCCGGGTTAAAATCCGGCATGGTATGTATAACCAAGGATGACTTTGTGTTGGTGACTAATATGTTTGTTTGAAAATGTAAAGAAATGAAATAAAAGGCTTTAAAATACCTCTTAAATGTCATTAACCAAATATTATCACCGAAACACGGATTTCACCGTCATGGTATGAAGAACCAAGGGTGAAAAATGCTTTATGGTTAAAACATGTGAAATGAAACAAAAAGGTTTCGAAAATATTTGAAATGGTAAAAACCGATTACAAATATGAAAAATGGATTAAGGGAAATGACGAGAACAAACACGGTTGATCTCCTGTCCGAGCACCCAATTTAGGCGCGAGCCTTGTTGACCTAAGGGGCTTCTCGCCTCGGACCAAAAATCGATTTTGGCTCGTTTATTCCATGTTTTGGTTCATGTTATGCATGTTTTAGCATGTTAAAGTCATGAAACAAATGAAAACATAATAAAAGAGGATTTTTACACCCTCATACTTACATGTTTGGTTATGGTGAGTGACCGACGTAAGTGTAACAACTTGTTTGATCGGAAAAAACTCGGTTTAAAACCGTTTTGGTAAGTAAAAGAGTGTTTTAAAAGTTTAGTGATGGTGTAGTGGTCAAAGTGGTCGGACAAGTGATTTAATGCACGATGACGGTACCAAACAATGTGTAAGGCTCGTGTTTACGATCGGTAGGTCGTAAACACGCGTCGGATTGTGACTTTAGAAGTCGAGTCGAGAATTTTAAGGGAGAAAAGAGGGGGCGGACACTCGCGTAACTCTCAAATGGGTGGCATTTGAGGGGTATTTATAGGAGAATGAGTGGTTGTGTGAGTTTTGAGCGACGTGGCCACCTGGGCTGCTCAAAGAGGCGCGAGCCATGCCGCGGGTCTTCGAGTTGTGTTGTCACTATCACAACAAACGCAATCATGATTTGTTCTATCCTAGGTTTTGTAGTCACATGTTTGGTACTTGACCATTCATGAATCCGGGAAAACTTAGCATAGAAGGCTTTGAGATATTTTGTTTTTGTGTTTGACTCGGTTTGACTCGTTGTTGGAGTCGGATTTGAATTTTCGAGTCGGTTTTTGGTCCGGTGTCGTTTTTGACTCTAGTTAGTGTCATTGTGACCCCGTCGTCATGCATTAAACACTCCAGGTATTTCTGAAATGTTTTGAAATGTTTTGTTTTCGAAATTGTTTTAAGTTTTCCGACGTAAAGTTGTACACAAACTGTCGATCAAACGCTGCGATCCCAAAACATGTTGTAGTCCGATAATCATCGGGTGTTTGTTGGAGTCTCCGCAGATACTGGGTATCTACACCATGTTAGAGTAGTCTACCTTTAGGGAATGAAGGGAGCCATGTATAAAAACTATTTGTAACATGATAAAATCGTTTTATTGTTTCTATCACATGTTTGCACCGTCACGTTTAATCTTTGTTTAAAGGCCTTATTCATTGATTAAGTTTGTTCATTCATTCTAAAAGTCGAGAGGCGCGGAATTGAATTAGACTACGCATGTATAGTAAGACGGCCTAGTCATGGACGAGAGTTTCTCTAGGACCCGGTCTATGGTTGACACTAATATCGTAAGGTGGGTGTCTCTAAGCCTAAACAATTAACGATTTATCAACACCTATGTTTAATTTGAGCATTTACATAATTTGCACGTGTGACCTGACCTCCCTAGACATTTTATTTATTATTGTTTTATCACTTCAACCCAATCAATCAATCGATAAACTACCAAGGTAATATTCAATCCATAACAATTAATTAATAAGTCCCGTCTCCTTTGGGTTCGACCCCTAAGTACTACATTCATTTGTTGTCTAGGGTATAAATATTATCTTTGCATAGGTGTATGATAGCCTATCAAATTTTGGCACTGTTGCCGGGGAGACGGTTTTGTTTGCTAATTAGTTGTTGAATTTTATCTTGTTTTATTTTGTCTCGGGGAACACTTGTTCCTTGGGATATTCTCACGGTTTTCTTGTAGTTTTAGTGCCTATTTTGTAGGTAATAAAGCTTGGCCTTACATAATGAATTACGAATTCGTCCCACAACTCCAAGATGAGCCTTTTCCTGACTATCTTGACCGATTATACTACTTCTGCAATGGTCTCATCTCCATTGGACATGTCCTTGATGGGGATTACTTGGGTTATTTCGTGCTTGGTGGCATGGATTCTGAGACCCGTGGATTGGCTCTAAAGTTGAGTAATGGCAGTCTCTACTACATGATTTGGCCGAAACTTTGGAATCTCTTAGATTTCATGGCTTCCGAATGTCGGGAATTAGCACGCCAATTCCATTATTGGCTCATCGAAGAGGAGCTTAAAGTGTTTTAGGCTTGTTTGGAAAAAAATTCTCAAGAGAAACCGAGACGACGCGAGCCTATCTTCTCTCATTTTGCTTTTCTACCTCCCCAATGTGAGTCTTTTCAATCTAATGATTTTGAATTATTGGAAGATGATGATGATGGTCGTAATTTTTCTTTTAAAATTCCCCGTAACATCACTCCGATTGACCATTTAGAGACTCATGACATTGACCTTGTAGTAGATGACACCCGTGTCGTGGACGATGTTGGGCCCGTTTTTAATGAAAAGGACGAGGTTTTACCCAAGACCTTATAACCCTTTACAAATCCTTCCATGGAGGATATAGTGGACCCATTAGAAGTAGATGGTGGATTATGTGACATAGAGGTTAATAGGGATGAAACCCCCAATTCCCCAAAGTCTTACCATTTAGAGTTTTCATACTACCCAATTAAGACCGTTTATGATGATATGTTATGCACTAACAATTTGTTTCATGGTCTTAAGCATGATGCTCCATCTCTTACTGACGAGTGGAGTGATACGGTGGTTCTCTTGGAAATCTCGGATGCGCATTTTGATAAGATTTATCCTACTTTTTTTTTATCTTTCAAGCTAATATCTTATTAATTGCGTATATATGCTTTTTTAATGCCCATGCACAGGTATATTATTTGCTTCTAAGGGCATTGACGTGCTTTTTAGAGGACGATGGAGGATCCATTAGGAAAAAAACTAGTTTTTTTTTGGTGAAATGTGAGAATATATTAAGATCAAAAGGCTAATTATAAGAGAGAGTTCATGTAACAGAAATAACGACTCTCAAGAGCCAGAGCTAAACAAAAACAGATATGCACACACATTATAGGCCTACTCATACTGCTAGCACACTCATAGTATACCCCATTTTGCCAGCCATATCTTATCAGTATTTGAAACAGGCTCCTTGAGTTTCCTTCTGATTCTACTCTTGACTTCCTCAATGATATGCTCAGCTACTTTCTCTGGTTTAATCAACACTTCCTTCATTCTGGCACTATTCCTTTGTGTCCAAACCTGATAATAGCATGCAGTCATCACCAAGAATTAAACTTTTTGCTTCAGGCATCCTTTGGTAGGCAGCATACCCATACTCTTGTTAGCCTGCAGTGGGAATCCACACCAATTCTCCATCAGGTGCATTATCTGCTGACTATATCTGCAACTAAAGAACAGGTGTTCCTGTGTTTCAGAATCATTACCACAGATTAAGCAACAATCATCTGTACAGTAGCCAATTTTTCATAATTTTTCCTTCACATTCAAACCATTATTCATGATGATTCAAGCAATAATGGTATGTTTGGGAATGTTCCATTTGTTCCAAACCAGGGGCACCCAATATTGCTTAGGTTGTTGTATCCTAAGCCATTCATATCAACTTCTTATGGAATACCTTTTAGTATCAGCAATCCACTGTCCATCAGAGTACCCATTTTTCATCATTTCTTTGACTTTGCATATGTTCTTCCAAGACCAAGCAGCATTAGCAGGAGGGACATACTCATGCCAATCTCTTCCTTTTAAATACACTTGATTGACCCACCTAATCCAAAGCCTATCAGCCTTCCCATATATCCAGTCCACCAACTTGGCCACTGTTGCATAATTCCACTTATTGCTTGGGGGAGGCTAGCAAGTCTAGTAAATTTTCTTTTCTTTGCATTTTAGTTTATTTTTTCGCAACCCATTAAATATGACCTCTTGTCCTTCTTATTTATGTGTTTTGCGCCATTTTTATGGTTTAGTTATTTAATTTGATTGTCGGCACATTGAGGACAATGTTATGTTTAGCTTGGGGGAGATTGCATTCACATATTAGTTAGTTTGCATTTAGTTAGTATAGATTTAGTGAGAATTTTTGAAAAACTTTTGTGAATTTTTGCTTCTAATTCTTTGCTTGTCCTACTTATGCCCTCTTGCATATCCTAATGATTGCTTAAGCTAATGATTTATTCTTTTATGATAGGATAGTTCCTACATGGGGATGTCTTGACATAGTAGGTGAGAGATGGAAAATGAACCGAATAGGCTTGATCTTGACTATTGGCAAGCTACAAATTGGTAAGGTAGAGCCTCCTTAGACCGATGCATCCATATCCGGTCTCTCTTAGGTGAGTATAGGTGTCTCCTTATGATGTGTGTTTCATCAAAATGCACAAGTATGGTTCCCATGTCATCTCTTTGTAAGCATGCATTCATTTGTTATAGCATTTTGGAGCCATTCACATGATATAATTGCCTTCTTGACCCCTTCACAAACATTTTTCCTAGCTGCATTATAATTTGCCTACCTTGTTGAGCTAGTAGCTTTATTTGGTTTTGTTTGGGTGCTCAATTGGGCTTTGCTTTTAAGTTTGGAAAATCATGTGAGCTTGGTCTTAAGGCTCAATGAAAAAGAAAAAAAAGTGAAAAAGAAAGATGATAAAAATGATGAAAAAATGAGAATGAAAAAAAAAAAAAAAAAAAAAAGGGAATGAAAAAGCATGAAAAAAAAGAGAAGTATGAATTGAAAGGAAAAAGAGAAGAAGAAGTTGATGTGAGAAACTCTCATGCATTATTTACATATTTTGGAGAGTTTACTTATGATTCAAATTGCAAATTGGGTTAGTTTTGGGATTGAGCATCCTTGCATTTGATTGTTGCTAGCTTGACATTAGCTCCACAATCCATAATTCATTTGTTCCTCCTTCTTACCCATTACATATTACCTTCTTCCTACCCATTTGGCCTATTTATCATGCTTGCATTTGATTGTTTTGGCTTACTAGTTTTGATTGTTTACCATATTAGATTGCGGGCACATTATTATAAGTCGAGGATAGTTGAGTGTTATTTACAAAATTGTCCTTTCACATATAAAAGAGTTTGAGTGCCCCGTGAGAGTCCATAAGTCAAAAGATCATACAAGAGCTTAAAGGTTTATTTCAAGTTTTCCATGCTACGCCGTCATGTAAATCTCATCCATGTTTTGCTTTGTCCCTTGCCCATGTTGATTCGGGTTTTTAAATAATTATGCTTAGCTTGTTTTAGGGTATTGCATTTGATGGGATATGGTTTCTTGCTTGAGGACAAGCAAGGGTTTAGCTTGGGGGAGTTTGATAAGTTCATAATTTACATACTAATTTTACCCCTTAGATTAGCTCCATTTTATATGTATTATGCACTACCTTTAGTGTTTATGAGCTAATATTTGATTTCTAGTTTCATTTGTATGTTTTCTCATGTTTTGTAGGAAAATGAGCTAAAATGAGCTCAATTCTACTCAAGTACAAATACTAGAAGCATGAGCTAAGCTAAAGAAGAGATGATGGACCAACATGGAAGATGTTCATGGACTTGCATGGATAAAATGATGGATTAATTTGAAGAATTCAAAATGCAAAGTCAAGCCCAAGTATTAAATCATGTGTTAAAGCCCAAGTAGATAAGATGGGAGAATGTCTTGGATGCTCAACTTTGGATTCTTATGGGATGCTAAATTGTGTGATTAACCAAAGTCTTAAAGATGGGATTAATGGCTCACATGGGATTCTCTAGGCAATTACTCTAGCAATTAAGAGAAAATATTTGGGGTTGACCCCTTGTATTTGCTCTAAGTTTCACCCCTCATCTCCTATATAAAGGGTGTAGACTCCAACACTTTTACACACCATTCACATACACAATTTCTCATATTTCTCTCTAAGTTTAGTAGTTAGATTAATTTAGTTATTAGCTTAGCTTAGTTTAGATTTACTTTATGTTATAAACATTTCAATACAATTTCCATTCAAGTTATATTCCAAAGTTTCATTTCAAGTTATTTCATTACAAGTTTTGTTCTTCCATTTCCATTTCCAATTGCAAGGTAATTTCTTATTCATATTTTCATTATGTTTTCATTTATCATTAGTTTAATTTATATTTCCACCATGTTAGAGTAGTCTACCTTGTCTAGGGAATGAATGGAGCCATGCATAAAAAGTATTTGTAACATGATAAACTAGGATGTTATAATATGTTTTATTCTTTCTATCACATGTTTGCATCGTCACGTTTAATCTTTGTTTAAAGGCCTTATTCATTGATTAAGTTTGTTATTTCGTTCTAAAAGTCGAGAGGCACGGAATTGAATTAGACTAAGCATTTGTAGTAGGACGACCTAGTCATGGACGAGAGTTTCTCTAGGACCCGGTTTATGGTTGACACTAATATCGTAAGGTGGGTGTCTCTAAGCCTAAACAATTTAACGATTTATCAACTCCTATGTTTAATTTGAGCATTTACATAATTTGCACGTGTGACCCGACCTCTCTATACATTTTATTTATTATTGTTTTATCACTTCAACCCAATCAATCAATCGATAATCTACCAAGGTAAAATTCAATCCATAACAATTACTTAATAACTCCCGTCTTCTTTGGGTTCGACCCCTAATTACTACATTCATTTGTTTTCTAGTGTATAAATATTATCTTTGCATAGGTGTACGATAGCCTATCACTGAATCCAACAATAAAATCATTATGGAAAATTTGAGAAGGGGGTTAGAGGAGTTAGGAGGAAAGTGGGCAGATGAGTTGTCACTGGTACTGTGGTCAGACAGGACTACACCAAAGACGGCGATAGGCCAGACACCCTTCAGCTTGGTGTTTGGAGCGGAGGCAGTAATTCCATCAGAAGTTCTAGTTCCAACTCACAGATATGGATGTATGACAGGGGAACTGAATAATGCAAAGATGATCAGGAGCCTGGACACGATAGATGAGTTGCGAGCAAGTGAAAAGATACGTCTGGCTGCCTACAAATAGTCAATCGCTAAAAGCTACAACAAGAACATAAAAGTCAGGCTCCTGGAGGTAGGAGACCTAGTTCTCCGCGAGGTGTTTCAAAACACCAGAAATCGCAAAGCAGGCAAATTCACCTATAAATAGGAAGGACCATACCAGGTTGAAGGCGTTGTTGGCCATGGGGCGTACAGATTGATGACCATGGATGGTCACATAATATACAAAACATGGAACATACTTCACCTAAAGAGGTATCACTTTTGATAACAAGTAGAATATAGTGTACAGAGTTTATATTCAAAAACCCTAAAAAAACGGTAGTAGGCATACTATCAACTCTCTATTTTACTTCCTTTTCATTTACATTTCTTCAAACTTAAAACCGCTATTGAAGCTGTGTGGTTTTTGGCTTTCTGGGACCACGGTTGCTCTGGAACCTCATGAGATAGCGCCAAGTACTTCACATCGCTCTAGTGGATTTTCTCTATTTTGGGCTCTTTTGAAAATACCACTCTGTGCTCTAACGTCTATGATACCTTGAAAGTGTTGCTAGCAGGACTGTCAACTGTGAACGCGGGGTGACAAGGCACATGGCACTCCAACATGCCTAACCTAACTATCCAATAGGAGCACCCTCTCCAGGCGGCTTGTGTAACATACGAAGAGGGGGCTTGGCCGACAGCTCAAAGCTCACGCAGCTATCCCGGATACCACCCTCAAATATAGCTATCGACACCGAGTACCCGACGTAGTCAGGGCCCCAGCATGTATACACAAACATAAGGAGCGCAGGGATCTCTGAGCAACCAGGATCCTGCACATTCCACTGGTCCTAGAATGACGATAAACTTGCCTAAGGTACGCCCCCGTTGGCTTTAAACATAATGAACACACCTTGCGTCATGAACAAGGTTAAGTAGTCAATACGTGACATAAGTCTAAATCAGCCCCCTGGGCTGACACGACAGCTAGCTAAGTCTAAATCAGCCTCCCAAGCTGACACGACAGGTCTAAATGAGCCTCCTCGGTTGACACGGCCACCTCCAGTCAGAATGCGGCATAAGTCCAAATCAGCCCCCTGGGCTGACACGACAGCTAGATAAGTCTAAATCAGCCTCTCGGGCTGACACGATGGGTCTAAGTCAACCCCCTGGGTTGACACGGCCACTTCCAACATGAATCAGCCATTGGGCTAACGCAATGGTATTCGTAAGTCTGAAGCGGCTCCCAGAGCTAAGCTACCAAATATGTGCCTAAGTCTATAAGAGAAAATTGAAATCCACAAATGTGACATGGCATGAGTAAAACCAGCCTGCTAAACCAGGCATGAGTCATTTCAAAATACGGCCAGACATGCCACCAAGCAAGCATGGCCCAAAAATTCAAAACAAGCCAACATGGCGGAAGCCACAAAACAAAGTGTCTTAAAAATACTTACAAATCTGCGCCATCACAGGGCCAGACCACTAATCATGACAAAACTTAAAATATTTTTAACTAGAGGCCAGGTCAATGACCTCCCTCTCATACGCCTCTCCTGCATTCTCTTGCTGACTCTCATTTTTAGGAACAGGATCAGGTTGCACCTTCCCGTTGCCAGCAGCCTCCTGGACCTCAGCAGCAACAACAGCCTTCTGGAAAGAGCCAGCCCCCTCAACAGCAATCTGCTCAATCATAGCGGGAGAGTTCACCTCGCCAACCTCAGGCATCAGCACGCTCAAATCAGGTTGAATAGTATAGAGAGTATCCAGCTGCCTTTCTTCCTTTTCTACTAACTGAAGGGTTGGAGGATCAGTCAACGCAGCACGCATTCCACTAATCTTGCCCCGCCAGATAGCATAGACAACGATGTTGGTGGCAAGGGTGATTAGCTCGTTGATCCTCTCATTAGCGCGCTTGAGCACATTGGAGAAGGTATTGCACACTTCCTGGGTGCATGATAGTTGATCAGTCTCCTCATTCAGCCTCTTCTTAGCACCAGACAGCTCCGCCACACGCTCTCTCAGATTAAGGCGTTGCTGCTCCAAACCAGCGATGGTTCCAGAAAGCTCCTGGTTATTGGCATGAGTGGCTCGGCTGGTAGTCTGAACCATGTCAATCATTTTCCTATTGTAAAGGGCTGACTGAAAGGCCTGTTGGCAGAGAACAGAATTAGCAAGACCAACAGGAAAGGGTTTGGGGCAGGCAAAGGCGAAAGAAGAGGGAAACATACCATGAAAGCATTGCGCACATCATTTTCAACCATCTCCTCAGGGGAGAACCCCTTGAAGGCCTCCACCAAGGGAGGAAAGAGGAGTTGGTCCATAGCAAGCAAGTAAGGCACCTGGTCCACATTCCCAAAACCTTCGGGAAAGTGGGCGATGATGCCTCCTCCAGCAGTAATAGGGCTCGCTGGAGAAGTGGGAGGATGACGTGACAGAGGACTGACCTTCAGAGGCTCGGAAGTAGGGCGGGAAGTGCTGGAACGAGTAGGAGGAGATTGGAAGGAGGCAGCAGGGGCATTTCTCTTGGAGGCAGAAGGTGTATCAGGGATCCCAACGGCTCTCTTCCTCCTGGCACTGTGGAGGATGGCTTCCCATGGATCAACTTTGGCACCTACAATCAGCGAGAAGTTAGGCGTTATAAGGCGTCAGATAAGAGCGAAACAAAAAAAAAGATGTTCGGAGGCCTACCAAAAGACATGTTGTGCGATGATTGTTGGGGATTGGAGGAGGAGACAAGTGACAAACCAGGAAGCAGGTCGGGGAATTTTCTCTCGGAAACAGGTATGCAGAACAGCTTGTTACGGGCAGATATAGAGTCTCCGAGGCGGATCGGGTTGCATGGACCTGCGCAGAAATATAATGTAAGATAGTGAGCGCGTGAAGGTCAACAAGATGCCAAGGAAGCTACTTACTCGAAGTTATGACCCAGTCATTAAAGATGTAATCAACAGGCGGCTGAATGGAGTCCTTCCTCAAGTAAAAGAACTCCTCAAACCACTTTTCATCTTTTGACATAGACACTTGCCTAAAAGAAGCCTCACCGCGGCCACGGAAGGAGAACTGACCTCTCCCCAAGGAACGAATCTCAAACATATGGGCAAGATCGCCCAAACTGATGGTGCTACCAGCGTTTTGGCTGGTAGTAAGGGAGTAGAGGAGAACTCTCCACACCTGTTATGCAGCAATCTGGGTCATGGCGAAACCATTGGTCCGAAGGAAGTCTTGGACCAGCTTAAGGAAGGGGAAGCGAAGGCCATATTTGAAGGGGTAGAGATAAAGACATAACCAACCCTCTCGGGATGCATCGGCCTTCTGACCAAGAGTGGGGATGACGATGTCCAACCTATCACCAAGCCCCAGCAGCTCTTTAATCAGGGGAATATCAACGGCTATTAGGTTGGAGTCACAGTTATGGGGGTGGGTGAAGAGGTCGCGAGATGGAAAAATGGGGTCCGGTGGCGAGTTGGTTGGAGCAGAAGACGAAGGGGCACAAAGAGTTTTACCCTTGGTATTAAAAGAAAAGATTGGGGAAATAAAGGAGAATACCTGACGGTGTGAGAGTAGGGCTCCGATGAAAATGGCGGAAATCCGGTGGGGAAGCAGAGGGAAGAGGAGGGTTTTAAGAGAGATGAAGGGTTTTAAATTTTTTGGAATTGAATGAGGGGAAGTGAAATGGGCGGTTGAGATTATAAAGGGGGATGGAGTTAATGGGGACGAGAAACGAGGAGAGAAGTGGGCAATGATGAGTATGGGGGAAGTTGTGCAAAAGACTGCGCGGGATTTAACTGATAATTCCTTACTCGTCATCTCGAAGCGTGTCTCGCAAGGAATTAGGGGCAAACTGTTTGGGCCAAATTCTGCGCATTGGGCCAACAAGAAGACGGGTCCACCAAGACTTGCGTGATGCATTGGGCCAAGTGAGTTAATGGCCTTGAGGAGCCCGTGAGCTGAAAGCAATTAGGCATATTTCAGGGAGAATAGGGAGAACGGCGAGTTATGGGCTATCGACAAGAAAAAGCCCAGCAAAGGCGGGAATCAGCTAGACTTGCCGCGCAAGAAACCTAAACCCATATACAAACCTTACATATTAGGGTTTAGGTCCTATATATATATATGGCGAAGAAGGGAGAAGGATCATTTAGACACGCATATACAAACCTTACATATTGTGCTAGCTAGAAAGTCGTGCCGCCATTTTTGTACTTATCCTTTACCTTAAAAGCTAGTGCAATCCTTGGAAGTGTACCGTCCCTTCCCGCGGTCGTTTTCCACATTGGGTTTTCCGCGTCACCAAATCTCTTGTGTCAATCTTTATTCACGCCTTTATCTTGCTCACTTAACGTTCATACAAGCAACATAATCCGCATATAACGCATAAGACCACTTTAACCTAACTTAACCTAATTCGGTAGAAAAATACCAAAACAATCATCAATAAGAGCAATCATATTAAACCATATTATAAAAAAAATTCAACAACCAAGTTCACAATAATATTGTGCAAAACCCGTATATAAGATGCCAATTTATAAAATTTTTAGTTTATAATCTCCCAAAATAAAAGGAAGTGTAAAAGTCGTGACTCTCATAACTAAGGACACTAGGCAAAAATATTGTTAATCTTAATGATCTTACCATGTGAATTGATGGGCGTATATATACAATATCGTATATAGAGTAATAACTGGTGGTATTTTATATGAGTATCAAAACGTAAATAAATTTTATTGTATGATGCCAACAAATAACTAAAACAAATATGTGAACCGTAAATTTTAGAAATACCTCTTTAATCATCGTTGGTACATAATTCCAAAGCTTTCATCACCGTATAAAACTATCAGGAACCTACAAATAATTTGCCACGATTAAATCCGAGAGATGATAAACCAAATGAAAAACACATTCAAAAGACATTATAATACTCACATAAATCCATACTAATTATAGCTACAAATAAAGTCGAAAAGGGTAGAGTTACACCAGGTGTATGAGAGCTCTCATACACCACCAATTAAAGTGCGCCATTTGTCAAAGTTGAAGAATCTATATATATATACATAATTCCCTTGATTCCTTCATTAATTATGTAATACTCCGTATTTATGAGTCTTTGGGTACTCTATCGAGTAGGCCTTACTCTGTCGAGTAAGGGTGAGTTGCGTTTTAATATAGTTTCTGACCTGTTGGGTACTCGATCGAGTAACTAGGATACTCTATCGAGTAAGGGGGTACTCGATCGAGTACCTTGGGTACTCGATCGAGTAGCCGGTTTACGGGGAGTTTTTCTCGGGTTTTGTTAATTATGCGATTAAGATATATAACCTTTTTCGTCATTATGCTAAACACTTTTGCAAAACCTAATTTACTATCAAAGAGAGAAGGCAAGTACGGTCATCATCTTAATCGCATTGTTAGCAAATCCCGAAGTTTGGAAGGTCGGTTTTCATCGTTTGTTATACCGTTGAGATCCTTGCGTCAAGGGTAAGATCTATGTACCCTTTTTGTTGTCTTTCCTTTAAGTTGGTTAAACCCTAATCTAGGGATTTGGGGGTTTTTGAGTAGTTTGTGATTTGGTAGCATTTGTATGTTGTATGATAGGAGGAGGGTTCGTAGAAGAAGCTTTTGATTCAGATTTGTAGAGACCGTCTGATAGTTGTGCTTTCCAGGTAGGATTTCCTACTCAGTATTAGTCCCATAATGGGATGATTGTTGATGTGTTGTGGTTGATTGAATAATATAGTAATTGTATTGTGACGGTTGTTTATTGTGATTGTTTGTCTCTGGTTCTCGAGGCGTGTCCTCGGCTGAGTGGGGTCACTTGCGAGAGTGGCTTCACGCCCTAGTTTCGCCCTTCGTGGAACCCGCCACGGAAGGGGATGTGCACATTAATGGACAGGGTTATCGCTCGTTATGAGGAGCGGGGATTTGGTGGGTACGGCGGTCCCCATCGCAGGATCGGTCCAAAGAGATGAGAAATCGGTGATTGAGATTGTTGGCATTGGTGTGGTTGTGTGTGTGACGGTTAAGCTGTCTGTTTATCTTTTTGATGATATATATTGAGTTGTGTGATTAGTACCGACCCCGGTTGTTGTTTTGTAAACCTGCGGTGATCCATTCGGGGATGGTGAGCAGTAATTGAGCAGGTTTGATGATACGTGCCTAATGTATAGTCTTTTTAGCCTATTTCAGCACGTATTTCTATGCATTTTCATATTGTTTTTATGATATTTTGCCCCGAATTGGCTACTTTGGTTCGTTTTGTCCATTTTGTAGAAATGAACGCGAAAGTAGTGGAATCGTACCCTTTTTCGTCCTTTTTGCATGCATTTATAGGAGACGGGATTTTCCTGAGTGAGATACTGTGTTTGGAAGCGTCGTGGCACGCATTACGAGGCACTTAGACGCGGACTTGACCTGAAATGAAGATGGAGTACTCGATCGAGGACTTTCACCACTCGATCGAGTGGTTTTCACATCCTCTGATGGTCGATCGAGTGGTTTTTCACTCGATCCTTAAGTTGCACAAAGACCTGTTACTCGATCGAGCAGCTTTCCAGTCGATCGAGTAGAAATTTCTGAAGAGTTGGTCGATCGAGTGGTTTTAATCCACTCGATCGAGTGGTTTCGTTGGTTTTGGGCTTTAAACAGCCCGTGAGTTGTTTATTTTCGCTAAACTTATTTTCTTTTGCTATTTAAGCATGCTTTACTAGGTTAATTAGGATCATCTTTCATATTATCAAACACTCTACTGTAAACTTTAGAACGCTGCTTTATTCCTCTTCACTGTAATTTTATCTCGGGATTGCTTTTACTCGGATTTTGTGTTCTTTACGCCGGATTCGCTTGGATTGTAATTCCTTCTCTCCCTTTAATAATAATTAATCATTTGTTTGCTTTTATTACTTGTTTCGTTGCATTTACTTCTTTGCCCTAATTTTCCTTATTGCGATCTATTAATATTTCATTATGTTTTCTGCTGGAATTTTAATTGCTGTTAGTTTAATTAGCGATATGAGTAACTAAATCCCTCTCATGTTGGGATTAGGGAATCTGCGGTAGAAATATGACGACGTAGTAAATGAATTAGATGAATTAATTGTGAGACCCTGTCACCATAGCAATTTAACTGTATTTATCCGACTTAGTTGAGTGCACGCTTCTATGTCACCCTTTAATCTGGCTAAAATTAATCCTGGATCGAAAGATTGGACTAAATAGGCCTGCTATGAACAGTAGACTACCTTAATGAGGACGAAAGTTAAGTTAGTGGTATTTTAGGATAGAAAGTGGACCGAAAGGACCTTTCAACATCCGTCTCACATAAGTTCGTCTGAGTCATTTACAGCTGAGTTATTGGACTACCGTAGTGAACCGAAATCCCGACATGTCCCTCTCTTCTTGATAGTCTAAACCGATTTTCTGCCCTTATTGCTTTTGTTTTTAATTCTCTTTCCTTTAAATCTCGTAGTTTAGAAATCAATTCAACAAAACCCCCCATTGTTACTTTAGGACTAGAATTAGGCAACTGTTAATTACATTAACTCCCTGTGGATTCGATACTCGACTGCCTCTGCTACATTTTAGTTGAGACCGTTAGATTTTATCTTTGATAGGGTTGCGATAGCCGTGTCAAATTTTGGCGCCGTTGCCGGGGAGGCAATTGTTCTAATTTTTGGTTGTCTTTATTTTAGTCTGTTTTTCAGTTTAAGGGACATTCGTTCCTTAGACTATTCTTATATCCTATTTGTAGTTTCTTCTTATGCGCAGGTCACAGGGTGGTGAATTATTGCCTTATAATCCTGAGCTTGAGAAATCTTTGCGCGAGTTGAGACGATCACAAAGGGTATTACCGACACAGGAAGAGCTGAGTACTCTGTCAAGCTTTCACGAGAACGAGCTGTTCGAGGAAGATCCACCTTCATCTCCAGTTTCCAATTCATCAGCTGAAATAGTCACTTCTCCGAACTTTCTAGAAATGGCCGAAGAAGCAACCATCGCAAGTCACTCTGAACCGACAGCAGCGAATCTCTATAAGGGATTTGTATTACCAGGGGAGGCAAGAAAATTTGAACCAAAGCCTTCTTATATTAACTTGGTTGAAAGGAACCAGTTCGGGGGAGCTGCAAATGAAGATGCAGCTAAGCACATGGAGACCTTTATCGATTATTGCTTGCTCCATACCCCCACCAATCGGCGTGACACCGCATCGATAAAAGAAACCATGTTTATCTTCTCACTCCGCGATCTTTGTAAGGGAGTGGTATAGGGATTTGGACCGGCCGCTCACGGTGTAAATCGATCGAATTCACCGGCTTTAGCATTTTATAAGAAGTACTTTTCTGCATCGAAGACTATTGCCATTAGCGCTCAGATCACGAGCTTTAAACAAGGGCCTGACGAGAACTTTCACGAGGCATAGGTCCGCTTCAAGAAGTTGGTGCGAACCATTCCGCACCATGGGTTCGAAAAGTGGAGTCTATGCAATCAGTTCTATAACGGGTTGTATGACGATCAGAGAGCTATTTTGGATGTCACAGCAATGGCCGATTTGCTGAGAATATGGGAGAGACTAAGGGGTGGAAGATCATTGATGATTTGGCCACTCATAAGGCTGAATATGGGAACTCCAGAGGTAATCAAAGAAGAGCTGCTGAATCTTCTTCTATAGCTGCACTTGAAGCTCTCACTACAAGATTTGATAAATATGAGTTGGGAGGAGCTTCCAAAGGAGGGATGTATCGGTGAATCTTTGTGTCGACGGTCCCTTCGTCTCGTAGAAGATGTGGAGGAGAGGGGCATGTCTCGGATCATTGTCCCAACTCCTATGAGTCTTGTCTTTGCCTTTCAACATTACAAAGGCGAACAACACTTATTACGAGCCGAACGTCCATCCCAATTTGAGGTGGAGTAGTCAGAATGTGCTCAATCCCACTGCTCCTCCGAATTAGCAGCAGCCGTATATTCCTCCACACAAGAATCAACAAGGCTTTCAGAAGCCTCCTTCTTTCAATCCTCCTAACCATGGTGCATCATCTTCCGATGGGGTGAATGAAATAGGAGAGATAAAGTCTATGTTGCAATCCATTTCAAAGCATTTGCAGCTGAATGATCAACAAAATCAACAGAAGGACGCGTCATTTAAGGCACTTGAGACTCAAGTTGCCCAACTTGCTGCAAATAAATCCTCGAGAAAGCAGGGTCATTTACCGACTCAAAATGAGAAGAATCCACATGAGACGGTAAATCTGATAGAATTGAGAAGCGGTCTTTCTTATGAGGGACCAGAAATGCAAAAATCAGACCCTAGGGAAGCTAATACTGATGGTGAACAGTGTAATGTCGAGAAAAAAGGGCTCACGACAAAGCAGTTGCTCGATCGACCAAATCGTGTTCGATCGAGTAGAACTGAAGATGAAAGCCCTCGATCGAGTGGTTTTTCCACTCGATCGAGTAAACAGGAAGAACAGGTTGGTCGATCGAGTAGTTTATCTACTCGATCGAGTGAAGCAGAAAGTGGAGTTGGTCGATCGAGTGGAAATTGTACTCGATCGACCGACATTGATGAAGAAACTGCTCGATCGAGTGAGAAAATTGGTCGATCGAGTAGTATTAATGACGGGAAGCTTATTCGAGAGCCTGCTAGTGCTCGTTTAAGCGAGAAATCACCGGAAAGACCTCGTTCGAGAGGTAAGAAGCGTCCAAAGGATACAGAACTTGCACCGGAAGATACATTGGAAGCGAGAAACAAGGGACTCGAGATACCTATTACGGTTCCCTTCCCGAGGCGGCTGCAAAATACTAAAGCTAATCAACAATTCGGCAAATTTGTCGAACTTTTGAAGAGCTTGGAAGTCACCGTGCCGTTCACAGAATTGCTGACTAAGGTACCCTCTTATTTAAAGTTTATGAAAGAAATTTTAGCGCGTAAGAGGACTATTAATGACAGTGAGATCGTAGCTTTGACTGAGGTGGAGTCAGCCCTATTTCAAAATAAGTTACCCCCTAAGCAATCAGACCCGGGTAGTTTTTCAATTCCGTGTCATATCGGTATTGCATTTGATTGATAATGCGCTATGCAATTTAGGCGCTAGCGTGAGTGTCTTACCTTTGTCTCTGGCTAAGAGATTTGGTTTGACAAAGCTGAGTTGTACCAACATGACTGTTCAGATGGCCGACCGTAGTTTATCACGGCCACTAGGTGTAGTAGAAGACGTGCACTGTCGGATCGGGAAGTTCTTTATTCCCGTTGATTTTGTTGTCTTAGACATCCCCGAAGATGCACACACCCCTATTATTTTAGGGAGACCATTTCATCCACCGCCCGTGCAAGAATAGACGTCGGGGGAAGACTTTGACCTTTCAGGTAGGGGACGAGGAGCAGATTTTTCATCAGTCTAAGTTCCGGAGAGCTCCCATGCAAGCCCAGCCTTGCAATGCTCTCTCTTCTATTGATCCTAGTATTGACACTCCAAATGAAAATTTGGAGAATTGTGCCGCTATTGTTAACCCTCCGTCTCAGACTAAGAGCAAAAAGGAGGAAAGTTCGTCTGTTTTCCTTGCTGTAGGTGCAGATGAAAGCAAAAGGGAAGCTGTCAAGGGACATGGTGCAATTATTATCAATCAAACTGGAAATGTTGACGCTAAAGCTGGTGATAAAGGAGCAAGGACGAGGAAGGTTCACGCTTATGTGGATGTGAACTACTCCTCTCCTACCGTTTCAAGTGATTACTCATGCTCATGGAAGTTGAAGAGGACAACAATGTTGCTGAGGTGACGTCCTGCGATCGTGCCCACCAAGGGGCTACTGAAATTTGATGGGAATTAAACGGGGAAATGCCCCGTGTAACACTTTGTAATAGATAATTTTTGAAATTCTTTTGAATTTGTTTTATTGCATTTTAATTAGGACAATTAGTTTTAGACAGTTTTTAGCATAGACGTAAGACTATAGACTGTTCTTATGCGTATTTGGTATATTGGGAAATTTTTGCGTGTGTTTTTATGCAGGTTTGGGGAAGTTTCACGCATCCCGAGGAGGAAATGACGAAAATTAAAGAGCTTACACGGGAAAAGAGCTCGATCGAGTACTTTTTGTACTCGATCGAGTAAATATATGGTCGATCGAGCAGTTTCACAAGTCGATCGAGTAAAGCAAAAAGAGGGATTGGTCGATCGAGTAAAATTTCACTCGACCAAGCAGCTGGACCATAAAAGTGCTCGATCGAGTGGTTTAAAACCACTCGATCGAGTGAAATGAGCAGTGTACAGGGAGTTTTCGCCTTAAACTCTTTTGTTTTTGTTCTAACTTTCATTTCATCCTAATTTTCGTCTAGCAAAGCCCTTTGTGCGATCAATTTCTTCCCCAAATCCCATATTTTCTTGCCCAATCTCCAAATCCGCCACCTACAACCTGCTTCTTGCTAATTAATCTTTAATAGCCCCTTGTTTCTCCCTTTATTTGTGTTCATTTTCACGATTTTAAGGAAGGGTTAGGGTTTGCGGTTTTTTCGAGCAAAAAACCGCCTATTGTAGCTTGTTTAATTGAAGATTAATTGCATTTGTAGGTCTTTTATCATCAAGTAAGTGTTTCTTCCTTCCTCTTGCATTTTAATTTCGATTAATTCGAATTTTTATGAGGTGAAATTGAAAGAGGGGTCCGAAATCCCTGTTGGTCGAATTGTTTTCGACTTTAATTGTGTTATTTACCCTTATTCTTCTTGCTTGATGATTAATCCCAACTCCTCGATGTTTATCACATGCTTAATTCGAATTCCACATGATTTTTGTGATATGGGTTCTAGACAGTCGAATTTTTCGACTGTCACTTTGGTTTTTATTGCTGTAATTTCCTAGCTAGCATCTTTGTTGCGATAATGCTGCCGATTGTTGACTAAAATTGAACCCCTGTCGATGCTTAGACATGTTTACTCTGGACCTTGCACAGAAATTGCGATTAGGGGCTGCTTAAGTCGAATTTTTCGACTGTCAGACGGTTTATATACTGCATTATCTTAATTAACTTCAGTTGATGCTTACATGTTACTGATGTTAACTGCTATTCCCATTCCCTATCGCCAATTGCATTCTGTAATTCGAAATCTTTGAGGATTGTTGGGATTTATTTGCTATAAAGTCGAATTTTTCGACTCATAGGGGATTCACATGCTGTCACATGCTGGTTTTACGTGTTGTTTTAGCCACGGTTAGCAGCTATTTTCTCATCATGCCCTTTACCTTGTCACAGGATGGAGTCCAGTACTTTGCCTTCTACCAGTACCACCTCCAGTCCGTCCTTGAGTGAGTCAGTGGCCCCTGCTGTTGCCACTACCACTGCCTTAGTCTCCACTGCAGCCCCTGTGTTCATTGTCTCAGCTGCAGGGACGGTTTTTACTCCGATGAGCTCAGCTGCGAGCTCAGTTCAGGCTACCACTTCCTCTACGGTCACCACCATAGCTAGCACTGCTGCTAGTTCCTCTTCAGCGGTGACCATAGTAGCCACTACCTGTACACCAGCCACCACTTCTACACCTGTGGCGGACTCACCTGCGGCTGCAGCTGCCTTTAGAGCAGCCCTGTTTCCTTACACCGTTCGAGAGAGGGCTGCTGCCTTGAGTTCCAGAGGCCGGGGTCGTCGACAGGCCAGAGCTACACCAGCTCCAGTCACCTCTACTTCCGCTCCTAGCACTTCCACACCGCTCGTTCGCTTACTTCACTTGGTGCCGCTCCGTCTTACTTCGAGACGATTCATCCGAGGGACACTTCCCTCGACTCCCACCCAGACTACCCACAGGTATTATTCGTCAACGTTGTCCATCATACGAAATTCTTTAGCTTGGTCAAGTGTGTACATGTGCCTTCCCGATTTTTGGATAAATCGGCATTAGAGAAACTCGATATTTACGAGTCAGTCTGTACTTTACTACGGGGCACGGGGATGCCTGGCCTCATTACCATGAGGGGCCGTACCTTCTTAGAGCTGAGCCTCGAATTTCTCAGCTCTTTTACCTTCTCCTCAAGGGCATACGATACTGACCCCGACTGTTTGTCAGTCTCCTTCCGGTTGTTCAACCGGCCTTTTCCGATGCCTCTAGCGGAGTTTGGTAGGCTTCTTGACCTTACCTCCTCAGGTGTGACATCAGACTCGAGGAAGGTTTACCGTTAGGTTTGGCGATGCCTGGCCCTGACCCGTTTCCAGGAGCGAAAGATCCATCAGGTCCACCATCCCCCCGTCCGTTGTTTTCTTAGACTGATGGGGAGCTCTATTTTCGGCCGAAAGGAGCCGAACAACATTACCAACACCGAACTCTCCATCCTGGGCGGTTATCTAAACATCGACTGTGAGGGTCCGTTTACCTTCAACATAGCCTACTTGACCGCCCAGTACCTCCATGACCAGGGGAAGAAGGAGGCGGGAACCATTGCCTGCGGTGGCATAGCCACCATTCTTGCCCACCGACTTTTCCCCACCTGGCCACGTGACTTGCAGTACCTCCCGGGAGAGAGGTTACTGAGTCTGGACGCCATGCTCGCTCAGCATTGGCTGACCCCAGACCACCAGACTTGGAAGATTGACGGCTCCTTGTCTGTTGACTTACCTTGTGACAGCCTCCCTCGTCTTGAGCCCTTACCTACTGTGGTAAAGGGCCACCGTCTGCCTGCTTTGCCCCTACTTCACCTTCCACTTCAGTCTTGTCCACCTCCTGCTGCACCCGCCGCTAAGAAGCGGCGACTTGAGACTGGAGAGGGGTCCACACCTTCAGGGAGTACCCAGCCTTCCACGGCTACTCCCGATCCGACCCCTACTCCCACTACTACTACCACTTTTACTCCTGCTCCACCTCCCACCGACTGACACGACGAGCCGGCCTTCTTCCGGCTACTTCGAGACCACCTCCTCCCTTTGTAGCGCTGCGCCCGGGACCAAGGGGGCGCAGTTTACGGTTTGTTGATCGAGCTTGCAGAGCGTCAGGCTCGTATGGAGAGGGACATGGCTCTTGCCTTACACCCTCTGTACGAGTACCACTTGCGGCGACACAGACCGATCCCGGAGGGTTGGCCACACCCTTCCTTCTTCCAGTACCCAGCTGAGGAGTACCCGGTTTCTGAGGAGGAGGAGGAGGAGGACGAGGACCCAGAGGTGGCAGTGGAGAGAGATCGAGAGGAGGAGCGGAAGAGGAGAGAGGAGGAGAAAGACCCGGAGTACCGGGTAGTGGCGGAGGAGCTCCGTGACAGCAGTGACGACGACGAGTAGCTACTGGTCTACTCACTTCCCCAGTTTTCTGGCTGGTTTGGGGAAGTTCGTATTGTGTATGTATCTTTCACTCTTTTATTTCGTCTCCTTTATTTCTTTCTTCTTCTTTTTGGTTGTATACTCCCGTTCCCACATATTTCTGCTGGTGTATGCTGGAGGACAACGAGGGCGTTGTCCGTTTTGGTTTGGGGAGGGTATATTGCATCCTTTTGAGTCTGCATTTGCATCTGTCTTTTTGCATTCACGTTTATTTTTCAGCTTTGCATTGTTGTTTATTTTCAAAAAAAATTGAAAAAATTGAAAAATTTCAAAAATTCAAAAAAAATTTCACGTTTATTTTTACATATAGGTTGAGTCGGAACGGTAGATTCCCATGATGACAATGCACTATAACTTGTCAATTTACTTGAGCCTTGCACTTTATTGATAGTTTTTACTTGTCATGCGCATAGTCTACGAATTTCTGTTCAAATATAAGCTGACTGTTTAGACTTGACCTATAAATTGGCAAACTACTTCAAAATTCTGAGTTTTAGAGCCATAACTGGTGACATTCATGACCAGTTCATTAGGAATTGAGAGTAGTACTCCTTGCATAGCATGTTCATCATTTTTTGCACATTCATGACATTCAATTTCTTGTTAAATGCACATATTCGGGTTTGTGGTTGGTGTCACATGCAGGTGTTTGCAAATTCCCCTTTCCTTATACTTTTCACCCATTTAGCTCCAAATTAGCCAAAACTTGCCTTTTGACCCATTAGCTACATTCCAAATTAAGCCTGCCTAGTCAAGCTAGTTTAGTATGTTCTTTTGTGGTATGAGTTTTCGTCTGCAGTTTGGCCGTATCCCTTTTGCATGGAGTTGTTGGAAAGTTGAGGAGAAGGAGAAAGAAAGAAAAAAATATTGAAAAAAAAAAAGAGAAAAGGCGGAAAAAAAAATGAAAAAGAAAAGAAGGCTGGAACGTGTAAGAAAGAAAGAAAAGAAAAAGAGAATGTGAAAATGGAGGAAACAGACGTGCTCCTCTTGTCTGAGTTGAGAAGATGTTCGAAGATGTACAATCGAAAAAGGTTGATTTATTTCAGTTAGTTATTTCAGACGGTATTTAAAAGGGAAGTTTGTGACCGTCTGACTCCTCCGTTCTATCCCATATTTTTTTGAGGAGATTGTGTTTTGAGTCTAGTGAGTTTTGTGCCGAATGAAGGGCACCTGTACTTAGTCTTTTAGTCAGTTGAGATTCGGATGGTTTCATTATGGTCCTGTTAGGAACTAGCTTGACGCTTTTACCTCCACATTTCCATAACATGTTTTGCCTTTTCTCACCTGAACCTTACTATTCCCAAATCATTTGCAAACCCTACTTTGTGACTTTACATTATTGGTTGGAATTGTGCATTAGTACTTGAATTGTCTTTCATTTTTGTTGCATGCATGCTATGTAGGTCGCAGTTAGGTGAGTGACTGTCTTTCCTTCTCTCTTTTACATATAACATTCACCCTTTGCTTCATGAGAGAAGAGTGACCACGAGAGAGTCCAGTTTTGTTGGTCTTTCAAGGTCGATAGGTTGGCTATATTTCTCGAATGACTTATAATTCGTTTGTGTATTGACTTTTTAGCTTTAACTGTTAATTTTTGTTGCATTAAATTGGTTCAAGTAGACAAGTTAAGCTAGCTCTGAGTTATCATTTCCGTTCCATTAGTGTATAGTTTTGAGTTTACTCGAGGACGAGTAAAGGTTCGGTTTGGGGAGATTTGATACGTGCCTAATGTATAGTCTTTTTAGCCTATTTCAAAGACGTATTTCTATGCATTTTCATATTATTTTTATGATATTTTGCCCCGAATTGGCTACTTTGGTTCGTTTTGTCCATTTTGTAGAAATGAACGCGAAAGTAGTGGAATCGTACCCTTTTTCGTCCTTTTTGCATGCATTTAGAGGAGACGGGATTTTCCTGAGTGAGATACTGTGTTTGGAAGCGTCGTGGCACGCATTACGAGGCACTTAGACGCGGACTTGAGCTGAAATGAAGATGGAGTACTCGATCGAGGACTTTCACCACTTGATCGAGTGGTTTTCACATCCTCTGATGGTCGATCGAGTGGTTTTTCACTCGATCCTTAAAATTTGCACAAAGACCATTACTCGATCGAGCGCTTTCCAGATCGATCGAGTAGAAATTGCTGAAGAGTTGGTCGATCGAGTGGTTTTAATCCACTCGATCGAGTGGTTTCGTTGGTTTTGGGCTTTAAACAGCCCGTGAGTTGTTTATTTTCGCTAAACTTATTTTCTTTTGCTATTTAAGCATGCTTTACTAGGTTAATTAGGATCATCTTTTATATTATCAAACGCTCTACTGTAAACTTTAGAACGCTGCTTTATTCCTCTTCACTGTAATTTTATCTCGGGATTGCTTTTACTCGGATTTTGTGTTCTTTACGCCGGATTCGCTTGGATTGTAATTCCTTCTCTCCCTTTAATAATAATTAATCATTTGTTTGCTTTTATTACTTGTTTCGTTGCATTTACTTCTTTGCCCTAATTTTCCTTATTGCGATCTATTGTTATTTCATTATGTTTTCTGCTGGAATTTTAATTGTTGTTAGTTTAATTAGCGATATGAGTAACTAAATCCCTCTCATGTTGGGATTAGGGAATCTGCGGTAGAAATATGACGACGTAGTAAATGAATTAGATGAATTAATTGTGAGACCCTGTCACCATAGCAATTTAACTGTATTTATCCGACTTAGTTGAGTGCACGCTTCTATGTCACCCTTTAATCTGGCTAAAATTAATCCTGGATCGAAAGATTGGACTAAATAGGCCTGCTATGAACAGTAGACTACCTTAATGAGGACGAAAGTTAAGTTAGTGGTATTTTAGGATAGAAAGTGGACCGAAAGGACCTTTCAACATCCGTCTCACATTAGTTCGTCTAAGTCATTTACAGCTGAGTTATTGGACTACCGTAGTGAACCGAAATCCCGACATGTCCCTCTCTTCTTGATAGTCTAAACCGATTTTCTGCCCTTATTGCTTTTGTTTTTAATTCTCTTTCCTTTAAATCTCGTAGTTTAGAAATCAATTCAACAAAACCCCCCATTGTTACTTTAGGACTAGAATTAGGCAACTGTTAATTATATTACCTCCCTGTGGATTCGATACTCGACTGCCTCTGCTACATTTTAGTTGAGACCGTTAGGTTTTATCTTTGATAGGGTTGCGATAGCCGTGTCATTTAAGGTGAGTACTGGGATAGCTGGGAGGTGCCAACGTCTGACGATAGAAGTCTTCCGCTGTAGTCTTTTAGTTTTATGACATTTCAGTATTTCAGTAGACAGTTGGATTTAAGAACTTGTACCCGTATGGTGGGATTTGGTTTCAGTTGTACTTTTCACTAAAAGTTATATCATTTAAGTTGTTTCGTTATTGTCTTATGAATATCATGCCTCGGGTAACCGAGATGGTAATATCTTCATACCTGAGTGGTCCTGGTAAGGCACTTGGAGTATGGGGGTGTTACAAATGGTATCAGAGCGACGATCCTGAAACCTGTAACCAATGAACCTAATGAACATAGGGAGTCAATTAAAATGAACCCGGGGTAAAGGTTGTAGGAGCTAATGCAAAGGCTTGGGAGACATCCTGAAATTGCGAACTCGCCCTACAATTTTGAACCGGTCACATGGGGGATGTATGTCAAGGTCGAATGCGTTGTTTGGTTAGCTGGTGTGTGAATGTGATGAAGTGTGTGTAACTGTTGGGTGTTTGCGGTAGGAAGTTGGGAATGTGAAAGAAAGGTTGATGATATATGTATAATTGTAGTTGGAACGAAAACATGTTGGGTGTTTACAATGTGGCGTTTAATAACATGATATAATGATTTCGTAGATCGTATGAAAAGATGCGTAGCATTATATGCTTAGTTATGATATAATGTTGGTTTTATAAAGTTTTTAGCATGTTAGCATATGATATAGCATGCGGGTAGCGTTTCTGAGTTAGCATGACTCGATCGAGTGGGACTGACTTGATCGGGTGGGTTTTTGACGATTTTGAGTCCAGAATCGTGTTTTTGGGCACTCGATCGAGTACCTCAGGCACTCGATCGAGTAGCCTAGCTACTCGGTCGAGTATGTTAGAGATCGAAGGTCCGTTTGGGGTCCGAGGTTGGGGCACTCGATCGAGTATGGTGGGCACTCGATCGAGTAGCCCATTACTCGATCGAGTATGTTTGGGAACTCGATCGAGTAGGGTCTGGGCAGCTTGTTTTCGTGTTTTGAGGTTTTGGCGCGTATGTTTATATCCACCCCTTTTTCTGTTATAGTTTCAAGATGCCGCCCAAGAAGAATGCGTTGTATGCGAGAGCTGAGCTTATGAACATAGATGACATCGTTAAGATGTTGGAGCATCAGGATGCTCTGCTTTAAAGACTGTGGGAAAAGATAAGGATAAGGATAAGGAGAAAGAGGTTGATCACTCTAAAATCATCCTCTATATAGAGAGGTTTAACCCGAAAGAGTACAAGGGAGTTGGGGAGCTGAACCTGCTTGATAGCTGGCTTAGAGAGATGGAGAACATATTAGATTTGGTTCACTGTCCTGATGAGATGAGAGTGGAACAGGCTGCATTCTATTTGAGGGAGGCAGCTGGTAAGTGGTGGGATACGGTGAAAGTGAGTGCTAAGGAGTTGTATGTGAACCAAGGTTTACCTGCTATACCTTGGGAAGAGTTTCGTAGGGCTATGAGAAAAGAGTTTGTACCGGAGCATGTGAGGAGTAAGTTGAGGGAAGAGTTTGACAGTTTTAAGATGACCGCCGAGATGTCTGTGGCCGAGTACTACAGGCAGTTCAATGACAAGTCTAGGTATGCTGAGGATATGGGTTTGAGTGAGGAGAATTTGGCGCTGAGGTTTGAGAGGGGGTTGACCCCTAAGATTATGGATAAGTTACCCGTGGGAGTCCTTACTGATGTTAAGGAAGCTTATGAGAGGGCTGGGAGAGCTGAGAGGTTGGTGGAGATGGCTCAGGAGAGGTCAGGTGGTGAGAAAAGGAAGTCTGAGAGCGAGGGTGGTGGCCAATCTAATCACAAGAAAGGCAACCACAATCAGTCTAAAGGGTTTTCTTCTGGGTCAGGGTTCAGTGTTGGGGCTTCCTTTGGGCGTGGCCGTGGAAGTGTTAGTGGTAGTTGGGGAGTGACCTGCTATAGTTGTGGTGGTGTAGGCCACAAGAGACATGAGTGCACAAGTGCACCGGGAACTTTCCAGAGACCTGCGCAGAGCTATGCGAGCAATAGACCGGCTGGGTCATGGCCAAACCGGGGAAGTCAGAGCTACCAGAGTGGAGGCAACCGCAACGGCGGTAATTCTTATCAGAAACCACCAACGAACAACAACAACAATCAAGGGTCGGGTGCTAAGCCGACCACATCATCACCAAGATCTTGTCGAGAGGTGGACAAGACCAGTGGAAATTTATTCATGATGGAGAAGAAAGCAGCTGAGGAGGATGCACACGTTATCACCGGTACTTTTCTTGTTAATGGTATTCATACCTTTGTTTTGTTTGATTCGGGGGCTTCTCAGTCGTTTGTATCTTCGAGTCATGTTAAACGGTTGGGTTTGAGGGTATATGAGTCTTTAAGTGAGCAAGTTTTTATACCTTCGGGTGAGTCTGTATCTTGTGGGAGGTTATATAGGGATGTACCTATGATAGTTGGGCAAGTTGATTTCCCTGTAGACTTGCTAGAGTTTCCTTTTGACGGTTTTGAGATGATAGTTGGGATGGATTGGCTGGGAAAGTATAAAGCTAAGATAGACTGTCATCAAAAGAAAGTGTCTTTAAGAGGTCCTAAGGGTGTTAGTGTGTCTTATCGTGGGTTGCTAGTCAAACCCAAAGTTAAGTTGATTGCAGCTGTCACTTTGAAGTCTTACCTGAGGAAGGGATGTCCTTTGATCTTGTGCCATGTGAGAGATGACCGGATAGAGAGTCCGACAGTTGATCAGATACCGGTGGTGGGAGAGTTTGAGGATGTGTTTCCAGAGGAGATTCCGGGGTTGCCGCCGAGAAGAGAGATAGATTTCACAGTAGAGTTGAAACCAGGGACGGGGCCAATCTCTAAGGCACCGTACCGTATGGGTCCTAAGGAGATGGAGGAGCTTAGGAAACAGTTGGATGATCTGATAGAGAAGGGATACATTAGACCTAGTGTATCGCCGTGGGGAGCACCAGTTCTTTTCGTGAAGAACAAAGATGAGAGTTTGAGGTTGTGCATAGATTACAGGGAGCTGAACCGAGTGACGGTGAAGAACAAGTATCCTTTGCCAAGGATAGATGACCTGTTTGATCAGTTGAGTGGTGCATCGGTCTTTTCCAAGATCGATCTGAGGTCGGGGTACCATCAGGTGAAGATTAGAGAGGTGGACATACCAAAGACTGCTTTCACGTCGAGGTATGGCCATTATGAGTATGTGGTGATGCCGTTTGGGTTGTCTAATGCACCGGCAGTGTTTATGGATTTGATGAATAGGGTCTTTAGACAGTTTTTGGACAAGTTTGTAGTGGTGTTTATCGATGACATCTTAGTCTACTCTAAGACTAAGGAGGAGCATGAGGAGCATCTAAGGATCGTGTTGCAAACTTTGAGGGAGCATGAGTTATATGTTAAGCTATCCAAGTGTGAGTTCTGGTTAGAGAAAGTTGCTTTTCTGGGGCATGTGATCTCTAAGGAGGGAGTAGCTGTGGATCCGGCGAAGATTGAGGCAGTGACAAAGTGGGAAGCACCAAAGAATGTTGCTGAGATCAGGAGTTTTCTGGGTTTAGCTGGGTACTATAGACGGTTCGTGAAAGATTTCTCCAAGATAGATAGACCTATGACAGCGTTGATGAGGAAAGAGAACAGGTTTCGTTGGGATGAGAGTTGTGAGACGGCGTTCCAAACGTTAAAGGAGCGTTTGACCATAACTCCTGTCTTAGCATTGCCTGAAGGGATCGAGAACTTTGAGGTTTATACAGATGCCTCAAAGAACGGGTTGGGATGTGTGTTGATGCAGAACGGTAAAGTGATTGCCTATGCTTCTAGGCAATTGAAGCCTTATGAGGAGAACTACCCTACTCATGATCTGGAGTTGGGTGCAGTGGTGTTTGCTCTCAAGATATGGAGACATTACCTTTATGGAGCAATATTTAAGGTATTTTCTGATCACAAGAGTCTCAAGTATATTTTCACTCAAAAGGAGTTGAACATGAGACAGAGGAGGTGGATGGAGCTGATTGGCGATTATGACATGGAAATTATCTACCATGAAGGGAAGGCCAATGTAGTTGATGATGCTTTGAGTAGGAAGAGTGTACATTCTCTGTGTACAGCTCTATCTTTGATGAGGTTGAGAGATGAGGTAGCGAGATTTGGGATACATATGATGCAGAAAGGAGATGCCATGGGTGATATGACAAAGGTGCGGCTTGAGTTTTATGATGACATTCGAAGTAAGCGGCGTTGGATCCTAAGATAGTGGAGTGGAGAGCTGGAGTAGAGAAAGGGACAGTGTCTCGATTCTCCATTCACACAGATGGTAGTTTGAGGTTTGACGGTAGGTGGTGTGTTCCTAATGATGAGGAGTTTAAAAAGACTATCATGACAGAGGCACATTGCACACCGTATTCAGTACATCCAGGTGGTGACAAGCTATATAAGGATTTGAAGAACACGTTTTGGTGGCCTGGGATGAAGAAAGAGACAAATGAGTTTGTGGCCCGTTGTTTGACATGCCGAGAGTTAAGGGGAACAACGACGACCACAAGGTAAGATTCAGTCTTTAACGGTACCTGAGTGGAAGTGGGAATCCATTTCCATGGATTTTATCGTGGGTTTTCCAAAGAGTCAACAAGGTAATAACATGATTTGGGTAATAGTGGATCGACTGACCAAGTCAGCTCACTTTGTTCCAATGAAAGATACATGGACTAAAGCACAATTGGCTATGGCATATCGAAAGAACGTGCTTAAGTTGCATGGAGTCCCTAAGGACATAGTGTCTGACAGAGATGCGAGATTTATATCAAGGTTTTGGAAAGAGTTGCAGGAATCGTTGGGAACAACCTTGAAGATGAGTACAGCATTTCATCCTGCGACAGACGGACAGACTGAGAGAACAATCAAGACTCTTGAGGATATGTTGCGAGCTTGTGTGATGGATTTTGGTGGTAGCTGGGAACAGAGGTTGGACTTGATAGAATTCTCTTACAATAACAGCTATCACACTAGTATTGGTATGGCACCGTTTGAGGCTTTGTATGGGAGGAGATGTAGGAGTCCGATTTGTTGGGACGATAGTCTTTGAGGCGGTGGTTTTAGGACCAGAGATGGTGCATGAGATGGTGGAACAGATTAAGATGATCAGGGAACGGATGAGGGCAGCTCAGGATAGGCAAAAGAGTTATGCAGATCTACATCGCCGGGACATAGAGTTTCAAGTGGGGGACAAGGTTCTTTTGAAAGTGTCTCCTATGCGTGGAGTTATGATATTTGGGAAGAAAGGCAAGCTAAGTCAGAAGTTTATCGGGCCTTATGAGATCTTAGAGCGAGTTGGGGAAGTTGCATATCGCCTGGCTTTACCAGCTGCGCTAGAGAGAGTACATAATGTGTTTCATGTATCGCAGCTGCGGAAGTATGTGAGTGACCCGTCACATGTGTTAGAGGCAGAGAACTTAAAGCTAGATGAGTCCTTATCATATCTTGAGGTGCCTAAGCAGATTCTTGACCGAAAGGTTAGGAAGACCAGGAGTGGTGAGACGGTTTTGCTTAAGATCCTTTGGTCTAACCACGAGACTGAGGAAGCTACATGGGAGCCAGAGGAAGCTATGAAAGAGTGTTACCCTTTTCTTTTTGATCAGGTATGTATGGTTACGGGGACGTAGCCTTGTTTCTTTTAGGGGGGTGTGTAACACCCCCATACTCCAAGTGCCTTACCAGGACCACTCAGGTATAAGGATACTACCATCTCGGTTGCCCGAGGTACTGAATATCATAAGACAATAAAGAAACGTACTTTTAAAGTAATTATAGATTAAGTGATTACATGTTCAAACCAAAACTAATAAAAGGAATTACAAGGTTCTCATACGGTCTACAGCTAAAACTATCAAAGCTACTAGACTTCGTCGACACACAAAGACTTCTAACCGCCACGTGATGCCTCATCCCGGCTATCCCATATGCGTCATATCACACTCCGCTCAATAATCGCTCACCACCCCGAATGGATCACCACGCTTTTTAAAACATTTAAACGGGGTCAGGACTAATCACACAATTCAATACATATATCAACAATAAGATAAACAGACACTTAACCGTCACACACACACACAACCACCCAATTCCAATCATCTCAATCATTGATCGTCCACCGGACCAGCCCCGCGCTGGGGGACCGCAGCCGTTCCCACCTAAGCCCCGCTCATCATACCGAGCGATAACCCCGTCCATTAATGTGCACATCCCCTTCCGTGGCGGGTTCCACGAAGGGCGAAACTAGGGCGTGAAGCCACTCCCGCAAGTGACTCCACTCACCCGAGAACGCATCTCGAGAACCATAGACAACAATTACAATCACAATCACAATCACAACAGTCACAATACAATTACTATATCAAACAATCAATCTCAACACATCAACAATCATCCCATTATGGGACTAATACCGAGTAGGAAATCCTACCCGGAAAGCACAACAATGATCAGACGGTATCAACAAATTTGTATCAAAAGTCTCTTCTACGAACCCTCCTCCTATCATATAACACATAGAGGCTACACATCACAAACTACACACAAAACCCCCAATCTCTAAATTAGGGTTTAACCAAACTTAACAAAACATTATAAAAATTATATTAAAAGCTTACCCTCGACGCAAGGAACTCAACGATACGAATAACGACAAGAACCGACCGTCTCGAACTCCGGAATTGCTAAGGATGCGATTAGGAAGATGAACTGGTTGCTTTCTCTCTTAAACAGGGTTTTAGGTTTTGTAAAAGTGATTTAAAACAATGACGACTATGTTTAAATACCTTAATCGCATAATTAACAAAACCCGAGAAAACTCCCCGTAAAACCGGACACTCGATCGAGTACCCAAGGTACTCGATCGAGTACCCCCTTACTCGATCGAGTACCCCAGCTACTCGATCGAGTACCCAACAGGTCAGAAACTATTTTATCTCGCAACCTACCCTTACTCGACAGAGTAAGGGCTACTCGATAGAGTACCCCAAGACTTATAAATACGGAGTATTAGGTCTTCCCTCCCTCCTAAAAGGAACTTCGTCCCCGAAGTTCAACCCATACATAAAAACAACCATACAGACTCGACCAAGACACAACAACTTAGCTAAGGACTCAAGAACTCGACCGAACATAGAACATGAACTCTTAACACCCACTCCACCAACTATGTTTACTTCCACAACATGACTCACTATATCGTATTTACCACATATATATCTCTCACGACACCAACTCCATACATAACCAACTACCATCCTCTAATGCTGCTAGCTCTATAATATCATCAACTATCAAATCCAATACCAAGACACTCATAGACATCAAACGGGATGTTACATTCTACCACCCTTAAAAGGAACTTCGTCCTCGAAGTTTACTCACACTCGTAACCTCATCATCCAACTCACAATACTAGCGAAATATTCTCACACTCCTAAACATCACGCTACTACAAGCACGGTCATGACCTTTAATAAAATCACCCACAACACGAATCGATCTTTTATTCTACATCAAGACTCAACTTCCGAATATATTACCATATGTACAACCATCAAAATCTGTTTTATCGCATCCTACTCCTCTTAAGACAAATGTTACGTCCTCGTAACTCACTAATACCAAACCATATCTATATCTCATTACCCTCCGTACCACCACATGTCAAAGATAACCGTCTATAAACCAAACACTCACCATTCTTATATCCAAGGCTCCCATACATAAACATTTCTCATTCCTCAACTCATTCGGCAACGCACCTAACCTATACCATAAACTCGTAGCAAATCACCATACCCACTCTTCATTATTATCGCCAAACAACATACCTCTCTACGTAAGGCACTTATCTCCCAGAAGCATAACTCACGGTCCGCACTCGTTACGTACACGCACACTAGATCCTCAAGTTCTTTCTTTCATTACCGCAAAATTCATACACAACTTAACATGACACTAATTTCCCCAACACCCTACACTCACTGTCTCAACAAAAGATTATGAACTACCCGCCGCTTTGCTCATTACAACACATGTTCCACGAATCATTTTCCATTACCATGTCTACCGATGTCTCATCTGAAACAAGATCAAAATTACCGTAACAACCTCTCACAACCGTGTCCCATCAACAGATTATCACTATCCCATGACAACAACGAAACATATACAACTCTATTTCACATCATACTCTACCTCATTCCCAACTTAACCTGGTAAAGAAAACATGAATAAGCAAGACAACTGTCTATCAGCACAAACTGACACTCGCAGAGAGCAACATCAAACAAAACAACAATCTATGTATAACTGGTATGTACTTTCGAAACCCGAATCATAATCATCCCGCCTACTCCACCACAACCGGTGACGGCATCACAACACCGCCACCAACAGCCACACCGTAGTGCGAAAGTACCCGCATCACAGCACTATGTACCGTGCCCGGATCACCACCCGAGGCACCACAACCACACCGATAGACATCACAACTGCATACAATTCCCATAAATACTGACTTAGCATAACTTCTCAGACAAAAAAAAACTTACTCAAATCCACTTTATTAAATCACCACGCAACATATTATATGGATAAACAGATAAGCATCTCATGAACATCCTCTCCGCCATTTCCTAATACACATGTGTTATCAATACACATAAAATTATAACTAGCCATGTCAAATCAATCAAATTATTACCTTTTTGGATATGATTAAATTAAATTACCGTGTCCAACATATATATTACCGAACATTCATAAAACAATTTTATAATTATCATACCATGCCACTTCTTGTGAGGTCAGAACCTCACACAAACATTTACACAAATCACGGACCAGTAATCACAACCAACTAGTCAATCCCGACCACGTAAGTCACCACTCGAAAAAGGTTACCTCGCGCCCCGAGTTTAACTCATATGCCTCTCATAACATATTCCCCCATTCGCACAACCATCACTTCCTGCCAAATATAATCACACCTTCACTATTCAACTAATAGCGTCCGCCTCATCTAACCACATCTTATACCCTCTCACAATCATACACAACAATCAGGTCCCTACCAAATCAACCTCTTTAGAATTGCTACCTTTCTAATATTCCATCACTCTTAGCCATTAGTGATAACACCACAATGCCACCGCTGCTCGTATATCAAATCTCTTACACTCATATCAAAATAACATGGTTTTTCTACCATTTTTGGTTAACATTGCAAATAACAGACATCAAACCCATCCACAAAATTACCTCAACATTATTCCCAATGCAATCTTATTTGTATTGTCATCCAACTCTCCACCAAATATCTCGTATCGTGCCAATACTCCACCAATTTCTTACTCCCTTAATTCCTCGAAACTCATTACCAATCATGTTGCCCTGAAACTCCTATATAACCTTTAGCTAACATCCTCGTGATACCATCACATATTTCGATGATTTCTTATCTTTATATCACATAGCTCCGGTGAACATTTTCCTCAGCTTACTTTTATCCTTCTTTTCTCTTTACACTCAATAATACCAATTAATAGTTCAACTCCTTATTCCTTCTAGCTAACTCTTTAGAAATCTGGTTACCCCTTCGTTGCTCCAAAACTTAATTCCATTATTTTCTACCGACATCATCTCACTCTTTCTTACCATGGATCTTCTCTTATTATGCTATCACTCATACTTGCCACTAATCTATCCATAGAACCAACGTTTAATGTTCAAACAATTGCATCCCCCTTTTTACATCTCTAGAAGTCAGAATTCATTTAATACCGTTAATTACCCAAGGAAATCACACAGTAGTTTCATCTTTTAATAAACCAAACCTCCCAAACTCACTCACTGTCTACAAATACACCTCGCGACATGTCTCCACAAAGTTCACTATATATTACTCTTCTCAACCCCTTTAAACGAACTTTCACTACATAAATCCATAACCCACATGACTCCTAACCATTTCCCTCCTTAACTCTTTACACATCTCAAGCGCCACTATCCACATTCTTACTTTCAATCTTTTCATTCTCACGTTCATTATACTCACATCATCCCTTGTCTATATTCACTTATTTTTACATTACTCAACACACAATCATATCACTCATCCCGTCTCGCAAAACGTGCGCCATGCCTCAATAAACTATACCAATCTTCCTTTTCTTTTTCCACCATCTATCATAATCACATATAACTCATGTCCTCCCCACCGAACTCATACTCATCATAGTGCCACTCTTTACATCATAAGATTGGGTAACTTACGCTTCAAGACCAACACATACGTAAAACAATGCATAAAGAAGTAATACAACACCTTTGAATTAAACATAATATGCAACGAATGTCAAAAGACAAACATATGACCCGAAATACGCATATGACCTGCATGACCCCACTCGATCGAGTACCATAACCTACTCGATCGAGTTGAGGCTACTCGATCGAGTGCCCAACATGCTCGATCGAGTGCCCCGACTCCGAACCCAAACAGACCTTCGATCTTCGACTTACTCGACCGAGTAGCCCGGCTACTCGATCGAGTGACCTCATACTCGATCGAGTGCCAGAGGTACTCGATCGAGTGCCCAAAAACACGATTCTGGTAAAAAAAAAAAATAACGACAAATACCCACTCGATCGAATCAAACCCACTCGATCGAGTCATGCAGACTCGTGAATACTACCCGAATGTTATCTCACATAACCAAACGTACTATGCATTCATTATTATTTCAACATTATGATTACAACTACGCATTCAAATCTGTGCGACTCCTCATACAATTAACAAAATAATCTACTTCGTGTTATCAAGTGCCACGTTATAAACAACCATCATGCTTTTCATCCAATTCGTTATATAAAACACATATCATTGAACCTCTATTCTTCATGTTACTACTTACCAAAAGTCAAACATTACCATCTATCATGCTCATATAACATTCAACTTTCAATCATGTATTACCCGCATGTTTTAAATTTTCATAACTTTTCATAACACAAACCACACCCATACACTACAAATCCTATTTCCATGTTGCTAATACAACAACATTACAAAATCCACTTCATCACACATCATCATATACGAACTACTTTCTTTTTCTACCATATCATTCATCATTCTCATATACTTTTCCAACGATTCCAACCAACATGTCAACCAACTATCATGCAACAAGCTTTCAACAAACCATATACAGCACAATTAACATACACGTCGCACATATACACACGGACTCCACGTTCCCATACCATGTGACTGGCTTAAGTATCATGGGGCCAAGATTTTGAAGTGAGGGCGCCTACTAACCCAAAACCTAGCATCGGTAGGGGCTCCCATTACACATACACCAGGTTCATTTTATTAGACTCCCTATGTTCATTATGTTCATTTGTTACAGTTCCAAAATCGTCGCTCTGATACCATTTGTAACACCCCCATACTCCAAGTGCCTTACCAGACCACTCGGTATAAGGATACTACCATCTCGGTTGCCCGAGGTACTGAATATCATTAGACAATAAAGAAACGTACTTTTAAAGTAATTATAGATTAAGTGATTACATGTTCAAACCAAAACTAATAAAAGGAATTACAAGGTTCTCATACGGTCTACAACTAAAACTATCAAAGCTACTAGACTTCTTCCGACACAAATGAAGACTTCTAACCGCCACGTGATGCCTCATCCCGGCTATCCCATATGCGTCATATCACACTCCGCTCAATAACCGCTCACCACCCCCGAATGGATCACCACAGTTTTTAAAACATTTAAACGGGGTCGATCACTAATCACACAATTCAATACATATATCAACAATAAGATGAACAGACAGCTTAATCACACACACACACACAACCACCCAATTCCAATCATCTCAATCATTGATCGTCCACTTTGGACCAGCCACCCGGTGGGGGACCGCAGCCGTTCCCACCTAAGCCCCGCTCATCATACCGAGCGATAACCCCGTCCATTAATGTGCACATCCCCTTCCGTGGCGGGTTCCACGAAGGGCGAAACTAGGCGTGAAGCCACTCCCGCAAGTGACTCCACTCACCGAGAACGCATCTTGAGAACCATAGACAACAATTACAATCACAATCACAATCACAACAGTCACAATACAATTACTATATCAAACAATCAATCTCAACACATCAACAATCATCCCATTATGGGACTAATACGAGTAGGAAATCCTACCCGGAAAGCACAACAATCGACGGTATCAACAAATTTGTATCAAAAAGTCTCTTCTACGAACCCTCCTCCTATCATATAACACATAGAGGCTACACATCACAAACTACACACAAAACCCCAATCTCTAAATTAGGGTTTAACCAAACTTAACAAAACATTATAAAAATTATATTAAAAGCTTACCCTCGACGCAGGGAACTCAACGATACGAATAACGACAAGAACTGACCGTCTGAACTCCGGGAATTGCTAAGGATGCGATTAGGAAGATGAACTGGTTGCTTTCTCTCTTAAACGGGGTTTTAGGTTTTGTAAAAGTGATTTAAAACAATGACGACTATGTTTAAATACCTTAATCGCATAATTAACAAAACCCGAGAAAACTCCCCGTAAAACCGAACACTCGATCGAGTACCCAAGGTACTCGATCGAGTACCCCCTTACTCGATCGAGTACCCCAGCTACTCGATCGAGTACCCAACAGGTCAGAAACTATTTTATCTCGCAACCTACCCTTACTCGACAGAGTAAGGGCTACTCGATAGAGTACCCCAAGACTTATAAATACGGAGTATTACAGTCTTCTCTCTTTAAAAGGAACTTCGTCCCCGAAGTTCAACCCATACATAAAAACAACCATACAGACTCGACCAAGACACAACAACTTAGCTAAGGACTCAAGAACTCGACCGAACATAGAACATGAACTCTTAACACCCACTCCACCAACCATGTTTACTTCCACAACATGACTCACTATATCGTATTTACCACATATATATCTCTCACGACACCAACTCCATACATAACCAACTACCATCCTCTAATGCTGCTAGCTCCATAATATCATCAACTATCAAATCCAATACCAAGACACTCATAGACATCAAACGGGATGTTACAGGGTGTGCACATTAATGGACAGGGTTATCGCTCGTTATGAGGAGCGGGGATTTGGTGGGTACGGCCGCGTCCCCATCGGGCAGGGATCGGTCCAAAGTGGACGATCGGTGATTGAGATTGTTGGAATTGGTGTGGTTGTGTGTGTGTGACGTTAAGCGTCTCCTTTTATCTTATTGATGATATATATTGAGTTGTGTGATTAGTACTTACCCCGGTTGTTGTTTTGTAAACTGCGGTGATCCATTCGGGGATGGTGAGCAAGAATTTGAGCGAGTTTGAGTTGAGTCTCGGGATAGTTTGGGAGGTGCCACCGTCTGACGATAGAAGTCTTCCGCTGTAGTCTTTTAGTTTTATGACATTTCAGTATTTCAGTAGACAGTTGATTTTAAGAACTTGTACCCGTATTGTGGGATTTGGTTTCAGTTGTACTTTTCACTAAAAGTTATATCATTTAAGTTGTTTCGTTATTGTCTTATGAATATCATGACTCGGGTAACCGAGATGGTAATATCTTCATACCTGAGTGGTCCTGGTAAGGCACTTGGAGTATGGGGGTGTTACAAATTAGCCTTAATAATTGTTCTCGGTAATGACAGCCTACCCTATTAATTAAAAATAATTTTCTCCTAATTTTTTTTTATTTTAACTCTATTTTATAATTAATACATGTATTTATGTATACATTTTTTTTTCGTATATTTATACAGAGAGGCGTATACATTTCTTTTTTATATATATTTGTACTTCAGCTTATACGATATTAATTAGCCCTTTATGTATTTTCTTTGTAATTTTTTTATGTTGTATTATTAATCAATATTAATTAGCCCTTTATATATTTTTCTTTGTAATTTGTTTTTATTGTATTATTATTTACGGTGATTATTTTATCTTTGTAACTAGTCTTAAACCCGTGCAAATTGCACAAGATTGCTATTTCAATTTTTTATTATAAAAATTATATGTAAGATACATTTTCTTAATAGTCAATTATCTCCTTCAAAAGTTGTTTATCATTAAAAATAGAGTTATAAATAAAAGCAATAAACTCTGTCCACTTCTTGTTTAATATTTTCAAATCACAAATGTAATAGTTGAGTTATAGACTTATAATTGAGTTATAAAGTCATACTTAAATTTTTGCCAATTAATATAAATGATGTATTAGGGTCAATTAGCAAGTAGTTATTGCAGTATAATATACCATCTTGTTAACTAAATTTAAGTTACTACTTTAACTTGTTACTTAGGCGACAAAAAGATCTAACTTACATATCAAACAAATTTATTCAGCTAAAAATAAAACAAAATCGGTAAAAGTGTATCGGTCTGAATAATTGGACCCGTGCAAATTGTTAAATCTGTTTTTCATTTAGTCAAATTCGTGCTACTTTGTACTACTCGTGGAAGTTTAAAATTAAATTTTTGACTCGTGCACGTTTGAAATGAAAATTTTGACGGTGGACGTTTAAATCGAAACTTTTGACCCATGCACGTTTAAAATGAAGATTTTAACCCATTTTTCTTTTAATATCGATTTGATTGTTAATTAATGAAACATGACAACATAAAAAATTTGACTCATGTTCAATTAAAACGATTTAATCGAGGTATTAAACATTCAACTCATGATATTATCTTACAAATATTTTGTAACTAAAAAATAAACAATAATAATAATAATAATAATAATAATAATAATAATATATACTTCATAAATTTTATTAAAATATAAAACGCACAATCATCACCTCCTAAAGGGTGGTTGGCCTAATGTATGTGGTTTTCAGGCTATTACGTACACCCAAAGGTTTACCCAGTGCGCACCAAAGGTAGCGGCCGCCCCTTTCCACGTTGTCCAAAAACAAAATTAACGTTATTAACAAACAAATATTGTTCTTTTATAAAAGCACCACTTGTAGACCTGACAAAATTAACCTGACCCGAATAAGCTGCCCGGACACCTCAACTCAAGACCCGAACCCGAATTGAGCCGACCCAATATAAGTCGAATGTTTATTAATGCAAATTGATTATTATCCATAAATAATTTGATAATAGTTCACCTGAACCCGAAATTACCCTATTGTTTAAAAGGTAATATTAAATTTAATTATTTTTACATTGAAAATTTCATTTTTAAGTAATATTTTTACTCTTTAATCATTACCTATATTATCTTTTTTATTTTTAATTATATTTTCACTTTTCTTTTAATTATTTTTGTTGTCATAGTTTTTACCTTTGTAGATCTGGTGCTTTCATCAGTATTGAAGTCATCCCTAATTTTTTTCCACTCTTTTTTAATTTTTTGTTTTAATTATTTCCTGGTAGTTTTTTTATTTTAAATAAATAATTGTCTTTTATAATTTGTAAGCAAAACCCTTTTTCATAGTATTTTTTGCTCTCATATTTATGTTATTACTTCGTACTAAAGCGACTATATTGAACATGTTACTGTTTTTTTTAGTTTAGAATATTATTAAATTGATATACTGGTCACCATTTTAAATGTTTTATTTTAAATGTTTCTATTCACGTATTGTAAACAAATTTGTGTTTTATTTTATAAATGCTTGTATTTTTTACCCTTCAAATTTTCTTATGGTCATGTTATAAAAATTATTAAGTCTACTATTAATGGAATATACAATAATGAAAAAATTGTTTTAAAATTTCTTTCCTTTATTTCTAATCATTTATTTACTTATTTTTTATTTTTAATATTAATGGAGTATTGAGTATATCACTTGTATAAAGTGTCATTGAATCTCATCATATTCTTATTTTTTTGGCTTTATCATTCAATCATCACATTAACACTATTAATTAATGACATAAAATCAATAATTTAATGAATTAATAAGAACTATCATATTTTGAACATTAATCATATTTAGTATTTTAGGTAAATAAAAAAGTTTTATAGAACATGGGTATTGTGGTGGGGCCTTTGGAAAAAAAATAAAAAAAATTGAACTTTCAACCACAGGCTGACACGTCAGCTTTGTGGTTGTTTGTTTAATAAATGGGATTTCTTTGATATAAGGGGTTGTTTGGTTGCCTCAGAAAAACACAGGAATTCCAAAATCCCATGAATTGGGATTTAAGCCTCTTGTTTGGTTACCCATTTTTTTTCAAAATGGAGGAATCTAGAGTTCCATAGGAACTCTAATTCCTACATCATGTAGGAAGTGGCTGACCAACACCCCCCTTGGTCATTCCCAACTCCTGTGTTTTTTAAAGTAATATTTTACTATTCTACCCCTATTAAAAACACAAGTTTAATTTTCTACCTCTTCTATCAGCCGTCATCTTCTTCTTCACACAAATTTTTTTTCCTCCTGTGCAATTTTCATCATCACTTCAGCAGGTACTCTCTCTTTCTCTCTCCCCTACTCCCTTTTTTACCTCAATCTTCCATGTTTTGTTTTACTGTTGTGCTCTTCTGCTATCATTAGTTTAAGAAGTTATGCTACTTTAATGCATATGGTTTTACTTTATTTCATCTGCACAAATACATTAATGTCTAATGAAGGGTAGTTGACCAATTTTCACTCCTGGTAAAATCTCATTGCCATATAGATTCAAGGAAATGTCGTTGAGCTGTGGTGAATAAAAGAATGTGGGAACTTGGGTAATTTTTGCTCAGTTCCCAAATTAAGCAGTCTTGTTTAATTCACAAAATCTCTTTTGTGACGGTGATATCCGTCACAAGCTTGTGACGGATACCATTTCCTCTCACAAAATACCCATGAGAGGTGAGTGGGGAAGCACATGAGGGTGCCCCACCTTGTCCCCTCTCCTTTTTTGTGAGAGGTCACAAGCTTGTGACGGGAGTAGCCCTCCCGTCACAAGCAAGACGCTTTGTAATTCACAAACAATTTTTATTCGTCATGGTTAATATCTATGCTTGAAATAATATGTTACTCCTTATACAGTTGGTTTTTCTTAAGACGGTTATGTTCATCTCAAGTGTTAAACGAGCCAGATACTACCCTATATAGGATTAGATTGAGAAGTACATGATTGATTTTCTTACATCTGATTCAGGGCAATTATATACTCTTTTTGTCATTGCTGCCTATATAGGATTCTTGAATTAGTAGCTATAATATGATAATTGAACACTTGAATTCCAAAGATGACTTGAGGCACATGATTATTTTGTTAGACCCGTATGCAGATGTCCCTCATTCATGATGACAAAATAACATTGCAGTCTGCAAAAACACCCTGCAGAAGATTTTTCTTCTATATCAATAATATAATTTAGACATTTAGCTAATGTTCCATGCTCCTTAATTTGTACTGTCCTAACATTTTCTTTTAGTGTTCCCTGTCTGTGTCATTGTTATGTTAAATTTCTCTTATGCTTACAAGAGGTTGATTTACTTTTTTTTTGTTATCTTATGCAAGTTATAAGACTATGGCGCGCTTACCTTTGAATAACCGGAAGAAGATTGTTGTTTCGTGTATTGCTATATACAGACATATGCTTTTGATGGTTATTGAGACTATTGTCGAGCTCTTATGCCATCTTTCTAGTTTAAACATTACAATTCCTAAGCCGATAACATATACGTTTGACAACTCCATTGATGAAAGAGTTCAGGCTAGGCTTTTTAATATTAGACCAATGATTCAAGGGAGTGATATATCATGCCTAGACAACCTTAGGATGGATAGAGCATGTTTTGGTAAGTTGTGTGAGATGCTAAGAGATGCCGGTAGGCTAGAAGGAAATAGAAATACAAGTTTGGAAGAAATGGTTGCATTATTTCTTTTTATATTGTCTCATGATACAAAAAATAGAAGAACTCAATTATATTTTAGAAGAAGTGGTGAGACAGTATCTAGACACTTCAATTTAGTCCTTCGCGCGATCCTTAGATGTCATCATCTTCTGCTCAAGAAACCCGAGCCAGTGACCGAAAATTGTCAAGACGAAAGGTGGAAATGGTTTAAGGTAAGATAGAAATAATGGTTACATAGTGACTTAATATGACAAACTGTTTTAGTTTTATTAACATTAGATTATTTTTTTGTAGAATTGTTTAGGTGCTTTGGATGGAACTCATATTAAGGTCCATGTTGGAGATAAAGATAAAGTTAGGTTTAGAACTAGGAAAGGAGATCTTACAACAAATGTTTTAGGGGATTGCACTCGAGATTTGCAATTTGTTTATATTTTACCTGGTTGGGAGGGTTCAGCTCATGATAATAGAGTTCTCCGCGATGCACTTTCTAGAAAACATCCTTTGAGAGTACCCCAAGGTAAAAAAAAACACAACTTAACCTTTTGAATTTGTTTACGGGAGAATATCTCCTTTTTAAGTTATAGAACGTTAAAACTTTATTTTGTTACTTTTAGGGCAATACTATCTTTGTGACGCTGGATATATGAATTGTGAGGGATTTTTGACACCATTCAGAGGCCAACGATATCATTTGAGTATTTGGAAGAATGGTGCTGAACCAACATGTGCAGAGGAGTACTTTAATATGAAACATTCTCAAGCAAGAAATGTCATAGAAAGAGCTTTTGGATTGTTGAAAATGAGATGGGGTATTCTAAGAAATGCTACTTGGTACTCTAGAAAGACATTTAGCAAAATCATTTTTGGGTGTGCATTAGTGCATAATTTTATTCGAACGTATATGAGCATAGATCCATTCGAATCTCTTATCCAAGATGGGGAAGAAGAAGATGATGACAATTGCATTGATATTATGGAGACTAGTGCTGCTTGGACTCAGTTTAGAAAGAACTTAGCAGATCAAATGTACAACCACTGGCTACAAACTAGAGGCTGAAACATTATGTTGTTTTATTTTGCTAAGTAGGAAAAACCAATAAGTTGTTGTGTTTGATTGTTGCATAACTTAATATACATTGTTTTATGGATTATTTTTTCAAGCACACATAAATTTAAGTGTTATATGTTTGGTATATTGTATTTCATATGCGTGTAGTGATGGCTCAGTCCAATGAAAAAAGTAAGGATGCTGCAAGTTCGGTAAGAGTTTGCTCAAGATGGTCGCTTGAAGAAGATCGTGCACTTGTTAGTGCAATGCAAGATCTTCTTGATCTTGGAGGTTGGAAAGCAGACAATGGTCAGTTTAAAAATGGAGCTTATGCTAAAATCGAATCTCTTATGGAGCAAAAATTGCCCTAAAAGTGGAAAGAAAGCTAAGCCTCACATTGAATCAAGAGTCAAGACTCTCCGAAAACATTATGATGCAATTACTGACATGTTGAGCCCACAAGCTAATGGATTCGGTTGGAATGACGAAGGAAAGTTTGTGACCTGTGAACAATCTGTTTGGGATAATTGGCTGAAAGTAAGTTCAATTTGTTCAATTCATATTCTTTTATTTCAATGTAAAATCAATGTTTTTGTTGATCATTATTTTATTTTATATATGGCAGAGCCATAAAAATGCTGCAGGTCTGAGAAATAGACCATTTCCCCTGATTGAAGAGATAGGAAGAATTTGGGGAAAAGATAGAGCTACAGGATTGGAGGGTGATAGTATACAAGATGCATTAGAGGAGATGGAGGATCAAGAGAGAGACGACCAAGAGGAAGAGCAAGTGCCTTTATCTAACACTCAAGAGGTACCAAACCATACAGAGGTTGAGCATTCACCTTTATGTGAGCCTTCAAATAGAAAGACCAAAAGGGCTAGAACTGAAACTATTGAAGCTTTGAGACAGTTCTCTTCTACACTTGATAAAATGAGTAATGTAATGGAAGCTGCTGGTGAACATATGGGAAGACTTGCTAACTGCTTTAAACACGAGTCTGAGTCAGCCGATCGAAGAATGCAAGTAACTTCAGAGATAATGAAGATTGAAGGGTTAACTCCCGCTCAAGTTATATCAGCATCAAAACAAATAGCTACAAACCCCCTTGAAGTTGATTTTTTTTTCAACCTTCCAGATGATTTCAAATTTGCTTATGTGCAAGGCTTATTGATTCCTGATCATGCGAATAAGTGATAACTCACTTCTTCTCGAGACATTGGATTACAAACTTACGGATTATTATGTTTTTGAGTTGGTTTAATAGAACTCTTTTAAAGGTTATGTTGTTCTTTTGAAGAGCGTGTTGTAATTAAGTCCTAATTTGGAACATGGTTTTTTATAATTTATGCTACTTTAATTTATTTTTATTAGATTTTCTGATAATAAATGGGAACATCCGGACATAGTCATTTTTTTCATGTTGTTAAATCTTGTAAGCTAAGATCAAATTTTGTATGTCATATATATGAATTAAGGGTGAAGTAATAAATTTTAGCAAAAGGGTAAAATAGTATTTACAACAAAAATTCATAGGAATTGAGTTATCCAACCAAACAACATACAAGAATTTATTTCATGGGAAGTGTCAATTCCTTGATGGCAACCAAACAAGTTTTGGGTATTTCCCATGAATTACATGTAAGAACTCAATTCATGTGAATTCCTACTTCCCACATGAAATTAATTCCCCCATGAACCAAACAACCCCTAATTCTTTTTTTATCTTTACTTTTTATTGACTTAAAAATTAATTATTTAAGATTTTCATTGTTAAACTTTTGGAGATATGATATAATTTCAAATAAATTAGGTGTAATTTCAAGCGACTAAAGTGTAATTTTGAACGGATATTGTGTAACTCCCAATTCACAGAGCAGTACTGAAAATTTAAAAGACTCAATGGTCTACGAAAATATTACCATTGCGTTGGGCTCAAAAAAATAATAAATTTAGGGTTTTGTTTCACTTTAATCGGAGTCTGAATGACGATTTACGGAGTCTTTTACGAACCCGCTTTTATTTTATACGGGTAAAAAATTTCGTTTTTTAAATCCTATATTTTGATATTTGAAATATAAATGGTAGCATTAATTTAATAAATTATTTGATAAGAAGAAGAAAGTAAAATTAATTAGATAAATGGGGAATTGAAATTATGAGAGACAAAGCATTAATTACATGTTGGTCAGTATTTTTTTGGTTTTAATCTCAACCATTCATCGGTAAGATCTAATGGTAGCGATGAGGATTTAGGAACTCAACTAAATTTGGTTTTTTTTACATGTTGCATTATTAATGAAACATTATTTCCTTCTCATCTTACCTTTTTTCAAAATTATCTTTATAAATTAAAATAAATAAAATAACATAAAAAGTGACCCTTATCATTCTCGAATAAAATAGAATTAAAAAAAATGGGTAACTCTTATCATTCTTCATAAAATTAAATTATGAACGTTTGACTTCCCTATGCAGCTTAATTTATTTTAGAGAAAATTACAAATAACCACCACGTATTTGCGTCTTTTTACAAATTACCACCACGTATTTACATTTTTACAAATAACCCCCAAACTTTAATGTTTATTCCCAAATCACCACCGTATTTTTACCCTGAGTTTCGTTTTTCTTATTTTCCGACTTATTAAGTGACAATTTACGCGAAATTCCCAAATTACCCTTATTTACATACAATAGCGAATATAGAAAAATTTCTTTCCGGGGTCCGGATTAATATTTAAAATCTATATACACATAAAAAAGTTATAAATTTATTTTTTTAGCCTGAAAATTAGACAAAATGCGCAAAAGAAATTCTATTTCCAGTGTCCGCGCACCTCGGAAAGTCCTTCATAGATCCGCCGCTGTTTACATATTACACATACTTACCCAAATACATTTCATTTTCCCCAATTTGTTTAATAACCCCTTCTCAATCATAAATTTCCCCCAATGCAAATAATGAAATTCATCTCCCCAATCCAATTTTCAAAACAAAATATGAATTCAAATCAAATAAGCAGAAAGTATAACCCATTTTCTTTCAAAAGATATACATCTGCAATGCTTTACTTCCATCCAATTCGACCATGTTCAGTCATACATAAAATTGATGAACAAAAGTTTGGGAGATTCAAAAATATTCCAGATCTATTGAGCTCTTAGTATTTCCGTACATGGTTATTTTACACTTCTGAAATTCGTTGAAAACAGTTAACAGTCAAAATATGTGAAATACGGAGTAATAGTTAGGCGAGGAACATTCTTCTTGATTCCTCTTGATTTCTGTTAAATTCCTCTTATTATTTTTTGTTAAATTCCTCTTATTATGTCACCAAAATTAACTTCTTCCTTTGTTAAATTAATTCCTCTATATTTTTCCCAACGGCTTGAGTAAGAATGCACATGTATTTGTTATGTTTTGTCACTACACTAGCAGATGGAAAGAGGCTCAATGGAAGATTCATAGATAATTGGGGAAATTTGTGGTGTGAATTTGGAGATTATTGAATTGGAAAAAATGAAATGTATTTGGGTAATGAGTATGTTGTAATAAGTAAATGAGGGTAAATTGGGAATTTTGCGTAAATCGCCACTTAACAAGTCGAGAAATAAGAAAAACGATGCTCAGGATAAAAATACGGTGGTGATTCGGGAATATACATTAAAGTTTGGGGGTTATTCGTAAAAACGCAAATACGTGGTGGTAATTTGTAAAAAAACGGAAATACGTGGTGGTTATTTGTAATTTTTCCTTTATTTTACATTAATCGAGAACGTATTACAGTTAATTGATTTATTTTGTTTATTAAATGAAAATATTAAAATATAAATTATATGTTTGAAAACATAATACAAATGTACTCCGTACTACATAGCTCGTTATGTTCATCCAAGTTTTAGCCCATCTTGGATTTGTTAAAATATAATTTTAGGGTTTGTAGGGTTTTTTAGGGGTTTAGGGTTTGTAGTGTTTTTTAGGGGTTTAGGGTTTGTAGGGTTTTTTAGGGGTTTAGGGTCTGTAGGATTTATTTGGGGTTTTAAGGTTTAGGGGTAATTGTCCCGATGAACATGGTACGACTAGTTATTGTAACGTTTGATCAATATGAGTTTATATACGATCGGAACGTAAGACTTAAGATTAAGATGTCACGCCACTTATGGTTTAAGATGTTATCGATCATACGTTGTTATTGACTAATCATAACAATGTATGATCAATACGGGTTATATACGATCGAAACGTAAGACTCAAATTTAAGACTTAAAGTTAATATGTTATTCTACTTTATTTTAAGATGTTATTGATTGTACGTTGTTATAAATAGTAAATTGTCTCGATCAACAATGTTAGAACAATCATAACAATGTACGATCAATACGGGTTTATATATTATCGGAACGTAAGACGTAAATTTAAGACCTAAGGTTAGGATGTTATTCCACTAATGGTTTAAGATGTTATCAACCGTATGTTGCTATAATTAGTTAATTGTCACGATCAACAGTGTATGACTAATAATAGCAACGTTTGATCAATATGAGTTTATATATGATCAGAATGTAAGACTTAAGATTAAGATGTCATGACACTTATGGTTTAAGATGCTATGATCGTACGTTGTTATTGACTAATCGTGTAACACCCCGATTTATTAAGGAGCCTTTAGCAAGACATTCCCTAATAAACCGGACTGTTACCATCTCGGTTTCCCGAGGTAGTGAATAACAAATTAAACTCCAAGGCAAAATATATAATTACTTTAACTTAATTATTACAAAACCTCTTTTACATCAAATTACAAGGAACTAACATAAATGAAAGTGAAAGTCTTCTAAATGATGATCTAGCTACTAAGCCTTCGATCCAAAGTGTCTCACGCCCATCAAGCTCCCAACCTATCTCATAAACTCCGCAAGCCTCGCTCCCCAATATTTGGATCGTCACAGGTGTTCACGAATACACAGGGTCAACCACGAGATTGAGTAGAGAATACAATGAAACAACAAAATATGATATGCATGCTCCTCCGTCACCTCCATCTCCATCTCAACTCATATCTCATAACCCGGAACACCCAGCCATACCGATCCCCGGTAGACTATATATCAACCGTAGCCGATCTCGCTCACCATTTTGAGGACACCAGGGCAAGTCCTGCAGAACCCGCCTGGGCCTTATCACAACATCATCTTCACCACACCACATCACCACAACATCCTCCATCTCCAATGCATATGAATGCTCAAAAGAAATTAATGCAACACAATATATATATCTTTGAACTGATCAATCATAAAATCATGCCGGTTACCAAATGTTGTGATAACATACTCAATACGATCAATTCAGTCAATCACCTTCCAAAGATATGAATCATAACGTAAATCAACAGCCACGAAGCAAGTCAACGTTCACAGTTTGGTCATACGAAACACAAACAAGTCAACACAATTCAACATCAACGATAATAAGTCAAGTGTATTTCCCTACCTTTTCGCAATCCAAGCACACACAAGCAATCACTTATGATCCTTCACTTATCCATAACCTACATAACATAATTATGTATAATTACCATCTACTTAGTCAATTAATTATGCACATAACCTAGACTCATCATAACTTAATAGGAATATCAATTTAAAGAACAAACACGACTTTTCCTGATTTTCCTGCTCATGGCAGACTCGGTATAAAATGAATAACTAATTCCAGAAAATTCGAATTGATGCAAGGCCAATTGAATTGGAACCCCATGAGTCTTAGCTACAATTTATATATAACATGTTTTTCTCAAATTCCAAACTTATCAAGGGTTTTCAGACTGATTTCCAAAAACTGACAGAAACCGTCGCATAAAAAGTATTGATTCATAAAACGAGTTTGACAAATGATTCTTAAGTAAAACCAACGCCTAACTCATCTAAACTCTTTAAATTAAATATATGAAAAAGACCCAGCACCAATTCAATATCTAAATTATGTTTTAGAAGTAATCTTTCAGCCTCTACTGATTTGCGGACTTTTTAGATAGACGTTCACAAATAATTTCTTCAGGAAAACCTACACGGTGAAATGCTACCAATTTTCACAGGCATAAACTAGGCTTGGAATAAACATGAGTCTCTTCTTTAACTTTTTGTATCCCACGGCTTTAAGACAGGTAAAACACTCAAATAACACAGACCAACGAATCTGTAAATTGCTGTAACTATTCCATTCATTTATCTCATACAATTTATAATAAAAACCCCCAACCAATTCTAGGGTTACGAAAATTATCCCAATACTACTATAATTATGCTAATAATTGAATAAAGAGGTAATAGGATAGTCTACTTACGAAATAGGATGAGAATAGGCTGAGAAATCGCCTCGCAATTCCTCACGCGGCTCCCTTCACACACGGCTCCCTCTTCTCTCTTTTCTCTCTTTTCTCATGGTTAAAATGAATATGGTTATAGGGAGATTAGGGTTTGGTTAGATGGGTTATACATATAGGATAGGTGCTATTAAGACGATACGGGCCTAGCCTAGTTAGATTAATTAAAACCCGAGTCACATAATTACCCGAGTCACAAATACACTACACGACCCAGCTGGTAACTCGACCTAATATAATATCATATTAAAATACCGGGTATTACAGTCTACCCTCCTTAAAAGAAACTTCGTCCCGAAGTTTACCCTCTCTACCAACCAACGCAAACGAATTATGAAACGTATATACAAAAGTATGTAAGACACCCACCAAATTGAATATTAAACGCAGTATTACATTCCACCCTCCTTAAAATAAACTTCGTCCCCGAAGTTTAACCATAACAGAAACACATCATGTAACACTCCAACATAACCCACACAACGCATAACCAATATAGCCAAATTGAGAAATCACACATGAAAGTATAAAGATTTTACAATCCTACCCTCCTTAAACATGGTTACGTCCCCGTAACCTTCATTATTATAACAAAAGTTCTCAAACTACTGCTAACAACTGAAAGAGGATAAAAGATTCACAACTCACGTTCAAGTTAACTAATCCCTACTAAAGACAATCAATATACAAGCTCTCTCAAGGAAGCTACGATTCTTTTGCTCGAAAGACATCGCCACGGATCGGAGCAAAAGCCATGTTGAATAACTTAAGACATTTAAGTATTAATCTAAACACTCTTCATATCAATCAATACATGCAATAACATTCACAGGATCTGCTTGTCAATCTAATTTATACATTACTACTCAGGTTACAAAGATGAAGATGCTTAGGTGCTCACATATGGTTCATGTCAAATAGCATATTTTCCAAGAAATATTGGTCGAATGACGAATGACGAATGCACATTGATTGGCAAATTTTACAAGCTTATTGGTCGAGTCGGTCAAGCGAGTAAACAAATGATATTGGAAAGTTAACATACAATACTATCATACATAAAATTTCATTCTTGGTGTTAAATATATTTAAACTGCACCCAACACCATGGCATAAAAGATTAAATGTATTTAACTACACCAATTTTACAAATATTCATTACATATCATGCTAATATCAACATACCATGTTAACACACAACTCACTTAAATCACCACATTACATTTCCCGTTTTGACATTCGTAACTAACCACAACCCACTAATTCACTACATGAACGAACAACATAACTAAATTAACCCACTATTTGTGACTCCGTTCTAGCTTCATTCCCCCAGGACTAGCAAATATCATGAAACCATACAACCGGATTAATCGGGCCGAAATCTCATTCCGAATTTATACTCACACAACAAAATTTAACTTCATTTTCAAAACTTTTACTTTCATACTGGACGGTGAATAACTTTCTTAACATAAATCTTATAACAGAGTCGTCCATAGAATCCATTCGACTCAAAATCAGATAAACTTAACTCAATTCCTTCAAACAATACAAGCTTAGATGTCGACTCATATTTCGTAATTTACAGGTTCATCTTATTCATTTCAGTCCTATCTTTACTAATGAACGACTATTACCTCAACATCAGGATTTTAGTTGCACTTCTTTACTCAGTTATATTCACGGCTAACACGACTACAACATTTAATCGGAGACCTTTTAGATAGTACACATTCCCCGGTGACGTCTCAAAGAAAGCATACGATTCGTACCATGATGTAAAGCAAGTAACTACAAATTAACTGTGTTCAATCAAAATTTTACCTCTTTATTACAGATCTATTTATCACGGGTTGCATGGTCACACAAAAGTATAAGTACCAACTCAATCACATGTTAAATTTTAAAACGATTTATCACGTCATAAGAACTAGACAAGAGTCTAACCATATAGTCAATATAAGAAGATTATTAGTTTAGATCGGAGGCACATTATAAAATTCCTGTTAAACTCCTTACGGAACCATCTATCAAAGTCATGAGTAATTAACTTAATAATGTAGAAGTCAAACAACTGAAATTACAATTGAGTATTAATGGTTATATGATTCACAATAACAACAAAATTACTTCCATATCACACATATGTTTAACATTTTAGCAACCATACCATTCAATTGTATCCATCAACTCAGTATAATTCATTTTCAGCAAAAAAATAAAAGATATCGCATAAACAACTTAAACATGTACATATACCATCATATAACTTGTAAAACATTATCTATGACAAAAGATTAGCAAGGTGAACAAGTTCTCTGGTTTGCACGGTTTGAACAAATAGGCAACTCGCGGCTCAATTAAACGTAACTATAACGACTATCATTTAAACATACGCATAACATGTGAATCATCAAAGGGTTATCTCATTATAATTCATAGCGACGGTTCGAGAATATATTTCAAATATCGTAACTATATCGTAACTATATCAAACTATATTTCAAATATCGTGACAATTGCAACAATCACCTTAGCATTTCATGACAATACAACTATGAACATATCCAATAAGGAGCAACAATACTATTTTATTATCATATCATAAGTTTAGGTTCAACTGAAATAAATTAATGCAATGAAAGTAATAAGTATAACTATGGCACACAGACTCACATAAAAGACATTAGAACTCAGATGACATCCTACATGTGTGAACATTTAGACATACTCATTACTACCATCCATGTGTAAACATTTGAACATAATTATTATAAATATTCATGCGAGTATATTAGAACAATCAAGTTAACATTTAACGCCACCAACTTTACCAAGATATGACAATATAGTTTTATATTTATATATATCCGACCACTATACAAATATGATGAACACACCAGAGATATTATAACATGCCAAGCATAAAATATGCAAACAACTGGACTCGTATAAAATATTTCACCCTCGATTAAGAATCAAATTAAGCTATTCAATTTCACTCATACTATCATGCCAACAATGTTATAAACTAAACTTTAATTTTTTTTATCACTAGTTAAGATACATAACCAATGAATATGTATGCTACTATCATCATATAAGGACACTATAATTTCACATTAATAAGGCTCATGAAATAATCGAACAACTGCATGAAAACTCAACATAGCATTCACATTTTAAAAGTTATGATTCACGTTGTAACTTCCAAAAAAAATCACGAATAAATAACCGTTCAACGAAAACTTGAATTATATTACTTTTTATAACATACAGAGAGTTAATAATTCGTGAGAAAAAGAATGAGGTCCAAAGCTCAAGAATTCATTTTTTAAAGAATTTTACAACTCAGTTGGTCCAAACAAGTATGTGACAGCAATTGGTCCGAAACTTGGGTCAGTTTGCAAAACTTACCATTTAATATAGAGAAATCAAGAATTTTCGTGGCTTATCAATTTGAAAACATATGCGAATCTTCTGAACGATGGAGTTGGAATTATGCAAAAATTATTAATACAATTTAAATGAGGATTTTTACAAAATCGTTGGTCGAAACATCACTGCACAGGAACTTCCTGACCACAGCCCACTAAAATATTTATTACTCCTAATCCATATATCCTATAAGCATGAAACCAACGCCAAATGAACACTAACTCACGAGGCTATCTCTAATAAAATTTTTATCCATAGGCAATAAACAGAAAAGAAATGCCAGTAAGGTCAATTAAAGAGTAAAATCAAACAAAACGAGTTTCAGCACTAGGTCATTCTTTACTATGTTACAAGCTCTTAAGAACATACTATGTATACTAACTCATCCCAACTTAAATCTCACACGTTGTACTTACGTAAACATCTATCCCATAGAATCCCTTCGCATCTCGATCTACTCCTTACATCTAAATCACGATTGCTATGACTAGAAACAAGCAATTCAATAGTGTTTCTGATTACTATCACAATACTATACTAGCATGGCTTCGGGATCACATAACCGTATATCACTAGACATAATAGCACTATCAACACGTCATTCACATCTATCCAGATAAATATCATCAATTCGCAATTATTTTCACGCTCACGATTACCACAATCCAACACTTCATTGATTATCAATCTGAACACGAAAATTTATTTCTCATCTCCACAACATCATATGATCACGTCATCATTCATACAAAATACTTACTGTGACGTTGTCCTGCAGAATGGTTAGAATATATGGGTCTCAAGGTATACATCAACTCGATTATATCCAAGGTTTTCTTTCTAACTACCCCATTCACTCAATTTTCTCTCGGGTTACCTGGTTCAAAACTGAGAGGGCAAAAGAGCACGTATTAAGGGCGCCTTCTTAACCGCACTATGAGCTCCTAACAGTTTATTCCCAGGGGTTCATTTTATTTAGACACATCCTACGTTCATTGGGTTCATTGGTTTAGGCCTGAGGATCGTTCGCTCTGATACCACTTTGTAACACCCCGATTTATGAAGGAGCCTTTAGCAAGACATTCCCTAATAAACCGGACTATTACCATCTCGGTTTCCCGAGGTAGTGAATAACAAATTAAACTCCAAGGCAAAATATATAATTACTTTAACTTAATTATTACAAAACCTCTTTTACATCAAATTACAAGGAACTAACATAAATGAAAGTGAAAGTCTTCTAAATGATGATCTAGCTACTAAGTCTTCTGATCCAGTGTCTCACGCCCATCAAGCTCCCAGCCTATCTCATAAACCTGTCAAGCCCGCTCCCAATATTTGGATCGTCACAGGTGTTCACGAATACACAGGGTCAACCACGAGGTTGAGTAGGGAATACAATGAAACAACAAAATATGATATGCATGCTCCTTCGTCACCTCCATCTCCATCTCAACTCATATCTCATAACCCGGAACACCTAGCCATACCGATCCCCGGTAGACTATATATCGACCGTAGCCGATCTGCCACCCGCAATGAGGACACCAGGGCAAGTCCTGCAGAACCCGCCTGGGCCTTATCACAACATCATCTTCACCACACCACATCACCACAACATCCTCCATCTCCAATGCATATGAATGCTCAAAAGAAATTAATGCAACACAATATATATATCTTTGAACTGATCAATCATAAAATCATGCCGGTTAACAAATGTTGTGATAACTCAATACGATCAATTCAGTCAATCACCTTCCAGTATATGAATCATAACGTAAATCAACAGCCACGAAGCAAGTCAACGTTCACAGTTTGGTCATACGAAACACAAACAAGTCAACACAATTCAACATCAACGATAATAAGTCAAGTGTATTTCCCTACCTTTTCGCAATCCAAGCACACACAAGCAATCACTTATGATCCTTCACTTATACATCACCTACATAACATAATTATGTATAATTACCATCTACTTAGTCAATTAATTATGCACATAACCTAGACTCATCATAACTTAATAGGAATATCAATTTAAAGAACAAACACGACTTTTCCTGATTTTTCTGCTCATGGCAGACTCGGTATAAAATGAATAACTAATTCCAGAAAATTCGAATTGATGCAAGGCCAATTGAATTGGAACCCCATGAGTCTTAGCTACAATTTATAGCTAACGTGTTTTTCTCAAATTCCAAACTTATCAAGGGTTTTCAGACTGATTTCCAAAAACTGACAGAAACCGTCGCATAAAAAGTATTGATTCATAAAACGAGTTTGACAAATGATTCTTAAGTAAAACCAACGCCTAACTCATCTAAACTCTTTAAATTAAATATATGAAAAAGACCCAGCACCAATTCAATATCTAAATTATGTTTTAGAAGTAATCTTTCAGCCTCTACTGATTTGCGGACTTTTTAGATAGACGTTCACAAATAATTTCTTCAGGAAAAACTACACGGTGAAATGCTACCAATTTGCACAGGCATAAACTAGGCTTGGAATAAACATGAGTCTCTTCTTTAACTTTTTGCGTCCCACGGCTTTAAGACAGGTAAAACACTCAAATAACACAAACCAACGAATCTGTAAATTGCTGTAACTATTCCATTCATTTATCTCATACAATTTATAATAAAAACCCCCAAACCAATTCTAGGGTTACGAAAATTATCCCAATACTACTATAATTATGCTAATAATTGAATAAATAGGTAATAGGATAGTCTACTTACGAAATAGGATGAGAATAGGCTGAGAAATCGCCTCGCAATTCCTCACGCGGCTCCCTTCACACACGGCTCCCTCTTCTCTCTTTTCTCTCTTTTCTCATGGTTAAAATGAATATGGTGATAGGGAGATTAGGGTTTGGTTAGATGGGTTATACATATAGGATAGGTGCTATTAAGACGATACGGGCCTAGCCTAGTTAGATTAATTAAAACCCGAGTCACATAATTACCAGAGTCACAAATACACTACACGACCCAGCTGGTAACTCGGCCTAATATAATATCATATTAAAATACCGGGTATTACAAATCGTTGCAACGTACGATCAATAGGATTGTACGATTTTTTTTTTATATTAACCGGTTGAAAATGTTGCATTTGGCGAAAAAACAACAATTTAGGGTTAGAACAACATAAAAAGTGGATGGTACTTAAGAGTGAATCGTGGCCATTCAGTTGTAAATAAATTATTAGATTATATTCAACATTAAATCGTGGTCGTTCATCCTATGAATGACCAATCACAAAGAAAGCCACGGATTAGTGAATATTACAACCTTTATAAGTATTTTTCGGTGTGGATCATATCAACTAAAACATAATCACACAGACTCTCTCTCTAACTTCTCTCAATAATACTTTCTTCATCTATATTTTATTCAACTTCTCTCTCTGTATTACTTTATTATCCTTTTTATTCAAGTATGACAAAATTTCTCTACTTCTTTTCTAGTTTATTATTTAACTTTTAATGTTAAGTATTATATCCTTTAATTTTCTTTATTATTAATCAATTTCACTTAATTTGAAACTAATTAATTCAATCCTTGTCTTAGTACTGTATGTCAAGATGGAGAACGGCGTCGTTGATATTGTTAAGGGGTCAATCTGAGGAAAACAAGCTTTGGTGGATGAGCTCCGTGTGACGGAGTTGGAGCATATATTCAGGATGAAATCCCTTATGGAACTCCGCAACCATCGGCATGAAAGAGGCGTCAAAGAATTGTTATGAAGAGAAAGATGGGTCAAGTGGTGGTGAAGGGAAAAATGAAGACATTCTTAAGTTGAAGAAAGAAATTGTTGAATTAGCAAATGTTGTCAGTTTTATGTTAAGTTGGTTGGTTTTATGTTAATGTTATTTGTAGTAGCTTTCATCTATAAGTTGTAATTCCTGGGTATTGTGAAATAAAATGAGATTTGCATAAAAATCTGATTTGAACAAGTTGCGATTGTGACCTGAAATGCGATTTGCATAAATTGTCATTACATGTTCTTGAACCAAAGCAGGTACAGTTTTGCTTTTTAAGTTTATCTTAATATTCTTTCATTTAAGTAAAATTGTAGTGGTTTTATCTACTATACTCCCTTTATTTTTAGTTCGAATTAATTGTTGAAATACAGTAATTAAAAAATAACTTCCTAAACAAAAATATACTCCGAATTATATTAATTAATATTTTTTAAAATACAACTCGTTGAATTGGAAGATTAAAGGACACATTGTCATTTCCTAAACATATTAATTAAAAAATAACTTTTTAAACAAAAATATATTAATTTAAATTTATTAACTAAAAAAACTCTTGGCATATGAAATTACACATATTTCATTTAAATACTACATATACAGTAAATGCTAACCACATTTCTCAACCAACCCATTATCTCATTTTTCTTTCAATCTCTCCAAACCCTAAATCTTTAAAACCTAAACTCCAAACTTCCTTCAATAACGTTCTTCATTCAAAAAAGAACCATAATTTGCGATGTGGGATGACTAAATTTAAGCAAAAAAACTCCAGCACAAGATTTGAACACGGGCCGCTACTAAAGCGAGTAAAAAACGCACCACTACAACAATTCCATTCAAAAAAGTGTATTACCCCATTTTCACTATGGGCCCCACCATTTATATTACCAAATATAAATGACCAAAAAAATATTGTCCAATAATAAGTAGGATTTTATAAGTGAAAAATGTTAATTGAATATGTAAAATATTAATCATGATACACTTAACGAAAAATAAATTAAATTTAAAATTTTAATCAGTGTGTAAAAAAAAAACAGAATTTTTAAAAATAAATATTGATGTCATTGTAACACCCCCATACACAAGGTGGCTTACCAGGACCACCTAATGCATGGAAGTGCTACCATCTCGGCTACCCGAGGCAATGTATATCAAATTGACCATAAAGAAACATACTTTAGATAAATAAGTTTAACTGATTACATATCCAAAACCCGAAACGGTAAAGTAAAATACAACTGTTCTCAAAACTGTAAACCAACTAAGTGAAACTGCCATAACAAACACAGCGGATAACTAAAGACTCTTATATGTGATGACTCCATCCCCAGCTAGATCCCGCGCGTATCCAAGATATACCTGCTAAACAACTGCTCACCACCCCCCGAATGGATCACCACAGTTTTTAAAACATTTAAACGGGGTCAGTTACTGCATAAACAATATAAGATAAATAAGAACAGATACACAATCACAAATGATACGGTCGTTATGTACCAAAAATAAAATACCTAGATATTACTAACAGAAGTCAGCGGTAAGTAGGGTCGATCTCCACAGGGAGGCGGTTTACTATCTACTTGTCTATTATATCTGTCTAATGTCACAATAGGGGGTTTGAAATGTTTTGACTAAACTAATAAGACTAAGGTAAGAGAGGAAAGGAACGAGGGAAATTAACAGAAGAAAAGGGAAACTAGGATTTCGGGTCATCAATGAACGTCAGTAAATTGCGGGTAAGGTCACAAATCAGTCGATGTGTCGGTTTAAGGGGCAATGAATATCTCCTTTCGGTCTCAATTCACCCTAAAATGCTATTAGCTTAACTTTCGCCCTCACTAAAGCATCCTATTGTTCACTGCGGGTCTCACCCATTCCAACCTTTCGGTCCAGGTCAAGGTTTACCAATAATAAAAGGCTAATTGCTTCGACTCAACTAGCAAGATACAGTTAAGGGCAGTGATAACAACATAGATTAGACAACAACGACGAATCTAACAACCTAATCAGCAATTAACATTAATCCATCGACTACCCTAATCCTAGCAAGAGAATTAGCTAGACATAAATGAAGGAGTAAGAACAAGGGAAGGGGGAATAATAAACATTAAAATAAGGAGAAAAGGGAGAGAAGAGAGTTACAGTAGAATTAGATCCGAAAAATAGAAAGTAACATTCAACAGTGGAAAAGTAAGGTGCGGTCCAGAAACCGAGAGAGTGAGAGAGATTATAACTGACGTCCTACCTTCCTATTTATAAGAAAATAGGAGTTATTTAACCTAATTGACGGAAATAAACTAAAAAGCCCAAGCCCGTAGGAGAATCTACTCGATCGAATAATTTAAAAACAATCGATCGAATAAACTAGAGATTAAACCACTCGATCGAGTAGAAAATCTACTCGATCGAGTAAATCCTAAAATGCCACTACTCGATCGAGTAGAAAAAGGACTCGATCGAGCAAAATTGTACTCGATCGAGTACTTTCCAGCAACAATTTCCTGCTTTGCGCACTGAACTTCAAACGGCTGCCATTTCTTCGTTACTTGGGCAAACAGGGTGATTCCGGTGGCGTTGGAAAGCTAAGAGGACAAGATTTCATCTCCTATTGGAATCACCTGAATATCAGTTGTAGAACTCGAGATATGGCTCTTCAAAGTAGGCACTAGCAATTTGAAGTTCTTCCTTTGCTCGCCTAGCTATCTTACTTCTTTGCGCATCTCAAAATAGCTACATTCCCGCTCCAAATTCACTCTTCCTCCAAATGCATGCTAAACGGACGGTAAAAGGCTTTATTTCACTATTTTCTGGTTCATTCCTGCAAATAAGACAAAACAAACCAAAGTAGCATATTCGGGGCATTTCGTAGCATAAACTACGATAAAAGCATGGAAATACGTGCATAAAAAGGCCTAAAAAGACTATATAAAATGCACGTATCAAATCTCCCCAAACCAAACCTTTACTCATCCTCGAGTAAACTAAATGCAAGCTAATAGAACGGAAAATATAACTCAGAGCTAGCTACAAATGCCCGCTTAAACCAATTTAAGTTAAGCAACTAACACTTATAGCAAAACAGTCAAATGCAAACGAGTTATAAGATGTTTATAATAAAGTGAACCGTCGACCTTGCAAGACCTTTAATAATGGACTCTCACGGGTCACTCTTCTCTCATGAAGCAAAGGGTGAACATATATACGTAAGAGAGAAGGAAAAATAGTCGCTCACCTAGACTACGACCCACATAACATGCATGCAACTAATATGATAGACAACTCTAGCTATCGTACACACATTCCAACCAAACAAGGTCCCGTCACAGCCGAGGGCTTACAAAAATATGGTAAAGTGAGGCAATGGGTAAGAAAAGGCAAAACATTTATGGGAATGTGGAGGTATAGGTGATCAAGCTAGTACCTAAACAGAACCATATGACAACATCCATTTCTAACTCAATTATGAAATAAGCACATGCGCCCTTCATTCGGCACAAAACTCACCAAACCAAACTGAACTAACTCCTCAAAAGATACAGATAAAGCATAGGAGTGAAACCGTCTCAATACAAACTCTTTTTTTTCTTTCTTTTTCTATTTTTTTTTTTCGGTTTCTTCTTCTTTTTTTTTCGAATTTTTTCTGTTTTTTCATTTTTCATTTCTTTTTTTTCTCTTTTTTTTTTTCTTTTCACGTCTTATTCATCATCCTCCCTTTCTTATTTTCTACCAACTCCAAATCGATATGATATGAAGTATATTTGGCACAATGAAATATATACCGCAAAAACAATCTAAACTAGCTTGACAAGGCAGGCTAAATTTGGAATGTAGTTAAGGGTCAACAGGCAAATTTGGCTAATGTGGAGTTAAATGGGTAAAAATGAAAGAAAAGGGAATGTAAGCACCTCCCTGCATGTGACACCAACCACTAACCCGAATGTATGCAGGCAAAAAGCAATTGAATTTCATATACGTGCAAATTAATGAACATGCTATGCAAGGAGTAACTACTCACAATCCTACATGAAACCGGTCATAAATGACACCAGTTTATACGGCTTTAATCCTTAGAAATTATAAGTAGGTTGCCAAAATTTCAGGTCAAGCCTATTCGTTCAGCTAAATTTTAACATTAACTCGTAGACATGCAAAAGACAAAGCTAAAAAGATATATAGTCTATGCAAGGCTAAAGCAAAAGACAAATAATAGAGCAATTTCATCACTGGAATCTATCGTTCCGACTCAATCTATATGCTAAAATAAACGTGAAATTTTTGAATTTTTAACAATTTATTCAATTTTTTTGAGATTTTAAATTTTATATGAAAAATAAACAACAATGCATACGGAAATAAACGTGATAACAGAAATGCAAATAAAAACAAGATGCAGACACAGATATGGATGCATAACCTCCCCAAACCCAACCGTACAATGCCCCCATTGTACCAAAACATGGAAAGGAAATGCAAACTAAAGAGAAAGAGAGTAAATGCGGAAAACTTATAAGATTGCGCGAATAAGGGACCTCCCCAAACCGACCAGCAACGTGGGAGGTCACTAATAGCTCCGAAACATCGTCACAAGAAGCTAATCCAAGCAATGGGCGTCCAAAACAGCTCGATCGAGAGGAATAGTGGTCGATCGAGTACCTTTTAATTTTTTTTTTTTTGTGTGTGCAGGTACTCGATCGAGTGATATAAGTACTCGATCGAGTGATTTCAGCAGCAAAAAGCTCTCGATCGAGTACAAAAAGTACTCGATCGAGTGATCCTTAGTATATTCCTGCAAAAGATGCAATAAAAACAGCCCGCAAACCAACATAACACGCGTAGCTGAGATAGTCTATGGTATGAAAACCATTTATTACAACTGAAATGAAATAGAAAATAAAAAAAACAAAATCTCCGGGTTGCCTCCCGGGCAGCGCTAGCTTCAGTCAGGTCCCAGCTCGACCTTCTTTTCTTCGAGGCTCTCTAATTAATCACAATCAAAACAGCTCAAAGTGCGCAGCATGAGATCGTACATCTGCGCATGTGCTACACAAAAATGTAAGTAGCACCACAGTGGAATACAAGCATAGGAAATAAAAGTATGTAAACATTTAAGTCTAACAAATTTCCTATGAGAGCTCCTAAATTTATCCACAAAATAAAGGAACTCGGGAGCAATTAATGATAATCTAGGGCTCCATTTCAGATTAACATTTTTGTGATGATAAGTACGGTGAAAGACAGTTAAATTAATTGACCTACTGGGAGAGGGTATATTATTGAAATACGAAGCATGAGTAATATTAGGCATTGTACTGTTCAAACAAACAATAATAAAATTATCGTTTACTACCTCGGGTTGGTCACTCTCAACGATGGAATCATAGATAAAGAAATTTATTACCTCTTCCGTGCTAGGAGCAATTACCGACTCAGCTGCTTCCTCGTCACCCTCCTCAGTGGATTTCATCCCATAAATCGCAGCCTCAAGTGCATCCAACTCGGCTTTGAATAGGGGAGATTCACCGTATCCATTATCATCATCAAAATTGTCGTCTAAAACGAACCCAAGCAACAAATCATTGCTCTCGCTGGCCAACTCACTCGATCGAGCAGAATTATTACTCGATCGAGGACTTCCCTCCTGATTTTCACTCGATCGAGTGCTTTGAACCACTCGATCGAACAGCTTTTCTGGAAATTCACTCGATCGACTAATATAAGTCACTCGATCGAGTGATTCTTCCTGTACATCGCTGAAATCCTCGTGTAAGGCAGTGAAATATGATAGAAATTCGTCATCCGAGTCATAAAAATCATCCTCAGCATTGGGCAACACGGTTTCTTTATGGGGAAAATCGATCTCGGTAAAGTATACCTCTTCTGGTTGCCAACTATCCGACTCAGCAACTAACTGAGCTATTTCAGACTCGAGCTTATCAAATCGCGAAAAAGTGTCTCTATCACCTTCTTGCACTTGGAATGCAAGTGCCTTCATTAAAGACTTCAGCTCCGCCATGTCTTCTTCCCGAATATCAGGAGGATCTTGTTGCGGTGGCCAGACAAACGGAGGCTCTTGGTAGCCATGTTGATAGGGTGGATGTGGTGGCACAACTACAGCTGCTTAACTAGCTCGACTGCGCTGCTGGAACGCGTAAACTTCGTCATTTTCTGCCATACAAAAGGCTGCATTGTGCTCAGCAGCACCACATCTCCCGCAGTAAATCACCTGCTGTGCCATATAATGGGACATAGGTGATGGGTCAAAGGTACTCAAGTCTTCCCTTTGACGATCTTTCACCTAGAACTGTCTAGGTAGAACCTATAAGGCCTATCAAAACAGCACTAAGGAAAAAGATTAGAACGGCCTCAAGGGAAAAATCCCCTGAGGCTAAAAACAGACAGAATTAAACAAATAAATAAATAGTTGCCTCCCCGACAACGGCGCCAAAATTTGATACGGTCGTTATGTACCAAAAATAAAATACCTAGATAATACTAACAGAAGTCAGCGGTAAGTAGGGTCGATCTCCACAGGGAGGCGGTTTACTATCTACTTGTCTATTCTATCTGTCTAATGTTACAATTGGGGATTTGAAATGTTTTGACTAAACTAATAAGACTAAGGTAAGAGAGGAAAGGAACGAGGGAAATTAACAGAAGAAAAGGGAAACTAGGATTTCGGGTCATCAATGAACGTCAGTAAATTGCGGGTAAGGTCACAAATCAGTCGATGTGTCGGTCTAAGGGGCAATGAATATCTCCTTTCGGTCTCAATTCACCCTAAAATGCTATTAGCTTAACTTTTGCCCTCACTAAAGCATCCTATTGTTCACTGCGGGTCTCATCCATTCCAACCTTTCGGTCCAGGTCAAGATTTACCAATAATAAAAGGCTAATTGCTTCGAATCAACTAGCAAGATACAGTTAACGGCAGTGATAACAACATAGATTAGACAACAACGACGAATCTAACAACCTAATCAGCAATTAACATTAATCCATCTACTACCCTAATCCTAGCAAGAGAATTAGCTAGACATAAATAAAGGAGTAAGAACAAGGGAAGGGGGAATAATAAACATTAAAATAAGGAGAAAAGGGAGAGAAGAGAGTTACAGTAGAATTAGATCCGGAAAATAGAAAGTAACATTCAACAGTGGAAAAGTAAGGTGCGGTCCAGAAACCGAGAGAGTGAGAGAGATTACAACTGACGTCCTACCTTCCTATTTATAAGAAAATAGGAGTTATTTAACCTAATTGACGGAAATAAACTAAAAAGCCCAAGCCCGTAGGAGAATCTACTCGATCGAGTGATTTAAAACCACTCGATCGAATAAACTAGAGCTTAAACCACTCGATCGAGTAGAAAATCTACTCGATCGAGTAAATCCTAAAATGTCACTACTCGATCGAGTAGAAAAAGGACTCGATCGAGAAAAATTGTACTCGATCGAGTACTTTCCAGCAACAATTTCCTGCTTTGCGCACTGAACTTCAAACGGCTGCCATTTCTTCGTTACTTGGGCAAATAGGGTGATTCCGGTGGCGTTGGAAAGCTAAGAGGACAAGATTTCATCTCCAATTGGAATCACCTGAATATCAGTTGTAGAACTAGATATATGTCTCTTAAAAGTAGGCACTAGCAATTTGAAGTTCTTCCTTTGCTCGCCTAGCTATCTTACTTCTTTGCGCATCTCAAAATAGCTACATTCCCGCTCCAAATTCACTCTTCCTCCAAATGCATGCTAAATGGACGGTAAAAGGCTTGATTTCACTATTTTCTGGTTCATTCCTGCAAATAAGACAAAACAAACCAAAGTAGCATATTCGGGGCATTTCGTAGCATAAACTACGATAAAAGCATGGAAATACGTGCATGAAAAGGCCTAAAAAGACTATATAAAATGCACGTATCAACAAACTCCAACACCGTCACATCACCAATCATCTGACTACACACTAAAGTGTGTAGCCCTGCCAGAATATCCATCGCAACAGATATTCCTCACCGCCAGTGGGGGACTGCAGACGTTCCCACCTAAGCCCCGCTCATCTCCATCGGCGAATAACCCATGTTCCTTAATGTGAACATCCCCCTTATGATGGGAACCACAAGGGGGCGGATCAAGGGCGTGAAGCCACTCCCGCAAGTGACTCCACTCAGCCGAGGGCGCACCTCGAGAACCACAGACAATCAACAACAACCAATCACATTATCAATGTAAAACAATGCCAATACCAATTACGATATAATCATCATGCCAATCAACCAAACAACCATCTTATAATCATTTATACAATAACTGAGTAGGGAAACCCTACCTAAGATGAAATCACCGATCAAAAATCACAAGAAGCGGATCAAAAGCATTCTTCTACGAATTCACCTCTTATCAAACATACAATCATACAATCACCATCTAATAAACACAATACTCCCAAAACCTCCAATTTACCCAATTAGGGTTTCAACCAAAATCAATTAAACAACATAAAAACTATACTAGGATCTTACCCACAATACGACGGTCTCAACGGCATAAAGAATACAACGATCCGACCACTCTAGCCCTTAGGATTTGATAGCAATGAGAGAGAGAGAGAGAGGGGGGGAGAGAGAGAGAGAGAGAGAGAGAGGGGCAACGTAACTTTGTTTTATCTTTGTGAAGTTTAGAAAAGTGTAAAAATGAAAAGAAACTGACGGATTAAGTTTATATTAACTCCATATACTACCGAATACCATCCACAAACGCTGCTAGCTCCGTCTCACCAACATATTATCCACTAGAAAATCTAATATCAAGACAATCCACCAACCAAGATCAACCACCGAACAGAATGTTACCTTCTACCACCCTTAAAAAGAACTTCGTCCTCAAAGTTCACTCACACTCATAAACATCATCATCCAACTGTTAACACCATCGAACTCATAAACATCATCAGTATTGTGTCAACACTATCGAAGTATTCTCCCATTCCTAAACATCGCACTACTACAAGCACGGCCATGACCTCTTAACAATATCAACCACAATACAAATCCATCCTTTATTCTCCACCAAGGCTCAAACTTCCAATTATACCGCATCATGTACAACCATTAAGCTCTCTTTATCGCATCCTACTCCTCTTAACATAAGTGTTATGTCCTCGTAACCCACTAATACTAAATCCTTTCCTATACTTCCCAAAATCCTCATCACCACCGCATGTCAACGATAACCGGCTAGAACCTCAAAACCTACAACCATCACTATATCAAGGTCTCTCTTCCTGTAACAGTCCTCCTTCCTCAATTCATTCTGCACTCCATCTAATCTATACCACAAAATCCTTAGCATAACCAACACTCCAACTCTTCCACATTACCGCAAAACGACATACCTCTCTATCTAAAGCACCTATCTCCAAAAGCATAACTCACGATCCACGGTTGTTACACACACTCACACTAGATCCTCAAGTTCTTTTCTTTCATTACCGCAAAACTCATCCATAACTTAACATAATACTAATTTTCAATGCCCTATACTCACTGTCCCAATAAAAGATTATGAACCACCAGCAACTTCTAGATCTGTACAACACATGTTACACAAATCACTCGCCATTACTATGTCAACCAATGCCTCCTCTAAAAGAAGATCACAAGTAATCCAACAACCTCTCGCAACTGTGTCCCATCAACAGGATATCACTATACCATGACAACAACGGAAACATACACAACTCTCTTCCATATCATACTCTACCCTCACTCCCAAGCTGAAACTGGTAAGAAACATCAATAAACAAAACAACCGTCTATCTGTCCAAACCGAAACTCACAGAAAACAGCAGTAAACAAAACAACAATCTATGTATAACTGGTATGTACTTTCGAAAACGCGTATCGTAAACATCCCTCATACTCCTGTTGGAAATCATATTTTACATATCATATATTTTAGTTTAAAGTTTTAGTCATAAAAACTTAAGGATCTTATGCATGCAAAACAATTACAATTATAAGGAGAAAATCGGTTCCTTACATTGTAAATTTCGATTTATGGGCACAAGTAAGGTCTCCTACCTTCACTTGTTCTTGAGCTATGATAAGTAATAGGATGATCCTCCAAAGATTTCAAGTATATAAGCCACTCCTCTTGATTGCACCCAAGATTATCTCTTATCTCTACTAAATAATATTTGCTAGATATTTATTTAGTAGTTTACCTTAAAATTGATTACTAATACTCATATATTACACTAATAATATTAGTAATTTGATTTGAACAATTTGATCATGATTTCTCTAATTTTGGAGAAAGATGAACAAGAATAAGAGAGATGAATGCATGTGAATATTAATGAATGGTGAAATGACAAAATGAGAAAACTTCTCATCATAAAAGAGAGAAGGGGAGCCGTGAAAGTGGAGGCTATATGCCAAAATATGGCATCTCCTTTTTCTTTTTCTCTTTTCTAAATATGTAGGTGTGTAAGCTAGTTTTAGGCTTGGCATGATTACATTATTTTATCTCATAAAATAATTCACCCACTAACTACTTCCACACCAATATTTCGGTCCATATACATAAAATGGACTACCATTTTATGTTGTCAATTTGTCATTTGTCACACAATATGTCACATGTAGTATGATACATGTTATTAATTAATTTAATGCATATTTATCACATAAATATCATTTTATGAATTAATTAAATTACATACAACAAATTGACTAGTAATACTTGATCACATTAATAAAATGGGTCATTTAATTATAATTCACAACATCTTGTAATTATAATTAACCATTCATTCTCATCTCTATTGTTTCACAAACAATAAACAATTTTAGTAATAAAATATTTCAATTACTAAAATAAATCTTATTTAATCCCATTATAATAAGATATCAATATTCTCTCTCACAAATTGAATTGTTCAATTTTAAGGAATTGATTAACTTGTATCGTCATACAATTAATCAAATTTACAGATTAGGGCATCATCCTTTAGGTGTGACCTTAAGGGATCAATGACCACCACCGTCCCACCTACGAACGTCAAACTCTAGCAAGCCAACCGTTACCGATTAATGTTGATCAGTTGACTATAAAATGAATCATCCCTTACGTATTCTTAAAAATGAGATTTAAACATGTGATCATCATGATCGACAATTGTGATCGCATTATTGTCGGGGACACTCCAACAATCTCCCACTTGTGCTCGACAAGTGTGCGTTACCAATTCTCTTGTCCTATTACTATCTCCCACTCAATGCAAGGTGTCTTTCAGGTCGTATTTGCAAGTGATCATATCGAGAGTGATTTCCTCGATCTGGAGAATAACTGATTTGACCGAAATTATCTACCATAGATACCTTCCGAGCGTGGCCACGCATTTCCAGTTCATTACTCCTCGAGTGGCCCTGAGATATTGTTTTAACCCTGACAAGGGGGTGGACAATTCCTATCGCACTATTCCCTTCGACTAGCCACAACCATCATAACCCAAAATATGCCCATTTGACCCCATTTACAAAGGTCGTAGTAACATAAATCAAAGTTAATCTGAAACTGTGCCACCTTAGGCGAACAGTCTTTAGTCAAAAGAATCGACTCATTAGAATACTATAGTAGCTCTCGCCACGACCAGGCTTTATAAATTTTCCAGAACTCTATAAGCGGTCACTGCCCGACAGAGTGTTCCTAACAGTCTGCATATGTGATCGACTAGTCATCTCACATGACTCTATGGCACTTGAACTTGCCATCAATCGCATCACACTCTAGTCACTTCAAGACGTCACCTCATACAAGTGATTATGGGCAAATACCATGTTAATCCGAGTTCACTTTAACGGGGTTCAATATTGTCTCTACAACCCGTTTGGATGTAACAAAGTATAAAAGGAGTTTTTAGATTTAAAAACTCGAACGACAAATGTGATTATCACATATGAATAGTCAATACCTGATTACTACTTCATATTCTTATAATCCAATTTGATTATGTATGTAGTTGTTCATCTCAATCCAATTGAAATGACATGACTCATCATGTTAAGCCTATGAGAAGGCTTTGGTTAGTAGGTTTTATCAACTTCTTGTACCTTACTCAACCTTACTACATACTCGTTTTCCTTTGTAATGTATACATTTTCATTACAAAACTTTTTGAGTACGTGTCTATATCCAATCTAGACATAAGCTCTCTAGTCATAGAACATCTCCCACTGTTTTTACAGTGTACGGGACCCATCCCTCTCGCACATCTCATAATTGCAAGTGTACTCAGTTTCCGTTGTAAGCATCTCTCATTGTTCTTAATTGCCTAAAACAATTCTAGCAAATCTATTTCTTAAATAACATAGCCACAATGGTTCCTTAACCATCTTTAGGTGTTTCGAATACGGTTTTTGTCCGAAACCGTATACAATCTCAACAGTCATTAGTGTAAGCCCTTACACAAATTTGTGAATTGCAAAAACACTTAACTTTGCATCTTTAATGCTTCTTCAAACACTTAAGAATAATCAATATGGCTATTTGGTAACTATTACTTAAATTTGATTTTGAAACAATTCATCATACTCAAAGTATATGAAGTGTTGTACATCATTACTCATTTAATTGATCCGGCAGCGGAAACAAATGGAATCAATCAAATATGTTCAACTCGATTGAACTAATCATGAATCTTATCAACATAAGACTTCTTATTTGATGCTAATATCATGTAGATTTATCTCCATAAATCCGGATATTAAATATGTATTATAATACTCCATAAGTGTCAAATCATTCCCAATGATCAATATGTCAACACATATAAGACTAATTAAAAATTACCGTAACTCCCATTAAACTCTATGTATAAACACTACTTCTCGACCTATCGAGAAATGTTCTATAACATGGTCAAAACATTGATTCCAACTCATTGATGTGCTACTTAACAACCTCTCTTAAGTTTCACATTAACTCAAGACATGTATTGAATACATTCCTTCTAATTGAAGAAGTGGGTTTTAGATTCACTCGCTATATGTATATCATCATAATGAAACACAATCCCTAAAAAGATCCAAATAGACTTAAGCATTTCAACTAATGCAAAACCCTTTGCCACCAATCAAGCTTTGATATCTTAACAATTCACTTGGAATTTATTTCGGATTTTCATGGCTCTAAGCCTTGTATTGAGTTGTGACTTAAACACTCTCATGTAAGTCATATATTCATTACTTTCCAGAAGTAACTTGAATCAAACAATTTCTTTGTAAGTTGTAAGCTCTTTACTTTCTTAAAAGCAACATGAATTCATCATCTTCAACAAGTGATGAATTTAACCTCCTAGGTTTCGAAGAAACATTGTCATGTAGCCAAGAAAATACAGTTTCTTGCAACATACAATTTCATAAAATTTTTTGACACAATTCTTTTGTGGCTCTTGAATATTTTCTCCCACTTTGTCTTCTAGAAATAAACTTGTATTCTAGAAAGACAGTTTCACGAGCCACAAACCCGTTGTACTCGTGATTATTGTAGGGAAAAATGAGCATTTGTTTCTTGTGAAAACTTACAAGCATGGTACCCTACCATTTCATATCTCTTATGATTCGTTTTAGATTTAGTAGAAAAATAATTTAGATAAAATGATAAAATCCCCAAAAGGATCAAGTAACTCAAAGTAACTTGATTAAAGTTCAAACCATATCGAATAGCGTTTGATTTCTTTATCCAACCACACATTATCCCATAATGCGTGCTAAGAGAGATTAACTTGTGATACTATATCACATTTCCTTTGGCTTATATCAAAGTCTTCACTTTGATAATCCCATCACGACTAAATCGTGATTCCTGGAACTCTTTGAACTTCTTCAAAGATTTCTCTATTTACCTTATTAAGTGAACACATTAGTGTCAACCTAAATCGTTGGTAAAAGAAAATGATCAACCTATTTTGGATCAATGATTTACAACCTCGATCTCGTTTTCAACCAAAAGGCACGAGACATCTTGCTTTGAATACAAGATACGCATATACCATAAGATCTAATGGTTTCAAGAGTACTCGATAACTCTTTGCGTTCATCATTCCAGAATCTAAGGTTTAATCTTGGGTTACCAATTTGAGTCTTGCATCATCTTCATGATATATCATTCTACTTTGGTTTAGAATATAATCACCTTGATAATGGGCTAGCCATACATCAAATCATGGTGTATAGGGTCACAAAAGTGAAACCTCTTTTGTATCTTAACAAGTTTATATTCTTATTTAGAGTTTATGCACTTAATAGTCACAATTAAGTACAACTCTAAACCCAAAAACTAGATTGAGTACACAATGACTTTATCTCTCAACATCATTGCTGCTAGTCGTCATATTCTAATCATCCTATGTATAAAATACAATGATGAAAACCACCACCGGTTTCTAATATTGACGAAGTAGTACTAGCAAAATTTATGTCAATCAAATAAACATTTAAAGAAGAAGGTCCCATTAGATGTCCCACAACTAACTTGTTGATTCTTCAATAATTTGGGGTAGTTTCCTTTCTAGCATCCAACAATTAAGACAATGGAAACTTTATCGGTCGGGATTGATAGGTTTAGTATCGTTATTCTCAATAACTTTACTTTTAACATTACCTTGTATCAATTCCATTCTAATTTTACTTCTTTGAACCTCGTCCTTTCTTAACGATTAAGAGAATGCTCCCACTCATTTCAATGAATATTTGCTAAGAGAAGCAAAATTGAAATTCATGAAGACTGTTCTTCATTCGTTTATTTAGTCTTAAAACTTTCATTGAAGTGGTTACGGTATTTTGGTCAATTTTGATTTCCAACAAATCTAGTTACCAAAACAATTTAACGTTTCAAAGTACTTAATTCAATTAAGTATATGAATAACTATCCATTGTAATTAGACATGTTATTCAATAATCAAAAGTCTTTTTGATAATGAATAACTTCTATCTACACTTTTCACAAAAAGATCTTTAGCAATGGTTCATATGAGGTTTTAGAAGCAAATTCATATTTGTCTTTAGTTACGATGTTTTAATGGAGATTTGAATCAAAAATCGAAATGATATCGTATATGAATTGTGGTAAAGAAATAGAACAATATGATAACGGAATGGTGGAAAACTTAACATTCATCGTTTTATTACTACTTGTAAATAACAAGTAAAGCATTTACATAGTGACCTCTACCCAACTATGATAAATGATTCCAAGATCCAAATTCATATTAACTTGGGCATCGGTAAAGCCGAATACAACCCTCATAAATATAACTCGGTGGATTAACTCTTTAATCGATTCTACTTTTAGAACTCTTGGTCGATAAAATTACATTAATATTTATCTTTAGCCCGAAACACATCCGGCAACCGTCGAGAATACTTTCGTTGAGTTCAACCCAAATTTCGAATAAATGTGTCCATGATCCAAATTTACATCAACTTGGGTATCGGTAAAGCCGAATACAACCCTTATCTTTATAAATTCGGTGGGTAGACATTTATCACCCACTTCCCCTACGTAACAAGGTTTGTACCCCGGTAGGGCCGAGTGAACTCCTTCATGAAATAGGTTTTCATGGTTTCTACTTTTTGGTAAGGCTAAGTCTCAATTTTTTATTTTAGCGAGAGGTCATGTCAATTTATTATCTATCACGTTTTAAGTGAACTAAAGCGGTGAACTACGATAATTATAATTGACACGGTCGATAAACTCGATTTAAAATGCATGTTTAGTTATGGCGATTTAGCGATGCATGCAACATATAAATAAAATGCAAAGCATAAAAATAAAATCCTAGTATGGCCTTCCTAAAATAGTAAATCTAGTAAACTATTACAAATTCAGAAACCAACTCCTTTGGTCCCTTGAACTTCGGTCTTGGCACGCACTTCAAGGCAACACTTTCTTTGATGGATCGCCTTCTCGAATGGCACCGTCTTCAAGGAACTCCGGAATGTAAATTACAAAATGAATTACATAATTTCCTATTATACATTTTTAATTAAAACAAATCTATTAAATTACAAAATGGTGATACGAGATCACAATAATTACAAACGAATCGATATTCCCATACATTTCGGGTAATACCAATTAAACTAAGGTCATACTAAGTAAAATTACATAAAATTAAAATATGACAATTATAAATAAAATCCAGCATTATAATATATATGAACATGCTAGATTTTATGCTAAATCGCCTTTTAAGAGTCAATATCGTATATTAATCGGTTTTTACGGATTTGCGTGATTTAACTTATTAAAATCACAATAATTACATAAATTCATATTTATGTACAAGTTAATTATCCTAACTATTATTAGGACTCAAAATTAGTCTCCACTAACATTTTGACAATAATTAAACTTGTTTTCTTAATATTGTTCATAAGTGGACCTAAAATACAAAATTATGCTATAAACTTCAAATTAAATTATAAAAATTTCAAATAAATTTGAAATTTGAAATTTAAAAGCATGAATATTCTGGAAAAATACCATGACACTCATAATATATAAAACTTAGGTTAAAAATTTCGAAAATTTATCATGAAAAACAATGTTGCGGTTTATCGATTTTAACAATTATGACCATAAAAAAAATGAGAAAAAATATTTTTTATCAACTTTTCACTTTTAGATGTGAAATATATGATAAAATGCAATATGTGACATTTTTCTTTAGTCATGAAGTATGTTTTAGCATTATTACTAATTAAAGTCACTATTTATGTGATTTTTCATCAAAAATTCATAAATCATGCATAAAAACTTCATTATAGCCAAATATTTTACACACATCTTTTAAAATTTCATTTGATAACATACTAAATTTCTATCACCAGATTCGAAATATAACTCATATTAACCTATTTACCCATTTAAATACGATTTTAACTTGAAAAATCCATATTTCGAGCAAAACAACTCATTTTATCATGAAAATTTACAGGCCATCAGTAGATAATATATGTAAAAACATATCCAAAAACCACTGAAAAATTCAAAGTTTAGCTATTTTTCGTCCAAAAATGACATTTTTCTCATAAAAATCATATTTTAATGCCAATAATATATAAAATGAACAATAAAATCCATAAATAAACCAAAATGTCCTAAAAATCACTTAGGACCAGAAACTTTTAAAATGCAGAGTTATTTCGTGATTTATCAACATAAAACACAAATTTCAAGTTTTATTCGTTAATCGTATTATCTCGGAAAAACGATCCCGATCTTGCATGCAACAACCATAAAGCTCTGATACCACTTGTTGGAAATCATATTTTACATATCAAATATTTTAATTTAAAGTTTTAGTCATAAAAACTTAAGGATCTTATGCATGCAAAACAATTACAATTATAAGGAGAAAATCGGTTCCTTACATTGTAAATTTCGGTTTATGGGCACAAGTATGGTCTCCTACCTTCACTTGTTCTTGAGCTATGATGAGTAATAGAATGATCCTCCAAATACTTCAAGTATATAAGCCACTCCTCTTGATTGCACCCAAGATTATCCCTTATCTCTACTAAATAATATTTGCTAGATATTTGTTTAGTAGTTTACCTTAAAATTGATTACTAATACTCATATATTACACTAATAATATTAGTAATTTGATTTGAACAATTTGATCATGATTTCTCTAATTTTGGAGAAAGATGAACAAAAATAAGAGAGATGAATGCATGTAAATATTAATGAATGGTGAAATAACAAAATGAGAAAACTTCTCATCATAAAAGAGAGAATGGGAGCCGTGAAAGTGGAGGCTATATGCCAAAATATGGCATCTCCTTTTTCTTTTTCTCTTTACTAAATATGTAGGTGTGTAAGCTAGTTTTAGGCTAGGCATGATTACATTATTTTATCTCATAAAATAATTCACCCACTAACTACTTCCACACCAATATTTCGGTCCATATACATAAAATGGACTATCATTTTATTTTGTCAATTTGTCATTTGTCACACAATATGTCACATGTAGTATGATACATGTTATTAATTAATTTAATGCATATTTATCACATAAATATCATTTTATGAATTAATTAAATTACATACAACAAATTGACTAGTAATACTTGATCACATAAATAAAATGGGTCATTTAATTATAATTCGCAACATCTTGTAATTATAATTAACCATTCATTCTCATCTCTATTGTTTCACAAACAATAAACAATTTTAGTAATAAAATATTTCAATTACTAAAATAAATCTTATTTAATCCCATTATAATAAAATATAAATATTCTCTCTCACAAATTGAATTATTCAATTTTAAGGAATTGATTAACTTGTATCATCATACAATTAATCAACTTTACAGATTAGGGCATCATCCTTTAGGTGTGATCTTAAGGGATCAACTGACCACCACCGTCCCACGACAGTAACGTCAAACTCTAGCAAGCCAATTGTTACCGATTAATGTTGATCAGTTGACTATAAAATGAATCATCCCTTACTATTCTTAAAAATGAAATTTAAACATGTGATCATCATGATCGACAATTGTGATCGCATTATTGTCGGGGACACTCCAACAACTCCACCAAAACCGATGACAGCACCGCCACAAACAGCCGCACCGCAGAGCGAAAATACCCGCATCACAACATGAAGTACCGTGCCCGGATCACCACCCGAGGCACAACAACCACATCGATAGTCATCGCAACACATACAATCCCATAAACACTGACTCAGTATAACTTCCCGGACAAGAAAACTTACTCAAAACCGCTTTACTAGATCACAACGCAACATATTACACGGGATAAACAGATAAGAACCTCATGAATATCATCCATACCATTTCACAGAATAAACATATATTATGAATACACATACAAGTATAACTAGCCATGCCAGATCACCCAAACTATTACTTTTGAATATCATTCCATTAGGTTACCGTACCCAACATATATTACAAAACATTCAGATAACAACTTTATAATTATCACACCATACCACTTCTCGTGAGGTCAGAACCTCACACAAACATTTATAAACATCATAGTCCCGTAATCACATCCAACTAGTCAACCCTAATTACGTAAGTTACCACTTGATAAAGGTTACCTCTCGCCTGAGCTTAACTCGTATGCCCCTCATAACACATTCTCCCATTCGCATAACCGTCACTTCCTGCCAAATAGAACCATACCGCTAATACTCCACTACTAATAGCCGTCTCCAATAACCACATCTTATACTTCCTCACAAGTCACAATCATACATATTAATCCGGCCTCTACAAAATCAACCTCTTTAAGATGGCTACCTTTCCTATTAATCATCACCCTTAACCACTAGTGACACACCACAATACCACCACTGTTCGTATAACAAATGTCTTACACTCACCTCTAAATATAACATTTCCTTTCCTATCTTTGGTTATCATTCCAAATAACGAACATCAAATCCATTAACAAAATTTACCTCAACATTCATTCTATCCTTAATTGTATCGTCACCTAATTCTCCACCAAAATCTCATATCGTGCTGATACTCTACCAACTTCTTACTCCCTTAATTCCTCGAAACTCATGACTAACATGTTGTCTTGAGACTCCTATATAACCATTAACTTACATCCTCATGATAGTGTCATACATCTCGACAATTCCTTATTTCTATATCACATACTCCGGTCAACATTCTCCTAGTTTAGTCCCCACATTCTTTTCCTTTTTATACTCGAGCAAATCAATTAACGATTCAACTCCTTATTCCTTCTACCTAACTCTTTAGTGCTCCAGTTACCTTCTCATTGCTCCAAAACTCAAATCCCTTTATTTCATATCAATATCATCTCACTCTTTTTTACCATGGATCTTCTCTCATCATGCAATCACTCACACTTGTCGCCAATCCGTCCACATAAGCAAAGTTCACTCTTCACCTTTTTTTTCGCCTCTAAAAATCAAAACTCATTTCATACCATTAATTGCCCCAAGAAAATCACACATTAGTTTCACCTCTTGATAATCCAAATTCCCAAAATCAAACTCTATTTACAATTCACATCGCGGCATAACTCAATCTACGCTCTTTATACACCATTCGTTTCCATCTATCTACAACGACCTTTCCATTACATATATTCTTAACCAACCCAGTTATAACTATCTCCCTTCATAATCCTTAAACATCCCAACTTACCACCATTCGCATCCCTCATTTCAATCTTTTCATTCTCACGTTACATAAACTTACATCACCCCCTTACCCATATTCACTTACATTTACATTACTCAACACACGACTATATCACTCACCACATCTCATAAAATATGCTCCCTGCCTCGATAAGCTCATCAATCTTCCCTTTCGTTTTTCCACTATCCATCACAATCACATATATCTCATGTCCTCTCCGCCAAACTCATACCCATCATAAGGTGCTACTCTTACATCATAAGATTGGGTAACTTACGCATCAGAACCAACACATACGTAAAACAATGCATAAAGAAGAAAAAGAACACCTTTGAATTAAACATGATATGCGACGAAGTCAAACGATAAGCATATGACCCAAAACAGGGGTTATTAGATCGAGTCCAACCTACTCGATCGAGTAGGTGAAGGTCAGAAGCACGTATAACAAATTACCAGGGCTACTCGATCGAGTAAGGGGTACTCGATCGAGTAACAAGAGGTGCACTCGATCGAGTAAGGGCTACTCGATCGAGTACCCTACGCATTTATCATCACTGTCCAATTTTCGTAAAACGGTCATATCTCAATCATTTACTGGTCATTTGGGGCATGTGACCTATCGTTAGAATCGTAAAAGAACAAAATATCACCACCAAGTGGAATCGCATCAAAATCATATATACATCTCAAGTTATAACAGTTTAAAGACAACTTCTTTGTATTCGGATAACATAACTACTTGATTCTTACTTCCAAACAACTTAAACAACAACAAAGTAAATAAAAACAACTCAATAATCATAAAACCAGTATCTCTAACCGCATGTTACTATCTACAAAAGCCAAACAATAATATCCATCATGATCATATGATATTCAACTTACCACTCATGTAATGTCCGCATGCTTTGACTTTATAACTTTTCGTAAAACAAAACATACTTATACATTACAACTCCTATTCCCATGTTACTAATACAACAATAATAAAACTCCACTTCGTCACCTAAACATATTCTTAATCATGAAATTCATATTCTCATGCAATTGCCACTCCATCTTTTCCGATCAATTAATCCATTTCAACCACATTCATCATCCAACAAATTCATATATATACATATTCATCCAACATATGCAATGGAACATTAGTAAACACATAGCGATCCCATGACACTCCATAGTGACCGGTTTAAAGTTGTAGGGCGAGTTCGCGACTTTAGGACGTCTCCCAAGTCTTTGCATTAGCTCCTAGCAACTCCTACCCGGGTTCATTTTATTTTGACTCCCTGGATTCATTGGGTTCATTAGTTACAGGTTCCAAAATCGTCGCTCTGATACCACTTTGTAACACCCCCATACACCAAGGTACCTTACTAGGACCACCTAATGCATGGAAGTGCTACCATCTCGGTTACCCGAGACAATGTATATCAAATTGACCATAAAGAAACATACTTCAGATAAATAAGTTTAACTGATTACATATCCAAAACCCAAAACGGTAAAGTAAAATACAACTATTCTTAAAACTGTAAACCAACTAAGTGAAACTGCCTTAACAAACACAGCGGAAGACTAAAGACTCTTATATGTGATGACTCCATCCCCAGCTAGATCCCGCGCGTATCCAAGATATACCTGCTAAACAACTGCTCACCACCCCCGAATGGATCACCACAGTTTTTAAAACATTTAAACGAGGTCAGTTACTGCATAAACAATATAAGATAAACAACAGCAGATACACAATCACAAACTCCAACACCGTCACATCACCAATCATCTGACTACACACTAAAGTGTGTAGCCCTGTCAGAATATCCATCGCAACAGATATTCCTCACCGCCAGTGGGGGACCGCAGACGTTCCCACCTAAGCCTCGCTCATCTCCATCGAGCGAATAACCCATGTTCCTTAATGTGCACATCCCCCTTGTGACGGGAACCACAAGGGACGAATCAAGGGCGTGAAGCCACTCCCGCAAGTGACTCCACTCAGCCGAGGGCGCTCCTCGAGAACCACAGACAATCAACAACAACCAATCAAAATATCAATGTAAAACAATGCCAATACCAATTACGATATATTCATCATACCAATCAACCAAACAACCATCTTATAATCATTTATACAATAACTGTGTAGGGAAACCCTACCTGAGATGAAATCACCAATCAACAATCACAAGAAGTGGATCAAAAGCGTTCTTCTACGAATTCACCTCCTATCAAACATACAATCATACAATCACCATCTAATAAACATAATACTCCCAAAACCCCCAATTTACCCAATTAGGGTTTCAACCAAAATCAATTAAAAAACATAAAAACTATACTAGGATCTTACCCACAATATGACGATCTCAACGGCGTAAAGAACACAACGATCCGACGACTCTAGCCCTTAGGATTTGATAGCAATGAGAGAGAGAAGCAATGTAACTTTGTTTTATCTTTGTGAAGTTTCGAAAAGTTTAAAAATGAAAAGAAACTGGCGGATTAAGTTTATATATCTTCCTCGCGTTGCTATCAAAATCCGTCAAAAATAACCCGTAAAACCAACTTACTCGATCGAGTGACCCTTACTCGATCGAGTCCCCAACATACTCGATCGAGTACCCTACAGCAGAACACTGTTTCGTAAACCAAACATACTTACTCGACAGAGTAAGCCCCACTCGATAGAGTACCCAAAGACATAGAAAAGTATTACAGTCATCGCAAAAAAAAAAAAATTACAAACAAAAATTAATCATAACACAACATAAGAATAAACTACAAAATTTAAGATAAAATAAATTTAATTACAAAATAACCGCAAATTAACAAAACTACCGTAATCTTAAAAAAAAGTACAAAGAAAAATACAGATAAGGGGTAATAAATATCGTATAAGCAAAGTACAAATATACGATATACGAAATGTATACGATGAAATTTAAATACACGCAATATTACTTAAATACTGAAAATAATAATGTATTATTAATAGATTAGAGTTAAATAAAAAATTAGTTAAAAAGTAATATTAATTAATAAGGTAGGCTGTCAATACCGAGAACATTGATTAAAGGGCAATTAAGGAAGGAATCTTGGAAATTAATGACTAAAATACGATTCTTCAAGTTTGACAAGTGGCGCGTGTTAATTGGTGGTGTATGAGAGCCCTCATACACCTGGTGTAACTCTAACATCTTCCAAATAAAGTACGGAGATCGGAGTAATAAATTAATAGCACATTCATTATTTCATTTATTGTCTTTAAAAAAAGCTAGAGTAATAAAGATAATAGTAAAAATATTGTTTACAAAATAACATGCCTAGCAATTCGGTCGGGTTGCAGATATATACACAAATTAAATCTCAGAGTTTGACTTCATTGATGTTGCTGGTAGTAGAGTTTTATGTTATCTCCACCTCTGTTACGTCAAAAATATTATTATATTATATATATTGTATTTAATCACTAATCTTTTATATATAAGTTTTTTAAATTAAAGTAGTTTATCGAAGTTGGAGACTCTGTAATCGCTCGAAAAAAGCTTTCTTTAATAATATAGATAGATATATACTAGATGCTCAAAAATAAAATATTTATCGTTTTGGGTCGGTTTTAAAATTATTTGTCAAAATGGTCTCCACGTAGTCTCGGATTTTTGAAACCTGAAACAAGGAACAAACACGTCATTAGCAATGGCGTGTTTATAGTGTCTAAGAAGGCAGTAGCAAAAGTAATTAGGGAGCAAAAACACGCCACTGCCATCGGCAGATCTCCTTCACAAAAGACGCCACTCACATTGGCACATATAAACAGGCACATTAAACCCAACTTCTGATGTCTAGGAATCAAAAAAAGGCAATAATCGAGCTTTCGTCAATAAAGATTAACGCTTTGTACCTTGAAGCTCAAGGCAATAAGAGCATTGAGTTGGACACGGGTTTTAACACTTCCCAACTCAAAGACACAACTATTGAATCATTGCTTATGATCGAAATGGTACTCGTTTGTACGTCGTATTATTTACTCTGTATATTCTTTACAGAATTAGTGATGTATGAACTCAGTTTTGCTATTCACATCTTGAATTACTTCCAATAATGGATGGGTAGTTATCGTATACAATACGGAATGCTACATACGTGCTAAGTTAATTATAAGATATGGAAGTGTGCTAGTGTGTTTTGTATTGATAATTAAGCTCAGTAAAGTGTATATATATATATATATATATATATATATATATATATATATATATATATATATATATATATATATAGAGAGAGATTGGATTTGGTGATTTTGGTTAACATGGTGAGTTGTGAGTTGGGGGAATCTCAAATGCACTGATTATATTAGAGATGAGTGGTCAAGATCAAATCTTACATGTCATATAAAACCATTGTCATTTACTTATTTTCTCTTTTTTTCTAATGTTACTTTTTTTTTTACTTTAATTTTTTTTCCTCTTTTTTTTACCTCGTGTTATTATGATTTTTTTTACCACTTTGATTTTTGTTTTCTCTTATGTTTTTCTTTAATTTACTCATTATGTTACCTTTTTTTTCTTTTTCTTTTTGTACCGGATTTTTTTTACTCTTATTTTTTTTACCTCGTGTTATTATGCTATTATTGTGCTTTTTTTTACCTGGATTTTTTTTACAACTTTGATTTTTTTCTCTCTTTTTTTTTTACCACATGTTATTGTGTTGTTATTGTTATTTATTTGTTATTGTGATGTTATTCTCTCATTATTTTTGATTTTTTTACGATTTTGATGTTTTTTTTCTCTTTTTTACCATATGTTATTGTCTTTGTTATTGTTATTCCGTTTGTTATTGTGATGTTATTCTCATTCTTCTTGTGAATTTTTTTACGACTTTGATTTTTTTTTATTTTTTTACCACGTATTATTGTCTTTGTTATTCTATTGTTATTGTCTTTGTTATTGTGATGTTATTCCTGTCACTTTGACTTTTTTACTACTTTGATTTTTTTCTCTTTTTTTAGCGCATGTTATTATCTTCATATTCGATGTTATTGTGATGTTATTTCGGCCAAATAAATGACAAAAGACACCAATTTTACTCTTTTTTGTACCGTATGTTATTGTGCTGTTATTCTGGTATTATTGTGCTATTATTCTGGTGTAATAGCAATGAAGCATGAAGCATGACTTGACAGACGCGACGGTAGGGTGACTATAATAGCAATGAGCATTGAGCTTGATAGAAACCCCAGAGCAGCAGCAGGAACAGGAGTTGGAATCGTTATATTTGAGTCACCTATACGACAACGAATCAACAGAAAGCACACTCACAAATTAAACATAGCCTTTGATCAATAACACTAGCAATCCCAGTATTTGGAAATTAAACATCGCCTTTGATTGCCTAAAATCAAATCAGAAAAACTAGTACAAATAGCACACAAACAAAGCAGTTGAAACTCGAATCAAATCAAAATAAAATTTAACACAACAAGATTATAAACTACTCCTTCATTCCATTAATTGAACACGACTCAAATTACAAAACACAAAGAATTTAATTACATAAAATGAAGCAAAAACACGATCGATCATTGGAGAGTGGAAGAAGACGATATTTATAATAAGAAGAAGATACAAAAGCTCTAGTAATGGGAACTAGACCTTCAGTAGACGCCATTAAAATCAATGATGACGACGATGCGATGGTGCGACGAACTAACAATGCTGAAATGACTCCAGCAATGATGAAGGTGATGGAGAACTAGCTTTTTCACAGAAATTTGTGTTTTCTAATTGAGGGATTTAATGGCGGAAATCGTGAGATTTTTAAATTAATCAAATAACATCAACAAAATCAAAAATCAATCAAATAACATCAACAAAATCAAAAATCAAAAATCAAAAATCTAAAATTTAAAATCAATCAAATAACATCAAGAGAATAAAAAATCTCACTCGTAGAAGCTTCTTATGGATTTCTAACGAAAGAGCGGTGAGATAAGCACGCCTTCGAAAATCCGAATTTTGCTCCATTTCTAATCACAGATCATTAAATCACAACCCTAAGATTTTAATTTCCGCGAAATCGAATACAAATTACTCCATACAATATGATTTAAATGTTTATATTTCCAGATGACGGTGAAGTATATGATGAAACGACGAGTTTTAGCATGAAATGATGAATTTGAATGTGAATTGAAGGAGTAGATGAGAATGCATTCAATGGAAGGAATTTGATGTGGCGTAAAAAGGAAGGAAGTAAGTTGATGGAATTAATAACTTATTTTGATTTCTGGAAAAGTGGAGATGGAAACAGACCAAACAGTGACAGCCGGGCCCACAGGTATTGAGAGGGAGATAGCTGAGATTTTTTTTAGTCTGATGAGTACGACTTATGAGATCTAATCTCAGCCCTTATTTTTGTTCATCCAATGGCTGAGATTTTCCAAACTCACAACTCACCGTAAGACCCCAACTCACGAGATCCCGCCTCTATATATATTATATATATATATATATATATATATAGAGAGAGAGAGAGAGAGAGCAGTTCTCGTAAGTCCCTCATATATAATGAGTCCCTAAGTCCTTATATGGATCATTGGATGAGGGGAATGGAAGGATGGGATTGCATCTCATTGGATGGCTACAAACTAATCTAGTCTAATTACTTCCTCAACTTAATTATCTCCCTCATTAATCTCTTCATTCTCCTCTCATTATCACAAACTCCTACCCTCTCTACATCTCACATCTACCTTCTCTCATTTACTCTCATAAAACAAAACCAAACAAAAGCCAAACAATAAAAAAAAAACCACCTTCAGCCAGCCCGACAACCTTCAGTCGGACCAACACACCACCACCACCTCCTCTCCCTCTATCCACGACACATCCACAACCGCGAACACCGCGACCCACATCCACGACACCACACACCACCAAACGACTGTCACAACCTCTCGGATCTGCAACAACCGTCACCACAGGCCCGACAACACCAACACCGCACCACTACACCATCAGCTTCGCCGCAACCACCTCCATTCACGAACTCCCTTCTCCTCTTCCCCAAGCCGCCTCTGCCGCACACCACCAGACCCGACTACCACCGCCAACCGTAGTTCTCCTTCTCACCTGCCGCCACCACTACAACCAACAACAACAGCCGAGATCTTCTCCGGCACACACCGTCCCCGACCAAAAACCAACCGTGTCAAATCTGGTTTTTTATTGCTCTTTTTTCTAAGTTTTTCGTTTGTTTATGCTTTTTTTTATTGTTCTTTTTTTTATGCTTTTTTTATTGGGTTTCTTTATTTTTTCACTAGAAATGAATGAAGTTATAAAAATGTATAACTTCACTAGAAATTTTGATGGTTTTCAAATTTTTTTTATTGGCTTTCTTTATTTTTTTAGATTTGGTCTTAGTCGTTCAATATTTCGTTTGTTTATTTTTTTATTTCAGATTTCGATCTAATTTTTTTTGTTTAAGTTTCGTTTTTTTTATATTTCAGAATTTCGTCACATGTTCGTCTCTTTTTGTAAAATTTCATATTTTATATATAATTTGAAAAAAATAATTTTAGATGGGTGCTGGTTGTTTATTTTATTTCAGATTTCGTTTGCTCTTTTCGTATTCGTTGATGTCGTTGGTGTTGTCGTGGAGGTTGTCGCCTGGTGATGTCATGGAGGTGGTCGTTGGTGTTGTTATTGTTGTCGGTTTTTTTTTTTTCTTTTTTTTTCAGATTTGGTTTTTTTATTGGGTGTTAGTGTTATTATTTATATATGAAAAAAAGAAACGTTACACTGTTTACGACTAAAGTTATACACTTAAACATTAAAGTTATACTATTTACGACTAAAGTTATACACTTAAAACATTAAAGTTATACTATTTACGACTAAAGTTATACCCTTAAAACATAAAAGTTATACAATTTACGACTCAAATTATACCCTTTAAACATTAAAGTTATACTATTTTTTGTTATTTGGTTTTTTCTTTGATTTACGATTTTTTTTGTTATTATGGATTAATGTAGTATTGTTTAGTTTGTTTCTTCTTCTCATTTGTTTTTATTTTTCAGATTTAAAATTTAAACTTATATGTGCAACTTCAGTGGTTATTGTGTACAACTTCAATGCCCTTATGTACAACTTCATTGATCATTGTTATTTGGTTTTTTTTTTGAACTAAAGTTATACATCTTGTCTATTAAAGTTATACACTGCGTGCATTAAAGTTATACGCACGATATATAATTAAATTTGTCAATTTAAATATTTAAATGTTTAGATATGACCTTTTTTATTTCAATTATTGTTATTGTATTGTATTTCATTGTTATTTGGTTTTTTTCTTAGACGGGTTTTTTTTGTTAGATTGGCGGGTTTTTTTATTTTAGATCTAGTATTGGCGAGATTTGGTTTTTATTTTTTCAGTTTTGTTGGTTTTTTATTTTTGGACTAAATTTATACAATTTTTGGACTAAAGTTATACAATTTTGGACTAAAGTTATACATTTGGACAAAAGTTATAAGTTTGTTGGATTAAAGTTGGATTTTGGACTAAAGTTACACGCTTTTGGACTAAAGTTATACATATGAAGGACTAAAGTTATACAAATAAGGACTAGAGTTATACAAAAATTGACTAAAGTTATAAAAATATGGACAAAAGTTATACAAAAATGGACTAAAGTTATACAAATATGGACTAAAGTTATACAAAAATGGACTAAAGTTATACAAATATGGACTAAAGTTATACAAATATGGACTAAAGTCATACAAAAATGGGCTAAAGTTATACAAATAAAGACTAAAGTTATACAAAAATTGACTAAAGTTATACAAAAATGGGCTAAAGTTATACAAAAATTGACTAAAGTTATGCAAAAATGGACTAAAGTTATACAAATAAAGACTAAAGTTATACAAAAATTGACTAAAGTCATACAAAAATGGACTAAAGTTATACAATTAAGGACTAAAGTTATACAAAAATGGACTAAAGTTATACAAATATGGACTAAATATGTATAACTTTAGTCCTTATTTGTATAACTTTAGTCCATTTTTGTATAACTTTAGTCCTTTTTTGTATAACTTTAGTCCATATTTGTATAACTTTAGTCGTTTTTTGTATAACTTTAGTTCATTTTTGTATAACTTTAGGCTTTATTTGTATAACTTTAGTTCATATTGGTATAACTTTAGTCCATTTTTGAATAACTTTGGTTCAGTTTTGTATAACTTTACTCCATATTTGTATAACTTTAGTTCATTTTTGTATAACTTTAGACTTTATTTGTATAACTTTAGTTCATATTGGTATAACTTTAGTCCATTTTTGAATAACTTTGGTCCAGTTTTGTATAACTTTACTCCATATTTGTATAACTTTAGTCCATTTTTGTATAACTTTAGTCCATTTTTGTATAACTTTAGACTTTATTTGTATAACTTTAGTTCATATTGGTATAACTTTAGTCCATTTTTGTATAACTTTGGTCCAGTTTTGTATAACTTTACTCCATATTTGTATAACTTTAGTCCATTTTTGTATAACTTTAGTCCTTATTTGTATAACTTTAGTCCATATTTGTATAACTTTAGTCCTTATTTGTATAACTTTAGTCAATATATTAGTAGATCTTACTCATCTTAGTTGGAAAAAAGTACATCACCAAAAAAAACGATATTTAAAACCCGAATTTTTTATTTAAAAAACGTATAATAAGAATAGATTTGAAAAGAATAAATAACAACAAAAACTAACAAAAATTAAGAAATAGAATAAACCGACCCCAAACAACTAATTTAACACAAAATCTGGAAAAAAAAAAAGTGACGAAAAAATCCGAGACGCAAAATCTGGGGAAAAAAAAACGAGTTTATATAATTACCGACGGCGGTGGTGGAGGTGGCGGTGGATGTGGGCGGTGGGTGGTGTCGGGTGGGATAGTGGTGGGTGGTGGTGAATGAGGAAGAGAGAAATGAATGATTTATTTGGTTTTTTGATTTATTTGGATTTTTTGGGTTTTTGATATGTTTGGATTTTTTATTTTTTGGATTTTCTATTTATTTGGTTTTGTTGGGTTTTTTTTTTATTTATTTGGATTTTTTGGGTTTTTTTTATTTATTTGGATTTTTGGTTTTTTTTATTTATTTGGATTTTTTGGGTTTTTTATTTATTTGGATTTTTTGGGGTTTTTTTTTTGAGATTTTGAGAGAAGAGAAGAGTGAAATGTGTGAGATGAGAGAGAAATGGGTGGGTAGAAAACAAATATATAGTAAATTAGTGGTTAATTAGGGTGGATTAGTAAAGTGTGTTAATTAGCTTGTATAATGACTTTGGGTGGGTTCATCTCATCCCTCCATCTCCCTCCATCCAATGGCTCACAATAGGACTTATGGACTCAAATATATAAGTGGCCTTAGTTGATCCTTCCCTCTATATATATATATATATACATATATATATATATGTATATATATATATGTATATATATATATATATATATATGTATGTATATATATATGGTACATTGAGAGCGATATTTACGGAAGCAAAATAAGTTGTTACATGGTACATTGAGGGACAAGGAACCGTTGGACCTTCGTAATATTAAGAAGCTGGAGTAAGCTCTCGTGATGTAAGAAGGTGCTCCATCTCCATGGCTTATTAATACGCAGTTAATGTCTTTGTAAACACATCAATACGAGGAACCAAATTCCGAGGTTGTTGAAATCTATGTTGCATAGAATAATTGTGCAGGAAGTAGAAGACATATGCAAGCATAGTTTGTGAGAAGTTTATTAAGTGTGAATTGAATAAGTTAATTGAATGAATACAGAAGAAGTACATATACAGCTAGTGCTAGATATTAACCAAAGGACAGTGCAATGCTTTATGCAAAAAACTACGCTAAAGTACAGCTGACTCTATTTTATGTCAACTGCACTGCTCAATGCTTTCATGTAGGGTCTTTGTCACTTCTTTTTGTTGGCCCATGGCTTGTACTTGGTTGAATAGTTTTATTATTATTATTATTTCTTCAACACTCCTCCTCAAGATGTGAGCGGAGGCCTGACGAAACTCCTGTTGGGGTTGGTGTCCTTAACAGTTAGTGCAAGGACTTATAAACCTCTAAAAGGATCAAAGGGTATACTTTGTATCATAATCAGTTGATCCACGTTTATCAATAACGGTTGGCTTGCTAGATAAGTTTGACGTTATTGTCATACGGATACGGTGATCAACCTGGTCCCCTAAAAGTCACACCTATAGGATACGTCTTGAGTGACGTGATTCGGTATGAAAATACAAATCATGTAGATGCTAAATTTGACTAACCAGGTTAATTCGAGTTATTTGACTAATAATTAGTCAAAATGTGATGGTGAGATATTATATTTAATACGGATTAAATATCATGAGCTAAAGCGAATTAACTTTAATTAAGTAAATTTAAATATAAGCGTTTTATATTTAAATTAAATGTATATTGAATATAATTATACAATACTGTTTTGTCGGACATGTATTAATAATTCAACTAACCCGTATTATTAGTTGATGCATTAATTTCCGATAACCGATAACAGTTTATAATGAAACCGCGTCGTATACATTTAGTAAGCTATGGACCGGACCGCAAGTTTAAGTGAAGAGAAAATGAAAAGCCCAAATGGGCTCCTCTCACTCGGTTTGGCCGAGACACACAAGGACAAAAGGAGAGCTTCTCCTCTTTGTCTAACCTAATTCATTTTTGCAAAATAATTAGGGTTTTTGGGAATTGTGCCTCCTAAATTCCGGATCTCTCATCCTACACAAATTCACAAAAAAAAAAAAACTAATCCCCTCGATATTGCAAGCCAATTAGGGGATTGTCTCTAGCACAAGGGCATTACTCGGACATCTTGGGTGCATCGTTTAGGAGGAGATTTGCTTTAATCTCTCATTGCCTTATTGCACTAGGACCGAAGGTTATTTCTACATCTTTGTCGTTTCTTTATGTTTATCGTTTTATGACAATATTCACATGTAAATTTTGCGTTATAATCCTATAATTAAAGGGCATTATACGGATATTACCCTACAAGTGGTATCAGAGCGAGGCCACGTAAATTTTTATATGTGTTTTTCATTGAACGATTTTGAAATCGATGAATTTTGTATAAATTTTGGTGCGGCTGATAATTTTTTTTAATCGGCACAAAATTTTTTTGCCCTCGGCAATTTGTAAATTGTCTTTGCGTTTTTTGGGATCCGTGTCTAGTTTACACGGTTGTGATTTTGTCTTATTTTAATTTTGATCTTTGCATATTGTCTATGTAATCGATATTCATCGCTATATGTTAAAGATCGGTTAAAATCATTGCTTAAAATTTCGTGTGGTACAAATTTTGGTTCGAAAATTTTTATTGAAAACCGTGCGGCCTTCTTGATATCACGGCCTGTTTTTCTGTTTTTTTTGCATTGATTTGCGTGCCACACAATTTTGTTAGATCGTTCGATCTCTTGTTTTCATGTTGTTCTTAGCGATTTGTTGTTTTAATCGATAATTACAACAAAATGTAAAGAACATGTCTATTGTATTTTTATTTTAATCCGGATTAGAGTAAATTGCAATTGTGTTTTAATCAAACCGTTTTGTTTTGATCTTGAGCTGCTCACGTTTTGAGCCGTGTAAAATTTTTTTTTTTTTGCCTTAAAGGCTCTCGGCATTTCTGCCAAAATATAAAAAAAAAAAAAAAATTTCAGGCCCTGGTACTGTTCACGTACAGTACAGAGAAGAAAAAAAAAAAAAAAAATTTCTTTTGTTTTTTTCGGCCTTTTTAATGCATAAAACGCTTTTTTATGCTCTCGCTTGATTAGTGAAACGGTTCACCCACGTAAAATAAAGTTACTTTAACATGATTTATTGTAACGGATTATCTCGGATTAAAATTAACTTGACTAAAGCGGTTTTGTCATGTAATTTTAATTATCTTTGGTGGTTTGGATAAAAATTTAACATAATTACGGAATTATGTCACGAATAAATTTAATTTTTAGTTGATGCATTTTATTTTATCGTTCTTGTTTATATTTTGAATGTTTTGAATGCCTTTTTATTACGTATTTAATTATTTTGCAAACGGTTGTAACTTAGTGTGGCCTTAGTAGAACGTGTTACCGTAATGATGGAACACGGTCTTGGTTGTATTTTGAGATCTCGTATCTCCATTTTATTTCTTTTAATTACAGCTTTTATTTAGAATGTAAATAGGTTTATATTTGTAAATTTTAAATTGTAATTCTTGAGAAGACTAAAGATGGAGACCGGATGCTCACTCCCGCTACTTGGACAAAGATGGAACATCAAGACAAGCTTTTCGGGTCCAACGGTGGATTCCAAAGTTGTATTTTGTTCTTTTTACTAGGATAGGCCACACTAGGATTTTTATTTACGTATCGCATTCATTTATTTATTTTTATGTAACGATAGTATGCATCATATTCCGCCTAAAAACCAAACCACCTAATTATTGCATGAAAACTGACACATATAGAGGTCGCGAGTTAGTTTTCATTGACATTCGTATGTCACACGATCATGCTAAGCCATCACCTAAATTGATTCATTCACGCAGACGCTAGTTATTTGTTCACTTAAAATGAATTATAATTAAGCTGATGGGATCTTCCTCGTATAAACCAAAATTGAGAACAGTCTTTATAGGTCAAACTCCAATGACTCCCTTCTTCGTCGGTAGGCATACTATGACCCCTTCTACGTCGGGTAAATTGGAACCGATTGACCTATTTTATCTCAACACTATGGTCACTCGTACGATCCTGTGACTATGGTGGACTATAGATAGGATTTACGGAAATCTATCGACCAAGAGTTCTTCCGGAAGAATTAGCTAAACAGTTGGCTTATCAATTTACAGAAATTGAGTCTTGGGATCACTTGCATCATTCTTGAGGGAGATCAATTATGCAAGTGGGAGAGTCTACATGTTTAAAATGAATTTTAAAATAGACTTAAATCACCTCGATGAGTTGCTTATTTCGTTTTGTTTTTCTTTCTTTTTCGATGTAGATCACGTTCTTTAACCGCAAAATAACAAATGGTCTGTCACTTGAACGACCCAATGCCAAGTGCCACATTGGACCGTGAGTCCCGGCTTCGGATCTTCATGAATCGGATGAATCGATCAACTCGATGAAGAATGATGGATCAAACTTCGCGGACTGGGAGGCGGCATTACGGAATGCTGCCGCTGCTGACGGGAAGCTCAGATATCTGCTTGAGCCCATGCCGTCACACCCGGGCCCCACGGCCGGAGTTAACGAGATCGACAAGTATAACGATTTCGCCTTGGAAGCGGGTGCGATTAAAAACGTACTCATTTTTGCAATGGAACCCAATTTGCAGAAACGCTTCATAGCCCAAGGTGCAAACAAGATTTTCACCACGCTCACCAAGGAATTCTCGAAAGCACCGAGAATCGTGACCTATGAGCATACCACTCGCTTCTTTGATGCGAGACTCCGAAAGGGCCAACCTTTAGCCCACACATTCTCAGCATGATTGAGAATGTCGAGAAACTGGAGACCTTTAACTGTAACATCAGCGAGAATATTGTTATCGACCGTATTCTTCATTCACTCCACGATGGTTATTCGCAATTTAGAGCGAATTACTATATGAATGATTTGAAGAAAACTCCCCATGAACTGCACTCCCTTCTCGTACAGACCGAGAAGGACATGAAGTTCAGTGGGAGCATGAAACAGGATGTTCTCGTTGTGTCAAATAAAGGGAAAGGTAAGGGCAAGGCTCAGGCAAACCTAGCAGTAGGTAAACCGAAGTTTAAGAAGTCGGGTCCAGGTAAGAGTGGGCCTGGTGAGTCGAGCAACTCATCAGGCGCGACAAAGAGCAAAACCGAAAACATGGAATGCCATCACCGCCACAAGATCGGGCATTGGAGGCGGACATGTCCTGTTTATCATGAGGACATAAAAGCGGGTCGCGTTAAACCGGTTGGTATGTCTTCTTCTTCTACTTTTATTCATATGATTGAGATTAACCATGCAAGTTACGGAACTTGGGTACTAGATACTGGTTGTGGTTCTCATCTGTGTAATCATGTGCAGGGCCTCCGAAATCTCGAACCTCTCGTAAAGGGTGAGGTTGACCTGCGTGTTGGGAATGGAGCAAGAGTGGCTGCCATCTCAAAGGGGACATATGTGATCCAGCTTCCTAGCGGATTTGAGTTATCATTATATGATTGCTATTATGTTCCTAGTCTTTCGAAGAACATTATTTCGCTTTACGCACTTGACAAACTTGGTTTTTCATTTGTAATAGAAAATAATGCTTGCATTTTCTCTTTACACAATATGATTTATGGCAAGGCAGTCTCCTTGAACGGAATTTATGTTTTAGATCAGACGACCGAAATATTACACGTAATGAATAAAAAGTTAAAGGTAGGTGATAAAGATCAAACATATCTATGGCACTGCCGCATGGGACACATTAATGAGAAACGCGTAAAACAGCTCATTAAAAATGGAGCTATCTCGGCCTTTGATTTTCAATCATTTGGCACGTGTGAATCATGTCTCATCGGTAAGATGACTCGTATTTCCTTCAAAGGTGTTGGAATGCGCGCTGCTGACCTATTAGGGCTCATACACACAGATGTATGTGGTCCTATGTCAATCACCGCACGAGAAGGCTATAGGTATTTCATCACTTTCACGGATGATTTAAGTAGATATGGCTATGTCTATTTAATGAAGCACAAAAGTGAATCTTTTGAGAAATTCAAAGAATACCAAAATAGGGTACAGAACCTACTTGGTAGAAAGATAAAAACACTACGTTCAGATCGTGGTGGCGAGTATCTTTCTCACGAGTTTGATCAACACCTTAAAGACTCGGGGATCGCCCCTACGCTTAACTCCACCTGGAACACCTCACCAATGGTGTGTCCGAACGGAGAAATCGAACACTACTTGATATGGTTCGATCCATGATGAGTCACACGGTTTTACCCGATTCATTATGGGGTTATGCTCTTTGTCACCGCTCTAATACTTAACCGAAGTCCGTCTAAAGCTCATGACAAGACTCCATATGAACTATGGAAGGGAACGGTCCCTAACTTGTCCTTTATACGGGTTTGGGGCTGCGAGGCTTATGTCAAGTGGAGACCTAAAGATAAGCTCGGCCCGCGATCGGTCAAGACATACTTTATAGGTTATCCTAAAGGATCACGTGGTCATTACTTCTATTCGCCAACCGAACAACGTGTTTTTGTTGCGGCTAGTGCGACATTCTTAGAGAAGGAATTTCTCGAGAATGCAAAGAGTGATAGAACCTTCGACCTGTCGGAGATTCCAGAACCAAACACCGAGCAACTATTGGAGGAACCTATTCCTTCAATCCCGGCTGCGGTAAATATTCCCGAGGAACCTAGAAGGTCGGGAAGAGTCTCTATTCCTCCGACATGATACATTGGTATGGTCGAGGAACATGATATAGATGATGTTCTACTCTTGACGAGTAGTGAACCCGCAACCTATAAAGGTGCCATGACTAGTTTCGACTCAAAGCTATGGCTTGAGGCCATGCAATCCGAGATGGACTCTATGTATGAGAACAACGTATGGGATCTTGTTGACTTACCTGCTAAGGTTCGTCCCCTTCAATGCAAATGGCTTTACAAGATAAAGCATTCTATGGAAGGTCAACAAGATATCTACAAAGCACGACTAGTTGCTAAAGGTTTCACCCAAGTGCCAGGTTTGCACTACGATGAGATTTTTGCACCCGTAGTCATGTTGCGTTCCATCCGGATTATCTTAGCGATTGCCGCGTTTCATGACTATGAAATTTGGCAAATGGACGTTAAAACCGCCTTCTTAAACGGCTTTTTGGAGGAAGAGTTGTACATGGTACAACCTGAAGGTTTTATCGATCCAGCACATCCTAAGAAAGTGTGCAAGCTTAAGCGTTCCATTTATGGACTTAAGCAAGCATCAAGGAGTTGGAATCATCGCTTCGACCAAGTGATAAAAGAAAATGGATTCACTCGATCGGTCGAGGAACCATGTTTATATATCAAGTCGAGTGGGAGCAAGATTGTCTTCCTAATATTGTATGTTGACGACATACTCCTGATTGGGAACGACATACCTCTCTTAACTTCGGTGAAAGTATGGTTGAAAAACCATTTCCAGATGAAAGATCTGGGAGAGGCACAAAGAATTCTAGGCATCCGTATCTATCGAGATAGATCACGACGGATGCTATCTCTCGATCAGAGTCTTACATAGACAAAGTCCTAGAGAGATTCAAAGATGACTAACTCCAAGAAGGGGTTCCTTCCTATGTCTCCAGGGGTGCATTTGAGCAAATCTCATGCACCAGAGACACCGGAAGAGAAAGAGCGCATGGCACGGATACCTTATGCCTCGGCAATAGGATCTATCATGTATGCCATGATATGCACACGTCCCGACGTGGCATATGCATTGAGTATGACAAGTCGATTCCAACAAAGATCCAGGTGAATCACATTGGTTGGCTGTCAAGAACATTCTTAAGTACCTACGGAGGACTAAAGATTGGGCTTTGACTTATGGAGGCGAACAAAAGCTATGCGCAACCGGTTACGTAGATGCTAGCTTCCAAACGGATCGTGATGACTCGAAATCTCGGTCCAGATTCGTTTTTACTCTTAATGGCGCCGCAGTCATTCACCTGGAAGAGTTCAAACAAATCACTGTTAAAGATTCTACGACCGAGTCCGAGTACTATGCCGCGTCTGAAGCTACAAAGGAAGCGATATGGATGCGTCAATTCTTACATGGGCTATCCGTAGTGCCTAGTTCGAATGACCCGATCACCATCTATTATGACAATAGTGGTGCCATCTTCCAAGCTAAGGAGCCAAAGTCTAGCAACAAGTCTAGACATGTACAACGGAAAGCTCATCTAATCCGGGATTACGTGGAGCAAAAGACAGTAGTGATAGAAAAGATTGCTACAGATGACAACATAGCAGATCCTCTCACTAAAGCATTACGACAAGATAAGCATGAAGGGCACGTTAATTCCATGGGAATTAAACGTGTTCCTAAGTTGTAGTACTCTTTTATGGATTAGATTCATTCGGTTTTGTACTCTATACAACATCATCGTTTTGATATTTTATATATATATTTTGTTTTTCATGTGGATTTGTACGACAAATTTTGAACACCACAAAGTGAACTGCAAAAACATTATATTTTTTTAGTCCTTAATTGCCCACATGAGTGATAACTCGCAATTATTTTGTGACGTTGGTTGATGGTGGGTTCAACTAGCCATAAGTCAACAAAGTTGACCGACCAATCACAGAGGCGTTTTATACGGATATTTCGTAGGACACAATTGTGACACCGACGTGGAGTCCTAAATGTTTTATAACATTCGATGCCCGGTCGTGGATAGGACCTCCATGGTGATCCTAAGAGTCGATTCTTTTGACTATCGACTGTCTCTAGAGACTAAGGCAGATTTTGGGTGACTTTGGTTTCTTTCTCACGGTCATCCGTAACAGGGGGCCAAGTAGATTGTTTCTGGGTCATTTCATGCTGTGCTTAGATCGGAAGGAGTTCGAGTTGAAGGAAATATTCAGCCTTTATCGTGTACTCGATATTTCTCGGGGCCACTCGAGGAGTCAGAATCGAAATGCATGGCCATGCTCGGATATGGATTCGTTTTATCGCTTAAGTTACTCTCTAGTCTGGGAAACCACTCTTGATACAGATCGATTGTAAAATACGACCTTTGCGGATCCGTATCTGCAAATTGTTTTACATTGAGTGGGAGAAATTTTAAATGAATATGAGAATCGGTTATCGCACATACACTTGTTCGGACAAGTGGGAGTTTGTTGGAGGTAGTGTCCTCCGATTAGTGCGGATAACGTCATTGCACATACACTTGTACGGACAAGTGGGAGCTTGTTGGGGTTGGTGTCCTTAACGCTTAGTGCAAGGACTTATAAACCTCTAAAAGGATCAAAGGGTATACTTTGTATCATAATCAGTTGATCCACGTTTATCAATAACGGTTGGCTTGCTAGATAAGTTTGACGTTATTGTCATACAGATGGCGGTGATCAACTGGTCCCTAAAAGTCACACCTATAGGATACGTCTTGAGTGACGTGACGGTATGAAAATACAGTCATGTAGATGCCAAATTTGACTAACCAGTTAGTCTGAGTTATTTGACTAATAATTAGTCAAAATGTGATGGTGAGATATTATATTTAATACGGATTAAATATCATGAGCTAAAGGCGAATTAACCAGTTAATTCGTAAATTTAAATATAAGCGTTTTATATTTAAATTAAATGTATATTGAATATAATTATACAATACTGTTTTGTCGGACATGTATTAATAATTCAACTAACCCGTATTATTAGTTGATGCATTAATTTCCGATAACCGATAACAGTTTATAATGAAACCGCGTCGTATACATTTAGTAAGCTATGGACCGGACCGCAAGTTTAAGTGAAGAGAAAATGAAAAGCCCAAATGGGCTCCTCTCACTCGGTTTGGCCGAGACACACAAGGACAAAAGGAGAGCTTCTCCTCTTTGTCTAACCTAATTCATTTTTGCAAAATAATTAGGGTTTTTGGGAATTGTGCCTCCTAAATTCCGGATCTCTCATCCTACACAAATTCACAAAAAAAAAAAAACTAATCCCCTCGATATTGCAAGCCAATTAGGGGATTGTCTCTAGCACAAGGGCATTACTCGGACATCTTGGGTGCATCGTTTAGGAGGAGATTTGCTTTAATCTCTCATTGCCTTATTGCACTAGGACCGAAGGTTATTTCTACATCTTTGTCGTTTCTTTATGTTTATCGTTTTATGACAATATTCACATGTAAATTTTGCGTTATAATCCTATAATTAAAGGGCATTATACGGATATTACCCTACAACTCCCATCTTGGAAAGGAGATTCTGATGTTGAGACACAGTGCAAGACTTTGTGAACACTCTGCTACCTGCTCTTTGGTATTGACATGCGAGGTAGTAAGGAGCCTTTGCTGGATTTTTTCTCGAACAAAATGACAGTCTACCTCAATGTGTTTGGTGCGTTCATGATAGACTGGATTGGCTGCTATTGCAAGATCAGCTTGATTGTCACACTTGAGAGAGGCTGGCCCCAGATGGGTTAGACCTAAGTCATGGAGAAGCTGGAATGGCAAAGTGACTTCACAGGTGGTCATGGCCATGGCCCTATACTCCGCCTGTGCAGATGATCTGGACACAACAGTTTGTTTCTTAGACTTCCAGGAAATAGGTGAATTGCCAAGTAGGATGCAAAAGCCTATGGTGGACCTTGATGCGTGCATTTTATATAGGTATTTTATACTTCATTTGCATGCATTCTAATGCATATTTAGTAGTGTTTAGCTACAAATGTCCCCCGAATAGTTTACTTTGGTTTGTCTTGTATTATTTGCAGGTATGAACTGGAAAGGAGCATAATCAAGTCTAAAACATGTCCCTATGCATGCATTTAGGAGATGAGTTGAGTCGGAGTATGGAAACTACTAATTGTGATGCGCAAAGAAGTAAGATAGCTAGGCGAGCAAAGGAAGAACTTTAATTTACTAGTGCCTAGTTTGAAGAGCCATATCTCGAGTTCTACAACTGATTTTCAGGTGATTCCAATTGGAGATGAAACTTATCCTCTTAGATTTCCAACGCCACCGGAAACGCTCTATTTGCCAAAGTAACGAAGAAATGGAAGCCGTTTGAAGTTAAGTGCGCGAAGCAGGAATTATGCACTGGAAACCACGCGATCGACTAGAATACTGTTCGATCGAGTAGTTTAAGTCCTTGATCGAATAGCTTATTTTAGATAGTGTTCGATCGAGTAGGTTTTCTACTCGATCGAGAGGTTTTGCTATAATTTACTCGATAGAGGAGTTTTAAACCACTCGATCAAGTACTTTCTATCTGCCGCAAGGTTTTAATATCGTATTAGGTTAATATTTATCTTTCCTATAAATAGGAAAGACGTCATTAGGTTTAGGGAGTACTTTTTACTTTTCAATACTACGGGACGTTTTGATACTCTTTTCCGAACCTTAATCCTTGTAATTTTCTCTCTCTTTTATGCTATTTCTCTCTTGCTCGTTTCTTTATTATGTTTGTTTCTTCTTCATCTCTTGTTCTTGCTCTATTTCTATTTATGATTAGCTAATTCTCCCGCTAGGATTTAGGGGATTCAATGAACTGTTGTTAGTTGCTAATTAGGTTCACAGGTCTTTTGTTGCTATCATGTCTTTGTGTTAATCACTGCATATAACTGCAATTAGTTGCTTGAGTCGACACATTTAGCTAATTGATTCGGTAAGCCTTGACCTAGACCGGAAGGTTGGAAGGGGTGAGACCTGCAGTGAACATTAGGATGCTTTAGTGAGGGCGGAAGCTAAGCTAATAGTGTTTTAGGGTGAATTGAGGCTGGAAGTAGATATTCGTTGCCCCTTAAACTGGTACACACGACTGATCTGTGACCTAAACTGTGACCATCTGACATACATTGATGAACCGACAATCCTAGTTCCTTCTCTTTATATTTAGTCTCTTAAATCTCTCCCTGCTTTAGTTAGTTTAGTCTATTCAACTCAAACCCCCATCTTGTGACCTCAGACGAACTAAATTGACAAGTAGATAGTGACCGCCTCCCTGTGGAGATCGACCTTACTTACCGCTGACTTCTTATAGTAGTACTTAGGTATTTATTCTTGGTACTAAACGACGGTATCAAATTTTGGTGCCGTTGTCGGGGAGGCAACTATTTTATTTACTCGTTTATTTTTGTCTGTCTTTAGCCTTAAGAGATTAATTGCTTGAGGCAGTTCTCATCTTTTTCTCTAGTGTTTTTTTGATAGGTCCTACCTAGATTATTCTAGGTAAAAGATCATCAAAGGGAAGGCTTGAGTACCTTTGATCTTCCACCTATGTTCCATCCTATGGCGCAGCAGGTGGTTTACTGTGAGAGATGTGGTGCTGCGGGGCACAATGCTGTTATCTGTCTAGCGGGAAACGACAGTATCAAAATTTGGCGCGATGAAGTCTATGCGTTTAGGCAAGCCACTCCTTCCTTTGCATATGTGCCACCACATCCGCTTCAGCAACGAGGCTATCAAAAGTCTCCGTTTATCTGGCCCCCGCAACAACAAACCCTTCCTCCCGTTGAAGAGAATGAAGAGGTTGCTGAATTGAAGTCCTTGGTGAAGGCACTTGCCCTTCTAGTGCAAGAATCTGATAAATCTAGAGAGGCTCACCTCAAGCTACATAAATCTCAACTAGCTCAATTAGCTGCCGAGTTGGATTCTAGGGACTCAGAGACGGTATATGCTGTTTTTACCGACAGTAGTCTTTCCCATGAAAGACCTGAGTTGTCTATTGATGATGAAGACATGTATGACTCGGAAATTGAAGGTAAGTTTTTCTCGAATTATTCACCATGGTTCAGCATAAGGAGTTCGATCGAGCATATTCCACCACTCGATCAAACACTTTGGAGGAAGATTTGCTCGATCGACCAGATGTGAGTGTTCAATCAAATATTGCTGAGGAAGAACAACTCGATCGAACGGTAAGTACTCCTCGATCGAGAAATTTTGATGAATAAACTCCTCGATCGGGCACTATGCATTCTCGATCGAGTGATATGGCCACGGAGAGCATTGCTATGTCACTTTGGTCCGTTTTGGATGACGATTTGGACGAAGACAATGGTTATGGTGAATCCTCCACTTTCAAAGCCGAGTTGGATGCTTTAGAGGCTGCGATTTACGAGATAGTTCCCACAGAGAAGGGGAATGATAAGGTAGCTAAGTCAGAGAACGCTTTTAGCACGGAAGAGGTAGTACATTCTTTTATCAATGATTCCGACGTTAGGAGCGACCGACCTGAGGTAATTAAATATGATTTCATGATTATTGTTATGACTAAAAGTAAATTACCTCGTATGACTTATGCTATATATTTCAATACTCCACCCCCTTCTAGTTGGATAAATAAGCTTATAAAGTTTCACCATATTTGTCATCAAAAATTTGTTAGGCTAAGACGATACTTTATATTGCTTTCATATGATCTTTCTTTATTATGGTGCTACTTACAGTTTTGTGTAGCACATGCGCAGTTATTTGATCGGCTGCTGCGTGCTTTGAGCTGTTTTGACTAGGCTCAATTGGACTGGCTGTTGAAGAAAACATGGTCGAGCTAGGACCTGTCTGAAACTAGCGCTGTCCGGGAGGCAACCCGGAGTTTAATTTTTAGTTGATTTTCGAACATTTTAGTTTTGTTGTGTGTGTAATAAATGGTTTTCAAACCATAGATTGTGAAGGATTTAGGCTTGGTTTTTGGTCGACATTTGTCTGCAGGTACTTCTCGATCGAGCACTCTTTTTACTCGATCGAGTGCTTGACTCCTTCAATCGACCAATTTTGTAGCCTAATGTACTCGATCGAGTACTTAATATTTTCGATCGAGCACCAAGTTCGCCTGTTTTGATTCGCTTCCAGTGATGCTGTTATGCAGCTGTTCGTGACCTCCCATGTTGCTGGCTGGTTTGGGGAGGTCCCTACTTCGCGTAATCTTGTAGGTTTTCTACAGTTTCACTCTTCTTTTTAGTTTTCATTTCCCTTCCCTATTTTTGAGTACAATGAGGGCATTGTACGGTTTGGTTATGCATCCATATCTGTGTCTGCATGTTGTTTTTATTGCATTTCAGTTATCACGTTTAATTTATGTATGCATTGTCGTTTATTTTTATAATAATTCAAAAAAAAATTGAAAAAAAATTGAAAAAAATCTATAAAATCAAAAAAAATTCACGTTTACTTTTGCATATAGGTTGAGTCGGAACGGTAGATTTGAATGATGAAAGTGCACTATAATTTGTCCTTTTTCTTAAGCCTTGCATAAATTAATATCTTTAGCATTGTCTTTTGCATATATATGGGTTAATGTTAAAATTTAGCTGAACGAATAGACTTGACCTGAAATTTTGGCAAACTACTTATAATTTCTAAGATTTAGAGCCTTAAAACTAGTGTCATTTATGACCAGTTCATGCAGGATTGTGAGTAGTATACTCCTTGCATAACATGTTCATTAATTTACACGTATATGAAATTCAATTGCTTTTTGCCTACATACATTCGGGTTAGTGGTTGGTGTTACATGCAAGGAGGCACTTACATTCCCTTTTCTTTCATTTTTACCCATTTAACTCCACATTTAGCCAAATTTGCCTTTTGACCTTTAACTACATCCAGATTTAGCCTGCCTTGTCAAGCTAGTTTAGATTGTTTTGTGGTATATTGTTTATTGTGTCAATTAGTTGCATGCATGTTTATGTAGGTCGTAGTTTAGGTGAGCTATTATATTTCTTTCTCTCTTACATTCATATGCTTACACTTTGCTTCATGAGAGAAGAGTGACCCGTGAGAGTCCATCATTAAAGGTCGTGCAAGGTCGACGGTTCAGCTTTGTTATAAACATCTTACAACTCGTTTGCATTTGACAGTTTTTGCTATAAGTGTTAGTTTGCTTACATTAAATTGGTTTAAGTGGACAATTTGTAGCTAGCTCCGAGTTTTCTTTTCTGTTCCATTAGTTTTGCATATAGTTTGCTTGGGGACAAGCAAAGATTTGGTTTGGGGAGATTTGATGCGTGCATTTTTTATAGGTATTTTATACTTCATTTGCACGCATTCCAATGCATATTTAGTAGTGTTAAGCTACAAATGTCCCCCGAATAGTCTACTTTGGTTTGTCTTGTATTATTTGTAGGTATGAACCAGAAAAGAGCGTAATAAAGCCTAAAACATGTCCCTATGTATGCATTTATGAGATGAGTTGAGTCGGAGCTTGGAAACTACTAATTGTGATGCACAAAGAAGTAAGATAGCTAGGCGAGCAAAGGAAGAACTTCAATTTAATAGTGCCAAATTTGAAGAGCCATATCTCGAGTTCTAAAACTTATTTTCAAGGGATTACAATTGGAGATTAAAGCTTGTCCTCTTAGCTTTCCAACGCCACCGGAAACGCTCTATTTGCCCAAGTAACGAAGAAATGAAAGTCGTTTGAAGTTCAGTGTGCGAAGCAGGAATTATGCGCTGGAAACCACTCGACCGAGTAGAATACTGTTCGATCGAGTAGTTTAAGTCCTCGATAGAATAACTTATTTTAGATAGTATTCGATCGAGTAGGTTTTCTACTTGATCGTGAGGTTTTGCTATAATTTACTCGATAGAGGAGTTTTAAACCACTCGATCGAGTACTTTCTATCTGCCGCAAGATTTTAATATCGTATTAGGTTAATATTTATCTTTCCTATAAATAGGAAAGACGTCATTAGGTTTAGGGAGTACTTTTTACTTTTCAATACTGCGGGACGTTTTGCTACTCTTTTCCGAACCTTAATCCTTGTAATTTTCTCTCTCTTTTATGCTATTTCTCTCTTGCTCGTTTCTTTATTATGTTTATTTCTTCTTCATCTCTTGTTCTTGCTCTATTTCTATTTATGTTTAGCTAATTATCCCGCTAGGATTTAGGGGATTCAATGAACTGTTGTTAGTTGCTAATTAGGTTTACAGGTCTTTTGTTGCTATCATGTCTTTGTTGTTAATCACTGCATATAATTGCAATTAGTTGCTTGAGTCGACGTATTTAGCTAATTGATTCGGTAAGCCTTGACCTAGACCGAAAGGTTGGAAGGGTTGAGACCTGCAGTGAACATTAGGATGCTTTAGTGAGGGCGAAAGCTAAGCTAATAGTGTTTTAGGGTGAATTAAGACCGGAAGGAGATATTCGTTGCCCCTTAGACTGGTACACACGACTGATCTGTGACCTAAACTGTGACCATCTGACATACATTGATGAACCGACAATCCTAGTTCCTTCTCTTTATAGTTAGTCTCTTAAATCTCTCCCTGCTTTAGTTAGTTTAGTCTATTCAACTCAAACCCTTCATCTTGGGACCTCAAACGGACTAAATTGACAAGTAGATAGTGACCGCCTCCCTGTGAGATCGACCCTACTTACCGATGAATTCTGTTAGTAGTACTTAGGTGTTTATTTTTGGTACTAAACGATGGTATCAGACCTCCTGCTAAAGGCACATAAGGCCCAATCAGAGTCACAATAGGCAGTTAATTTGACTGTAGAGTCACTGGCAAATAGAATGCCCTGGCCTGGAGCAGACTTTTGGTATCTAAGAACCCCCCTGGTAGCTTGCATATGATCAGAGGTAGGATTTTGAAGAAACTGACTGAGCAACTGCACTGAGAAAGCAATGTCAGGCCTTGTGATTGTTAAGTAGATCAGTTTGTTCACCAGCTTTCTGTAGGTGTCTGGTTGGGGCAAGGGAGTTCCCTTCCCTGGCTCCAGTTTGATGACAGGATTGACTGGTAACTGTATGGCCCTGGACTTGTCTATTCCAAAGTCTTGAGCAGGTCCATTGTGTACTTCTTTTGGGAAACAAAGAGACCAGCACTGCTTCTGGTCACCTCCAAGCCAAGAAAATATTTGATTTCACCCAGGTCTTTCATGTGAAAGGATGCATTAAGCTGTGACTTAAGGGACTGAATGTCAGTGGGATTGTCCCCTACAATAACCATGTAATCCACATAAATAAGAACCACTGTTGTGCTGCTATTGTGTTGTTTCACAAACGGTGAAGGATCAAAATGATATTTTCTGAAGCCACGGTTGAGTAGAACATGAGACAGTTTGGAGAACCACTGTCTAGGGGCCTGTTTCAAGCCATAGAGTGACTTCAATAGTTTGCAGACTTTACCTTCATAACTGTGTGAGTGAGACTCCCCCTGACCTGGTATGTGTAGGGTCCCATCAGTATAGCCCTGTGGGAGTTTCATGTATACATCTTTTACCAGATCTCCATGGAAAAAGGCATTGGCCACATCCATTTGGCAGGTGTCCCAGTTCTTGATGGCTACAATAGCAAGAAGGGGTCTGACTGTGGACATTTTGGCCACTGCGGCAAAAGTTTCATCATAGTTAACTCCAGGAAGTTGTCTAAAGCCCTGGACCATCAATCTAGCCTTATGTCTTTCTATGGAACCATCGGAATTATGTTTAGTTTTATAGATCCATTTGCATCATATAGCCTTCCTCCCAAGTGTTGTTGTCATGAAGAGCCTGCAATTCAAGGTTCATAGCTTGGATCCATTGTGGGTGTTGAACAGCTTCTTGGAAAGTGATGAGGTCTGGTTCAAGGACATCTGTAGTGACATGTCCTGGAAATGACCGAGGTAGGTGCAGCTGAACTAGATTGGCAATGGTAGAGGGAGCCATGACAGGATTGTGAACAACATAGTCTTTGGTCCACTCAGGTGCTCTTCTAACCTTAGTGGATCTAGTGTGTGGTTCAGGGAGATTGTCACTCTCAGGAGAAGGTCCAGGCTCCTAGGACATCTCCACCTGATCAGTATGAGTCAGTGAATCAGGAGAGGTAGCTGCTAGAACATCAGGTTCAATGAGAGTGGATATGTCATTTGTAGGTGGTGAGATTGATGTTGGATGATCTGCTGCTTGGAGTGAGGGAAGAGATTGGGAGAAGTTGTTAATTTTAGAAGGGAAAACATCTTTAAAGAACTTGACATCCCTGGAAACAAACACTGTCTTTTTAACTATGTCATATACTCTATATCCCTTTTGGGATAAAGGGTAACCCAAGAAAACACAAGGTATACCCCTTGCTTGGAATTTATCCTTCTCTCTGCTTGGATTATGTACCATGACCAGGCATCCAAACACTCTCATCTGATCATACTGAGGAGTTTTCTGAAAAAGAATATCATAGGGTGTTTTATTTTTCAGCACTTCAGTGGGGAATCTGTTAATGATATAAGCTGCAATGAGTACAAAATCACCACATAAGGTTAATGGCAAGCCAGAGCTAAACCTTAATGCCCTGCTGATTTCAAGAAGGTGTTTATGCTTCCTTTCAACCACCTCATTCTGCTGTGGTGTGCCAACACAACTAGTTTGTTGCCATACTCCTTTGGATGTATGTATTTCTTGCTATCCCCTTCTGTAATTTCAAGATCATTATCTGATCTGAGAGTTTTAATGGTTCTCCCAAATTGATTCTTAATGAATTTATAGAATTGGACAAGCAGAGGGGCTACTTCTGATTTATTTTTCATGAGATAGACCCCAAGTGGCCCTGGAATGATCATCAATAAGAGTTAGGAATTTCCCAAAGATTGGGATGTCATCAATTCAGCAATTTGAGAAGTCAATGCCTCTAACTGAGCTGCAACGGCTCCATCTAAACTACCACCTCTTGTACTACGTCTGGGGTTACCATACTCAACAGTGTGAGTAGATATCTCATCGATCAATTTCCAAGCATTGGCATCAATAGTGTTGTTTTGAAACCTCCCATTGGCAGAAGAATCAAGTAGGGCTCTATGATCGTCATGCAGCCCATTATAAAACCGATTGCATAAAAACCAGATCTGGAAGCCATGATGGGGAAGAGAGCGGACTAGTCTCTTGAAACGAACCCATGCCTCATTAAAGTCTTCAGTGGAACCTTGTTTGAAACTCGTAATTTGGCTTCTAAGAGCATTTGTCTATTAACTAAAGTAGCAAGCAAGAAAAATTTAATTAAGGAAAATGAATTCAAGTAGGATAAAGGTCTAGGATATCGGGTCACCACGGTTAACAACAATCAAGGTAAGGTCAACGGTTGGCATAAATACGGTCTAAGGGGTAATGAAAAGGTCCTTCTGATCCGTTATTCGCCCTAGAGTACTAATTTAGCTCTCGCTCTAATTAATTAGGATGGTCTATTGTTTGTAGCAGGTCTAACTTCTTCTAATCTCTTGATCTAGGTCAAAGTTTCCCGGGTCAAATAATTAATTACGTCGACTTAACCAATTAAATGCTATTAGATGCTATAATTAACAACACAAATATATATTAATCCCAGACCTAATAATCTAATTATGATCGTCTTATAACCACGACTTCCTTACATCCTGGCATAGGAAATTTAGCTACGCATAATTGAAATGATAAACTCAACAATAATAATGACTCTTGATCTAGGTCAAAGTTTCCCGGGTCAAATAATTAATTACGTCGACTTAACCAATTAAATGCTATTAGATGCTATAATTAACAACACAAATATATATTAATCCCAGACCTAATAATCTAATTATGATCGTCTTATAACCACGACTTCCTTACATCCTGGCATAGGAAATTTAGCTACGCATAATTGAAATGATAAACTCAACAATAATAATGAAAATTAAATTAAACATGATGGAAAGAAGTAAATAATAATTAAACATACAACTTGCAATGATAAAGGAGAAAGAACGAAAATAAACTAAAAGAAATAAATGAAGAACTAAGATTAATTGATTACCGGAAAATAAAGGAATCAAGGTTACAAGTTTTCAGATCCGAATTTCCAAAGCAAAGTAACGTGTAAAAAGAGAGTTTTGCAATCAATACATATATATAAAGCAGAAACTTTTCAAGCGATATTAGAGAGTCCAACTTTTTTAGAGATCCTAACAAGAGTAGATTTCGAAACAAATTTACTAAAAATTATCCTAATAAAAATAGATTTCTTAATATTTAAAACAAAATTTGATAAAATAATCCTAATATAAGTAGATCAAATATATTTTAATAAATTATCCTAATATAAGTAGATTACTATTATCAAACAGGTAATAAAAATCTGTAATCGGCCAAGTTATCATTTTTATTTTTTTTCCCACTTATGGTCTCATACATTTGTAGTTTGTATTTCCGCATCAAAATTCAAGAAGCTGATGGATAAATAATGAGTTTATTGATTAAAGTGTTATGTTAAGATGATGTAGTACGTAGTTACACGAAGTATAAACTACGGTTATTCCAACAAAATATAATCACAAAATAATCATTGGAGTGTGTATATAAATCATACATGCCTCGATATACACATTCAAGTGATCAATACATATAAAATTATTCACTGATTTAAATATGTTAGTCCCTCCGTCTCGGACAATAGTTTACAATTGCTTTATACACGATTATTAAGGTAATGAGAGAGGAATGAGTTTATAATTATTACAAAAATCAAAATAAACTTGAAATTAGAAGGAGATAAAATGGTCCTCATCCATATGAGTTTGTTTATTTACTAAAAAAGAAAAGTGTAAACTGTTGACTAATCACCTTAAATAGGAAAATAAATGTAAACTATTGATCGGGTTGGAGGAAGTACTATTTTGTTTCATTAATTTACTCTATATAACATTGTGTTGTTCATTAGGTCGTAGAGAAACGAAACCGAGAATAACTGAAGTAAAATTTGATGGTTAGAACAACTTAAAGCTTGGAGTAACTCATAGTATTATTCATATATGATGAACTGCTGATCAGTTGTAATCTAACCATTACATAATATTGATTTCTTCTTAGATTCATTTTCCGAGGATAAAAATATACTTAAATGCACAATTCTTCTTAACTTAAACATGGAGAACAAAAAAAAAACTAATTACAATGCAAAAAAATCAACACTTTTTTAACCATTTAGAGCAGTTTGAGTGTTGGACTCATGAAAAATTAGATGTAATAACATACAAAGTACGTATTCATATATTATATACCAAATTTCTTTAGTCATACTAAAACTGAAAAGTTAACTGAAACCTAAAAAAGTAGCTTAAAAGGTAACTGAAAATTAAGAGTTGATAAGTTAACTGATTAAATAAAAAATGTTTAGAAAACTAACCGAAAGGTAGCTGTTTTTAAGCAAAAGGACATAATAAGTACTCCATATTTAATATTTAAAATTGAAGAAAGGATTAAAAAAAAATAATAAGTAACTTATTTCGCACATGCTAAAAATTAAGAATTAAGATAAATGAAACTTAGGTCAAATAAGCTTAAACTTATTTCTTATAAACAGAGCCTAAATATGAGATTTTTCATAATCTCCCGACCTTCCTCATATCAAATTAATTTCTTATTTATGTTTGCCCATGTTGACTTACTTTTGAGCGTATTGTTAGGAGTTGAGCTCAAGTTCTTTTTAATTTTATAAACTTGATTGATAGAATAAATAACTATTGGTCTAGAATAAATATTAGCAATTATACATTATAACAAAAATTATAAATATACTCTATAATAATCATGAGGAACAGAACAATAAGCAATTGGTTTTCGACAATTGCATTTTCTATTAGATAAAGAATGATGTGTGTGCAACAATAAAAAGTAAGAGAGGCAAACCTCGAAATTTTGTTTGCACCCATTTTCAATAGGACTTTTTCTAATCAACTTAACTGACTTCTATTACCAAACCATGATAATGCAAACCAACTTTTACAATTTGTTGTTCAATAAATTTTGGGCTCCCATAAATTCACGGGAGTAATGTATGGAAACACGGAGATTGTACACACATACCCGTGCTAGCTATCAAGTGGGCCCCAATTAGAGAACTTTGCCGTGTACGTAAAAGGGCATCCTTGGTATGCTCCCTATAATCCCCGTGTATTGGTCTAATCTTCCCGTGAAAATGTGTGCACCCTAAATTTTTAAGGCACACAACATGTATATTGTTATAGATAATTTTAATGGAATCCCCGTGCATCGTACGGGCTTTCCAACTAGTATTGAATGATAACCTAATAAAGTTCTAAGTTCCCCCTTAAATAATAATAAGGGAAAGTTATTAAACAAGCAACTAATGGGCCGAGATATCAGCTTAACAAACACGGCCTGTACAAAAAACAATCGATCAACTAAAAATCTAGTCGATCGACCAAAACAGCTTCAGCAGAAAATTCACATTAGTCGATCGACTGAAATAACTGGTCGATCGACTAATGACTCAGCACAGCAGCGATTTTTCTCTCCAAAATTCTTCCTCACTTGCTCACATGTCTCGAGGCAACAATCTTCGAGCTCTGACTCTTCCAATTCCCAAAATGCAACACCGGAAACAAGATTTGGCTTGTTTTCAATCATTCGGGTCCGAACCTGTATAAAATACAAAGTAAACCATTCTCAGGAGGATAGTAGCTATTTGTTACGATTTATGCATAGAAATGCGTGCTAAAATAGCATTAAAAGTACGTAAATAAAGCACGCATCAAACCTCCCCAAACCAAACTCTTGCTTGTCCCCAAGCAAGCAAAGACTTACATACAACAAAGGAACTAATGGAATGATGAAAAGACTCAGAGCTAACTATGCTTTTGAATGCCCAAACCGTTTAATGCAATTGGGCCAACACCAAAGTACCAAATGAATGGAAACGAGTTAAATCAATGATTAAGCTACTGAACCGTCGACCTTCCAAGACTTATATATATCAGACTCTCACGGGTCGCTCATCACTCATTTAAAGCACAAGGTAAGTATATTGTAAGATAGAAAATAAGTCACTCACCTAACTACGACCTATAAGAACATGCATGCAATCTAACATGAAACTAATCTCTACAATCGTACATATGCATTCCAACCAAACAGGACTAAGACACATTCCGAGGACTTACATATAGTGTGAGGTGAGGTAATTGGTTAAACAGGGGCACAACGATTTGAAAATGTGGAGGTAGAGCCAAGCTAGTATAACCGTAACCAAATAATAAGCTTATTCCGCTTTGTATACCCAACTTAAAAGATAGAAACGATGTCAATGTGGCACAAACTCACTCACAATCATTAAAACACGACTCCCCATATAATACAAAGTCAAACATGGGAGTAAAAGACCGATAAATTTTTTTCTTCTTTTCTTTCTTTCTCAGCCGTTTTTTCTCTTTTTTTTTCGATTTGATTTCTTTTTTTTTTCATTTCTTTTTCTTGCTGATTTTTTCAACTTCTTCCTTTTTTTTCTTTTTTTTCCTTCTTATTTCAACCCTCTTCTCATTATCAAATGCAAATACCAAACTGACGAATATCACATACCCACAATTAAATGCAAAAGAAAAAATGTTTTTTGTATTTTTTTCAAATTTTTCAAATTTTTTGTTTTTTTGTTTTTTTGTTTTTTTATATAAGTGGAAAAGAAAGAACAATGCATACGGAAATGCAAGAAATATGCAAACAGAAATGCAATGAAAATGGAAATGGATGCAAACAGACAGATGCATACCCTCCCCAAACCAAATCACACAATGCCCTTATTGTGATCAGCAAACAACCAGCAGCATCAAAATATATGGAAAAAGGGGTACACAAAACGAGATGAAAACAAGTAAAGTAGATTAGGAAGAGAAACTCACAAGATAGGGCGCGCAAAAGACCTCCCCAAACCAGCCAACAACAAGGGGAGGGCATAGCAAGCAGCTACTAGTCGTCGCCTGCAAGGTAGTCAGCGTCGTCCTCATCCCTCTCGCGGGAGCGTGAAGCAAGAACAACTTGGTTTAAAACACGCTGCCATCCTTCAAAATAGTCGATCGACTATTTGCGGTAGTCGATCGACTTTTTTTCATAATCTTCTCCTTCAAGTTGGTCGATCGACATATAATTCCAGTCGATCGAATTTTCTTCAAATCTTGCACTTCAAATTTGGTCGATTGACCTATATTCATAGTTGATCGACTTTTTCCCTTCTTACTTGCAACGTGAAATCACCCTTTTTCATGCGTAAAGTTCATAGCATCTGAAAATTCACCACAATTTCCAACAACAGGCATAATATATACACAAATATTTCAAAAGCACACGGTGACAAGTCCTAATTAAAATGCGATTAAAGCAAACACACACTAATTAAAGAGTCCAAATCCTAAATTACAAAACGTATACAATTCGGGTTGCCTCCCAATCAGCGCTGGTTTTTAAGGTCCCGCTCGACCCGTTTTACCTCAATTGCCACACCAACTAAGCCACCCACAACATGGTTGATGACTGAATGAAGTACCCTCAGCATTCTTGATCTTGTCCTTAGGCCACCACAGTACCTTTCCTTCAGAAAAAGAAGGGCATACCGTCGCACAGGCTATCGCACTATACTTAGCCCTCGGGCTCCCTTTTCTTTCACGCGACATGGAATCTTCTATCCCTCCGCCATATTCAACATCGCCAGCCTTAGAAACTACACCCAATGCACCAAATCCATTTCCTGAACCCTCATGGTATCTTAACCTGTCATGTCCTGTTGAAAGAGAAACAAAAGCAAGGTCCTCCATCTTGCTCCCAACATGGGGCGGATGTGTCACAGCAATAGCGAGACATGACTCAACAGTGGGACTATCAGCTACCCTAGTAGACTCTACAGGGGAAGCAACATGGCAAGGTACAACTTGCATGGGTGCCCTACGAACATTAGATTGGGTATAAGTCAGTGGCTCACCCCCCACCTTAAATTTCAGAGTCCTCGCTCCTACGTCAATTATTGCACCAGCAGTGTGCAAAAATGGTATTCCTAAAATAATAGAGGTATGGTTATCCTCGGGAATGTCTAAAACAACGAAATCGACGGGTATAAAGAACTTCCCAACCCGCACAGGAACATCCTTTAATATCCCTAAAGGCCGCGACAAGGAGCGATCTGCCATCTGGACAGTCATATTGGTGCATTTAAACTCGATCAAACCTATCATTTTAGCTAAAGACAGGGGTAAGACACTGATGTTGAAACCCAAGTCACATAAAGCATTATCTATAGTATGGGTGCCTATAAAATAGGGTATGGAGAAACTACCTGGGTCAGCCAACTTGGGTGGAGACTTGTTTTGTAGGAGTGCACTACACTCCTCAGTAAAAGCTATAGTCTCCACCTCATCAAAGCTCCTCTTACGAGTCAAAATTTCTTTCATAAACTTGGCATAAGAGGGAACCTGAGTAATAAGTTCAGTGAAAGGTACCGTTACCTGTTGTCGGGTCGGAAATGGAAGCTTAATCGCAATGGGTGGCTCATCATCTTTCTTCTCCTTATCAGAATTTGGTGTCTTGTCAGCTATACTAGACGACCCATCAGTGATAGGTAGCATATTAGCAACTCTGTTAGGCAGAAAAGTCGATCGACCATCAGAACCAGTCGATCGACCATCAACTCCAGTCGATCGACTAAAAACACCTATCGAAAAAACACCTATTGATCGACTTTCACGAACAATCTCAGCATCTACTTCAGCCAATTTAGTCAATCGACCATTGTTGCCAGTCGATCGACTTTTCCCAGTCGTTACAGCAGCTTCGACAACAAATTTTTTTAGAGCATCAACTTCTAAGTCCTCAAAAATAACATCGTTATTTACTTGGGGGATCTCCGGTGTGGGGTAATATCCGTATAAGACCCTTTAAATTTAGGACTATAACGTAAATTTAACATGTGAAATATGGTCATAAACGAAATACAACAATGAAACGATAAAGATAAAGAATCAACCTCGGGTCCTTTGATGCACGGCGTACAGAACAGAAATCAACAGAGATTCCCTCCTAATAGTTGCACCCAAGATTTGTCCGAGAAATGCCCTTGTGCTAGAACGTGTTCTCCGATTGCCTTGCAATATTGGGAGAACTTGATGTGAGCTTTTCTCGAGATGTGAGATCTCAGTTTCAGAGAGAAAATAATCTCCAAAACCCTAGTTTTTCTGTAAATGAAATTGTCTAGGTCAAAAGGAGAGGGAGTCTCTCCTTTTGTTTGGTTCGCCCAGCCGTGGTTTGCATGGGGAAGTGGGCTTCCACTTCCTCTTAATTTTAACTCATGGTACGACCTGAAATGCGCTAAATGTATATGACACGGTTTCATCATAAATTGTCATCGGTTATCGGATATTAAAGCATCAACTAATTATAACACGGATCAGTTGAATCATTAATACGTGTCCGACAAAGACAATATTGTATAATTATATTCAATATACATTAATCAAATATAAATCGTTTATATTTAATTTTACGAATTAACTGCTTAATTCGCCTTAGCCATTATTATTTAATCCGTATTAAATAACATATCTCAACATCACATTTTGACTAAATATTAGTCAAATAACTCGAACTAAATCGGTTAGTCAAAATTGGCATCTACATGACTGTATTTTCATACCTTCACGTCTCTCAAACGTATCCTATAGGTGTGACTTTTAGGGACCAGTTGATCACCGCCATCTCGTATGACAATAACGTCAAACTTATCTAGCAAGCCAACCGTTATTGATAAACGTGGATCAACCGATAATAATACCAAAAGTATGCCCTTTGATCCTTTTAGAGGTTTATAAGTCCTTGCACTAACTGTTAAGGACACCAACCCCAACAAGCTCCCACTTGTCCGTACAAGTGTATGTGCAATGACGTTATCCGCACTAACGGAGGACACAAGCTCCAACAAACTCCCACTTGTCCGTACAAGTGTATGTGCGATAACCGATTCTCATATTCATTTAAAATTTCTCCCACTCAATGTAAAACAATTTGCGGATCCGGATCCGCAAAGGTCGTATTTTACAATCGATCTGTATCTAGAGTGGTTTCCCCGACTAGAGAGTAACTTAACCGATAAAACGAATCCGTATCCGAGCATGGCCATGCATTTCGATTCTGACTCCTCGAGTGGCCCTGAGAAATATCGAGTACCCGATAAAGGCTGAATATTTCCTTCAACTCGACTCCTTCCGATCTAAGCACAGCATGAAATGACCCAGAAAAAATCTACTTGGCCCCTGTTACGGATGACCGTGAGAAAGAAACCAAAGTCACCCAAAATCTGCCTTAGTCTCAAGAGACAATCGATAGTCAAAAGAATCGACTCTTAGGATCACCATGGAAGTCCTATCCACGACCGGGCACCGAATGTTATAAAACATTTAGGACTCCACGTCGATGTCACAATTGTGTCCTACGAGATATCCGTATAAATCGCCTCTGTGATTGGTCAATCAACCGGTTGACTTATGGCTCGTTGAACCCACCATCAACCAACGTCACAAAATAATTGCCGAGTTATCAGCTCATGTGGGCAATTAAGGACTGAAAAATATAATGTTCGTTCCGTTCACTTTGTGGTGTTCAAAATTTGTCGTACAAATCCACATGAAAAACAAAATATATATAAAATATCAAAACGATGATGTTGTATAGAGTACAAAAGCGAATGAATCTAATCCATAAAAGAGTACTACAACTTAGGAACACGTTTAATTCCCATGGAATTAACATGCCCTTCATGCTTATCTTGTCGTAATGGTTTAGTGAGAGGATCTCGCTATGTTATCATCTCAGTAGCAATCTTTTCTATCACTACTTCCTTTTGCTCCACGTAATCTCGGATTAGATGAGCTTTCCGTTGTACATGTCTAGACTTGTTGCTAGACTTTGGCTCTTTAGCTTGGAAGATGGCACCACTATTGTCGCAATAGATGGTGATCGGGTCATTCGAACTAGGCACTCTGAGATAGTCCATGTAAGAATTGACGCATCCATATCGCTTCCTTTGTAGCTTCGGACGCGGCATAGTACTCGGACTCGGTCGTAGAATCTCTTTAATGTGTTTGTTTGAACTCTTCCAGTGATCTGCGGCGCCATTAAGAGTAAAAACGAATCCAGAGTGAGATTTCGAGTCATCACGATCCGTTTGGAAGCTAGCATCTGCAGAATCGGGTTGCGCATAGCTTTTGTTCGCCTCCATAAGTCAATGCCCAATCTTTAGTCCTCCGGAGGTACTTAAGAATGTTCTTGACGACTAACCAATGTGATTCACCCGGTCTTTGTTGGAATCGACTTGTCATACTCAATGCATATGCCACGTCTGGACGTGTGCATATCATGGCATACATGATTGATCCTATAGCCGAAGCATAAGGAATCCGTGTCATGCGCTCTTTCTCTTCCGGTGTCTCCGGTGCACGAGATTTGCTCAAATGCACCCATGGAGCCATAGGAAGAAACCCCTTCTTGGAGTTAGTCATCTTTGAATCTCTCTAGGACTTTGTCTATGTAAGACTCTGATCGAGAGATAACATCCGTCGTGATCTATCTCGATAGATACGGATGCCTAGAATTCTTTGCGCCTCTCCCAGATCTTTCATCTGGAAATAGTTTTTCAACCATACTTTCACCGAAGTTAAGAGAGGTATGTCATTCCCAATCAGGAGTATGTCGTCAACATACAATATTAGGAAAACAATCTTGCTCCCACTCGACTTGATATATAAACATGGTTCCTCGACCGATCGAGTAAATCCATTTTCTTTAATCACTTGGTCGAAGCGATGATTCCAACTCCGAGATGCTTGCTTAAGTCCATAAATGGAACGCTTAAGTTTGCATACTTTCTTAGGATGTTGTGGATCGATGAAACCTTCGGGTTGTACCATGTACAACTCTTCCTCCAAAAAGCCGTTTAAGAAGGCGGTTTTCACATCCATTTGCCAAATTTCATAGTCATGAAACGCGGCGATCGCTAAGATAGTCCGAATGGAACGCAGCATGACTACGGGTGCAAAAATTTCATCGTAGTGCAAACCTGGCACTTGGGTGAAACCTTTAGCAACTAGTCGTGCTTTATAGATATCTTGTTGACCTTCCACAGAATGCTTTATCTTGTAAAGCCATTTGCATTGAAGGGGACGAACCTTAGCAGGTAAGTCAACAAGATCCCATACGTTGTTCTCATACATAGAGTCCATCTCGGATTGCATGGCCTCAAGCCATAGCTTTGAGTCGGAACTAGTCATGGCACCTTTATAGGTTGTGGGTTCACTACTCGTTAAGAGTAGAACGTCATCTATGTCATGTTCCTCGACCATACCAATGTATCTGTGCGGAGGAATAGAGACTCTTCCCGACCTCCTAGGTTCCTCGGGAATGTTAACCGCAAGGGGATTGAAGGAACAGGTTCCTCCAATAGATGCTCGGTACTTGGTTCTGGAATCTCCGACAGGTCGAAGGTTCTATCACTCTTTGCATTCTCGAGAAATTCCTTCTCTAAGAATGTCGCACTAGCCACAACAAAAACACGTTGTTCGGTTGGCGAATAGAAGTAATGACCAAGTGTTCCTTTAGGATAACCTATAAAGTATGTCTTGACCGATCGCGGGCCGAGCTTATCCTCGTGTCTCCACTTGACATAAGCCTCGCAGCCCCAAACCCGTATAAAGGACAAGTTAGGGACCGTTCCCTTCCATAGTTCATATGGAGTCTTGTCAACAGCTTTAGACGGACTTCGGTTAAGTATTAAAGCGGTGACATAAGAGCATAACCCCATAATGAGTCGGGCAACACGGTGTGACTCATCATGGATCGAACCATATCAAGTAGTGTTCGATTTCTCCGTTCGGACACACCATTCAATTGAGGTGTTCCAGGTGGAGTTAAGCGTAGGGCAATCCCACAATCTTTAAGGTGTTGATCAAACTCGTGAGAAAGATACTCGCCACCACGATCCGAACGCGTGTTTTAATCTTCCTACCTAATAGGTTCTCGCACCCTATTCAAGTATTCCTTGAATTTCTCAAAGGATTCACTTTTGTGCTTCATTAAGTAGACATATCCATATCTACTTAAATCGTCCGTGAAAGTGATGAAATACCTATAGCCTTCTCGTGCGGTGATTGACATAGGTCCACATACATCCGTGTGTATGAGTCCTAATAGGTCAGCAGCGCGCATTCCAACACCTTTGAAGGAAATTCGAGTCATCTTACCGATGAGACATGATTCACACGTGCCAAATGATTTAAAATCAAAGGCCGAGATAGCTCCATGTTTAATGAGCTGTTTTTTCGCGTTCTCATTAATGTGTCCCATACGGCAGTGCCATAGATACGTCTGATCTTTGTCACCAACCTTTAACCTTTTATTCATTACGTGTAATATTTCGGTTGTCTGATCTAAAACATAAATTCCATTCATGGAGACTGCCTTGCCATAAATCATATCGTGTAATGAGAAAATGCAAGTATTATTCTCTATTACAAATGAAAAACCAAGTTTGTCAAGTGCAGAAACAGAAATAATGTTTTTGGAAAGACTGGGTACATAATAGCAATCATATAATGATAACTCAAATCCGCTAGGAAGCTGGATCACATATGTTCCCTTCGAGACGGCAGCCACTCTTGCTCCATTCCCGACACGCAGGTCAACCTCACCCTTTACGAGAGGCTCGAGATTTCGGAGGCCCTGCACATGATTACACAGATGAGAACCACAACCAGTATCAAGTACCCAAGTTCCGTAACTTGCGTGGTTAATCTCAATCATATGAATAAAAGTAGAAGAAGAAGACATACCAACAGGTTTAACGCGACCTGCTTTTATGTCTTCATGATAAACAGGACATGTGCGCCTCAATGCCCGATCTTGTGGCGTGATGGCATTCCATGTTTTCGGTTTTGCTCTTTGTCGCGCTGATGAGGTCTTTGGACTCACCAGTCCACTCTTACCCGAACCCGACTTCTTGAACTTCGCCTTACCTCTGCTAGGTTTGCACGAGCTTTGCCCTTACCCTTTCCCTTGTTTGTCTAACGAGAACATCTGTTTCATGCTCCCACTTGAACTTCATGTCCTTCTCGGTGCATACGAGGAGGGAGTGCAATTCATGGGGAGTTTTCTTCAAATCATTCATATAGTAATTCGCTCTAAATTGCGAATAACCATCGTGGAGTGAGTGAAGTATGCGGTCGATCACAATGTTCTCGATCTTACAATCAAAGGTTTCCGACTTCTCGACATTCTCAATCATCTTTGAGAATGTGTGGGCTAACTGGTTGGCCCTTCCGGAGTCTCGCATCAAAGAAGCGAGTGGTATGCTCATAGGTCACGATTCTCGGTGCTTTCGAGAATTCCTTGGTGAGCGTCTTTGAAAATCTTGTTTGCACCATGGGCTATGAAGCGTTTCCGCAAATTGGGTTCCATTGCAAAAATGAGTACGTTTTTAATCGCACCCGCTTCCATACGAAATCATTAAACTTGGTGATTTCAAAGACTCTAGCCGTGGGACCTGGGTTTGCGGGATGGGCTCAATAGATATTTGAGCTTCCCGTCGGCGGCGGCGACATTCCGTAATGCCGCCTCCCGATCGCGATTTGATCCATCATTCTTGATCGAGTAGACGATTCATCCGATTCATGAAGATCCGAAGCCAGGACTCACGGTCCAATGTGGCACTTGGCATTGGGTTATCGGTAGAACCAGCCATTTGATATTAGCGGTTTAAAAGTTAAGTGATCTACACTGAAAAAGAAAGAAAAATAAAAACGAAATAAGCAACTCATCGAGGTGATTTAAGTCTATTTAAAATTCGTTTTAACGTGTAGACTCTCGCACTTGCATAATTGATCTCCCTCAAGAATGATACAAGTGATCCCAAGACTCAATTTACGTAAACCGATAAGCCAACTGTTTAGCTAATTCTTCCGTAAGAACTCTTGGTCGATAGATTTCCGTAAATTCTATCTATAGTCCACCATAATCACAGGATCGTACGAGTGATCATAGTGTTGAGATAAAATAGGTCAATCGGTTCCAACTTACCCGACGTAGAAGGGGTCATATTATGCCTACCGACGAAGAAGGGACTCATTGGAGTTTGACCTATAAAGACCGTTCTCAATTTTTGTTTATACGAGGAAGATCCCATCAACTAAATTATAATTCATATTAAGTGAACGAATAACTAGCGTCTGCGTGAATGAATTAATTTGGGTGATGGCTTAAAAATCGTGTGACATGAGAATGTCAATGAAAACTAACTCGTGACCTCTATATGTGTCAGTTTTCATGCAATAATTAGGTGGTTTGGTTTTTAGGCGGAAAATGATGCATACTATCGTTACGATAAAATAAAAAATTGAATGCAATACGTAAATAAAAATTCCTAGTGTGGCCTATCCTAGTAAAATAAAACATAAAACAACTTTGGAATCCACCGTTGGACCCGACAAGCTTGTCTTGATGTTCCATCTCGATCCATGTAGCGGGAGTGAGCATCCGATCTTCATCTTTGGTCTTCTCAAAAATTACAATTTAAAATTACAAATATAAACCTATTTACATTCTAATTAAAACTGTAATTACAAGTGAAAAATCCAAAACGGAGATACGAGATCTCAAAATACAACCAAGACCGTGTTCCATCATTACGGTAACACGTTCTACTAAGGCCACACTAAGTTACAACTGTTTGCAAAATAAATAAATAAATAAATACGTAATAAAAAGCATTCAAAAACATTCATAATTAACGATAAATAAAATGCATCAACTAAAAACAAATTCATTCGTGACATAATTCCGTAATTATGTGAAATTTATCCAAACCACCTTTTAATGATTAAAATTCATGTGATAAAACCGCTTCTATCAATTTAATTTTAATCTAATACAGTCCGTTACTTTAAATACGCTTTAAAATAACTTAATGGTACGTGTGTGAACCGTTTCACAATCATAGCGAGTGTACAATATCCGTATAAAGTACAAATTAAGGCCAAAAGAAAATTTAAAGCAAAAGGAAAAAATTTTCAAAGTCCAAAAACGAAATCCCTCGATCCAGGGACATAAGTGCTCGATCGAGGAACAAAAGGGCTCGATCGAATGAGGCTGCCATTCGATCGAGGGTTTGCTGTCGGGAGGTGCTCGATCGACTAAACATGAGGTCGATCGAGGACCTATATCAAAAAGACTGATTCGATCGAGTACGAGGAGGTCTCGATCGAAGCGATCGAGGAGTTTAAAAGTGGTCGATCGAGTACAACAAGGACTCGATCGAGTAAAAACATGACAGAAAACCTCTCGATCGAGTAATAACATGCTCGATCGAGTGCAAAATTTCTGGAAAAACAAAACCCTCGTGAAAACAGTTTTGTGAAACAAAACAACCTCAATTTTGATCAAAACCGCATCAAAACAATTTAACAATTTGATAAAACTTGACATATTGTTATAATCTCCGTATAAAACAACAATATGCACAAAAACAAATCGAAAACAAGATGAAATAACCGTGTAAAACATGTCACGGTTTCAAAAAAAAATTTCAACCGTGTAAACAAGGCACGGTTTTGAGACAAAACAACAGATTTCAAATCGTTTTATGAAAAATCACAATGAAAATTTACGTGGCCTCGCTCTGATACCACTTGTGGGGTAATATCCGTATAAGACCCTTTAAATTTAGGACTATAACGTAAATTTAACATGTGAAATATGGTCATAAACGAAATACAACAATGAAACGATAAAGATAAAGAATCAACCTCGGGTCCTTTGATGCACGGCGTAAAGAACAGAAATCAACAGAGATTCCCTCCTAATAGTTGCACCCAAGATTTGTCCGAGAAATGCCCTTGTGCTAGAACGTGTTCTCCGATTGCCTTGCAATATTGGGAGAACTTGATGTGAGCTTTTCTCGAGATGTGAGATCTCGGTTTCGAGAGAAAAATAATCTCCAAAACCCTAGTTTTTCTGTAAATGAAATTGTCTAGGTCAAAAGGAGAGGGAGTCTCTCCTTTTGTTTGGTTCGGCCAGCCGTGGGTTTGCATGGGGAAGTGGGCTTCCACTTCCTCTTAATTTTAACTCATGGTACGACCTGAAATGCGCTAAATGTATATGACACGGTTTCATCATAAATTGTCATCGGTTATCGGATATTAAAGCATCAACTAATTATAACACGGATCAGTTGAATCATTAATACGTGTCCGACAAAGACAATATTGTATAATTATATTCAATATACATTAATCAAATATAAATCGTTTATATTTAATTTTACGAATTAACTGCTTAATTCGCCTTAGCCATTATTATTTAATCCGTATTAAATAACATATCTCAACATCACATTTTGACTAAATATTAGTCAAATAACTCAGACTAACTGGTTAGTCAAAATTGGCATCTACATGACTGTATTTTCATACTGTCACGTCTCTCAAACGTATCCTATAGGTGTGACTTTTAGGGACCAGTTGATCACCGCCATCTGTATGACAATAACGTCAAACTTATCTAGCAAGCCAACCGTTATTGATAAACGTGGATCAACTGATAATAATACCAAAAGTATGCCCTTTGATCCTTTTAGAGGTTTATAAGTCCTTGCACTAACTGTTAAGGACACCAACCCCAACATCCGGTCCATCATAAGTAAGACCACTTAGTTGGGCTTAATAAACAAAAGTGGGTTTAAATCCATTTTAACAATCACTAATTTGTTCACTTAAAAATCAAATTATATCTCTCTAAAACCCTAGCCTCCATCAGTTATACGCGGGGCTTCTATTGATTATCAATCGATGGTAAGCCCCAAAATTATTTCATATTTCAATTAATAGTATGCATAGCTATCTTCTATTCAATAAAAGTCTCCCTTTTGGTGAGAATCGTTTTTCTGTCCCTTATTCGGGGTTTTTCCATTTATTCGTGGGTTTAGTCTCATCAGTAATATAGTCAAGAGTAGTTCGTTGATGGTTCGTAGCGTGTTCTTTCAAAGGGTACACGTGATTTGTCAACGGTCTTTGGAACCAGTCAGAGATAAATTTTATCTCATCAATCAAACGAAGGATCCCTCAAAAGCTACATGAAGATAGCGACACTAGGAAGAGCCAAATTGTCATATGCTGTTTTGAGATCCCTGGTTTATAAGAAAATTATTTTTCTTTGGTTTCCAATAGATTTGTTTTCAATTATACCTATCATTTGTAAGTGTCGTATGACGTTCTATTAATTAATTGTTCTTTTATTTCAAAAAAAAAACCAAATTAATCATATTAACAAACAATTACAAATATGAATTTACAAACCTGATTTGAGTTCATCGCCGGTGGGACAACGAAGTTTGTGGGCACGACAATCACGGAACGGAGAATCTAGGAGGCGTAGCGTGTAGTGGACACATCTACACTTTAGGAGGGGGGTCGGTTTCATTTTGTTTTTATTCTTATTGGATTCGTATTACAGTATTGCGTTATAAGACCCGTCTTTTTTTTGTGTAAAGAGCAAAAAGGTGATTTTTAATGCTAATAATGGGATTTGAATCCAAGTCATGAGCACCATCTCTTATTACTTTACCAACTAAGCAGATGTCAACTAGCTTAGTTGGTAAAGTTGTGAGAGATGATATTCATGACCTGAGTTCCTGTTAGATGATTGGTGGATAGGTAGGGGTTAGGCAGTCAGCGTCGAGTGGCACCGGTGGGCTGGGGTAGAAGTTGGGAGTGGGTTGTTAGGGGGAGATGATGGTGGTGATCGGGAGTTTGGAGGGTGTTAGAGGATTCCCTTGTTTAATTAAAAAAAAAAAGTTTAATTAAGGGTATCCCTTTCCTTTCCTTTCCTTTCCCGTCCTTTCTTTTTTCTTGTTTCCATTCTCTTTCCCTCTATTGAACCAATTAATAGATCATACAACCAGTTGTGTATCCAGTTGTATGCTCTAAAACCCGAGCTATATAATAAAGTTTTCGAGTTTTGTTTTAAAGAAGTCGAGCTATACCATAAAATTTCTGAACTCACTCACTTAAACATAAAAAAAATTAACTTTAAGAAAGCTCAAAAAAATTACATATAAGCTCGATAAGATATAACTTGGTTGTATAATGCTATTGTACCACTGGAGGTATAATGATATTTGTGCTATTGAACCAAGCGCCCTCTGAAAGTCCTGCTTTTAGTTCTAATCACTACAGAGCATAGTCTAAAGTCTAAACCATGGCTTTGCAAACCAAATTTTCTCAAATTACTCAAAACGTTCCGTCTCAATAATTTGCTTATCTTCAATTAAACGTAATTGCTCTTTCATGTACGCATTTTACTCAATCATGTACTTTTTACCATAATATTTCGAGAAGATACCCTTCTCCCTCAAAAAAAAAAACTCTCTTTCTCCACTTCTCAAAAACTGATCACTTTTTTTACTAGATTATCAGTTATGCAACTTAATTCTTATATTGAACAAGTAAATATTCTATTTTCATTAATTATACATCTTAATCATAGTCATTTTTTTGTATCAAATTCATTATAATTTTATGCAATTAGATCTAATTAGGTTAATAAAATTAGGGTTAATTAACGAATATTGAGCTAGTGAAATTTTATGCAATTAGATCTTTTATTGAACAAGTAATTAGAGGATAACAAACACATGGGTGAACAAAGATGTTAAATATTGAGCTAGTCAAATCTTGTTGAAAAATTTGGTACTATGTTTCTTTCTAAAGAGCAGAAGGCCAAAACAATTGAATACTCTTTTTCTTTTGAAAGAAAAACGAATGAATATAATCCATACAAGTATCTAGTTGCGATGGTCAGTGGATGAGGGAGATAGCAGGCGGTGGTGGCGAGAGTGGCAGGCAGAGTGGTGGGATGGTGGACGATGAGAGTTTGAAGAAAATTGGGGGAAATTGAAACGGAAGGCAAGCACATGAATAAGTAAAATGAAAAGGGTAAAATCGGTAATTTTTCACATGATTAAGTAAATCATGTACATGAATGGGTATAACCCTTAAACGTAATAAAAGAGTATGAATGGAAGAGGAATATATTCAAACAATCATTTGCCAACTACCCATGTAATTATACACAAGTGTCACTAAACAATCACACAACCGCATTGTAACAACAAATTTGCGTTTAATCTGCAAACAAGAGATAAAACACAAACAAATGCAACAAAATAATAATTTTATTAATCAAAAGGATTTCGGGTACAATCTACTAGTTATTCTACTTGATTCGATTTCCATGATGAATGAATAGGAGGGTCTTGATTTGAAGACTTGATTCTCCCTGGATGAATTTGACTTGCTTCTCTTCAATTGACGGCGACGAACGCTTGATGTCGATTCAAAGACTAATTTAGTATTCAAATCTAGAGGACTAGAAATGAATGTAATTTCCTTCTCTTGTTTTTTTTCTTGGGAGAGATTTTGTAGAGAATGTTTTGTAGAAGGGTTTTTGGGTTTTGTAGTGTATTTTTGGTGTAAATGTGTTGATTTTTGTTTGATGTGGTGATTAGTTTTATGAGAATGAATGCTCTCCGTATTTATAAGAACTTTGTTTGTTTTGTTGTACGGGTACACACATGCAACTACTTCCCCCTCTTTCTCGTTGACTTCCTTGGCTCACGCAAATCTCCTATTTTAATGTAAACAAACTTATCTTTGTTACGACCAAGTCCTTCTGTTTTGTTTCAAGAGCAAACACTACGGAGTATCACATAACAATCCATGCATGTGTGGGCCATAATCCCAAAGTCAATGCATGGTCTTTATATTTTAGGCCTGATTGTCAACAACACACGGCCTTATTTCCTTCGAGAATTGATGGGCTTGTCAACGTTCATTTCGTGGGCTTGTCAACGAGTCCAATTTGGACTGAACGATAATATTTCGGACTTTTCATTTACGTCCCATACTTCGTATTAGAAACATGCTCAACCCATTCAAGTGGACCGTCTTTATATTTTGGCAAAATGGACTAAAAAACCGTCATATTTGTTCGGGCTAAAATCCACCGACCCATTTCTCAAAAGATAAACTTTCACATAAGTCAACATTTGACCATTTGGCCTATTATAAAAATGTAAGACATATTTTTATGTCTACAAATTTGCCCCCTCGGGATACAGCTTTTTGTCTGTCATCCACCATCTCTTTCTACGCTCTTGTGGCGTAAGTGCACCACGCCCTCGTCACTCCGCATCTCACATGCATCGGAGGCTTTCAGGAGATGTTAGCTTTGCTCGCACAACGTCGATAAGGAGACTTGCGTCCACTTTTTCGTACTCCACCAACTTGATGTTTCTATCCGACATGGTCTTTTGCTAGGTTTTAATATTTGTATCGTAGTGATGGTTACTTGCATGTGTAATATGGGCGTTGTTTGCCCGAACTTTATGTAGGTATACCTTTATTTACTGCTGCCAAAAAAAAAAAAAAAAAAAAAAAAAAAAAAAAAAAAAAAAGGGATTGAGTCACGTACACGATTTTGAGTGTTTAAGCGTGAGTCGATCCCGATAGCTTTTATTTTGCAAAGAGCTTCTCTAAATAGACCAACTTCATTTCAACTGGGCCTTAGAATTTGAACTCTCCTGTACGTATACAACTTGAAGCCAACCACAACTTAGTGCACCCTTCTTCAAAGTCTATCCTAATCCATCGAATCAAAGTAGTTTTACTAAGATTTTCTTTCGTCCTTCTCATTGGACTGGAATATTATCAATAAAAGATAAAGTTTCGACCTTAAATTGATAAATTAAGAGGACTTGATAGAATTTTAAGATAGAATTGAAGGTCTTTTACTCCTACTCAAATTATGAGCTTAACCGTCTGACAATGAGTATAAAAGGAAGAACATGTCATTCAAATTCTTCATCAATGTTCTGCCTCTCATTCCTCTCATATAATTGCTGGAACTCAGAACAAACAAGACCATACACACTGCAGCTACCGGAACTCCTTAGTCGGATCGAAATCATCCTCGAGTACGGGGAGCCAAATCTTCGAGTTTGTATATGAGCGAGACTTGCATTTTACACACCTACTTTCTTTTGTATGCAGCGTAGTGTATCAATCCTGATGCTATAAGCGAACTTCACATCATCACATACGGACTGAAAACGTACATGGCGCCACCGGTGACGGCCTAATTTTCACCCTTTCATCAAATTGCTTCGTTCTCGACGTATGCCCAGTGCTCATCGTCAACTCGGCGCGATGAGATTTACATTGGCTTCCCTCCGTTGACGGATCCGATACCCCAAGCGACGCGAGGCCTGGACTTGCCGATGTGTATGCAGCAGACCAAATAACTCTGTAACTTTGTCACTGTCACGAAGCTTTGCGAGACATGTTGTTTTATAGCCGAATTCCAGCCTCCTCCGACAGCGAAGACGAAACAGGCGCCAATTGAAGGTCACGCTATGACCTCCGAAACCCGAGTGTGCCAATAGACCCATAAGCGAATTAATTGTCATCTTCGGCATGCGGCTTCGACGACAACTACCGGAAATAAACTTGATTTGGTGGACAAATTGAGTTTCCGTAGAATTGAATTTATGTTGACAAGCGAATTAACCCAGTGATGAATAACCGATTAAAATTTGGGGCCTTTATTTATTTATTTGGTTTTGACTTTGTTTTTTTTCTTTTGATGTATAGCTTGCTGGAGTCTTGTTCCCTTTATACTCCTTTTGTTTAAATGGAGCACGTGCCCCACCACATAACACACTACACTTGCAATATATTTTCGTTTTTTTTTTTTTTTTTTTTTTTTTTTTTTTTAAAAATAAAATAATTTGTTTGCCTTTTTGTCTTAGGAGACGATATGGTGCATTTCAACGAAAGCAAATCCACGGTTACCGGCAAAGAGTACTTAGTGACGGTTGACGACGCCAGTGACATAAGTAAGGGAGTCAAGCACGCCATCTTTCCTTCTGCGACGGGTCCCTTTCTTTGAATCATGGTTACTGCCGATATACCCACCGAACCTAAAATCCTGGTGGCAAGAAGTCGAAAACTCGTGTCCGGTGCTACTTTCTTCACACCATAATAACACTGATGCAACACCGACTTTCTCTAAGTTGCTACACTCTCGAATCTCCAGAGGTGAAGTTCAACGCAGTGCTAGTTTTCACTTTGGATCCGAATTTTACTACATTCCGCGCTACTGGGAATGGTTAGAGGACGTTCTTCGCGAGTGTCGCAGCGATCCCTCGAAATCCGTCTACATTTATGAAGCGGTTTGTGCTTCGCTTTTCCTTTATCGTCGCAAAGACTTCATTAATTGAGTCCTTTTGCGACTTTTGGTGCCCGGAGACAAATACATTGCTAACCGCAGAAGGAGAAATTTCGATCGATCTTTGGGATATTCGGTCCATCACCGGTCTTCCTCTAACAGGCTTACTTTATGACGAAGTAGTGCCTTCGGTTTTAGAACTCCAAGGTTCTGATGAGAGTGGCAAAGCGCATTTGCCCCCAAGCTGCAAGCATTTATTTTCAAGATTTCATCGGATTGCTCTTTCGGCGAAGAAGAACGCAAGGTCTCATTTTCCGACCGTGTCACTTTTGGTTTAAAGGCGCGCACAAGTATTTTCCCTCGTTTACGAGCCAAAATTTCCCGACACTACGACAAAATTTCGGAGAGCCTTCTGAATGGGATGAAACTACTCACGACTTCTTTGCAATTTTAGGTGTTCCCGAGGCAGAAAGACGAGAAACATATCTTGCAACTTTTATCTCTTGCTGGCTTTGCGCGTTCGTTCTCCCTATTCGCGACCTTGGCCACATCCGAGCAAGCGTCTTTAAGGTTTCTTCTCTATTAGCGAACAATCAGATGGTCTCTCTAGCAATACCTGTGCTAGCAAGCATTTATCGCGGTCTGAATGACATTTCTACTTCGGCAACGCCTGGAAAAGATCACGGTCACTTTGTTGCGCACTATGTTTATGGATGGATTGCCAAATACTATCATTCGCATAAATCCACTAGCCACTCGTCTGTTGAAGGAACCATGATTGAGTTTCAGGGTCTGGATGCCGCCAAGACTTTCCGCTCCGAAGAGGCTAGAAGACTAATTCAGTCTGGTAACCAGGTTTCATGGCTCTCCACATTTAATGGAGCCAAGGGAAATGCGGAACACGTAGATGATGGTCGTAACATACGTCGGCCCACAGACTTTCTCATTGCTTCGCGGTCGAGTTTCTTAACTCTAAGACATGAGGACAACTACATCATTGAACCGTATAGTCCTCACCGTTTCGCTCGGCAACTAGGTTTTCGTCAAGATGTTCCAGGTGCACTTACTCGTGACATTCGCAGCGGCGACCTTGAGCGCCTTTTTCAATTGTTTACGTCTTCAACATGCTTAGGAACGAAATCAAAGTTCATCATTCCGCGAAAAGACCTGAAAATTGGCATTTTAGTCACTCCGGCTTATGCTAAATGGTTGAAGGGAATTTCTGTGTTAATGCTTCCAAACGAGGTTAGAAGATCTTCCAAGTCTCCGCTTCCGAACGAGGTTAGAAAATCTTCCAAGTCTCCGCTTCCGAACGAGGTTAGAAAATCTTCCAAGTCTCCGCTTCCGAACGAGGTTAGAAAATCTTCCAAGTCTCCTGACGCCAATGATCCCAACCCGGCTGTGAAAAGAAGGCTAGAGAGTGTTAATCTGCAACCTATAGTTCAAGCCTTACCGTACCTGGATAATGTTGTGCGTCCTTTGAAAATGACGACTTCACCGAGCTCAATCCAACCTTCCGCAGATCATGCCGTATCGCCACCGACGAAGAAAATGAAGCGTGCCCAAAGTCAGATAGTTCAAACTTCGAATGGGAAACCATCATCATCTAAGGGTAAGAGAAATGTGAAGAATGGATCCTCCAAATCTTTAACGGTTTCCTTAAAGGTGAAACCTACTTCTAACCCGACTCCTCCATCTTCTGGCAAAGCCGAAGAACCTAGTATTCGGCACCTCCTCGACGACCCTGTTGAAGCAGACGATTATCCTGTCGTTGACGACCTTCCTGCTATTAATGAGGTAAGTTCACAATTTTCAGTGCTTTCTTCTTTCCTTCCATTTTTTATTATTTACCCTTTCTTTTTTTTTTTTTTTTTTTTTTTTTTTTACGAGTTCTATGCCTCGGCGGCAGCGGCACACCTGATTTGCCGGCCACTCATATTGAAAAGGTGATTGATAAAGTGGAGCCTTCTCAAGTCAAAGGATTTTCCTTCAATACACAACACATGATCCTTGAAGTTGAACGACATGCGTATTTGTCCATGGCTAATAAGTTGCGAGAAAATTTGTTGAAATCCTCCCTTGACGAAATTCCAGCATATGAAAAGGAGTGCGAGACTTTCTTCGAGTATTTAAAGTCAAAGAATGTTGATGCCTCAGTCCTTCGTGCTAATGTCCAGAATTATCTAAGATCTGCTTCAGTTCTTCAATCTATGGGAGGAGATTACCCGATGAGCCAGCCTACTCCTTCACAGATCGAGGAACAGATTAAGGTTATCAAAGATCGCATCTCGAGTGCTGCATCTTTGGTAAGTCAAGCAAGAAAGGAAGTTGCCATTCTTCGAGGAAAATTGCAGGAATCTGTGGCGAAGGAGGAGCAATTGAAGAAGGAATTAGAGGAGGAAGGGGTGAAGCAACAACAATTGATTGCGTCTATTGTTTGCGGAGACAAGGAAGAACGCGACCAGGTCTCAGTTGTTGAGACTTCTACTCAAGAGGAGTCCTCCTTGGAAGCTCGTATGATGATTGCAAGGCAAGAAGTCGAGAAGATTGAACATGTTGAAAAAACCTTCACCGAATCAGCCGAAGCTTTAAAGAACTTAGTATGGTCTCCGTGATGTCATTTGTTGTATATTTTTTTTTTTTAGACGCCCTTTTTTTTGGACACTTAGAAGTGTGTGTGTGTGTGTTTTTTTTTTTTTTTTGAAACATGGATAATAATAAATTGAGCTTTATTTGTTTTTATTTCTCAATCTCTCTTATCCATTTCATTTTGCCGTTCATAATTTATACTCTTATGGGCCAGGAGTGTATTTTTTTGTTTGATGTGGTGGACTAAAGTAAATGGCTTACTTGTTTGCCTACGTACTCATAAAGCACAAATAAATATACCTTACGAGATCAAGCCAACGTAGTTCAAAATGAAGAAGAGGTGATTTTATTTGGGGGTTTGGCGCACCTAAGTAAAAGTTTTACTTAAGTCGCCTACGTACCTACAAAATAATAATACTTTGCAGGATCAAGCCAACGTAGTTCGTTAAAGGGAAGTTTGTGTTTGGAATTTTTTTTTTTTTTTTTTTTTTTTTTTTTTTTTTTCGGTTTTTTTTTTTTTTTCGGATTTTTTTTTTTTTTTTTTTTTTTTTTTTTTTTTTTTTTGCAGTTTAGGCTCGTACTCAGGAGCTTATTGGAGAATTGTCATCTTACGCGTAGTAGCGCTTCAAAAACTTGGCATTAATCGGACCAACACGTACTCCATCATTATCAACAATCTTGTACGCGCCGTTGGTGTAGACTTCTTGCACAACATAAGGCCCGTCCCACTTGGAAGTGAACTTATTTCCGGCCTTACGAGGCATGATGATGGGCCTCCTGGACTTTGCCAAGACCATATCGCCAACTTGGAAAGATCTAGGACGAACCTTCTTGTTGAATGCCCTTGATAATCGCGCCTGATAGCACTCCAAATTCTGCTGCGCATCGAGCCTTTTCTCATCAAGAGCTTCGAGCTCAGCTAAACGCAGCTTTTCATTTTCGCCTTCCGCCAAACCCATTTGTATGGCCATACGAAGAGAAGGAATTTCCAATTCAAGTGGAAGGACCGCCTCTACTCCATAAACCAAGGCATAAGGTGTTGATTGGGTTGGAGTTCTATACGTGGTGCGATAAGCCCAAAGTGCTTCTCCGAGCCTCTCATGCCAATCACGTTTTGATTTTGAGACCATTTTCTTCAACAAATTGCAGAGAGTCTTGTTGAAAGCTTCGGCGAGACCATTGGCTGGCGCATTATACATTGAAGAATTACGTTGGACGAATTTGAACTTTTCCATCAATGCATCCATGAGCTTGTTGTAAAAGTTTTTGCCATTGTCGGTAATGATATACCTTGGCACTCCATATCGATATATGATATGCTTTCGCACGAAATCTGCAACATTCTCCTTTTTCACTTCTCGAAGAGGAATAGCTTCCGCCCATTTCGAAAAATAATCAGTTCCGGCCAAGATGAATAGATGTCCTGAGGCGACTTAGTTGGTAAGGGTCCAACTACATCGAGTCCCCAAGCTTCAAATGGCCACGAAGCGACTGTAGGGTGGAGCACCTCAGGCGGTTGATGAATGAAGTTTCCATGAAACTGACAAGCGTCACACTTCTTCGCATACTCCATGCAATCTTGCACCATTGTCGGCCAATAATAGCCCATTCTTTTGATTCGATCGCACAACTTCGGTCCCGATTGGTGAGCACCGCATATGCCGGCATGTGCCTCCTCCATGGTGTGCAGACCTTCATCTTCATCGAGGCATCGTAACCAAAGTCCATTAAATGATCGGCGATATAAAATCCCTTTGTAGTATATGAAGCGAGCAGAGCGACGTCGCACCTCCATCTTGTGCCTGGGATCAGTTGGCAACTTTTTATGCTCTAAGTAATCGATGATCGGCTGACGCCAATCTTCTTTGTTGATTACGTGACCGAAATTGCATTGACGTCTTCTCACAAATCGTCATCTTCTTCTTCTGGCAACACTACCCATTTTTTGCAAATCGGAATTGAAGAAGGAATACTTGCCCCCGATGCCAAAGTGGCTGCGAGATTTGCCGGCGTCGGCCATCTTGTTGGCACTCCTTGGTATATGACCTAAGAAGACCGAATCAAGTTTTTGTAGGCACCGGGAAGCTAATTTATGATATGGCACAAGACTTTCTTCTTTGACTTCATACTCGCCGAGCAATTGATTGATTATCAACTTGGCATCACCGTATATGTCTAGATCTTTGCATCCCAATTCGAGAGCCATTTGTACGCCTATGATCAAAGCTTGATATTCGGCGGCGTTATTTGTGCACAACTCTGGAAGTATGAATGAATATGGCAGGAGATGTTTTTCCGGCGAAATGAATATGACTCCGGCTCCTGCTCCGTCTTGACGAGCGGCTCCATCAAAGTACATCTGCCAAGAAGGAAGAACGTCAATGCAGAAGACTCCTTCTCCGGAAGTTAAATCGGAAAAAACTCCATTTTCCCGGAATCGGATGATCCGCTAAGAAATCTGCCAACGCTTGTCCCTTGACACCTTTTGAGGAATGTAAACTATGTCATCTTGCTTCAACAAAGACGGCCCATTTGGCGAGTCGTCCGAGAACACTGCCTCGACAAAATGTACTTGATCGGATCAGCTTTAGAAATGACGTGGACGGTGTGAGCTTGAAAGTAATGGCGCAACTTTTGGATGGCGAAGATGAGAACTAAACACATCTTCTCAATGGGCGAATAATCCAATTCGGCTCCAACAAGTGTGCGACTCAAATAGTATAGGGCTCTTTCTTTACCGTCTTCATTCTCTTGAGCACATAATGCCCCCATCGAGTGTTCTTGGACCGATATGTACGAATGATCGACTTCCCGGAGAATTGGCGCTCCTAATACGGGAGGATTTGACAAATACTTCTTGATGTCATCGAAAGCTTTCCGACACGATTCATCCCACTCGAAAGGAGCACCTTTTTTCATTAGATGACTAAACGGGTGACATCGTCCTGCCAAATTGGAAATGAATCGGCGTATGTAAGCTAAACGACCTTGAAGACTTCGAAGATCTTTAAGTGTAGACGGTTCAGGCATGTCTTTTATTGTCTTGATTTTGGATTGATCTATCTCAATTCCTCGGTGACGTACGATGAAACCCAAAAACTTGCCAGAGCTAACACCGAAAGCGCATTTTAAAGGATTCATCTTGAGCTTGCACTTTCGTAGTCTCTCGAAAACCGTTCGAAGATCTTTCACGTGGTCGACCCTTTTCTTGGATTTGACAACAAGATCATCGACGTAGCACTCAACAATGTCATGTAGCATATCATCGAAAATTTTATGCATAGCTCGCTGATATGTGGCTCCTGCATTCTTCAACCCAAAGGGCATTACCTTATAGCAAAATATGCCCTTTGGTGTTCGAAACCCAGTGGCTTCTTCATCTTCTGGCGCCATTTGGATTTGATTATATCCAGCGGTGCAATCCATGAATGACAATGCTTCATGCCCGGTCGTGGCGTCAATCATGATCTCCGTAACTGGAAGCGGGAAATCATCCTTTGGACAAGCCTCTTTCAAATCTCGAAAGTCGACACAAATACGGAGTTGTCCGTTTTTCTTTCTTACCGGAACAATGTTAGCAATCCACGTCGGATACTTGACCTCCCGAATAAATCCTGCGTCGATCAATTTGTTTACCTCCGCTTCAATTTCTGGCAACATTTCTGGCCGAAATCGTCTTCGTGGTTGCTTCTTTGGGGAAACGCCTTTCCTTATTGCAAGTCGATGAACTGCGATTTTTGGGCTCGGTAGGGCATTTCTTGATAGCTCTAGGCAAACACATCTTTATATTCTGATAGAAGCTCAACATATTCCGTTTGCTCTTGATCTGTCAGAAGGGAACTTACATAGACGGGTCGAGGCTCCTCGGTTGTGCCTAGGTTGATTTCTTTCAAGTCATCAACCGTCGCTTGGACTCCGTCTTCAAGAGTTTTTGGAATTTCACCAACCTCTATCTCGTCATCTAAATCTGGGCATTCTTGTGCCGTCACATGGTTAGACGAGACAAAATCCCGAGCGATTTTCCTTTGACTCGACTCCTCTTGTGGATTTGTGAAGATGACAGTACGACTTTTTACTTTCAACGACTTATCCATAGTTATTTCCACTTCATGATGACGTTTCATTTTAGAGGGAATGACACTTTGTGGATATCTTTCTTTGAGGTCAATAGCAACTTTTGTCTTCGAGGACTTCCTTTGTTTTTGTCGGCGCCTCTTCTGCACCTTGGAGTTACCAATGCGACAAAAAACTGATTTCTTCACCTCATTTCTGCCAATGCGAGTGAACACCGACGCACTTTGTCTTTGTGGTTGTGGACCTGAAGTTAATTGGACGCGGACGGTCTCTTCCCTTTCTCCCAACCTGTTGAATACGGAGGAGCGAGGAGTAGAAGTTGCTCGACCTAGCCTGTCAAAAACAGACCTTTGCGGAAGCATTTCAGTGTTCTCGCCTTCACTTTCTGCGAGCTCTGCAGCAATATATTGTGATGAAGCTTGCTTCGCCTTACGTCGTGCAGAAATTCTAATGGGTTCAGGAGGCGAAAAACCAATGCCAACTTTTCCGACTTCAAGTGTGTTACCTTGTTGGTGCAACTTCTTTTGTGTTTGATTCAAACCATACGGGGTGACTTCAATCACTTGCCCCAATGGAGTTGGATTCTTAAAATCGTACCCGGACTTCGACATGAGCTTGTAAACATTTGGATCGAATCGTCCTTTTGTCGACTCTTCGGCACCCGTTTGGTCCCCTTTCTTCGATGCTGTCGTAAAGCCAGGTAGAGGTTGTTTACTCGTTGTAGAGTGATTTGTTCTTGCAACCGAAACGATGACATTGTTTTTCAGAGTTTGCAAATCTTTATCGTCAATTATTCTAGTTGATGTGGACGCTTCACTTTCAGGTGCGCACTCTGCAAACGGTGTCTCTCCATCTTTACGCCTTGATTTTGGTACGTACTTAAGGATCGGTGTCGCTTTCTGCGGGATTAGAGAAACTTTCTTTCCGCCAAAGTTCACATTTGTTTGACTGGCCTCTTTGAAAACGCTCTCGTGATTCTCGACTCTCATCGACTCTTTTGCCTCCGGAACTTTAGAATCGTCTACCTTTTTTGAAATTCTGGTTCCCGTCGAAATGATCGAGGATGGCAACATCTCACTTGGCACATCCTGCTTTTCATAGAATCGAGCGTCGGCAAAGTAGGACTCCACCGTAGAAAAGGGCTTTACATCACCATTTATCTTCTTTTCGCCATCTCTGTAATATTTCAGGCATTGGTGTAGAGTTGACGCTACAACACCATTCTCGTGAAGCCAAGGTCGACCAAGCAACAACTTGTACGACGTTTTGGCATCAATTACTTGGAAAAGTGTGGTAGATAACATATCTCCCATCGAGATTTCGACACGGATAATGCCAATTGCTTTTTGTCCTCCGAGATTGAATCCTTGGATCATCAAGCGACTTTTGGCTAGTTCGCTTACAGAAATCCCTAGTTCTTCCATAGTGGCTTTCGGCATTATGTTGACGGCAGAACCTCCGTCGACTAAAATGCGGCTCACCTTCTTCTCTCGAATGTATCCAGATACAAACAAAGGACGATTATGCAACTTTGATCCTAGTAGCAAATCTTCATCACTAAAAGCGAGAGCGACATTGCAAGTAACACATTTCTTTGATTGATCCGCAGGCTCTCCCGACTTTAACTTTATCGGATACGCTTCGGTTGAAGAATCGCCAAAGACAATTGTTGACGCATTTCTTCGTGCAAGTGAAACATTTGTTGCCATCCCATACGCGCGGGATGTGCATCTAAGATTGCATCAATCTTTGCACCATCGATCAAATTTGAGGGAGATTCTTTAGCCACATCATCCTTGCAGCTTTCTTCCTCAATGACGGTAGAAGACACGGTGTTCACCGAAACTTTAGCAAGATAGGACTCGGGAAAATAATCCTCTAACGTCACAACTTGATGTAATCTCGACTTAATTTTCTTAAACGACGTGACATCTGGCGAAGAATCCATGACGACCCCTCTATATTTCTTCAATGAAGATTTCCTCACTTTCTGACGAGTTGACTTTTAACGTTTTGGCACTTGGGGTACTGACACTTCTCTACCTTGATTCTTTCGTCGACGCCTAGTCACAAGGATCCACCCTTCGTCGCCGTTTTCTAGATTACGAACGGTGGAAGTTGGTGATATGACGACTTCAATTCTCCGGGCATGACAACACTCACCGGCTCAAAAGTTCCGAACTGAATCATTTGCACACATCCTTTAACTGCCGAAGTAGGACATCTTTTAACACCTTCGTCGTTTACTTGAGCTGCGATGTAATTGGACTCAGCGATATCTTCGAGGTCCAAGAGAATTTTCCCGTCTTCGGCTAACTGCACTATCTTTTCTTTAAGGGTTATGCATTTTTCCAATGGATGACTTACGACCCTATGATATCGGCAATACTTCGGATCGTTCGTACGTCCAGCTTCACTTGGTCGTTTAGACTCGGGAAGCTCGATCACCTTCTTCTCCAAGAGATCATCTAACATGCCGGCGGATCGAGAATCCGGAAGGGGTACTTCTTCTTCTCGAGCTCTTTCAGAGTTGGTCGTGGCTTCCGTGTATCCTTTGAATAGGTCGCCACCTTCTTGTCTGTCTTTGGTCGAGCCGAGATTTTCACCGGATTAGAAGTAGAAACCGTCATAACCTCCTTCAAAGTGCTCTTGGACGCCTTGTCGTTTTTCTTATACTCCTTTCTCTCCGTCTTCGGTTCTGAATGAGTAAAAAGTCTTCCCCCATGGCTAGCGATAGTAATCTCCATGTCGTGAGCTCGAGTGGCTAAATCCTGGAATGTTATCGGCTTGTTGCCTTGGAGGATGTAAACTAGATCCAGATTCATTCCCTGGATGCACATTCACTACAAGAAAAACGCGGCTTACTGACGGCCCTACCGACGGAAAAAAGAGGCCGTCAGAAAACACGGGTTACTGACGGATGTGTGACGGAAATTCCGTCAGTAAAGTTTCCTGACGGATATCCCGTCAGTATCTATTGGCGCGTTGACCAAGTCAAAGGCGCCAAAAGAACTGTGACGGAAATTCCGTCAGGAATCTTTTAATACTGACGGAAAATCCGTCAATGCTTTTTGCGCGTTAAATTGGATGACAGCTGGAAATCACTTTACCCTACTGACGGAATATCCGTCAGTGTTTTCAAAAAACTGACGGAAAATCCGTCACTTGGTCAATTATTAGTGGGTGGTAGTGTGTGACAGGCTGTCACAATAATTGACCTAGTGACGGATATTCCGTCAGTTTTTTGAAAAAACTGACGGATATTCTGTCAGGAATTTTACTTTAACTGACGTGTACAGTCCTTGCATTATTTTTCTGATAAAGTGAGCAGTGACGGATTTTCCGTCAGTTGAATAATAATACTGACGGAATTTCCGTCAGGATTTCTATTTAACTGACGGAATTTCCGTCAGTGGTTTCTATTAACTGCAGCACGCGCAAATTTCCTCCTTCACTTTACTAAAATTCCCCCAAATCAATTAAAATCGCCTCAACCCCTTACCTCCATAAAACCCGACACCACCACCACCCTCCTCCACTTCCGGCGCCACCACCACCACCACCAACACCACCACGCCGTCGCCATCACTATAAGGTAATTAACTTTATCTTTTTTTTCTATTTTCTTTATCTTTTTCCTTCTCCTTCATCCTTTTCCTTCTCCTTTTCTTATTTATCTTTTTTTTTTTTGTTAATAGTAGGCAGCCGCCGTCGCCCGCCCCTGCCGCCGCCCCCCCGCCCGCCCCGACGCCGCGCCGCCACCACTGCACTTCCTTTTTCATTTTTTTTGGTCAAGTTAATTAGGTATTACTCCTTTTAATTAGTTTAATTAATTTAGATTATTAGTTATTGTTTTAATCCGTCAGAGGTTTCTACTGACGGATATTCCGTCAATGTGAAAAAGCGACGGATATTACTCTTTTAATTTTTTAATTAGTTTAATTAATTTAGATTATTAGTTATTGTTTTAATTGTTGTTGAAAAAGGGTTGGTGTTGATGCATGTTGACTTAGGATAGAAGCCAATGTTGTGACGGATGTATGTTGTTAATGTATGTTGTTAATTTAGATTATTAGTTATAATTTTTTTTTTATTTAATGTATGCATGTTGAGTTAAGATAGATATTTAATTTTATTATTAAAAATTAGATTATTGTTAAATGTTAATTAGAATAGATATGAATTAGACTAGATATGTAAAATGAAAAGTAAATCATGTTAGTTTTTGTTAATTGAAAAAGTAGTCATTGTTGTATGTTTTGTTTTTAATATTGTTAAAATTATTGTTCATATTGACCTAGTACCGTTCAAAAATTACTCACTAGGAGTAATTTTGAATAGTCCCCGTTTTGGGATCGTCTTTGTACGTTTTTAAGTCACTTAGGTAGTAAACATGTGCTTGTGATTTGTTAATGAGAAAAGAGTTTGGTGACAATTCCTTTAATGTTCTCTAAATGCATATGTAGAGTAATTATTTATTCTATATTGTGTATTTGGAGAACGGATGGGAATTGTTGCCGAATTTTTTTTCTCATTAATAAATCACAAGTACATGTTTGCTAGTGACTTAAAACGTACATTGATGGGTTTAGGTTGGAGTGATAAGGACCCAATTCAAAGAAATACAATATTTATATTGGTTAAAATGTTAAATTATTGTTTATTATGCTTGATTTTGATTATTGTTAGGTTATTATCTTTTTTAATGATATATATAAATGTGTAGATATATAATAACATGAAAAGATTAGAACGGCAGTGGATGTATGAAAGATTAGACGAAAAAAAGAAACCCAAGAAAGCATATGCAGAGGGGGTGAAAGAGTTTATTAAATTCGCGGAGGGAAGTAGTGAGTACAAGAATTTAGGTGAAATGAGGTGTCCGTGTAAGAAATGCAAAAACCTAGGTTTTAAAAGGAAAGCAGATGTTCAAATTCATCTTTGGTCGTATGGTTTCGCCGATAATTATTATGTATGGACGTATCACGGTGAGAAACTACCTAGTACAAATGCTAGTGAGAATCTTTACCGTGAGTTCGTGGAAAATGCATTGCGTGATACTGTTGACCAAATTTTGGAGGATCGACTTAATCCTGATGACCTTGACGATGAAGAAGTGCGTTATGAAACCCCGAACCCCCAAGTTTCTTCGTTCTTTAAAATGTTAGAGCAAGCTGAACAACCGGTGTTTGAGGGAAGTGATATGAGTTTGTTGCAAGCACCGCTAGGTTGTTATCAATCAAATGTGAGAACAACATATCTCTTAGATGCGCTAATAGTTTTGTGTCGTTCGTTGGTGACATAATTCCAAAGGAAAATCAAATGGCGCGCAATTTTTATGAGATTAAAAAAGTTATGAAGGGACTCCAACTTCCCCATGAAAAGATTGATGCATGTATCAATGGATGCATGCTTTTCTGGGAGGAAAATTCTAATCTTGAAGAATGTACAAAGTGTCGTGCATCTCGGTATAAAGGTAAAAAGAATTCAAGTGGGAGGCGAATTCCATGTAAACCAATAACTTATTTCCCGCTTGCGCCAAGGTTACAACGACTATATGCAACCAAGCACATAGCAGGTGAGATGAGTTGGCACTACAAAAACTCTCGATTAAGAGAAAGGGGGACAATGGCACATCCAAGTGATGGAGAAGCGTGGAAGCATTTCGATAGAGAGCATCCAGATTTTGCAAGTGAACCCCGGAATGTTAGGCTAGGTTTGTGTACGGATGGATTTCAACCTTTTGGGCAGTTTGGGACGAAATACTCTTGTTGGCCCGTGATTGTGACTCCGTACAACTTACCTCCTTGGTTATGCATGAAGAGACAATTTCTGTTCTTGTCTGTGCTAGTTCCCGGTCCTAAGAATCCGAAAACAAATTTAGATGTTTTCCTCCAACCGTTGATCAAAGAGTTGAAACAACTTTGGGAAACCGGCGTGGACACCTATGATGTCTCTAAGAAACAAAATTTTCAATTAAAGGCTGCATTAATGTGGACGATCAACGATTTTCCGGCATATGGCATGCTTTCTGGTTGGTCCACAAGTGGATATCGTGCCTACTTATAGGGAATTTGAGGCACATATCAAAATCAATTTTCCTGATGTCACATCCTCTGATGATGTTTGGGCATCACATGAGAAAAGTTTTCCGAAATGGTTCCGAAATCAAGTAAGTGATGATACATTTTCTTTGAAATTGAACTATACATTTAGATTTCTTATTAGATATTGAAAAAAATATAACAACTTAATTAACATTTTTTTATTCATAGGTTCATAGATTGAAGGATCATCTAATAATAGCTTTAGCATTGGGTCCTAGTAACATGGTGAAGTCTTGGAGACGGTATTCCATCAACGGCTATAAGTTTCGAGCTTATAAGGAGGGAGTTGATGTTTCGAAGTCTACGTTAAGCAATGGGGTTTCTGTGAATTCAATCAAGGGTTGGACTACTATGGAACCCTAAATGAAGTAATTGAGCTTTCTTATTATGCCGGGCAAAGGGTTTATAGGGTTATATTGTTTAAATGTGATTGGCTTGATAATTCCCCACAAGGACTTAGTATCCATAAGGTTTATGGACTTGTAGATGTAAACGAGAAAAAGAAACTTCGTGAACATAACCCATTTGTGGCAGCTTTTCAAGTCGATCAAGTTTGTTATGCTCCTTATCCAACCATTAAGAAAGGTAATCAAGGTATTCAGTGGTCCGCGGTTTTTAAAACCAAGGCAAGATCACAAGTTGATGCTCCTATTGAAGAAAGTGTCTTTCAAGAAGATGTGGTTGTGAATGATCACTCAATTTCACCGATTTTGTTGGAAGATACAGATGATGAAGATGTATACGAAGTGACAGTGGAAAGAGGTCAAGGGGAATATGACAGAGACGTCGAAGAAGAAGGGGATGAAGATGAAGTTGAAGAACTCATTAGATACGAAAATGAGGAATCAGAGGAAGAAGTGGGAGTGCTTTTTTCAGATGATGAACCTGTTTTGATTTGTAGTGATAGTGATAGTGAGGAGGACTAGTTGTAATTGTACAATTATTAAACATTCAATAAAATATGCCCTCCGTTTTTTATTACTTGTCGTTCTAAGCTATTTGGTTTTTTTTTTATACATGTCGTTTTAGCTTAACATCAATAGTGTGTTTCAATTTTCAAGATTTGGTTATAAGAAACCTCTCAATTCACCCAATAAAATGCATTAAAGAAGAGGCAAGTGGTAATTAGTTCACAGTTTTCCATAGTGTTTTTTTCAATTGTTTATATATACTAACGATTTGAATTGTTAACATGCAGTGATTATGCCGAACATTTTTCGCCGTATGATTGGGAGCAATAGTAAGGCAAACGCATCTCAACGGAATCGGGAGGACGAAGAGGTTGAGGATGAGGAAAATCCTGAATTTCCATCAACTAGACAGAGAACATGCGGGTGATTCTCTCGAGAGGCCCGTGCTCGGCCAGATCATTATTGGTAAGTTTATGTTAATTTTTCTTAAGTTTAAAAAAACTTTAACATTTACGATTTAATTTCAAATATTTATGTGTTTTTCAGGTGGGATGACGAAGCAATCAAGAAATATGTTACTTGGTCGTTCACCCGTAACACAAGAGATGAGTACTTCACTAGGTGGGGTGAAGCGAGTAACGCATACGTCGTCGAAGATGTGGAATTACTTTGCGGTAATTATGTTTTTCAATAATAATTTTAATAATTTTCTTAAGTTTATAAGAATTTTCCAAAGTTTTATATAACTAATTTCACACTTGTTTTTTGAAACAGACTCATGTAAGATCCATCGATCCTGGGTATGATCCTATTCCTGAGTGGCAGGCGAGGGTAACGAGGCGGATTACCACTCTTATCAATGGAATAAAATATAACAAGAAACCGCCAAAGTGGGTGCCTGTTTCTTGGTTGGAGAACCTTAGGAATAGGCCAAATGATGCTACTTTTGCCAAACATTCGAAAATCAACACGGCAAATAGGAAGTCGGGTGGGAAAGATGGGAAAGCATTGGGCACCCACACTCTTGGTCGGAAGAGTTGCTCCGATGCTTTCAAGGAATTGGTAAGTATTGTTTATATTGCTTTTAAAAAGTGGTTAATATATATGATTGACAAAAATATACTTGATTTTACTTGTTTCCATAATAATTTCAGGGTCAAGAGGCCACCCCCACAAGATGTTCATGAAGACGAAGAAAAATAAGAAGGGCGAGTGGGTTAACCCTCGAGCGGCTGATGTTGAGGTAAATTCTTGAATTTAATTTAATATTTATTTTTATTACAAAGAACGATAATCTCTTTCTTATAAAGATAGGTATATATATATCATTTCGACGATTTTCTATTTTTTTCAGCGTGATTTCCAAGAGGAGATGAGGCGACCATTGCCACAGGACAGTCTCCGACGAGATTCGGAGCCTACTACAAGGTCAGTAGGAGGATTTGTGAGAAGAACCGGATGTTTGGGACGGGAGATACAGGGGCCCAAATATGGTATGATCTTCCTCCTAACAAAGCTGGCCGACGGTCTTTATCTTATGCTCCTAGCATGATTTCACAACTTTCCACCCAAATGAATGATGAGCGATCCGCTCGAGTTGCTCTTGAAAGACAGGTTCGTGAACAGTTTTGAAGAAATGACGGCAATGAGAAAGGCTTGGGCTGATTTGCAAGCATCTCAACCCCCAAACACGTGTTCACAATTTACTCCACATAGACGGGATGACTTTGGGGGTGGTGATGACGGGTTTGGAGGTATTGGTGGTAGTTTTATTGACCCTATAAACACTTAGAGCCTTTAAGTTAGAGCCTTTAGGTTAGAGCCTTTAGGTTAGAACTTTAGTTTAGTTAGTATTGTCGTCTAGTAAGTATGAAAGACATGGTAAAACAATTCTCTGTTTAATTTGTAAGACAATGTACAAATTTGACTATGTTTTTATGTAAAACAATTTGCGTCCCCTTCTCTTTTGTTGTGTATTGATTCCCGCATTAGCGGTCGACGTGAAAATGGATTCCCGCTTGGCGGTCGACGATTGGATGTGTTTTGCAGGTTTTGTTTATATTGGAAACGATGCAAATAGGCATCGTGGTTGTGGCAAAGAAGTCAGTATTTGAAACGATGCAAAAAACGCATCGTGGCTGGGCAGCAGGCTGCTGTTTCCTGGTCTGTTATTTAATACTACCGACGGAAATTCCGTCAGTAATATTAAAATACCGACGGAATTTCCGTCACTGCATTTCCCTCCCCATTTTCCAGATTTAACTAGAAGCTGCCACGTGTCCCACAAACTGACGGAAATTCCGTCAGTAAACCAAAAAAACTGACGGAAATTCCGTCACTACCATCTGTTAATGTGATTTCAGAAACCTACTTGGAATGCCACGTCCCACAAACTGACGGAATTTCCGTCAGTAATGCTAAACACTGACGGAATTTCCGTCACTATTGACCTATAAAAAAGGACGGATTTTCCGTCACATATCCGTCAGTTTTTTGGAAGACTGACGGAAATTCCGTCAGTACAGGTATTTTACTGACGAAATAAGCTGACCCCTGGTTACTGACGGAATTTCCGTCAGGAAAGGGAAATACCGACGGAAAAGCCGTCAGTATGGGCTTTATTTTTCCGTCAGTTTCCCGCGTTTTTCTTGTAGTGATTTCAATAGCAGAAGTCTCTGACAAACGGTCTTTACACTCGAGGCTTAACGAGCGCCATCTACTTATGTAGTCGATAACGGGTTCATCCTTCCATTGCTTCGTGTTAGTTAGTTCCGTCATGCTTACGATACGCCTGGTACTGTAGAAGCGATTGAGGAACTCCTTTTCCATTTGGTCCCAACTGTCGATTGACTCAGCGCTTAGATCCGTGTACCAATCAAAGGCAGTCCCTTTCAGAGATCGGACAAACTGCTTGACAAGAAGATCGCCATCAGTACCGGCAGTGTTACAAGTTTCAATGAAATGGGCAATATGTTGCTTGGGATTGCCCTTTCCATCAAACTGCTGAAACTTCGGTGGTTGGTAGCCGATAGGCATCCTCAAATAGTCAATCCTCTTACTATATGGCTTGACGTAACGGTGATTGCCGACGGAGCGAAAGTTTCCATCAAACTGACTTTTGAAGGCTTCCGCGATCATCTTTTGGACGTCTTTAGCAGTAAACGACTTATCCTTATCACGATCATCATCGTTCTCGCTGGCATAGTCACTATCTTCATTTTGAATTGACGAAATAGGCCGCTTCTCCAACTTTTTTGTCAAGGCGGCAATCTGCTTGGATTTCTCTTCGTTTTCCTTCTGGAGGTCTTCAAGAATAGCTTTCATTTTATTAAGCTGTTCTTCCATATTGTCGCCCTCAATGACCATGACGGGTGCCACCATGGAGTATGACGGTTGGCTTGACATCTCCTCGTTACGCCTTTGTGGTGACGACGGAGACGAACCAGCACTACTGTGGCTATCCTCGACGGTGAATGGCTCGAACAAAGGGCTAGTGTGAACAGTCATCTCCTCAAAAGTGCCGGACATTATCTCTCGAAATGTTGACGAGACAAACTGAGGGTCGTCGACTCGTATGGGAGAAGATGAACCGAAGGCAGGATATTCATATGGCCTAGAGTTGCCGGCACCATATGATTCCCTTGGAGCATTGGCAGTGACATTGGATTTGCGGGGTCTCGTAGGCACGGATGCAGAACGGAGTCTCGCTGCAGCGGTACGGAAGAGGATGGATCTAGTCCTGCTCCTTGTAGAAACACCAATGGGCGATCTGTCGAGAGAACCACCAAGACGGACTGAGCTTTCGTTAGAGGCCATTGAAACGATTGTTGTGCAACTTGATTGTGCGGAAAAAGAGATGAGTAGTAGAGATGTCCCACCGGGCGTGCCAAATTTGTAACAACAAATTTGCGTTTAATCTGCAAACAAGAGATAAAACACAAACAAATGCAACAAAATAATAATTTTATTAATCAAAAGGATTTCGGGTACAATCTACTAGTTATTCTACTGATTCGATTTCCGCAATGAATGAATAGGAGGGTCTTGATTTGAAGACTTGATTCTCCCTGGATGAATTTGACTTGCTTCTCTTCAATTGACGGCGACGAACGCTTGATGTCGATTCAAAGACTAATTTAGTATTCAAATCTAGAGGACTAGAAATGAATGTAATTTCCTTCTCTTGTTTTTTTTTCTTGGGAGAGATTTTGTAGAGAATGTTTTGTAGAAGGGTTTTTGGGTTTTGTAGTGTATTTTTGGTGTAAATGTGTTGATTTTTGTTTGATGTGGTGATTAGTTTTATGAGAATGAATGCTCTCCGTATTTATAAGAACTTTGTTTGTTTTGTTGTACGGGTACACACATGCAACTACTTCCCCCTCTTTCTCGTTGACTTCCTTGGCTCACGCAAATCTCCCTATTTTAATGTAAACAAACTTATGCTGTTACTTGACCAAGTCCTTCTGTTTTGTTTCAAGAGCAAACACTACGGAGTATCACATAACAATCCATGCATGTGTGGGCCATAATCCCAAAGTCAATGCATGGTCTTTATATTTTACGCCTGATTGTCAACAACACACGGCCTTATTTCCTTCGAGAATTGATGGGCTTGTCAACGTTCATTTCGTGGGCTTGTCAACGAGTCCAATTTGGACTGAACGATAATATTTCGGACTTTTCATTTACGTCCCATACTTCGTATTAGAAACATGCTCAACCCATTCAAGTGGACCGTCTTTATATTTTGGCAAAATGGACTAAAAAACCGTCATATTTGTTCGGGCTAAAATCCACCGACCCATTTCTCAAAAGATAAACTTTCACATAAGTCAACATTTGACCATTTGGCCTATTATAAAAATGTAAGACATATTTTTATGTCTACAAATTTGCCCCCTCGGGATACAGCTTTTTGTCTGTCATCCACCATCTCTTTCTACGCTCTTGTGGCGTAAGTGCACCACGCCCTCGTCACTCCGCATCTCACATGCATCGGAGGCTTTCAGGAGATGTTAGCTGCTCGCACAACGTCGATAAGGAGACTTGCGTCCACTTTTTCGTACTCCACCAACTTGATGTTTCTATCCGACATGGTCTTTTGCTAGGTTTTAATATTTGTATCGTAGTGATGGTTACTTGCATGTGTAATATGGGCGTTGTTTGCCCGAACTTTATGTAGGTATACCTTTATTTACTGCTGCCAAAAAAAAAAAAAAAAAAAAAAAAAAAAAAAAAAAAGGGATTGAGTCACGTACACGATTTTGAGTGTTTAAGCGTGAGTCGATCCCGATAGCTTTTATTTTGCAGCCGAGCTTCTCTAAATAGACCAACTTCATTTCAACTGGGCCTTAGAATTTGAACTCTCCCTGTACGTATACAACTTGAAGCCAACCACAACTTAGCTGGCACCCCTTCTTCAAAGTCTATCCTAATCCATCGAATCAAAGTAGTTTTACTAAGATTTTCTTTCGTCCTTCTCATTGGACTGGAATATTATCAATAAAAGATAAAGTTTCGACCTTAAATTGATAAATTAAGAGGACTTGATAGAATTTTAAGATAGAATTGAAGGTCTTTTACTCCTACTCAAATTATGAGCTTAACCGTCTGACAATGAGTATAAAAGGAAGAACATGTCATTCAAATTCTTCATCAATGTTCTGCCTCTCATTCCTCTCATATAATTGCTGGAACTCAGAACAAACAAGACCATACACACTGCAGCTACCGGAACTCCTTAGTCGGATCGAAATCATCCTCAGAGTACGGGAGCCAAATCTTCAGGTTTGTATATGAGCGAGACTTGCATTTTACACACCTACTTTCTTTTGTATGCAGCGTAGTGTATCAATCCTGATGCTATAAGCGAACTTCACATCATCACATACGGACTGAAAACGTACATGGCGCCACTGGTACGGCCTAATTTTCAGCGGCCTTTCATCAAATTGCTTCGTTCTCGACGTATGCCCAGTGCTCATCGTCAACTCGGCGCGATGAGATTTACATTGGCTTCCCTCCGTTGACGGATCCGATACCCCAAGCGACGCGAGGCCTCTGGACTTGCCTGATGTGTATGCAGCAGCCAAATAACCTGTAACTTTGTCACTGTCACGAAGCTTTGCGAGACATGTTGTTTTATAGCCGAATTCCAGCCTCCTCCGACAGCGAAGACGAAACAGGCGCCAATTGAAGGTCACGCTATGACCTCCGAAACCCGAGTGTGCCAATAGACCCATAAGCGAATTAATTGTCATCTTCGGCATGCGGCTTCGACGACAACTACCGGAAATAAACTTGATTTGGTGGACAAATTGAGTTTCCGTAGAATTGAATTTATGTTGACAAGCAGGAATTAACCCAAGTGATGAATAACCGATTAAAATTTGGGGCCTTTATTTATTTATTTGGTTTTGACTTTGTTTTTTTTCTTTTGATGTATAGCTTGCTGGAGTCTTGTTCCCTTTATACTCCTTTTGTTTAAATGGAGCACGTGCCCCACCACATAACACACTACACTTGCAATATATTTTCGTTTTTTTTTTTTTTTTTTTTTTTTTTTTTTAAAAATAAAATAATTTGTTTGCCTTTTTGTCTTAGGAGACGATATGGTGCATTTCAACGAAAGCAAATCCACGGTTACCGGCAAAGAGTACTTAGTGACGGTTGACGACGCCAGTGACATAAGTAAGGGAGTCAAGCACGCCATCTTTCCTTCTGCGACGGGTCCCTTTGCTGAATCATGGTTACCGCTGATATACCCACCGAACCTGAAATCCTGGTGGCAAGAAGTCGAAAACTCGTGTCCGGTGCTACTTTCTTCACACCATAATAACACTGATGCAACACCGACTTTCTCTAAGTTGCTACACTCTCGAATCTCCAGAGGTGAAGTTCAACGCAGTGCTAGTTTTCACTTTGGATCCGAATTTTACTACATTCCGCGCTACTGGGAATGGTTAGAGGACGTTCTTCGCGAGTGTCGCAGCAGTCTGAAATCCGTCTACATTTATGAAGCAGTTTGTGCTTCGCTTTTCCTTTATCGTCGCAGCACTTCATTAATTGAGTCCTTTTGCGACTTTTGGTGCCCGGAGACAAATACATTGCTAACCGCAGAAGGAGAAATTTCGATCAGTCTTTGGGATATTCGGTCCATCACCGGTCTTCCTCTAACAGGCTTACTTTATGACGAAGTAGTGCCTTCGGTTTTAGAACTCCAAGGTTCTGATGAGAGTGGCAAAGCGCATTTGCCCCCAAGCTGCAAGCATTTATTTTCAGCATTTCATCGGATTGCTCTTTCGGCGAAGAAGAACGGCAAGGTCTCATTTTCCGACTGGTGTCACTTTTGGTTTAAAGGCGCGCACAAGTATTTTCCCTCGTTTACGAGCCAAAATTTCCCGACACTACGACAAAATTTCGGAGAGCCTTCTGAATGGGATGAAACTACTCACGACTTCTTTGCAATTTTAGGTGTTCCCGAGGCAGAAAGACGAGAAACATATCTTGCAGCTTTTATCTCTTGCTGGCTTTGCGCGTTCGTTCTCCCTATTCGCGACCTTGGCCACATCCGAGCAAGCGTCTTTAAGGTTTCTTCTCTATTAGCGAACAATCAGATGGTCTCTCTAGCAATACCTGTGCTAGCAAGCATTTATCGCGGTCTGAATGACATTTCTACTTCGGCAACGCCTGGAAAAGATCATGGTCACTTTGCTGCGCACTATGTTTATGGATGGATTGCCAAATACTATCATTCGCATAAATCCACTAGCCACTCGTCTGTTGAAGGAACCATGATTGAGTTTCAGGGTCTGGATGCCGCCAAGACTTTCCGCTCCGAAGAGGCTAGAAGACTAATTCAGTCTGGTAACCAGGTTTCATGGCTCTCCACATTTAATTGAGCCAAGGGAAATGCGGAACACGTAGATGATGGTCGTAACATACGTCGGCCCACGACTTTCTCATTGCTTCGCGGTCGAGTTTCTTAACTCTAAGACATGAGGACAACTACATCATTGAACCGTATAGTCCTCACCGTTTAGCTCGAACTAGGTTTTCGTCAAGATGTTCCAGGTGCACTTACTCGTGACATTCGCAGCGGCGACCTTGAGCGCCTTTTTCAATTGTTTACGTCTTCAACATGCTTAGGAACGAAATCAAAGTTCATCATTCCGCGAAAAGACCTGAAAATTGGCATTTTAGTCACTCCGGCTTATGCTAAATGGTTGAAGGGAATTTCTGTGTTAATGCTTCCAAACGAGGTTAGAAGATCTTCCAAGTCTCCGCTTCCGAACGAGGTTAGAAAATCTTCCAAGTCTCCGCTTCCGAACGAGGTTAGAAAATCTTCCAAGTCTCCGCTTCCGAACGAGGTTAGAAAATCTTCCAAGTCTCCGCTTCCGAACGAGGTTAGAAAATCTTCCAAGTCTCCGACGCCAATGATCCCAACCCTACTGTGAAAAGAAGGCTAGAGAGTGTTAATCTGCAACCTATAGTTCAAGCCTTACCGTACCTGGATAATGTTGTGCGTCCTTTGAAAATGACGACTTCACCGAGCTCAATCCAACCTTCCGCAGATCATGCCGTATCGCCACCGACGAAGAAAATGAAGCGTGCCCAAAGTCAGATAGTTCAAACTTCGAATGGGAAACCATCATCATCTAAGGGTAAGAGAAATGTGAAGAATGGATCCTCCAAATCTTTAACGGTTTCCTTAAAGGTGAAACCTACTTCTAACCCGACTCCTCCATCTTCTGGCAAAGCCGAAGAACCTAGTATTCGGCACCTCCTCGACGACCCTGTTGAAGCAGACGATTATCCTGTCGTTGACGACCTTCCTGCTATTAATGAGGTAAGTTCACAATTTTCAGTGCTTTCTTCTTTCCTTCCATTTTTTATTATTTACCCTTTCTTTTTTTTTTTTTTTTTTTTTACAGAGTTCTATGCCTCTGGCGAGCGGCACACCTGATTTGCCGGCCACTCATATTGAAAAGGTGATTGATAAAGTGGAGCCTTCTCAAGTCAAAGGATTTTCCTTCAATACACAACACATGATCCTTGAAGTTGAACGACATGCGTATTTGTCCATGGCTAATAAGTTGCGAGAAAATTTGTTGAAATCCTCCCTTGACGAAATTCCAGCATATGAAAAGGAGTGCGAGACTTTCTTCGAGTATTTAAAGTCAAAGAATGTTGATGCCTCAGTCCTTCGTGCTAATGTCCAGAATTATCTAAGATCTGCTTCAGTTCTTCAATCTATGGGAGGAGATTACCCGATGAGCCAGCCTACTCCTTCACAGATCGAGGAACAGATTAAGGTTATCAAAGATCGCATCTCGAGTGCTGCATCTTTGGTAAGTCAAGCAAGAAAGGAAGTTGCCATTCTTCGAGGAAAATTGCAGGAATCTGTGGCGAAGGAGGAGCAATTGAAGAAGGAATTAGAGGAGGAAGGGGTGAAGCAACAACAATTGATTGCGTCTATTGCTGTTGCAGACAAGGAAGAACGCGACCAGGTCTCAGTTGTTGAGACTTCTACTCAAGAGGAGTCCTCCTTGGAAGCTCGTATGATGATTGCAAGGCAAGAAGTCGAGAAGATTGAACATGTTGAAAAAACCTTCACCGAATCAGCCGAAGCTTTAAAGAACTTAGTATGGTCTCCGTGATGTCATTTGTTGTATATTTTTTTTTTTAGACGCCCTTTTTTTTGGACACTTAGAAGTGTGTGTGTGTGTGTTTTTTTTTTTTTTGAAACATGGATAATAATAAATTGAGCTTTATTTGTTTTTATTTCTCAATCTCTCTTATCCATTTCATTTTGCCGTTCATAATTTATACTCTTATGGGCCAGGAGTGTATTTTTTTGTTTGATGTGGCTGGACTAAAGTAAATGGCTTACTTCAGCTGCCTACGTACTCATAAAGCACAAATAAATATACCTTACGAGATCAAGCCAACGTAGTTCAAAATGAAGAAGAGGTGATTTTATTTGGGGGGTTTGGCCGCACCTAAGTAAAAGAGTTTTACTTAAGCTGCCTACGTACCTACAAAATAATAATACTTTGCAGGATCAAGCCAACGTAGTTCGTTAAAGGGAAGTTTGTGTTTGGAATTTTTTTTTTTTTTTTTTTTTTTTTTTTTTTTTTTTTTTTTTTTTTTTTTTTGATTTTTTTTTTTTTTTTTTTTTTTTTTTTTTTTTTTTTTTTTTTTTGCAGTTTAGGCTCGTACTCAGGAGCTTATTGGAGAATTGTCATCTTACGCGTAGTAGCGCTTCAAAAACTTGGCATTAATCGGACCAACACGTACTCCATCATTATCAACAATCTTGTACGCGCCGTTGGTGTAGACTTCTTGCACAACATAAGGCCCGTCCCACTTGGAAGTGAACTTATTTCCGGCCTTACGAGGCATGATGATGGGCCTCCGGACTGCCAAGACCATATCGCCAACTTGGAAAGATCTAGGACGAACCTTCTTGTTGAATGCCCTTGATAATCGCGCCTGATAGCACTCCAAATTCTGCTGCGCATCGAGCCTTTTCTCATCAAGAGCTTCGAGCTCAGCTAAACGCAGCTTTTCATTTTCGCCTTCCGCCAAACCCATTTGTATGGCCATACGAAGAGAAGGAATTTCCAATTCAAGTGGAAGGACCGCCTCTACTCCATAAACCAAGGCATAAGGTGTTGATTGGGTTGGAGTTCTATACGTGGTGCGATAAGCCCAAAGTGCTTCTCCGAGCCTCTCATGCCAATCACGTTTTGATTTTGAGACCATTTTCTTCAACAAATTGCAGAGAGTCTTGTTGAAAGCTTCGGCGAGACCATTGGCTGGCGCATTATACATTGAAGAATTACGTTGGACGAATTTGAACTTTTCCATCAATGCATCCATGAGCTTGTTGTAAAAGTTTTTGCCATTGTCGGTAATGATATACCTTGGCACTCCATATCGATATATGATATGCTTTCGCACGAAATCTGCAACATTCTCCTTTTTCACTTCTCGAAGAGGAATAGCTTCCGCCCATTTCGAAAAATAATCAGTTCCGGCCAAGATGAATAGATGTCCGGCAGACGACTTAGTTGGTAAGGGTCCAACTACATCGAGTCCCCAAGCTTCAAATGGCCACGAAGCGACTGTAGGGTGGAGCACCTCAGGCGGTTGATGAATGAAGTTTCCATGAAACTGACAAGCGTCACACTTCTTCGCATACTCCATGCAATCTTGCACCATTGTCGGCCAATAATAGCCCATTCTTTTGATTCGATCGCACAACTTCGGTCCCGATTGGTGAGCACCGCATATGCCGGCATGTGCCTCCTCCATGGTGTGCAGACCTTCATCTTCATCGAGGCATCGTAACCAAAGTCCATTAAATGATCGGCGATATAAAATCCCTTTGTAGTATATGAAGCGAGCAGAGCGACGTCGCACCTCCATCTTGTGCCTGGGATCAGTTGGCAACTTTTTATGCTCTAAGTAATCGATGATCGGCTGACGCCAATCTTCTTTGTTGATTACGTAGACCGAAATTGCATTGACGTCTTCTGTCAAATCGTCATCTTCTTCTTCTGGCAACACTACCCATTTTTTGCAAATCGGAATTGAAGAAGGAATACTTGCCCCCAGTGCCAAAGTGGCTGCGAGATTTGCCAGAGCGTCGGCCATCTTGTTGGCACTCCTTGGTATATGACCTAAGAAGACCGAATCAAGTTTTTGTAGGCACCGGGAAGCTAATTTATGATATGGCACAAGACTTTCTTCTTTGACTTCATACTCGCCGAGCAATTGATTGATTATCAACTTGGCATCACCGTATATGTCTAGATCTTTGCATCCCAATTCGAGAGCCATTTGTACGCCTATGATCAAAGCTTGATATTCGGCGGCGTTATTTGTGCACAACTCTGGAAGTATGAATGAATATGGCAGGAGATGTTTTTCCGGCGAAATGAATATGACTCCGGCTCCTGCTCCGTCTTGACGAGCGGCTCCATCAAAGTACATCTGCCAAGAAGGAAGAACGTCAATGCAGAAGACTCCTTCTCCGGGAAGTTCGTCAGAAAAACTCCATTTTCCCGGAACTGGATGATCCGCTAAGAAATCTGCCAACGCTTGTCCCTTGACAGCCTTTTGAGGAATGTAAACTATGTCATCTTTGCTTCAACAAAGACGGCCCATTTGGCGAGTCGTCCCGAGAACACTGGCCTCGACAAAATGTACTTGATCGGATCAGCTTTAGAAATGACGTGGACGGTGTGAGCTTGAAAGTAATGGCGCAACTTTTGGATGGCGAAGATGAGAACTAAACACATCTTCTCAATGGGCGAATAATCCAATTCGGCTCCAACAAGTGTGCGACTCAAATAGTATAGAACTCTTTCTTTACCGTCTTCATTCTCTTGAGCACATAATGCCCCCATCGAGTGTTCTTGGACCGATATGTACAGAATGATCGACTTCCCAGGAATTGGCGCTCCTAATACGGGAGGATTTGACAAATACTTCTTGATGTCATCGAAAGCTTTCCGACACGATTCATCCCACTCGAAAGGAGCACCTTTTTTCATTAGATGACTAAACGGGTGACATCGTCCTGCCAAATTGGAAATGAATCGGCGTATGTAAGCTAAACGACCTTGAAGACTTCGAAGATCTTTAAGTGTAGACGGTTCAGGCATGTCTTTTATTGTCTTGATTTTGGATTGATCTATCTCAATTCCTCGGTGACGTACGATGAAACCCAAAAACTTGCCAGAGCTAACACCGAAAGCGCATTTTAAAGGATTCATCTTGAGCTTGCACTTTCGTAGTCTCTCGAAAACCGTTCGAAGATCTTTCACGTGGTCGACCCTTTTCTTGGATTTGACAACAAGATCATCGACGTAGCACTCAACAATGTCATGTAGCATATCATCGAAAATTTTCTCGCATAGCTCGGCGATATGTGGCTCCTGCATTCTTCAACCCAAAGGGCATTACCTTATAGCAAAATATGCCCTTTGGTGTTCAAACCCAGTGGCTTCTTCATCTTCCGCGCCATTTGGATTTGATTATATCCAGCGGTGCAATCCATGAATGACAATGCTTCATGCCCGGTCGTGGCGTCAATCATGATCTCCGTAACTGGAAGCGGGAAATCATCCTTTGGACAAGCCTCGTTCAAATCTCGAAAGTCGACACAAATACGGAGTTGTCCGTTTTTCTTTCTTACCGGAACAATGTTAGCAATCCACGTCGGATACTTGACCTCCCGAATAAATCCTGCGTCGATCAATTTGTTTACCTCCGCTTCAATTTCTAGCAACATTTCTGGCCGAAATCGTCTTCGTGGTTGCTTCTTTGGGGAAACGCCTTTCCTTATTGCAAGTCGATGAACTGCGATTTTTGGGCTCAGGCCGGGCATTTCTTGATAGCTCTAGGCAAACACATCTTTATATTCTGATAGAAGCTCAACATATTCCGTTTGCTCTTGATCTGTCAGAAGGGAACTTACATAGACGGGTCGAGGCTCCTCGGTTGTGCCTAGGTTGATTTCTTTCAAGTCATCAACCGTCGCTTGGACTCCGTCTTCAAGAGTTTTTGGAATTTCACCAACCTCTATCTCGTCATCTAAATCTGGGCATTCTTGTGCCGTCACATGGTTAGACGAGACAAAATCCCGAGCGATTTTCCTTTGACTCGACTCCTCTTGTGGATTTGTGAAGATGACAGTACGACTTTTTACTTTCAACGACTTATCCATAGTTATTTCCACTTCATGATGACGTTTCATTTTAGAGGGAATGACACTGTGGATATCTTTGCTGAGGTCAATAGCAACTTTTGTCTTCGAGGACTTCCTTTGTTTTTGTCGGCGCCTCTTCTGCACCTTGGAGTTACCAATGCGACAAAAAACTGATTTCTTCACCTCATTTCTGCCAATGCGAGTGAACACCGACGCACTTTGTCTTTGTGGTTGTGGACCTGAAGTTAATTGGACGCGGACGGTCTCTTCCCTTTCTCCCAACCTGTTGAATACGGAGGAGCGAGGAGTAGAAGTTGCTCGACCTAGCCTGTCAAAAACAGACCTTTGCGGAAGCATTTCAGTGTTCTCGCCTTCACTTTCTGCGAGCTCTGCAGCAATATATTGTGATGAAGCTTGCTTCGCCTTACGTCGTGCAGAAATTCTAATGGGTTCAGGAGGCGAAAAACCAATGCCAACTTTTCCGACTTCAAGTGTGTTACCTTGTTGGTGCAACTTCTTTTGTGTTTGATTCAAACCATACGGGGTGACTTCAATCACTTGCCCCAATGGAGTTGGATTCTTAAAATCGTACCCGGACTTCGACATGAGCTTGTAAACATTTGGATCGAATCGTCCTTTTGTCGACTCTTCGGCACCCGTTTGGTCCCCTTTCTTCGATGCTGTCGTAAAGCCAGGTAGAGGTTGTTTACTCGTTGTAGAGTGATTTGTTCTTGCAACCGAAACGATGACATTGTTTTTCAGAGTTTGCAAATCTTTATCGTCAATTATTCTAGTTGATGTGGACGCTTCACTTTCAGGTGCGCACTCTGCAAACGGTGTCTCTCCATCTTTACGCCTTGATTTTGGTACGTACTTAAGGATCGGTGTCGCTTTCATGGGATTAGAGAAACTTTCTTTCCGCCAAAGTTCACATTTGTTTGACTGGCCTCTTTGAAAACGCTCTCGTGATTCTCGACTCTCATCGACTCTTTTGCCTCCGGAACTTTAGAATCGTCTACCTTTTTTGAAATTCTGGTTCCCGTCGAAATGATCGAGGATGGCAACATCTCACTTGGCACATCCTGCTTTTCATAGAATCGAGCGTCGGCAAAGTAGGACTCCACCGTAGAAAAGGGCTTTACATCACCATTTATCTTCTTTTCGCCATCTCTGTAATATTTCAGGCATTGGTGTAGAGTTGACGCTACAACACCATTCTCGTGAAGCCAAGGTCGACCAAGCAACAACTTGTACGACGTTTTGGCATCAATTACTTGGAAAAGTGTGGTAGATAACATATCTCCCATCGAGATTTCGACACGGATAATGCCAATTGCTTTTTGTCCTCCGAGATTGAATCCTTGGATCATCAAGCGACTTTTGGCTAGTTCGCTTACAGAAATCCCTAGTTCTTCCATAGTGGCTTTCGGCATTATGTTGACGGCAGAACCTCCGTCGACTAAAATGCGGCTCACCTTCTTCTCTCGAATGTATCCAGATACAAACAAAGGACGATTATGCAACTTTGATCCTAGTAGCAAATCTTCATCACTAAAAGCGAGAGCGACATTGCAAGTAACACATTTCTTTGATTGATCCGCAGCTCTCCCAGACTTTAACTTTATCAAAGATACGCTTCTGGTTGAAGAATCGCCAAAGACAATTGTTGACGCATTTCTTCAGGCAAGTGAAACATTTGTTGCCATCCCATACGCGCAGGCAGTGCATCTAAGATTGCATCAATCTTTGCACCATCGATCAAATTTGAGGGAGATTCTTTAGCCACATCATCCTTGCAGCTTTCTTCCTCAATGACGGTAGAAGACACGGTGTTCACCGAAACTTTAGCAAGATAGGACTCGGGAAAATAATCCTCTAACGTCACAACTTGATGTAATCTCGACTTAATTTTCTTAAACGACGTGACATCTGGCGAAGAATCCATGACGACCCCTCTATATTTCTTCAATGAAGATTTCCTCACTTTCTGACGAGTTGACTTTTAACGTTTTGGCACTTGGGGTACTGACACTTCTCTACCTTGATTCTTTCGTCGACGCCTAGTCACAAGGATCCACCCTTCGTCGCCGTTTTCTAGATTCTGAACGGTGGAAGTTGGTGATATGACAGACTTCAATTCTCCGGGCATGACAACACTCACCGGCTCAAAAGTTCCGAACTGAATCATTTGCACACATCCTTTAACTGCCGAAGTAGGACATCTTTTAACACCTTCGTCGTTTACTTGAGCTGCGATGTAATTGGACTCAGCGATATCTTCGAGGTCCAAGAGAATTTTCCCGTCTTCGGCTAACTGCACTATCTTTTCTTTAAGGGTTATGCATTTTTCCAATGGATGACTTACGACCCTATGATATCGGCAATACTTCGGATCGTTCGTACGTCCAGCTTCACTTGGTCGTTTAGACTCGGGAAGCTCGATCACCTTCTTCTCCAAGAGATCATCTAACATGCCGGCCAGATCAGAATCCGGGAAGGGGTACTTCTTCTTCTCGAGCTCTTTCAGAGTTGGTCGTGGCTTCCGTGTATCCTTTGAATAGGTCGCCACCTTCTTGTCTGTCTTTGGTCGAGCCGAGATTTTCACCGGATTAGAAGTAGAAACCGTCATAACCTCCTTCAAAGTGCTCTTGGACGCCTTGTCGTTTTTCTTATACTCCTTTCTCTCCGTCTTGATTCGAATGAGTAAAAAGTCTTCCCCCATGGCTAGCGATAGTAATCTCCATGTCGTGAGCTCGAGTGGCTAAATCCTGGAATGTTATCGGCTTGTTGCCTTGGAGGATGTAAACTAGATCCAGATTCATTCCCTGGATGCACATTCACTACAAGAAAAACGCGGCTTACTGACGGCCCTACCGACGGAAAAAAGAGGCCGTCAGAAAACACGGGTTACTGACGGATGTGTGACGGAAATTCCGTCAGTAAAGTTTCCTGACGGATATCCCGTCGGTATCTATTGGCGCGTTGACCAAGTCAAAGGCGCCAAAGAATCTGTGACGGAAATTCCGTCGGAATCTTTTAATCTTGACGGAAAATCCGTCAATGCTTTTTGCGCGTTAAATTGGATGACATGGTGAAATCACTTTACCCTATCGATGGAATATCCGTCGGTGTTTTCAAAAAACTGACGGAAAATCCGTCACTTGGTCAATTATTAGTGGGTGGTAGTGTGTGACAGTGTCACAATAATTGACCTAGTGACGGATATTCCGTCGATTTTTGAAAAATCGACGGATATTCTCGTCAGAATTTTACTTTAACGACGTGTACATCCTTGCATTATTTTTCTCGATAAAGTGAGCGGTGACGGATTTTCCGTCGGTTGAATAATAATACGACGGAATTTCCGTCGATTTCTATTTAATCGACGGAATTTCCGTCCGATGGTTTCTATTAATCGCAAAGACGCGCAAATTTCCTCCTTCACTTTACTAAAATTCCCCCAAATCAATTAAAATCGCCTCAACCCCTTACCTCCATAAAACCCGACACCACCACCACCCTCCTCCACTTCCGGCGCCACCACCACCACCACCAACACCACCACGCCGTCGCCATCACTATAAGGTAATTAACTTTATCTTTTTTTTCTATTTTCTTTATCTTTATCTTTTTCCTTCTCCTTCATCCTTTTCCTTCTCCTTTTCTTATTTATCTTTTTTTTTTTTAATAGTAGGCCGCCGCCGTCGTCCCGCCCCGCCGCCGCCGCCCAGCCCCGCCGCCAGCCGATAGCCGCCAGCACCCCACCACTTCACTTCCTTTTTCATTTTTTTTGGTCAAGTTAATTAGGTATTACTCCTTTTAATTAGTTTAATTAATTTAGATTATTAGTTATTGTTTTAATCCGTCGAGGTTTCTCTCGACGGATATTCCGTCAATTGTGAAAAGCTGACGGATATTACTCTTTTTAATTTTTTTAATTAGTTTAATTAATTTAGATTATTAGTTATTGTTTTAATTGTTGTTGAAAAAGGGTTGGTGTTGATGCATGTTGACTTAGGATAGAAGTCAATGTTGTGACGGATGTATGTTGTTAATGTATGTTGTTAATTTAGATTATTAGTTATAATTTTTTTTTTATTTAATGTATGCATGTTGAGTTAAGATAGATATTTAATTTTATTATTAAAAATTAGATTATTGTTAAATGTTAATTAGAATAGATATGAATTAGACTAGATATGTAAAATGAAAAGTAAATCATGTTAGTTTTTGTTAATTGAAAAAGTAGTCATTGTTGTATGTTTTGTTTTTAATATTGTTAAAATTATTGTTCATATTGACCTAGTACCCGTTCAAAAATTACTCACTAGGAGTAATTTTTGAATAGTCCCCGTTTTGGGACTGTCTTTGTACGTTTTAAGTCACTTAGGTAGTAAACATGTGCTTGTGATTTGTTAATGAGAAAAGAGTTTGGTGACAATTCCTTTAATGTTCTCTAAATGCATATGTAGAGTAATTATTTATTCTATATTGTGTATTTGGAGAACGGATGGGAATTGTTGCCGAATTTTTTTCTCATTAATAAATCACAAGTACATGTTTGCTAGTGACTTAAAACGTACATTGATGGGTTTAGGTTGGAGTGATAAGGACCCAATTCAAAGAAATACAATATTTATATTGGTTAAAATGTTAAATTATTGTTTATTATGCTTGATTTTGATTATTGTTAGGTTATTATCTTTTTTAATGATATATATAAATGTGTAGATATATAATAACATGAAAAGATTAGAACAAAGGTGGATGTATGAAAGATTAGACGAAAAAAAGAAACCCAAGAAAGCATATGCAGAGGGGGTGAAAGAGTTTATTAAATTCGCGGAGGGAAGTAGTGAGTACAAGAATTTAGGTGAAATGAGGTGTCCGTGTAAGAAATGCAAAAACCTAGGTTTTAAAAGGAAAGCAGATGTTCAAATTCATCTTTGGTCGTATGGTTTCGCCGATAATTATTATGTATGGACGTATCACGGTGAGAAACTACCTAGTACAAATGCTAGTGAGAATCTTTACCGTGAGTTCGTGGAAAATGCATTGCGTGATATTGTTGACCAAATTTTGGAGGATCGACTTAATCCTGATGACCTTGACGATGAAGAAGTGCGTTATGAAACCCCGAACCCCAAGTTTCTTCGTTCTTTAAAATGTTAGAGCAAGGTGAACAACCGGTGTTTGAGGGAAGTGATATGAGTTTGTTGCAAGCAAATTGCTAGGTTGTTATCAATCAAATGTGAGAACAACATATCTCTTAGATGCGCTAATAGTTTTGTGTCGTTCGTTGGTGACATAATTCCAAAGGAAAATCAAATGGCGCGCAATTTTTATGAGATTAAAAAAGTTATGAAGGGACTCCAACTTCCCCATGAAAAGATTGATGCATGTATCAATGGATGCATGCTTTTCCGGGAGGAAAATTCTAATCTTGAAGAATGTACAAAGTGTCGTGCATCTCGGTATAAAGGTAAAAAGAATTCAAGTGGGAGGCGAATTCCATGTAAACCAATAACTTATTTTCCGCTTGCGCCAAGGTTACAACGACTATATGCAACCAAGCACATAGCAGGTGAGATGAGTTGGCACTACAAAAACTCTCGATTAAGAGAGAAAGGGGGACAATGGCACATCCAAGTGATGGAGAAGCGTGGAAGCATTTCGATAGAGAGCATCCAGATTTTGCAAGTGAACCCCGGAATGTTAGGCTAGGTTTGTGTACGGATGAATTTCAACCTTTTGGGCTGTTTGGGACGAAATACTCTTGTTGGCCCGTGATTGTGACTCCGTACAACTTACCTCCTTGGTTATGCATGAAGAGACAATTTCTGTTCTTATCTGTGCTAGTTCCCGGTCCTAAGAATCCGAAAACAAATTTAGATGTTTTCCTCCAACCGTTGATCAAAGAGTTGAAACAACTTTGGGAAACCGGCGTGGACACCTATGATGTCTCTAAGAAACAAAATTTTCAATTAAAGGCTGCATTAATGTGGACGATCAACGATTTTCCGGCATATGGCATGCTTTCTGGTTGGTCCACAAGTGGATATCGTGCCTACTTATAGGGAATTTGAGGCACATATCAAAATCAATTTTCCTGATGTCACATCCTCTGATGATGTTTGGGCATCACATGAGAAAAGTTTTCCGAAATGGTTCCAAAATCAAGTAAGTGATGATACATTTTCTTTGAAATTGAACTATACATTTAGATTTCTTATTAGATATTGAAAAAAATATAACAACTTAATTAACATTTTTTTATTCATAGGTTCATAGATTGAAGGATCATCTAATAATAGCTTTAGCATTGGGTCCTAGTAACATGGTGAAGTCTTGGAGACGGTATTCCATCAACGGCTATAAGTTTCGAGCTTATAAGGAGGGAGTTGATGTTTCGAAGTCTACGTTAAGCAATGGGGTTTCTGTGAATTCAACTGAAGGGTTGGACTACTATGGAACCCTAAATGAAGTAATTGAGCTTTCTTATTATGCCGGGCAAAGGGTTTATAGGGTTATATTGTTTAAATGTGATTGGCTTGATAATTCCCCACAAGGACTTAGTATCCATAAGGTTTATGGACTTGTAGATGTAAACGAGAAAAAGAAACTTCGTGGACATAACCCATTTGTGGCAGCTTTTCAAGTCGATCAAGTTTGTTATGCTCCTTATCCAACCATTAAGAAAGGTAATCAAGGTATTCAGTGGTCCGCGGTTTTTAAAACCAAGGCAAGATCACAAGTTGATGCTCCTATTGAAGAAAGTGTCTTTCAAGAAGATGTGGTTGTGAATGATCACTCAATTTCACCGATTTTGTTGGAAGATACAGATGATGAAGATGTATACGAAGTGACAGTGGAAAGAGGTCAAGGGGAATATGACAGAGACGTCGAAGAAGAAGGGGATGAAGATGAAGTTGAAGAACTCATTAGATACGAAAATGAGGAATCAGAGGAAGAAGTGGGAGTGCTTTTTTCAGATGATGAACCTGTTTTGATTTGTAGTGATAGTGATAGTGAGGAGGACTAGTTGTAATTGTACAATTATTAAACATTCAATAAAATATGCCCTCCGTTTTTTATTACTTGTCGTTCTAAGCTATTTGGTTTTTTGTTTTATACATGTCGTTTTAGCTTAACATCAATAGTGTGTTTCAATTTTCAAGATTTGGTTATAAGAAACCTCTCAATTCACCCAATAAAATGCATTAAAGAAGAGGCAAGTGGTAATTAGTTCACGCTTTTCCATAGTGTTTTTTTCAATTGTTTATATATACTAACGATTTGAATTGTTAACATGCAGTGATTATGCCGAACATTTTTCGCCGTATGATTGGGAGCAATAGTAAGGCAAACGCATCTCAACGGAATCGGGAGGACGAAGAGGTTGAGGATGAGGAAAATCCTGAATTTCCATCAACTAGACAGGAGAACATGCGGTGATTCTCTCGAGAGGCCCGTGCTCGGCCAGATCATTATTGGTAAGTTTATGTTAATTTTTCTTAAGTTTAAAAAAACTTAACATTTACAATTTTAATTTCAAATATTTATGTGTTTTTCAGGTGGGATGACGAAGCAATCAAGAAATATGTTACTTGGTCGTTCACCCGTAACACAAGAGATGAGTACTTCACTAGGTGGGGTGAAGCGAGTAACGCACAAAGGCGTCGAAGATGTGGAATTACTTTGCGGTAATTATGTTTTTCAATAATAATTTTAATAATTTTCTTAAGTTTATAAGAATTTTCCAAAGTTTTATATAACTAATTTCACACTTGTTTTTTGAAACAGACTCATGTAAGATCCATCGATCCTGGGTATGATCCTATTCCTGAGTGGCAGGCGAGGGTAACGAGGCGGATTACCACTCTTATCAATGGAATAAAATATAACAAGAAACCGCCAAAGTGGGTGCCTGTTTCTTGGTTGGAGAACCTTAGGAATAGGCCAAATGATGCTACTTTTGCCAAACATTCGAAAATCAACACGGCAAATAGGAAGTCGGGTGGGAAAGATGGGAAAGCATTGGGCACCCACACTCTTGGTCGGAAGAGTTGCTCCGATGCTTTCAAGGAATTGGTAAGTATTGTTTATATTGCTTTTAAAAAGTGGTTAATATATATGATTGACAAAAATATACTTGATTTTACTTGTTTCCATAATAATTTCAGGGTCAAGAGGCCACCCCCCACAAGATGTTCATGAAGACGAAGAAAAATAAGAAGGGCGAGTGGGTTAACCCTCGAGCGGCTGATGTTGAGGTAAATTCTTGAATTTAATTTAATATTTATTTTTATTACAAAGAACGATAATCTCTTTCTTATAAAGATAGGTATATATATATCATTTCGACGATTTTCTATTTTTTTTCAAATATGATTTCCAAGAGGAGATGAGGCGCCCATTGCCACATGGACAGTCTCCGACGAGATTCGGGCCTACTACAAGGTCAGTAGGAGGATTTGACGAGAAGAACCGGATGTTTGGGACAGAGATACGGGGGCCAAATATGGTATGATCTTCCTCCTAACAAAGCTGGCCGACGGTCTTTATCTTATGCTCCTAGCATAATTTCACAGTTTTCCACCCAAATGAATGATGAGCGATCCGCTCGAGTTGCTCTTGAAAGACAGGTTCGTGAACAGGCTGAAGAAATGGCGGCAATGAGAAAGGCTTGGGCTGATTTGCAAGCATCTCAACCCCCAAACACGTGTTCACAATTTACTCCACATAGACGGGATGACTTTGGGGGTGGTGATGACGGGTTTGGAGGTATTGGTGGTAGTTTTATTGACCCTATAAACACTTAGAGCTTTTAAGTTAGAGCCTTTAGGTTAGAGCCTTTAGGTTAGAACTTTAGTTTAGTTAGTATTGTCGTCTAGTAAGTATGAAAGACATGGTAAAACAATTCTCTCTTTAATTTGTAAGACAATGTACAAATTTGACTATGTTTTTATGTAAAACAATTTGCGTCCCCTTCTCTTTTGTTGTGTATTGATTCCCGCATTAGCGGTCGACGTGAAAATGGATTCCCGCTTGGCGGTCGACGATTGGATGTGTTTTGCATGTTTTGTTTATATTGGAAACGATGCAAATAGGCATCGTGGGTGGCAAAGCGAGTCAGTATTTGAAACGATGCAAAAACGATCGTGGTAGGGCAAAGCAGTCATTTTTCTGGTCTGTTATTTAATACTACCGACGGAAATTCCGTCAAGAATATTAAAATACCGACGGAATTTCCGTCACGCATTTCCCTCCCCATTTTCCGATTTAACTAGAAGTCGCCACGTGTCCCCAAATCGACGGAAATTCCGTCGAAAACCAAAAAATCCGACGGAAATTCCGTCACTACCATCTCGTTAATGTGATTTCGAAACCTACTTGGAATGCCACGTCCCACAAACCGACGGAATTTCCGTCGATAATGCTAAACACTCGACGGAATTTCCGTCACTATTGACCTATAAAAAGGACGGATTTTCCGTCACATATCCGTCGATTTTGGAAGATCGACGGAAATTCCGTCGACAAGATGGTATTTTACTTGACGAAATAAGTCGACCCACAGTTCTTGACGGAATTTCCGTCGGAGAAAGGGAAATACCGACGGAAAAGCCGTCGATGGGCTTTATTTTTCCGTCGCTTTCCGTTTTTCTTGTAGTGATTTCAATAGCGAAGTCTCGACAAACGGTCTTTACACTCGAGGCTTAACGAGCGCCATCTACTTATGTAGTCGATAACGGGTTCATCCTTCCATTGCTTCGTGTTAGTTAGTTCCGTCATGCTTACGATACGCCTGGTATCAGTAGAAGCGATTGAGGAACTCCTTTTCCATTTGGTCCCAACTGTCGATTGACTCGGCGCTTAGATCCGTGTACCAATCAAAGGCGGTCCCTTTCGTGAGATCGGACAAACCGCTTGACAAGAAGATCGCCATCGATGCGCGGTGTTACAAGTTTCAATGAAATGGGCAATATGTTGCTTGGGATTGCCCTTTCCATCAAACTGCTGAAACTTCGGTGGTTGGTAGCCGATAGGCATCCTCAAATAGTCAATCCTCTTACTATATGGCTTGACGTAACGGTGATTGCCGACGGAGCGAAAGTTTCCATCAAACTGACTTTTGAAGGCTTCCGCGATCATCTTTTGGACGTCTTTAGCAGTAAACGACTTATCCTTATCACGATCATCATCGTTCTCGCTGGCATAGTCACTATCTTCATTTTGAATTGACGAAATAGGCCGCTTCTCCAACTTTTTTGTCAAGGCGGCAATCTGCTTGGATTTCTCTTCGTTTTCCTTCTGGAGGTCTTCAAGAATAGCTTTCATTTTATTAAGCTGTTCTTCCATATTGTCGCCCTCAATGACCATGACGGGTGCCACCATGGAGTATGACGGTTGGCTTGACATCTCCTCGTTACGCCTTTGTGGTGACGACGGAGACGAACCAAAGACTCTCGTGGCTATCCTCGACGGTGAATGGCTCGAACAAAGGGCTAGTGTGAACAGTCATCTCCTCAAAAGTGCCGGACATTATCTCTCGAAATGTTGACGAGACAAACGAGGGTCGTCGACTCGTATGGGAGAAGATGAACCGAAGCGGGATATTCATATGGCCTAGAGTTGCCGGCACCATATGATTCCCTTGGAGCATTGGCGGTGACATTGGATTTGGGGTCTCGTAGGCACGGATGCGAATCGGAGTCTCGCCGCGGCGGTACGGAAGAGGATGGATCTAGTCCTGCTCCTTGTAGAAACACCAATGGGCGATCTGTCGAGAGAACCACCAAGACGGACTGAGCTTTCGTTAGAGGCCATTGAAACGATTGTTGTGCAACTTGATTGTGCGGAAAAAGAGATGAGTAGTAGAGATGTCCCACCGGGCGTGCCAAATTTGTAACAACAAATTTGCGTTTAATCTGCAAACAAGAGATAAAACACAAACAAATGCAACAAAATAATAATTTTATTAATCAAAAGGATTTGGTACAATCTACTAGTTATTCTACCGATTCGATTTCCGCAATGAATGAATAGGAGGGTCTTGATTTGAAGACTTGATTCTCCTGGATGAATTTGACTTGCTTCTCTTCAATTGACTGACGACGAACGCTGATGTCGATTCAAAGACTAATTTAGTATTCAAATCTAGAGGACTAGAAATGAATGTAATTTCCTTCTCTTGTTTTTTTTTCTTGGGAGAGATTTTGTAGAGAATGTTTTGTAGAAGGGTTTTTGGGTTTTGTAGTGTATTTTTGGTGTAAATGTGTTGATTTTTGTTTGATGTGGTGATTAGTTTTATGAGAATGAATGCTCTCCGTATTTATAAGAACTTTGTTTGTTTTGTTGTACGGGTACACACATGCAACTACTTCCCCCTCTTTCTCGTTGACTTCCTTGGCTCACGCAAATCTCCCTATTTTAATGTAAACAAACTTATGCTGTTACTTGACCAAGTCCTTCTGTTTTGTTTCAAGAGCAAACACTACGGAGTATCACATAACAATCCATGCATGTGTGGGCCATAATCCCAAAGTCAATGCATGGTCTTTATATTTTACGCCTGATTGTCAACAACACACGGCCTTATTTCCTTCGAGAATTGATGGGCTTGTCAACGTTCATTTCGTGGGCTTGTCAACGAGTCCAATTTGGACTGAACGATAATATTTCGGACTTTTCATTTACGTCCCATACTTCGTATTAGAAACATGCTCAACCCATTCAAGTGGACCGTCTTTATATTTTGGCAAAATGGACTAAAAAACCGTCATATTTGTTCGGGCTAAAATCCACCGACCCATTTCTCAAAAGATAAACTTTCACATAAGTCAACATTTGACCATTTGGCCTATTATAAAAATGTAAGACATATTTTTATGTCTACACGCATCATATCCGATAGTAAAAGGACATTCTGCAGATTATTGAAGCTTTGTTGTATCCTTATTAGTGATTTACCATAACCTCAAGTGAGTCCAGTGTCACGGTTGGCTTTCCATACAACCGAGGTTCACGTGCTGGGAGCACTTTAAGGCTCAAAGGATCAATCTTCAAGGAAGAATCTAGAAGATTAGAGAAGTATCAAGAAATGTCTAGAAGTTTCTAGAGAATAGTAGAGTCAAGTAGAATAGTCTAGAAGGGTTCGGAATATTCTAGAATAGTGTAGAGTAATTTAGAATATTCTAGAAGTGTCTAGAATATTCTAGAATAGTGTGGAGTCTTTTAGGCTGTTCTAGTGTATTCTAGAATGGTCTAAAAGGTTTAGACCATCCCCAAGCAAGGTCAATTGCTTGGTCATGACCTTGCTTGGTCATGATTAATGGAGTAATTAAGGTATTTAATTGGTGACCAAAATTGTTAATTTGTAACCAAACTTGGTCACTTTGGTCACAAATTGACCACTTATGTGACCTCCCATGTGTCCAAATTTGATAGGTGGAACAATAAAAAAATAATAAAAAAAAGTATATAATATGATAGTGGGGTATGATTGGGAATGTTGTGAAGTGGAAAATGATTGGGTTAATGACCTAGGTCGCGACCTTCTGCTTGGGAGGGTGAAAATAGGTCAAGGTTAATAAGGTGGAATTAAGAGTAAAATCGGGTCGTGACCTAGTTAGCGTGACCACTGCTTGGGGATGGTCTTATAAGTAAACTAGAAAAGTCTAGGAGAGTTTAGAACATTCTAGATGGCTCTAGGAAAGAACAAGTCTAGGCCACTCTAGAGTAGAGGAGGCTTGAACCTCACCTATAAATAGAGGTCTTGCCATTCATTTCCACCATCCTACCAAAGACACACACCAAACATTGTAATTCTCTTAATCATTCAAGTGTAATATAAGTAACCTTTTCACACTTAGTGTCTAGCCTTCTTATTCGACATTTAGCTTATACAGCACATAATATTCCGCTGCAAAGGGGTTGCCTGACTTGGCTTGCGAAGGGGTGCGAGTTAAGTGGCACACGAGCTTGGTTTTCTAGTGTCAAAGTAACCAAGGCGTGCTCTTGTTAACAAGATAATCCACAAATCTCCGCCTCCAACACCGCTAGTACCTGACAACTGCGGGTGGTAAACTGCTGGAGATATTTTTCCATCCAATGTTTAGAAGAGGAAACAAAACTACGATTTTCCATCCAAAATTGTTTCTATACCTAAGGCCTAAGGGGTACCAATTACCATGAAACCTGGAATATATGTAGTTAAAATCAGTTTTTCTTAACGAGAAATCACACTATTGAAGCCTTAGCAAACCAGGCTAATAACAAATATTGTCCTAGTAGACATAATGCACAATACAAGCTTACAAAAAGTGCGACCAGAATTCAAAAGAATAAATTGTACAAATGGTTCTTCATGAGCTACAAGTTGATCAGCAGCCTCAGTTTCATAGATAGTCGGCAAGATTGTGGCTTCCCAAATCCCAGATAACTACCTTCCCATCAAGTCCTAGGATGCAATACACATTCACTAAATCAGCTGTGGTGTAAAACTCTTAGATTTACATCAGAAATTGAGAGAAGATAAATAATCGAACCTGAAGTGCTGAAGCGTGCAACTTTTGAATCCGTTCCCTTCTTCAACGGTACAATGCGACTGAAAATAAGATTATAATTAACAGCTAAGCTTGCAGTAAGCCAGTAACATGAAACATCATAATGAGCCATGACTAAACGATGTAAGAAAAAAAAAAGTATTCTGTGTCCTTTTATTCTTTTAACTAGTTTATGTGTTTCAAAATAGTCGGTCATATCCGATAGTTCGCTTCACTTTTTTAGGTATGTTTCCTGTGGTGGAGAGTAACGCGGGATTTGTGTAGCCCACTAGCACGTACTTACATATTAAAAGTAATTCAAAAACAACCGAGGAGAAAGGGGACGAGAAAAAGGAGAGTCAAATATAAGCTAAAATGGGAAAAAGTAGAATAAACGTAAAGAAAATGAAGAGGCCGGACAAAGAGAAAGAGAAGTACCAAGATAGAGAAAGAGGAGCACCAAGATAAGGAAAGAGGAAAAAAAAAAATTAAAAAAGAAAAAAGCAAATGAAGAGTATGAAAAGGAAACTATACAAACTCAAAAATTCATTTGCTAAAAAATGAAGGTGAAGTTGTGGGTAAGACCGATCATACGTTATGCAGTTTTCATGAGAACGGTCACTTGTATCATCAACTGTGTCATTGGCATTGCTATACTTTGACTGACCATATAGTTTTCCGAAAGCTCCCGATAGCTGCAACATTAGATATCCTTGCATCAGTGTAAGAATCTAAAACAACCGTAATGTGCAATAGAATATGGCTATTACTGTAAGATTGTTTCCCATCGAAATCAAAGAATCACGTTACGAACTGATCAACATGCACCAAACAAAGAATATCACGAGGTTCCAGGCTAATTTATTCGACTAGATACCATCTACCAGTTATTTGTTCACGATGTCTAGTAATTCAACTGCAAAGTTGCATGATAACAGTTGATCCAATCCAATTCCCACCCCCAGTCAAAGACATTAGAACATGAATCAAGAGGGAAACACCACTAAAATGAGTATCTTAGGTAACAACAACTACACATAACGTACCTGTGAACCATATCGTGCATTTGTTGGAGCCGTTTGCCTTTCACCCAAAAATCTAATAAAGCTCCTGCAACACACAAGACATAAAAACTTTCCATAATCCGTTTTTCCAAATGAAAAGAAGAAAAAAATCCCAAGGCTGTATTACAATAAAAGCAATAGCACAAAATTACCACGGCAGTCTAATTAAAACTAGAAGAAATTACACACTATAGTCCAGACACCTGACCACCTGTCTATCACCAATGAACTCCCTTTTCATTTCGGGTGGTCCATAGTCCATTAATAAACTCGTTACCAACCTTTTTTGTACGATAATTATGGTCATTAAGGGTTCTGACTTTCTCACCCACATCTTTCACATTAATTTATGTGCGAATCAAAATAGGAATTTTTTGTTGCAAAAATGATGTACAATAGATTTACCTACAAGGGACTCAATGAACTTGGAGGTCAACTAAAGATAAGACTAGAGCTCTGCTTATCATTCCCACTATCAAAGAATAATAACCACGTGTTATCTAAATAGAACATCAAAAATCTTAAGTTAGAAGTATTACTTACCACGATCCACTTTCATCTGCTGCAAAAACCATTGGATTGTAATCAAATCCCACACCTATAACCATTTTCTCTGACACGAATAGGATCTGCATGATCAACAGATGAGAGATCAGCTATGCCAATTAACAAAGATGAACTTAAATAGCTTTGTAAGTAAAGATACTGAGAGAGGATGCTGACCCACATCACAGAGGGGCAAATCACGGAATGCGACAGTTTGTGCCAAAGGTGAGGGGCCCACATCATCAACAAAATATATCATCGAGTTATGACCTTTAAAGTCGCAAGCAAAAATTAATGATTATGCAACTCCTTACAATTAAGGTATTTGATCCATACAAAATATAACAATAGAGTGCGCAAGGGTCAGCTAGAAGGAATCAAGTAATCAGATATAGAAAGAATTTCTGACCTACATAGGCTAATGTATTGCCTGTGGGAGACCACTTTACACCAAACGCCCACGAATAAGAGAGATCAAGCTGAATTATTTGCTGTAATAAATGGATACAGATGAACAAGTCAGGAAAGTATATAATTCAAGCATCCATATAGGTAGGTAATGCATTCCCAGAAAAGAACAAGAAAAGCAGATGCAATAAGGAAGGAACACTGGGGGAAGGGGGGATGTAACTGTATATGATCAACCAACATTTATGAGTAATAATGTGTATAATATTCCCAATAACTACTGTTGAAAGATCATCCAGCCCGACTCCAAAAGGACAACCCCACTCTCCTAGCCAACTTGTAAGAGATGTATCCATAAAGATCAACACAATGCCAAAATAGGTGTGAGATATCCTCACGGTGTGCCAACACATCATGCATATATTAGGAAAGATGTAGCTTGTATATTTCGCTGCAATATGTCATTAAGATTGATCTTATCCAAAACCATAGCCCAAACGAAAGCTCGAACCTAGAAAGGAGCCTTGCATTTCCAAATGAACCTCGTTACCAAAGAGAAGCGCGCCCATTCCCAACCATCCAAGAGTTTGGTAATCCTAGAAACTACAGGCTTCCACAATGACAAGGAGCCTGAATTAGCAGCAAATGATACTCCTAGGTAACTAAGACGCCATGTTGAATTACACAAAAGGAATAGCTACCAAGCTAGCAAATTTATGCAGTATAAATTGCCCAATATTAATACCATCAACTGGACACTTGTGCATAACTATTTTCTCCCATAATAATTCAAAAAATTTGGTAGCTTACTTATTCAATCAATAACGTGGGGAAATGTATTTTAGTCACTTGGACTTGAAATCCACATATCATCAAGTTCGGACTATTGAGAAAGATGGACCGAATACAGCTTATGTGATGAGATATGGGACATACAAATAGTTGGTCATGCCATTTGGTTGGAAGAATGCTGGATAAGTATATAGACAAGTAATGAACAAAGCATCTCAAAATAGCAAGGAACGTAAAATGCAATTTGTGGAACTCTCCTTGGTAAATAATGAGTACGCCATCAAATTGTAGTATTTGATATCTTGGACCATATCAGTAATTTGTCAACGAAACAATAAACATTCACGATACATCATGGGCTCATTGAGTCATTCGCAATGCATTACTTGGAGGAACTCCAAACTTTACAATTATACTTAAATGTAAGTTTCCTACTTAATCACCAACTGATGACTGGCACAATTATTTAAATTGTTGCAAACACACGCGCATGCGCGCGCGCGCACACACACACACACACACCATCCAAAAGAAGAAGAAAATAGTTAATAAAAAATGCAACCTCATTCCAAAAGTATAAAAAAAAAAACATCTTGATTCAGGATGACTTGCATCTCATGGAAACAATCAGGTAAACTGTCTGTGTCTACAGACAAGCAATAACCATTAACCACTACCTGCGAGGACTGGGCTGCCAAACAGAATCGCACCCGGAAAAAGAAGTTTTACTTAGAAATGGCAATTTAACAAACAAGCTACCAAACAGAAAATTCAAACAGAGAGGCTTTTTGGGATAGAAGATCCATTAAGCACAGTAAAATGACAAACCTCGCCAAACTTTGTCTCAGATGAAGAGCTTGCTTCAGAGACCCTGACCATGTTTCAATAACAAACAGTAGTTATGTAGAGATGGATTTTAAAAGTCAGCAAGCTCTTATGTAATCAGTCATACCTTGTATCAACACCCTTAATAAAAGTAGAAAAAACTCTGCATTTTCCATCTGTTGATGTCGTTGCCAAAAGAATCTACAAAGAATAAATAGAAAACGCTAAAAGAAAAAAGAAAAAATCATTTGCTTAAAAACAATAAACAAAAATAATGATAAATAATAGTTCCTCCATCCCTTTGTTATTCCTAGTTACTAGGGATTGTATGGGAAGTTCATTTTTCTATCTACTAGGCATAGAAAGAGGCCAATTATTTTTAAAAACACACGAGAGACCCAGAAATTTTGAGACCATCCTGATATCCACAAAGCTGTTAGTTTCTTTGGCGGTGAGAGAGAATAATTGAGTATCTTATTATAGAAAATAAAATCTGATTTTAAGATTAAATACTGCCACTAATTAATAATTAGTTGGATGTTTTAGTTGTTGTTTTTCAGGTCTTGTAAGAGTTTAAAGCATCCAATGAGTAAGCAGTCACTCCACACATCGTGATTATGAAATTCATAAAAACAATGTAAACCTTAAGAGCATGAGAACTTTCCTGAAACTACTTTGTCAATTATGAGAAGAAGAATAGTAAACATAAGAATGAATAGAAGTAGGCAAGGGATGCAAGGGGGCAGTTCAGTTGATGGGAAGGTGGTGGAAAGTGGTGGTCAAAGGGCGAAGCCAGTGGTTATAGGTGGTTACAGGGTGGTAGAGGAGGTGTTTTGAGGAGAGAATTGAAAGGAATAGCAGTTTTTTATGCTGACAAGACATCATTAAAGTTGTCTAATAGGTTGAGAAAGAATTACCCTGGGACTACTCTCTCATATACAGAGTAACATATTAGAGGTCAATCAGAGATGTTTAAACACAGTAATTATGTAGTACCCCTGGCAGAACACGTTCAAAATATTAACAATGTGCAAGTGGGACTCAGGAATAGCATAAACGCCAAAAAGGACTATCAAACTTGAAAAGGCCTTACGTTGTTCGGATGCCAGGCAACACTTGTCACAGAAGAATTGTGTTTCTTTCTTATAAGTTTACTGACCCACCTGCAACAGCACAAACGGACAAGATTATTACCGGTCTAACTAGTTAACAACCAGCCTAATCGTTAAAGTTAATATTTATATCTTTTTCTATAGATTGTCCCTCGATGCATGGTACATGTATTTGAAATCCCAGATCAGGGGACCAATATAATGCAACTGACTTGTCACAACTACTATAATACCCGCATCACAAAATGGTCAACCTAAGTATCAATTACTCCCTCCAATCATTTAGGTTGCTACATATCCAACTGTCCAATATTTAAGAAAGAACAAAGATACAAGAGTATAAATGGCAACAAACAATTTGCTTTGCTATCTTGCAAGTGGATGAGACAAATAGATGTATTTATTGGCCCAAGCGATGGAACCCAGTTACTTTACATTAGGGCGTAAGGATGTTCGGGTTTCTTAAGGAATTTTTTTTCCACACAACAAAATATGAATCGAAATGAGTGGACGAAACGGAATATGTAGCAAACCCAAATGAATGAAGGGAGTACTAAATCTAACCACATATCTGGAGTGAGGTCGAACTGGAGGTAGGTCATACACAGAAAATAAAATGTAAACCAACCTTCATGCTGCCATATTCAAAACAATGGGTGATAGCAAAATATAATATGAAAACATTTTATCCCATCAAAATAGTAGTGTTATTTTAGAACATTGGGCAGTTGAGTTCTAGTTTAGAACAACAGAGTAATTTTTTTAATTGCATACAATTTTATTTTTAGGGGAAGAAAAGTCTATTTCAACATGAAAGTCAACTATTGGGGAAAAATGTGCCCCCGGCGGTGACATCCTGCATCCATCACTACTTATGGATCAACCATTCAAACAAGATACATTGCTTACCAGTTATTGTCTTGCTCGTAGTAGCATATACACACTGTTTTTGCACCACTTCCAACAGCAAACTTGTTTTCTGACATATGGAAGTGGAATGTGTTAGGGTCTGGTATCCATTTTCCGTAGAGCCTCAACAGGTGGGGGTGGGAGAAGGGCGTGTTAGAATTCCAAATTAGTCATCAAACTAATGTTTCTTGCAGATATGCACGCTCAATTATATGCATTAGAAGGATGGGGTAGACAACCATATGCAAAGTAGCAATTAAACAATAGTGTTGCCCACTCAAAACGCTTCAGAGACCTTGATTGATGCACAGAAATAACTTAAGTTGAGGATGGTACATTTGATGGAAGAATCACTAAGTCATTCCCCGAACACGCATATTTATGCCATCTGTCAAAGAAACAACTGATGCGCGGCGAATATCTCCGGCCCTCAATGCATGTAGCCACTAACTTGGACTGCACAATTGCATATTATTTGTAACAACCCTTTTTTTATCGCATGAATTAGTATTAATCACATATCGTTAGTAAAGGGACCACTGCATACTGTATTGATCCAAGTTATTACTTATTACAGAAGGTTCTCCAGAACTAATGCTCGGCGCGTAATTACAGCTTCTCAGTGTAAGCGTATTGAACAACCTTTTTCACCACATGGGTCATTGTTAGCCACAGTAACAAGTGAAGGAATCAATGTATCATGTATTGATTGGAGATATTTGAGTAGGTTCTCTATAACTGATGCTCCCATTCTAATTTATAGCAGTGTGACTCCGACACGCCGACACGTGTCGGTGTTGGACACGTGTCGGCGTGTCCGACACGAAATTTCTGAATTAGCCCGACACGGTCAACAGTGTGTCTTGACCAACTGACACGACACGACACGACACGTTATTTTTATAAATAAAAATAAAATTTTAAAAAAAAAATACAGTTTCCATAAAATTAAAAATTCTAGTTCGTATATAAAGTCAATTGCCAAAAAAAAACATAAATAATGAACTGAACCTTTTTTAAACTTGCAAATGGAAACAAAGAGTTGCCTTGGGACTTGTTAACAAAAAATAATTAAAAATAAAGAAATTTGACTAGTCAACTTTTATTAGGTCATAACTTTTTTTCAACTATTCAGTTTTCACAACTATGCAACGCCGTCGCCACCCTTCCAAACAAAATGAAAAATATTGTACTTTCACCCTTCTTCTTCTTCTTCTTCTTCACTATAACCCAACCCAGATCTTCTTCAAAAATCCACCGTTGTACTCTCTCCGGCGCCGACACGGCCGGCCTTCATCTTTCGTTGAAGAATTAACATTGAACTTTATACAGTAATCCTCGTGTCTACCCGAGTGCCATGTAAGTTCCACTTTTCATTTTTGGCTGACATTTCGTCACAGCCGTGTCAGTGTCGTTTCCGGCAAAGCCGTGTCAGACACGTGTCGCGTGTCGTGTCCGACACGCGACACGCTACCTGGCAGCCGTGTCGGAGTAACGCAGATTTATAGCTTCCTAATGTGAGCATATTAGGAGGAAGTACACAATAAAGCATTGTGTGACTCTTAAGGGTCATATTGTTCCAGAGATCTCATGTGCAAGAAAGGGTTAGTATAGCATTAACTACTAACTTTGTGAAGACTGAAGCTTAAGCACATGTTCAAAAATGCCATGTAGACTTTTTTTTTACGAGAAAAATACCATGTAGAGGAAGAAAGAAGGCCATCTATAAACTGTGAGTTGGCATGACATGAGTAACCGAACCATTACCATTTAAAATTTACTAGCATACCTGTTGGACTCCATTGCACACATAGAGCAGCACGATTTAGTCGTAGAATAACAAGAGTTGGCACCCACTCTCCTGCTTCTTGGTTCCAAACATACCTGAAAAATCACTCAGCAAATAGAAATATTTCCATCAAACTAAGAACTCTAATAACTGTTTGACCATGGATATATAACTCCAGATCAAGTCACTCACGAATTTCGATCATGCGACACAGTCACAATTTTGTTTGTTTTCGAACTCCAATCTATGCCACATACAACTTGATCATGCTGTTGCCAGAGAAAACATGAAAGAACACAGTCATATCAGCTTAAACACGTGTAAGAAAACGAAGAACGTAAGCAATCTAGAGAAAAGGATCCTGTTTGTGTTTTCTAACAATAGAAATTTAAGTACTTGTATGCAATGTAATGTCCAGGATGTCATCATATAAATTTTCAGCTTCTTCTTTTTCACTTTTTCATTTTTAGGAAAATATTTCTTTTGATTATAACAACAGCCTCCCTTCATCAATATAGTTATTATAACTTGAATTTAAGAATAGCAATTCATCCTACCTTCATGAGAATATGTACCCTATCCCACTTTCCCTCTGATAATTGATAAATATGAACTTCTTCGGTGTTGGGGCATAAAGCAAGCACTGCAAGGACAGATATATGGCTTAGAGAATTGAACTCCATGACAGAATTAAGAAAGGCTATAGCAACAGAAACCAGAATAAAGCTTATAATATTGTATTTCATGTATATTGCCATGAAAAAAGGAAACAAAGCACATGTTTTAACAGAAAGAGAATTTAGTAGGCTCCCTCCATCTCAGAGTTTTCCCAGTTTCCTTTTATGGCAATCTCAGTGTGTTCCAATTCTTTCCATATTGGTGTTTTGTAGGAAATAAACTTGCCCCTGATGACAATCGCAAAATTAAATAAATGTCATTTCTAAATACTTTGTACTCCCTTCTATTCATTGGAAAAACACCATTTCAATTTGAACCAAATATTAAGGCAAGTGGGTGAAATAGAGGTAGTTTACTAAAATATCCCTCTCTAACTCACCCCAGCAAACACAAGTTCACATGAATCACAAGCACAACCCTTAGTTATCACCCACCCAGCAAGGCAGCAACATACCTTACCACCACTCCTGAACTACCACAGACCATCCCTGTCACTGACAAAGCCCCCTCACCGAAAAATCATTGACTAACATAAACACGGGGACTCTTAGCCTCAAACGTTCAGCAATCAAAATTACAAAAGGATTATATTGACTTAAATACCCCACTTCTGCAAACGCTACTTTCCCCCCCAAACATGTCTGATGGGTGAAGCCAGTAGAATATGAAAAAATTGTTTCCATCCAAATCCACCACAACAAAACTAGTAGTGTACACTTCAAGAGTAACTTCACCCATTCACTCTTTCCTAAGTACCCATAGAAATATTCACGACAGCTGACAAACCAACAAACCAACAGCTCCCTTATGATAGCATTACCTAGTACCTCAAAGGTTTCCTGACTATGGCAAGATAAGGAGGCCGCGTGTATGCTTTATTACCCTTGTGTCGCAAAGACAGGGACAACGAATGAACTACAATGAAAAAAATTGTGCTAAGATTTCATTAACCGACTATTACTTCACAATATAAGAGGTGCATCCATATATATACTCTTATGAGCCTTGCTTTTCCCTATCCCATTGCAACAAGGCTCGATAAACAGGTGGCATTTCTTTTTATTATGAAGTAGCAGTCATTCGATGCAATTCTCAACCCAACTTTCATTTAGAGTCATCTAGAAACAAGCTCTTTGTGGTAGCAGCACAGGGTTAAGGTCGTGTGCATCCAACGCCCTAAAATCCCCCCCAAACCACAATTTGCGGGAGCTATTGACGCACCGAGGCGGTCTTAGACCAATGAATGGCAAGTGCAATAGGATGTCTATCAATCAGAAGTGCAGCATAAGAAGCTACCCAATTGGCAATTCCCAGAGAGCAAAAATTACCCCATTTCAAAAAGTAACAAAAGATTTATCAGCTCTAGTATATACGCATTACACGAATCACAAGTATTAAACATAAACTCGTGATGGGCACTGTGGGAAAATGAATATACATCCAGGAAACAAGTAAACATTTCCAGAAAACAAGGATCGACAATCGAATGAATCGCAGATATATACAGCTTATCATAATTCAAATTCAAAAAAAAGAGAGAAACATACTAGAATGGTCAGCATTCCAAGCATGGCAAGTGATGCATTGAGCAAACTTATGAGCGGAAACTGCACTCATTTTCGCTTAACTTCACAAAAATGGGGATCTGGGTTTCTGAGGAATTATATTATAAGGATGAATGATTGATTAAGAGTGTAAATTGGGATCTAATCGCTAATTTGATTTGATTGGGATTTGGATTAAATTGGCTTCAAAGGGAAGACTGAGGAGAGAGAATGAGAGAGATGGTGGACTCAGACTTGGCTCCCGGGAAATCACTGCTACGGAGCAGGGTAGTGCGGAGTACTTTTTAAGTTTCGATTTCCGCTTAATTTCCGATCTCATCCCCTATAAACTAAAAAAAAACAAGTCTAAGCTAACCCCGCTCATTTTTACTGCTTCATTGTACAAAAATATCCTCTTCTATTTTCAGCAATAATATATTGTAGTCAATTAATAAATATCCTCTACTATTTTCAATAATAGTATATTGTTGTAAATCTATTTTGAGCAAAAAAAAAACTACACTAATTGGTGTAATACCCGTCCTTTTAGGGACCTGTTGACCGACGTTAACCGGCCTTAGGCACCTATCTTGACCTTCGTAAACCTTACGAGTGATGACTGGTGACGATGTGAGGTTTGGCTTGTGTGTTACTCGATCTAGCTGAGACTACTCGATCGAGTAGCTTGGCAGCTCGATCGAGTAGGGGTCACTTGATCGAGTAAGTTAGTTACTCGATCGAGTAACGGGTTTGCAGCGGGAAATTATAAATCGTGTTTCGTGAAACCTCAAATCATTTCCGCACTTCATTTCCTAAACCTAGATGCCGTCACTCTCTTTCTCCTTCACCATAACCCTTGCCTTGAGGTCCTTGGGGATGCTTACATCATGGGGATGGGATGCTTGAGTCGGGTAGCGGTCTTGACACCGGATTGCTATGTATAGGTATGTTATCGTCATCATCGTTGTTTTCAGTTAGGGTTGTAGTGATAGTGATGGTTGAGTGTACTGTGTGTATAGGTGTGTTGTTTGGTTGATTGGTATCATGTGATCGGACGCGGAATCGCTGATGTTGGCTAAAGGTAGGTTCGTCTACTCAGTACTGTTGGTTGTCTAGAGTGTCTTTGATGTGGTTTGGTTGATTAGTGTCGGTATGGTTGGTTGATTGTGATAATCGGTTGGTGTTGTGTTGTTTTGATTATCGTTGTTGTGGTGCAGCTGCTTGTGATTGTTTGTCTATGGTTCTCGAGGTGCGTCTTCGGCTGAGTGGAGTCACTTGCGGGAGTGGTTTCACGCCCGTAGTTCGCCCTCCGTGGAACCCGCCACGGGAGGGGATGTGCACATTAATGGACATGGGTTTATCGCTCGATATGATGAGCGGGGCTTAGGTGGAAACGGATGCGGTCCCCCACTGGCAGGGCTGGTCCAGTGGACAGTCGGTGATGGTGATTGATTGGAGGAGATGTGGTGTGTGTGTGTGTGTGTGTGTGCGCGCGCGCGCGTGTGTGTGTGTGTATGTGTATTGTCGTGCATGTGTGGTGTTTGTGGTTGTGTGGTGTCTGTGGTTGTGTGTCTGTTCCCTCAGTTGCTAACCTTGTGTGGTTTTGTTTTGTTGTTTGTTTCTGTTGTGTCTGCCGTGATCCACTATGGTTAGCAGTCAGTCTTAGCAGGTTGTGATCTGGATGATAGTTGGGTGCTTGGCGGGATGTGTATATCACGAATCACGACAGTAGTAATTCATATAGTTGATAGTGGTTTTGAGTTGTATCTTTATATCGTTAATTTTGTTAATCACTTGTAATATAACTTAATTGTTCTTTTATCGACATTTGAATATTACTGTCCTCGGGCAACCGAGATGGTAATGCCCTTATATGCTAGGAAAGGTCTTGTTAAGGTTCCTTGGTATATGGGGGTGTTATATAGTGGTATTGGTGATGGAGTCTCTGTTAATGTTAGTATGTGTGGTTGTGATGAGGAACTGTGTACGTATGTAGTTGAATAAAAATGTGTATGAAAGTAATGGAAGTGGTGGAATGTTTATAGTACGTGACAGTGTTGTGTGATGTGGTGATAGTAGCGGTTTCTAAATCGTTCTATGCGTGTTGGTTATAAAGGAGTTGTGAGTCTTGCAAGTGGTGATGATAGTAAGTAGTAAGTTTGAATTAGTTGTAACGTTTTTCAAGTAGTATTTGATAAGTATGATGGATGTATGGTTGAATGCTTTCATGATATGGCATAGTTGAGTTGAGTAACCTAGCTGATAATTTATTGTGACATGGATAAGTTATTATTAAGCTTGGACGATAAGTGATGGCTTAATGTTAGATGAATGCTTAGAGTGATATGATTAAAAGTTGTATTGTTGAAGTTGCAAATGCACGATTAGAGGTAAAGAAATGCGTTGAATGCATGCATGAGGAAGCTAGAAGTGTAGTCAATTGTTCGTGTAATATTTGGTATAGAATGAAGTAGTGTGTATCCTGGTTGAATGAAACCGTTGCGTTGCATTTGAGTAGCAGTGGTACGTCATGAATGAGTATAATAATCTGTGACGATTTCCGAATTTACTTTGAAATCGACACGAGTTGTTGTTTTGCAGGAACCGTTACTTAAATTCGTAACTTTTGACCTCGTTCTTATTTTTTGCCCGACCAAGTAAGAGTATCTACTCTATCGAGTAGACCTCATTCAATCTAGTTAGGAAGCCACAACATCGAAAAAGTTGGATCTGCCAACGAAAACTCGACCGAGTAGCTCCAACTCGATCGAGTAGAGGCCACTCGATCGAGTAACCTACTTACTCGATCGAGTAAGTGAACAGTACCCGGAGAATTGCGGGATTCATAACCCCTCTTCTCTATTCTTTTCTTCTTATTTCTTTTCATTCACCTAAACCCTAATCCTGTTTATCTCTGTCTAAGTTGCTCTAATCTTTGTTTTTGGGTGCTTGAATCTTGGTGTTTTACTTGTTTAATTCGTCATCTTTACTTGCCAATCCTTCAAGGTAATAATATTCATCTCTTTTTATGTTTCAATTAATTAAAAATATGTATAATAGTTGGTGTTTGATGAAAATTCGATTTATATGTGCCAAAGCTTGCTTGTAATTGTTGCAACATGATCTATTTGCTTCAATTTGTTGATTATTGATGTTAGATATGCAAAAATCGAATCAATTTTGGGGAAAGTATGTGTTGAAATTTCTAGGGTTTGAGATTTTGAATTGAATTTTGGTTGTCTTTTGTATACGAAAGAGGGGAAATTGGGTAATGTATGTTATATATATATCATGTTTAGAGTTGATTTTGATGGTTTTTACTCAAAATTTTGCCTTAAAACTCCGTCTTAAAAGTGCCCCAAACTGAAATTCGTCCATATGAATTGTGAAACATATCTAATTGTGGAACTATTTTGAAGTTTAGTCTTTAAAACTTGTAGTTGGGTTGTTAATTGATACCATGCTTGTCATAATTAGTTGTAGCTGTGAGACCGTCTGACGACCTTTTTAGAGCTTATTATTGCAATTTTTGGATTGTTTGGTGAAAGTGTGTACATAGTGATTCTTCTAAATGTCCTTATATGAAGGTTTATGTGTTCCAAGCATGTGTTGTTGTGCATCTAAAATGTGTGTTAAAAAAAGATGTCGAGACCAACTGTGGGAACCCGTCAGAGCAAGAGGGGGTGGGCTTCTGAGCCCGAGGTAGGTGAGGGGAGTGGGGGACCTAGGGTCCCAGCAGTGCCTGAGTACCCTTCCATTGTCTTTGCGGACTTTACGCAAAGAGATACTTTTGTTGCTTTGCAGAGACGTTGTATGCGACCCACCCGTTGTATCGACACCACTCTTTTGACTGACCTGGGGATTGAGACCGATGTTAGGCATATCTTCGAGACCTTGAGTATGACTGGGTTGTATCGTCTCCGGAAACATTCCTATGCTTTTCTAACCCTCGAGTTTATGAGTTCTTTCAAGTATGATGCGGTGGAGCAGACCGTTAAGTTCCGCCTTATGAACATCAGTTTCTTCCTTACCATGGACATGTTTGCCACCCACCTTGGCCTTGCTAGACCTGCGAAGGGAGCTCTTAGGAACATCCCGACTGAGTGTGGAGCTAGTAGCCTTATGCCTTGCTTTACCGGCAAACCCGTCCCGACCTCTAGCAACATGTTGATTAATGATGTTCAACATGTCACCTTAAAGATCTTTCTCCATGCTTTGAGCTGTTTACTTTATGAGAGGAAGGATGTGAGTAAGCTTAACTCACACGAGGTGATGTTGCTTGCAGCGTACCTCAACCCCACCCGATCCCAGAGAGTCACCTTTAATACCCCGGGCATAGTGTGTGCCAGCTTAGCCTTGATGGCCACCTCTGATGCTCGTTTTCTGAGCTATGGTGCCATTGCCACGGTTGGCAGAGAGGTTTACCACCTTTGAGGCCTCCTCGGCCTATAAACCCTTGACTCCAGCGGTCTGATGCGTGTATTTTATATAAGGTTTTTACCTCATTTTTACACGCATTTCTGTATTATTTACGTGGCATCTAGCTACAAATACCCCCGAATATGCTACTTTGGTTTGTTTTATGTAAATTGCAGGAATAAGCCAAAGAGGAGATAAATCAAGCCTAAACTCGTCCATTTGCATGCATTTATGGAGAACAAGGAGCCGGAGCTTGGAATCTATCACTTTGAAGACGCGTGAGCTAGTTTCGGAAGGTGTTTAGTGCCTAAACATACCAAGATAGCTCGATCGACTACTTTTCTAGTCGATCGAATGCTTTATATACTGAAGGTTACTCGATCGAGCAGTCCCAGTATTCAATCAAGTAGGCAATACAAGGAGTTACTCGATCGAGTGGTTTATTTCCACTCGATCGAGGGGTTTGACGCTTAGTTACTCGATCATGGTTTATTTCCACTCGATCGAGTGGTTTTGCCTGTATTAGAGTTTTTCCGCCTATTTTCGTATGGGCTTTTGTAATTTAGTTATGGATTAGGTTTAGAGGAGGATTTTCGTATACTACTAATACAGTAGACTGCGTAACTCCTCCTCATTCACTTTTCACTAGAAAAACTTCTACTGTTCCTTTATTTTTACCTTCCTTCTACCCTTTTGCTATTGGGATTCGAACTTCTATTCGGTATTATTCTTTTTTAATTCTTGTTCTTGTTCTTAATTCTTTATTAGTGGTTTTAATTCCTCTCTTCATTATTTCGCTATTGTCATTTTACTTCCATTTCAATTTATCATTATCATGTTTAATTCTTATTATGTATATGTTATTATTGTTGATTCAGTAATGTGTAGCTAATTCCCTTTTGCTAAGGCTAGGGGATCCATGATTATGATGGAATAGTAGTTGCCATATTAGGTTAATGCTTGTGTAGTCTTTGTTGTTAATCGCCACAGTTAACTGTATCTGTCTAATTGGGTCGACGCAATTAGGCATTTTTATTGATACCCGTCGTAAGGTGTCAAAAATAATATTTGTAATTCCAACTACAACTATAGATAGCGGTAGCATGGTCGAACCACAGAGAGACGAAAACAATTATTAGTTGTCTAATTCTAGTCTAAGGTAACAAATGTGAGGGGGATTTGATTTGAGTTGATCTATAACTAAAGGCAATAAATGAAAAGTAAACTAGGCTAGTAGATGAAATCAAATAATAAAAGGGTGCTAAGATGGTCGGTTCACTATAGTTTCGGCGGCAGTATACTAGGTTGGTCTAAAACAAACACGTGATACGGGAAAATAAGAAGTCCTCTCGGTCCATTCTTAACAGGTAGCATCTTTCAATCTCGCTACAGGTCCCTAATATCACTAATGCTAACTTTCGTCCTGAAAAGTGATTTAAAAGGCTAAATTAACTTATCTCTCGATCTTATTAATTTAGTCGTCTTAATTAGGCAGTCTATTTTCTTCCCCTATCTTTCGATCTTATTGGGTCAGCAATTCCTAAACATTCAACTAGTCGTGTGCACTCGATTCGTCAAATATAGCAATTATATTTATTAAAACGAAGCTAATCTCACGTGGCCAGTCGATCGACTAGGGAACCCAGTCGATCGACCATGGCGCGATTTCAGGTCATACTATTCTAATGCCGCCTACATTACAGATTCCCTACATCCTAGCACAGGGTATTTAGCTACTCATGTTTACGATAAAAACAACAACAAGATTAACAAGTGAAGCTAACGAATTCATGCTTAAATTAACTGAACAAAAGACTAGCATAAAACGATAATTTGGCTTCCGGGAAACTATTCTAGCAATTCTATACTATGAACGAAATAAAAGTAATAAAACTGATTAATGGAACAACGGAAATACCGTATGAAAACATGAGAGAAGAATTGCAGAACAAAGATCCAGAAACCGAATGCAAAAGTAAATTGTATTGAAAACGAAACAATCTTTAGAACCCTAATTACTGATGATAAAAGACTTGATAAAACTGGATAAAAGCTTGATGATAACTGCCTAACATCAGGTTACGTTATATAGGAATATAATGTAACACTTATTCCTAAACCTAATATACAATGGGCTTTGGAATTCTCGTTCTATTTCTTTAATTTTGCGCGTCAGCTCGTATGATGGTCGATCGACCATGCAAGGCAGTCGATCGACTGGTCTGCACTGAACAATAGCTTCTGTAAGTCGTGCTCTGGTCGATCGACTATAGGAGGCACTCGATCGACCACTATAGCTGGTAGTCCGCTTCTAATTCTTCATAAAATTGTCTTTCAGGCCTCGAAATGCGCACCAAGTTCATTTCTTGAGTAAATACTTGACGTCAAATGCAATACAAGGTACTCGGGGACGAATTCGGCTCGATTTCTACTCATTTCTGCATAAATCTGCAATATTACATAAAAATACGAAAGTAGACGAAATGGGGCAAATAGTAGCATAAACTACATAATTGAACTCTGAAATGCGTGTAAAATGAGGTGTAAAACATCATATTTAGGACACGCATCAAACTTCCCCAAACCAAACCCTTGCTTGTCCCCAAGCAAGAACAAGACTCGATCCTAAAACCTAGTGGAACGAGTTCAATCTCAGAGCGAAATGCAAACCGAATAGCCTAAACCAATTTAATGCAATAACTAACAATCAATTAGCAATATGAATCATGCAAATGAGTTATGTAGTCGTTAAAAATTGCTGAACCGTCAACCTTGCAAGACCTTTAAAATTGGACTCTCACGGGTCGCTCATATCACTCAATGAATACGAGTGAGTATATGTAAAAGATAGAAAAATGTAATATTGTAATGACTCTCACCTAACTACGACCTATAAGAACATGCCTGCAATCTAATATGAAAATGATCTCTACAACCGTACATATGCATTCCAACCACACAAATGACCATGACACATGCCGAGGTAAATATGGATATGTGAGGTAATGGGTAAGAAGAGGCTAAGATAAATTTGGATAAAAACAGAGTTAAAAGCCAAGCTAGTAACTAAGGGAATCAAATTATAACAACATCCAACTTCTTGTTCAAGTTTAACAATAAAACGGGTGCTAATTATCAAGCACAAATCTCACAATCTCCGATATAATTGTAATTCCCCAAGTGATGATAATAAAGCATGGGAATAAAATCACCAACTGATCAAAACTCCAACCACGTGATTTTGATTTTTCTCTTTTCTCGGGTTTCAGTCGATCGACCAAGATGGGCAGTCGATCGACCGCCCTCTACAGTACAGCATGCGTTTCTTTTTTTCTTTTTTTTTCAATTCTATTTTTTTCCCTTTCTTTCCTTCCTTTTTCATCTTCCCAATATTATCTCAAAATGAGCATTAGCGGCAAAAAACAAAGTAACAATCCCAAGAACATAAACTACTAGCTTGACAAGGGCAGGCTAAATGTAGGATGTGGTTAACGGGACAAAAAGTCTATTTCTGGCAGTGTGGAGCTTATTGGCAAAATGAATAAAGGAGTGACTTCTTCCACATGTGTCAACTAACCACGAACCGAATGCATACAGGTATTAAGCAGATAAAGTTCATATTTATGCATATTTATGTAACATGTCTTACAAGGAGAACTACTCACAATCCTAGATAAACTGGTCATAAATGACACCAGTTATAAGCTCTAAAACTCAGAACATGATGTAGTTTGCCAAAATTCTAAGTCAAGTCTCAAGTCTAGCAAGAATTTAACGAAAACTCGTAGACTATGCATATGATTCTACTAATAACATGTCAATTTAGCACGGCTTAGGCATAAACAGCTGAAAATGCAATGTCATCATTGAAATACTACCGTTCCGACTCGACCTACATGCTAAAATAAACGTGATTGAAATTTTTGAAATTTTTCAATTTTTTTTTGAATTTTCTGTGTATATATAGAGGAATTAAATAACAATGCAAACAGAATAATTAAACGTGAATGCAAAAACATATGAATGCAATGCAAAACCCTTCCCCAAACCAAATCACACAATGTCCCCATTGTGCAAAATCATGTAATGAAATAAAAGGAAAACGGGAATTTGCGAGAAAATTAATTAAAAAGGACATGAAGTTGACTTGGAAACTCACAAGATTTTAAGCGCAGCAAAAGGAAACCTCCCCAAACCAGCGTGAACTAGGAGGTTTCAGTAGCCAGCAGTGCTACCAATAAGTACCTGAAAAGAAGCAAAAGTATCGCGCGTAAATCCGAGAAAACAATTTATTAAACGCAAAATTATGTGTAAAATAAAGAAACGGAAAAAAACAGAAATGAGTCGAAGAATAAAGTGGAGAAAAGACTCCCTCAACTCCGCAAATCGACCAAACACAGCAGGGGAGTGATCGAAAACAGGTACAACAGCGAACATGGTCGATCGGCCACATCACCCAGTCGATCGACCAGAGTGAACAGGAACAGAAGCTCCTGGAAGTCGCAGCTCAGCCGATCGACCATAGGAGGCAGTCGATCGACTGGAAAACCTGCTGTAAGTTCTGATTTTCTTCGACTTAGCTCAATAAATTGAGCCAACATTGTCTATAAACCTGCAAATGCACATAATAACGCGCCCAAAATTGCGCAAAATCCAAAGTAACAGTCTAAAGTATATAAAATCCTAAGCAAACTTATTAAAAATGCGAAGTCTCGCGCACACAAAAGCAATAAATAAAAAGTTTAACGAAAGCAATAAAGTGTTTGTAAAGTCTTAATCAACTAATAGTTGATCAAGAACGGCCACGGAATGGCCCACTTGCTTTCGCTTCCGGCTACAAGAAGTAGCCTCTACAAGTGCTCATCTCCTCAGCTGCACTCCTATCAACTTCAACATCCGCAGAACTCAACGGATCAACAACTTCAGCATCTCCCCAATCAATAACTTCATCTGACTCGTCAAAATCCAAATCGGACTCCGTCACTTTGACTGGCTCCTCATCAGGCTCCTCATCAGTGCCATAGCTAAGACATCCTAAACCGCCTCTTTGAACGATTGACTCCTTCACAGCTGGAGCAACATGCGGCTCTTCCTTCCCCAAACCAGCTCCTGCAATATCCAAAATAGAAGAATCTTCCTCTAATTTGCTCCCAATCTGGGGTGGAGGTGTTATAGCAGAAACAGGCATAGAGACAGGCATATCAGAAAGCACAAAATAAGATTTCTTTTCAGAACCTTATTACAAGTGACTGGCCACATGGGGTCTTTCTTCTTAGCTGTCTGGGCAAAGACAATGGAATGCTTCCATACTTTGAAGGTCAGAGTCCCTGAACCAACATCAATAACTGCACCAGCAGTGTGTAGAAATGGTCTACCCAATATGATAGGAATGTGGGCATCCTCGGGCATATCTAGTACAACGAAGTCAACAGGGAAAAAGAACTTTCCTATTTGCACAAGAATGTCCTCTAAGACTCATATAGGCTGGACCGCAGAACGATCAGCCATCTGTACTGTCATGTTGGTAACTGCAAACCTAGTCAATTTCAACTTCCTAGCAAGACTCAAAGGCATGACACTAATACTGGCTCCTAGGTCACATAATGCCTTCTCAATAGAAAATGTGCCAATATTACATGGGACTGAAAAACTACCTGGGTCTTCTAGTTTGTGAGGTGCAGCATGGGTTAGATAAGAACATGACTCCTCAGTTAGTGCGACAGATTGCACAGTTTCAAGTGACTTCTTTTTAGACAAAAGTTGCTTCATAAATTTCATGTAAGCAGGCACTTGATTAACTAATTCAAGAAAAGGAACTTGCACATTTAAGCTGCGAATAACATTTTCAAATTTGTTAAATGATACATGTTCCCTTGTCGGCACTAATCTCTCTGGATAAGGGGCTGTTAGAAGTAACTTAGCCCTCTCCTCTAGGTCTCTCATGCCGGCATCGGTGGATTTAGGCTGAAAATCCACTACCTTATCCTTGTTGTAGCGTGACCCTTCTTCAGACCGTCTCAAAAATGAACCATTAATCGTCATCGGGTCATACTTTGGAACCGGGACTGACCCATCAGCATTCGGGTCTTGCCTCAATATTTTCGGAGTATTCGTACCTCGAAACAAGTGGTCCCTCAAGTTATTTGGCATTGGAGGACGAAAAGACTCACCATCAGCAGCGTAGTCAGTCGATGGACTATGCATGTCAGTCGATCGACTAACTTCTACAGAAACAGCAGCTATGTCACTTCGCGGACTGGTCGATCGACTGGGTATGTCAGTCGATCGACTGACATACCTGCTGATCGTCTTTTTCTTGCTATTATTCGTTACAGCCTTCTTCTTACTTGGTTCCGCCTCATCTTTTTCAGTGATATCCTCGACCATAGTGGGCCCCTCAAGGGTGGACCCACTCCTCAAAGTAATAGCATTAAGGGTCTCCTTTTGATCCGTCTGCGACGGTAAATGCCCCGGAGCTTGAGTTGCACTCTTGCTAGCTAATTGAGCGATTTGGCTCTCCAACATTTTTATCCCGGCCTCTCTAGCTTGAGACTCTTTCAGCAACAAATTCTTCAACTCGGCAAAATCGGAGCCATGAGACCGCTGCTGCTGCTGAGGAACATACGGAGGCTTTTGATATGGCTGCTGCTGCTTATGAGGGGGCACATAATTCTGCTGCTGTTGCTGCTGTGGAGGTGGAGTCGGATTTAGGACATTTTGGCTACTCCACCTCAAATTCGGATGAACATTCGACTCAAAATAAGTGTTTGTCTGCCTATAATGTTGAAAAGCAGCACAAGACTCATAGGAACTGTTGCAGTTGTCTGAAACATGTCCTTCTCCTCCACATCTCTTGCAGACGAAAGGACCGTCTGAAACAACATTCACATGATAGATCCCTCCTTTTGAAGCTCCTCCCAACTCGTACTTATCAAATCTCGCCGTAAGAGCCTCTAATGCAGCTACAGAAGGGGATTCAGCACTTCTCCTTTGATTTCCCCTGGAATTTCTATACTCAGCTTTATGGGTAGCCAAATCATCAATAATTTTCCACCCCTTTGTTTCTCCAACATTCTCCTGGAATCTACCATTAGCTGCCGCATCCAGGATAGCCCTCTGATCGTCATAAAGCCCATTATAAAATTGATTGCACAGGCTCCATTTCTCGAACCCATGGTGCGGAATAGTTCGCACCAACTTCTTGAAACGGACCCACGCCTCATGAAAATTCTCATCAGGACCTTGTTTAAAGCTCGTGATCTGAGCTCTAATAGCATTTATCTTCGAGGCAAATAAATATTTCTTGTAGAATGCTAGGGCCAGCGACTTCCAATCAGTGATCCCGTTAGCAGCTCGATCCAGGTCTCGGTACCACTCCCTTGCAGCATCACGAAGAGAGATATGAACATAGTTTCCTTCACCTGGTCTTGGGTCACACCGGTTGGTGGGGGTATGGAATAGCAATAGTCAATGAATGTCTCCATATGTTTGGCTGCATCTTCATTTGCAGCTCCCCCGAATTGGTTTCTCTCAACCAAGTTGATATAGGATGGTTTTGGCTCGAATTTTCTGTCCGTCCCTGGTAATGCGAATCCCTTATAGAGATTCTCAGTTGTCGGCTCAGAGTGACTAGCTATACTCGCTTCTTCGCCCATGTCTAGAGATGTGATGGTCTCAGCCGAGGAAGTAGAAATAGGTGATGAAGGTGGATCTTCCTCAAACAGCTCGTTCTCATAGTAACTAGATAGAGTACTCAGCTCTTCCTATGTCGGCAATACTCTAGATGATCGTCTCAACTCCCGCAAAGTCTTCTCAATCTCAGGATTGAACGGTAGTATTTCACCAACCTGTGACCTGCGCATAAGAAGAAATTATAAGTAGAATATGAGAATAGTTTAAGGAACAGATGTCTTTTAAACTAAGAGAAAGACTAAAAATAGAAACAACTAAAAATTTTAAACAATTGCCTCCCCGACAACTGCGCCAAAATTTGATGCCTGTCGTTGTGTGCACCAAAAATAAATTTATATTTCCAAACTACTACTGTAGCTAGTGGCAGTCAGGGTCGAACCACAAAGAGGCGAATGCAATTATTAGTTGTCTAATTCTAGTCTAAGGTAACAAATGTGAGGGGGATTTGATTTGAGTTGATCTATAACTAAAGGCAATAAATGAAAAGTAAACTAGGCTAGTAGATGAAATCAAATAATAATAGGGTGCTAAGATGGTCGGTTCACTATAGTTTCGGCGGCAGTATACTAGGTAGGTCTAAAACAAACACGTGATACGGGAAAATAAGAAGTCCTCTCGGTCCATTCTTAACAGGTAGCATCTTTCAATCTCGCTACAGAACCCTAATATCACTAATGCTAACTTTCGTCCTGAAAAGTGATTTAAAAGGCTAAATTAACTTATCTCTCGATCTTATTAATTTAGTCGTCTTAATTAGGCAGACTATTTTCCTCCCCTATCTTTCGATCTTATTGGGTCAGCCAATTCCTAAACATTCAACTAGTCGCGTACACTCGATTCGTCAAATATAGCAATTAAATTAATTAAAACGAAGCTAATCTCACGTGGCTAGTCGATCGACCATGGCGCGATTTCAGGTCATACTATTCTAATGCCGCCTACACTACAGATTCCCTACATCCTAGCACAGGGTATTTAGCTACTCATATTTACGATAAAAACAACAACAAGATTAACAAGTGAAGCTAACGAATTCATGCTTTAATTAACTGAACAAAAGACTAGCATAAAACGATAATTTGGCTTCCGGGAAACTATTCTAGCAATTCTATGCTATGAACGAAATAAAAGCAATAAAACTGATTAATGGAACAGCGGAAATACCGTATGAAAACAGGAGAGAAGAATTGCAGAACAAAGATCCAGAAACCGAATGCAAAAGTAAATTGTATTGAAAACGAAACAATCTTGAGAACCCTAATTACTGATGATAAAAGACTTGATAAAACTGGATAAAAGGTTGATGATAACTGCCTAACATCAGGTTACGTTATATAGGAATATAACGTAACACTTATTCCTAAACCTAATATACAATGGGCTTTGGAATTCTCGTTCTATTTCTTTAATTTGCCCGTCAGTTCGTATGATGCTCGATCGACCATGCAAGGCAGTCGATCGACTGGTCTGCACTGAACAGTAACTTCTGTAAGTCGTGCTCTGGTCGATCGACTATAGGAGGCAGTCGATCGACCACTATAGCTGGTAGTCCGCTTCTAATTCTTCATAAAATTGTCTTTCCGGCCTCGAAATGCGCACCAAGTTCGTTTCTTGAGTAAATACTTGACGTCAAATGCAATACAAGGTACTCGGGGACGGATTCGGCTCGATTTCTACTCATTTCCGCATAAATCTGCAATATTACATAAAAATACGAAAGTAGACGAAATGGGGCAAATAGTAGCATAAACTACATAATTGAGCTCTGAAATACGTGTAAAATGAGGTGTAAAACATCATATTTAGGACACGCATCATTTATCATAGTAAACCTTGACCTGGACCGGAAGGTTGGAAAGGGTGAGACTCGTAGCGAACATTAGGGCACTGTAGTGAGGGCGGAAGCTAAGCTATCTGTGCTTTAGGGCGAATTGAGACCGGAAGGAGATATTCACTGCTCCTCAGACCATACCTGCATTGACCTGAGATTTTGACTACTTGACTGAATGATCATGGTGAACCATCCATCTTAGCTATTTCCCTTATCTGTTTAATCCTTTTTCTCTGCCTTTTCTCTATCTCATCCTTGTTAGTTTAGAACAACAACCCAATTAAAACCCCCATTTTGGTTACCGTGACGAACTTAGACAAAGCTAACATTTTCCCATCTCCCTGTGGAGATCAACCCGACTTCCCTAGCTATATTAGTCAGAGCCCGTTGGTTATTTTTGATAGGTATACGACTGCCCTATCAAATTTTGGCGCCGTTGCCGGGGAGGTGGCGCAATTTTGTTGCATTATTTGAGTTTGTCTCTCGTCTCAAGGAATTTATTCCTTGAGACTGATCTCATTTGTTACGAAGTTTTTGATTAGTTTTGCAGGTTATCTGTTCTATAATAGAACATCGTCGCACCTGCTTTGCTTTGTAAATTCTATTTTTCAGGATGCCTAATATAGCCAGCCATTCAGAGCCTAATGTGGATTCACTTCCAAAAGGTTTCCTATTACTCACTACTGAGTCGGGAACCTTTGGAATCCACCCATCTTACATACAAATTGGTCGAGAGAAATCTCTTTAGGGGGTACTGAAGAAGATCCATGCGGGCATATAGAATCTGTTTACAGTAGTATTGCTCTACCATTCCTCTTCTTCTTTGGGTGACACAGACAAAGTGAAGGGAGTTCTTTTTCCCTTTTCTTTAGCCGATGATGCCCGGGAATGGTTGAGGGATCTAGATAGGGAGGCAAATGGTGTAACCGACCGAGTTCCTTGCCTTGGCCTTTTACAGGCGATATTTCCCACCGCAGCGCATTAATACCTTGAGAGCTCAGATTACTTCTTTTGAGCAACTACCTACTGAAGATTTGGATGGGGCGTGGGCGAGATTCAAGAAGCTCGTCCATTCTGTGCCTCACCATGGTCTCAAGCGTTGGTTCCTTTGTACCCAGTTCTAAAACGGGTTATATCGAAACCAAAGAGCTATTCTCGATAGTGTAGCTAAGGGGAGATTCACGAAGAATGTTGAAGATGACCAAGGGTGGCGCCTTATTGAAGAGATGGCTATTTATGTTTCAGAATATAGAAATCCCCGAGGTAGTGAGCAAGTTAACGAGTTGGCAACAGCTGCAGTGGAAAGTCCTAGCAAAAGTCTAGGTAATGTGGAGATTACGAAAGCTGTGAGTGAAATCGTACAGGTCTGTTCAATCACTGAGCATGTGGAGATATGTGGTAGATGTGGCATGGAAGGACATGACCCTATTGATTGTCTGGCGAGTATAGAGCGAGTCCTTACTTATCAGAAATACAAGCAAGGGGTCCCTTTCTCTCAATTATACGAGGAAATGAAGAATTTTTCTACTCTTTCTACGCCGGCACCGCAACGGTCTCTCCTTCTACAAACAAGGAAATTGTCGAACTGAAATCCTTGATGTTGAACTTAACACAACAGTTTGGGGAGAAATGTAGCGAGAATGAAACTGTTATTGTGGAATTAAGAGAATAAGTCGCGCAGCTAACACTCGCGAAAGACCAAGCCAACCTTCTACCGACATGCGATCCGGTTAATGCTACGAATCTCCAAGGTGGCCTTACTCATGAGGGCCCACAAGTACCAGAAGACGGGGTTTTGACAGCTGATAGTGCCCTGGAAGATGATTTGGATGAGTTTTTGGACGAAATCCTTGCTGCGTGTTGTCCAGACACTCGATCGAGTGAAAATTCTACTCGATCGAGTGAAACAATCCATCCCATCACTCGATCGAATGATAATTGTGGTCGATCGAGTAGTGCTCAAATTACCGATGCTCGATCGAGTGATATTCTTACTCGATCGAGTGAAATAGCTGGAGAAATCACTCGATCGAGTGAACAAAGTGATCGATCGAGCAAGCCTGAAAAAGAGATCACTCGATCGAGTGAAGAAAATGGTCGATCTAGTAAACACCAACATGAAACTACTCGATCTAGTGAGGAAAGTACTCGATCGAGTACCAGAAGCAACAGAGACCCTATTTTGCTATCTAGTTCCGCTACCGTGTCCTCTTTCCCTGCTGTGGAGATGTCACGCACTGATAAAGGTAAAGAGAAAGTCGTGGGTTCACTCATTGCTACTAGAGTACCCTTTCCGAGTTGTCTGAAGAACGCGAAGGTCAAGCGATAGTACGGTAAGTTTGTAGACGTTGTGAAGAACCTCCAGGTAACTGTCCCTTTTACCGAACTCGTTACCCAGGTACCTACTTACGCTAAATTTATGAAAGATATTGTGACGCGTAAGAGAGAGCTAAGTGAATTTGAGACGGTTTCATTTATGGAAGAGTCTAGTAACTTACTTTTAAATAAGGCTCCGCCTAAAATGAAAGACCCGGGTAGCTTCTCTATTACCTGTGTTATAGGCAATTTAGTTATTGATAAGGCTTTTTGTGATTTAGGAGCCAGTGTTAGCGTCATGCCCCTATCTGTCTGCAAGAAATTGAATATGGGTCATCTTAAATTGACTAACATTACCCTACAGATGGCTGATAGATCTGTTAAGAGACCCTTAGGTGTCTTGGAGGACGTGCCTGTGAAAATAGGCAAGTTCTTTATACCAGTAGATTTCATTGTTTTAGACATAGCTGAGGACACCCGGAACCCAATTATCTTAGGAAGACCGTTCCTTTGTACAGCTGGGGCCATTATTGATGTCAAACAAGGGCGTTTGACTCTTGCAGTAGGGGATGACGTGATCACTTTAGTCTGCCTAGCACTTTGGCTCGGCCAATGATAGAGGATACTTGTTATTAGGTTGATATTATTGATGAGTCTATTTATGACTTCTGGTCGGGTTCTTTTATGAAGGACCCACTAGAGGCTATTATGCTTTTAGATGAGTGTGCAGATAACCCAGATGACGATGATGCTGTGTTGGATTTGCTTATAGATGATTTAGATGAGCGTGAACTCACCGACGCTGAGGGAGAGCAAGTGGAACAGATGATCAGTACTCTTTGCTCCATTGAAGTAAAGGTGCCTGAGCGTAAGCCTCTCCCCTCTCATCTAAAATATGCTTTCTTAGATGATACTGAGCGATATCCAGTCATCGTTAGTGCTAAGCTTGATAATGATCAGCTAACTTCTTTGTTAGTTGTGCTTAAGAAAAACAGAAAAGCTTTGGGTTATTCTTTGGACGATATCAAGGGGATTAGTCCTGATATTTGTAGGCACAGGATAGAGCTGGAGGAAGATCACAAACCTTGCAGACATGGTCAGCGCCGGCTGAACCAGAAGATGCAAGATGTTGTGATGGCTGAGGTAATGAAGCTGCTCGACGCAGATATTATCTATTCTGTTGGTCATTCTAAATGGGTGAGTCCAGTGCAGGTGGTCCCGAAGAAAGGAGGGACTACTGTGGTTAAGAATGATAAGAATAAGTTAATACCCACTCGAGTAGTGACTGGTTGGCGGATGTGTATAGATTACAGACAGCTGAATGCCGCCACCAAGAAAGATCACTTTCCCCTTCCTTTTATTGATCAAATGGTAGAAAGGTTAGCTTCTCATAAATTTTTCTGCTATTTAGACGGGTATTCAGGGTTCTTCCAGATCCCTATTCACCCAGACGATCAAGCTAAGACTACATTTACTTATCCTCAAGGCGTGTTTGCTTATCGCAGGATGCCTTTTGGTTTATGTAATGCCCCTGCCACCTTCCAAAGGTGCATGATGGGGATATTTTCAGAGTTTATTGAGTCTATTATGGAAGTTTTCATGGACGATTTTAGTGTTTATGGAAGTGATTTTTCTAACTGTCAGTCTAACCTTGATAAAGTGTTGCAGCGCTGCATCGAGGTTAATCTCGTCCTTAACTGGGAGAAGTGCCATTTCATAGTCAACGAGGGATTTGTCTTAGGGCACTTAGTTTTTGATAGGGGAATAGAGGTTGATAAAGCAAAGGTGGAAGTGATTTAGCAATTACCACCTCCTGTTAATGTTAAGGGGGTGAGGAGTTTCCTTGGCCACGCCGGCTTCTATCGCCGATTTATCAAGGATTTCTCAAAAATTGCTAAACCACTTACACAGCTGCTACTTAAGGACTCCTCTTTTGTGTTTACTGATGAGTGTCTTTCTGCTTTTCACAGGTTAAAGCAGGCTTTAGTCTCTACGCCGATCATACAGCCTCCCGACTGGGACTTGCCGTTTGAGATAATGTGTGATGCCAGTGACTATGCACTAGGAGCGGTGCTAGGCCAAAGGAAAGACAAAGCTTTAAATGCAATCTACTATGCGAGCCGAACTCTGGATGAGGCTCAAGTGAAGTACACTACCACTGAAAAAGAGCTGCTAGCTGTAGTTTATGCCTTAGAGAAATTTCGTTCTTATTTGATTGAGTCAGAAGTTACTGTTTTTACTGGCCATGCAGCTCTGAGGCACCTCCTTGCTAAGAAGGAGGCTAAACCACGGCTATTGAGATGGATACTCCTTCTTCAGGAGTTTGATTTGCAGATTAAAGATAAGAAAGGAGCTGAGAACGTCGTAGCTGATCATCTGTCGCGACTGTCGCGACAAGAAGGGGAAGATTCTTTACCTATTGATGATTCTTTCCCTGACGATACTTTATTTGCTGTATTATCGTCTATTGTTAACCAAGAGCCTTGGTATGCAGATATAGCTATATAGTTTGTCAGTGGCAAGCTGCCGCCTAACCTTTCTCATCAACAGAGGAAGCGTTTTCTGTATAACGCTAAGCAGTATTTTTGGGACGATCCTTATTTATTTAAGGAATGTGCAGACCGTCTCTACAGACGGTGTATTCCGCAGTGCGAGGCCAAAGTAGTCCTGGAAGGCTGTCACTCCTCTTCCTATGGTGGTCACCACGGTCCATCGCGCACCGTGGCTAAGGTACTTCAGTCTGGTTTTTACTGGCCTTCTTTGTTTGCTGATGCTAAGTCTTTTGTTTCAGCTTGTGATGCTTGCCAACGATCAGGGAACATTTCAAAGAGACATGAGATGCCACAAAATGGTATCTTAGAGGTTGAGGTTTTCGATGTCTGGGGCATTGACTTCCAAGGACCGTTCCCATCTAGTAAAGGTAACAAGTACATTTTAGTGGTTGTAGATTATGTGTCGAAATGGGTTGAGGCAATTGCCTCACTTCATTGTGATGCCAAGACCGTGATAAAAATATTTAAAAAGGTCATATTTCCCCGATTTGGCGTCCCTAGGGTCGTCATTAGTGATGGGGGAATGCACTTTAAAGAAAAGAAACTAACTTCTATTTTGTCTAAAGTTGGTGTCCAACACCGGCGTGGTTTGGGGTATCATCCCCAAACTAGTGGTCAGGTTGAAGTCTCTAATCGCGAGTTGAAAGAGATCTTGTCTAAGGTAGTTTCTAAATCACGGAAGGACTGGAGTCTTAAATTAGAAGACACATTATGGGCCTCTCTGAATCGCCTTTAAGACACCAATTGGTGCATCACCTTATAGGTTAGTTTATGGGAAATCATGTCACTTACCTGTTGAGTTGGAATGTAAGGCTTGGTGGGCAATTCGAGAGCTTAACTTTGATCCTAAGTTGTGTGGTCAGAATCGTCTTTTGCAGCTAGATGAGTTGGAAGAATTTAGGCTTAACGTCTATGATAGCTCGCGCATTTATAAAGAAAAGACGAAGAGATGGCATGACAAAAGAATTCTACCTCGGGAGTTTCATTTCGGGCAAAAGGTGCTGTTGTTTAATGCCCGACTGCGATTGTTTCCTAGCAAGCTGAAGTCCAGGTGGAGTGGTCCTTATACGGTGACAGCTATTACTAGATATGGATCCGTTGAGCTAGAAGGTCCCGAGGGAAATCAGTTCAAGGTGAATGGGCAATATGTGAAGCATTATCACGAGGCAAATAAAGCAGATAATCGTGTCGAAGTCCTGTACTTCGATGAGCTAGATGCGCCATTTAATTGAGGCCAGAAAGGTCGTGCGGGACCTCTTAAACATGCGCTCTCCGAGAGGCAACCCGGACTGTTTTATTGTATTTTTGTTGAACTTTTTATTTACCTTTAGCTTTTTGTTGAACTTTAGACGCTGTTTTATGCACCCTATGTATTTTCCTTGCTTTTGATGCGTGTTTTGCAGGTACAGTCACTCGATCGAGTAGTTTTTCTACTCGATCGAGCACTTTTGAGATAATATTCACTCGATCGAGTGATTTCAGTACTCGATCGACAAGCTGCATAACCTGGATCACTCGATCGAGTAACAATTTGCTCGATCGAGCACATTTTGATGCCATTTCACTCGATCGAGATATTCCAAACCACTCGATCGAGTGGTTTCGTCTTCCAGCCAGTACTTTTCGTCTGTTGAGCTACTGCTTGACTTCTTTTGACCTCCCATGTTCATGGTCGGTTTGAGGAGGTCCCTCTTCATGACGTTTTGTAAGTCTTCCGACTCCACTTATCCTTCTCTCCTTAGTTTGCATTTCCTTCCCTATTTTTGGTACAATGAGGGCATTGTACGATTTGGTTTGGGGAGGTATGCATCCATATCTGTGTCTGCATGTTTTCTTGCATTTTCGTTTGCACGTTTATTTATTTTCGCATGCATTGTCGTTTTAATTTGAAAATCACATAAATTTCAATAATTTCACGTTTAATTTGAGTCGGAACGTTTGAACTTTGACACTATATTGAATCCTTACCTTAGCCTTGCATTTTCCTGACATATAGTTGGCATGATTATGTGCATGATCTACGAGTTTTTGTTTCTCTCTTATCTGAACGAATAGACTTGACTCGCATATTGGCAAGCTACATTACATTCTGAGGTTAGAGCTTTATAAACTGGTGACATTCATGACCGGTTTCATTTAAGATGTGAGTAGTACTCTCTGTAAGGCATGTAACATCAATTTACATAAGCATGAGTTTAGTCTTCTTAATACCTGTATGCATTCGGTCTGTGGATGGTGACACATGTTAGGAGAGGCAGTTCCCCTTTATTTCATTTTACCCACGAACCTCACATAGCCAAATTGCCCTTTGTCCTTTTAGCTACATACTATAATTTTTCCTACCCTAGCCGAGCTAGTAATGAGTAGCTGTTTGGAATGCTTTACTGCAGTTTGGTTATTTTTATTTGAATTCAGAAGATGGTGGAAGAATTGAAGGGAATGAAAGAAAAAATGATGGATGAAAAAAATAAGAAAAAAAAAGAGAAGAAAAGAATGAAAAAAAAAATGGAATATGAAAAAGAAAAAAAGAAAGAAAAATCATGTGCAGAGAATTGAGAAATTGTATAATGATTTTCACCCCCATGCTTTACTTATATTTTATGGGGAGTTGACAAGTTTTTGGTGTATTGTGAGCTGAGTGCATGGAATTTGCGCCGTTTTGTTTTATTATATTGAGTATGAAGTTGGGATGCAGTTCAATATTTGGATTTGTTGTTGCTAGCCTGGCTATTAACCCCACATATCCAAATTCATCTTAGCCCCTTCTTACCCATTACCTCACTTACCTAAATTAAGTCCTCGGCATGTGTCTTGGTCATTAGTATGGTTGGAATGCGTATGTACGGTTGTAGAGACTTTATTCATGTTAACTGCATGCATGTTCTTATAGTTCGAGTTAGGTGAGTGTCTTTACTTCTTTCTATCTTTCACATATATACTCATTTTGTGCCTAAATTTGAGCGATGAGCGACCCGTGAGAGTCCGATATCTTTTGAGTCTTGCAAGGTCGACGGTTCAGTAAGTTTGAAACATTGATTTAACTCGTTTGCACTTATCATTTGCCACTTTGTTAGTTGTTGCATTAAACTGGTTTTGGTGGGTGATATGTAGCTGATGTGTTGGTCCCGTTCCACTGTTTATTCTTAGTTGCATTCATAGTTTGCTTGGAGACAAGCAAAAGTTTGGTTTGGGGAGATTTGATGCGTGTATTTTATATAAGGTTTTTACCTCATTTTTACACGCATTTCTGTATTATTTACGTGGCATCTAGCTAAAAATACCCCCGAATATTCTACTTTGGTTCGTTTTATGTAAATTGCAGGAATAAGCCAAAGAGGAGATAAATCAAGCCTAAACTCGTCCCATTTGCATGCATTTATGGAGAACAAGGAGCCGGAGCTTGGAATTTATCACTTTGAAGATGCGTGAGCTAGCTTCGGAAGGTGTTTAGTGCCTAAACATACCAAGATAGCTCGATCGACTACTTTTCTAGTCGATCGAATGCTTTATATACTGAAGGTTACTCGATCGAGCAGTCTCAGTATTCAATCAAGTAGGCAATACAAGGAGTTACTCGATCAAGTGGTTTATTTCCACTCGATCGAGGGGTTTGACGCTTAGTTACTCGATCGAGTGGTTTATTTCCACTCGATCGAGTGGTTTTGCCTGTATTAGAGTTTTTCCGCCTATTTTCGTATGGGCTTTTGTAATTTAGTTATGGATTAGGTTTAGAGGAGGATTTTCGTATACTACTAATACAATAGAGTGCGTAACTTCTCCTCATTCACTTTTCACTAGAAAAACTTCTACTGTTCCTTTATTTTTACATTCCTTCTACCCTTTTGCTATTGGGATTCGAACTTCTATTCGGTATTATTCTATTTTAATTCTTGTTCTTGTTCTTAATTCTTTATTAGTGGTTTTAATTCCTCTCTTCATTATTTCGCTATTGTCATTTTACTTCCACTTCAATTTATCATTATCATGTTTAATTCTTATTATGTATATGTTATTATTGTTGATTCAGTAATGTGTAGCTAATTCCATTTTGCTAAGGCTAGGGGATCCATGATTATGAAGGAATAGTAGTTGCCATATTAGGTTAATGCTTGTGTAGTCTTTGTTGTTAATCGCCACAGTTAACTGTATCTGTCTAATTGAGTCGACGCAATTAGTAATTTTTATCATAGTAAACCTTGACCTGGACCGGAAGGTTGGAAAGGGTGAGACTCGTAGCGAACATTAGGGCACTGTAGTGAGGGCGAAAGCTAAGCTATATGTGCTTTAGGGCGAATTGAGACCGGAAGGAGATATTCACTGCTCCTCAGACCATACTTGCATTGACCTGAGATTTAGACTACTTGACTGAATGATCATGGTGAACCATCCGTCTTAGCTGTTTCCCTTATCTGTTTAATCCTTTTTCTCTGCCTTTTCTCTGTCTCATCCTTGTTAGTTTAGAACAACAACCCAATTAAAACCCCCATTTTGGTTACCGTGACGAACTTAGACAAAGCTAACACTTTCCCATCTCCCTGTGGAGATCGACCCGACTTCCCTAGCTATATTAGTTAGAGCCAGTTGGTTATTTTTGATAGGTATACGACTGCCCTATCACGGTCCCTACCTTGGACCGTGAGTACTTTCTTGACCTCAAGTGGTTGAGGAATTTGGAGGATGGTGGGCTAGCATGGAGAGTTTGGGGAATGAGTTGGATGAGGATACCTGCTCCCGAGCACTTTCCTAAGACCGAGCCTTTACCGGCGGCAGTAGTGGCTGCCGATTCTGATGATGAGGATGAGGAGGTTCCTGAGAGGCAGCTGTACCTCATTGACCCGGATATCTTGGAGGTGATGCCTGAGCCGACGAAAGGGGATCGTGTGAGACCTGAGAATGCCCAGCCTAGAGTGGGGAGAGGACCACGACGAGTGAGGGAGAGGGCGGCTGAGACCCAGCTGGAGCAGCCTGTGCCTCCACAGTACCAACACCCCGGTTACACTCCCTTCTATAGCCTTGAGATGAGAGTGAGCGAGCTCACGGAGAGGGTGTCTACTACCTTGACACTCCGGAACCTCCATGATATGGCTGTTGGAGCTTGTGTCTTCCACAAATAAGTGTGATAACATTATAAATCTCTTACAGGTTCACAAGGGTATACTTCGTATTTTAATCAGTTGATTAACGATTACCTAATAACGGTTGGCTTGCTAGAAAGTTTGACGTTATTATCATAAAGATGGCGGTGATCAACTGGTCCCTAAAGGTCACACCTATAGGATGTGTTTGAGAGATGTGGTTATAGAAATATAATCACATTGATGCCTTATATGACTAAACAGTTAGTCAATGTGTTGATGAGACAATTATTTAATGAAGATTAAATAATATTAGTTGAGACGAATTAGCTGTCAATTCGTAAATTGAATATAATAAGTTATATTTAATTAAATGTATGTAATGTTAGCTTGGACGAATTAATATGTTAATTCGTAATTAAATGTAATCGGTTATATTTAATATCAACAAGATGAATGTGTCATAGTGGTAATAGTGAGGGTACTCAAACCAAGAGGTCATGGGTTCGATCCTCACTAGATGACAATTTATCTTTAACACATTTATACATTTTTGGAATAACCGAAAATAAGGATTTTAATCCTTATTATTTCGGTTCATATGGGCCGATTTTTGGAAAAAGAAAATCAACCCTATTTCTCCATATACTCGGTTATAAGGAGAGTTAAGGGTTTTTTTTTCTTAACCTAATTTTTCTCATCATTTTCTCTCATCAGAAAATCACACAAATAAACCCTAATATTTACAGAAAATTGGGGATCTCATTCTAGCAATTTGAGGGGCATTTCTCGGAGTATCTTGGGTGCAACTGATAGGAGAATATCATTGCGATATTGTTCATAGGCCATAAAAGCTAGGACCGAAAGTTATTTCTTAATCCTTTACGATTTTGTTTATGCAATTTATTTTATGACTAGTTATCATCACTTTATAATTCGTTATAATCCTTAAATATAAAGGATGCATACAGATAAATCCAACAAGTGGTATTAGAGCCAAGGCCACGAATTTTAATTTTGATGATTCTCATAAAATTGTTTGTAAACAATAATTAGGGTTTGCGAAAAAATATAATCGGCTGGAATTTTTTTTGAGCCGTGGATTTTTTTTCGTTTCCGTTACTGTTCACGGATGAACAGTATTTTGTTTTCAAAAAAAAAAAAATTTCTGTTTTTTTTCTTTCTTTCGGTTTCTCCTGAAAAATCGATTAAAATTTTTTGCGGTTGTTTTTGTTTATGCCGATTTGAAAAGCATCCGAGAAAAGAATTTTTTTTCCTGTTACTGTTCATGTGGTTACTGTTCACAGAGGACAGATTTAAAAAAAAAAAATTGTCTTGTTTCGGTTTTACAGATAAAACCGTGTACAAAATAAGGAAAGCTGTTTTCTGTTTTTAGTTTAGCCGTACTGAAATTATAAAAAAAAAAAATTGTTTTTCTTACTGTTCAGCCGAGACCAAAAAGAAAAAAAAAAGGATTTTGTTTTTTTTTGTTTTGGCCAATTTTGTTTATACATTAAATTTATAATGTATGATAATTTTTGTGAAGCGGTTCACAAAATTTAAAGATACCTAATTATTTTAAAGTAGTTTAAAATATTGATGGATTAAATTCATATTACAAGTTTAATATGAATTAAGTTTGAAATTAATGTGATTAATTGAGGAATTGTCACTTAATTTGTTAATTTAAATAGGTGGTTTGGATAAAATTAATCAACATAATTAAGGAATTGTGTCATGTATGTTTAATTTATTTTTAGTTGATGCATTTTATTTTTGTTGAATGAATCGTTGAATGAATTTATTTACGTATTTTTGCAATCGGTTGTAATTTGTAATACTTAGTGTGGCCTTAGTCAAATTATGTTTTCGTAATGAAGGAAACATAATTTTTATGTAATTATGAGATCTCGAATCTCCTTTATTTTTCTTTAGCTTTGGGTTTTGAAATTAGGATGTAATAAATAGGTTTATTATGTAAATTTATCTATTGTAATTTTCAAAGAAGACTAAAATGGAGATTGGAGCTCACTCCCGCTACATGGATCAAGATGGAACATCGAGACAAGCTTCTCGGGTCCAAGGATGGATTCCAAATTTGTATTTAATGTTCATTTTGATAGGATAGGCCACACTAGGACTTTTATTGTTTTGTTTTTACGTTTTTCATTCCTATTGATTTTTATTCACATGATAGTTTATGCATCATATTCCGCCTAAACCAAACCACCTACTACTAAAATGCATGAAAATTGACACATATAGGTTGTATGTTAGTTTTCATAGACATACAGATGTCACATGTTTATTAAGCCATCACCTTAGTTTATTCATTCACGCATGCTAGATATTAGTTCACTTAAAATGAATTAAAATAAAGTTGATGGGATCTTCCTCTAAAACGGAAATTGAGACTAGTCTTTATAAGGGCAAACACCTATGAATCCCTTCTTCGTCGGTAGGCATAATATGACCCCTTCTAGGTTGGGTAAGTAGTTGTGTTGACTTAGTTTACCTCAACATCATAGTCCGAAGAGTTTCTCGTGATTATGATGGACTAAAGATAGAATTTACAGAAATTTATCGACCAAGAATTCTAACGGTAGAATTAGCTAAAAGGTTAGCTTTTCAATTTGCAGATAATTGAGTCTTGGGATCATTTATATAATTCTTGAGGGAGGTCAATTGTATAAATGTTTTGAGTCTTCGCGTTATGACAGTAGTTCATTAGACTTAAAAATTATAAACGATGCACATGCTTATTATTTTTATTCTTCTTCTCGCAGTGTAGAACACGTATATTTTGATAATACTGTTACAACTAAATGGCTGGAAATAACGAAATCCCAATGCCAAGTGCCACACTTGGACGCAAGTCTTGGCTGAAAGCTTTCATGGACTATATGAATCAGTCCACGCGACTAAAGAATGATGGGTCCAACTTTGCGGACTGGGAGGCGGCACTACGAAATGCTGCCACTGCTGACGGTAAGCTCAGGTATCTAACTGAGCCAATACCGGTAAACCCAGGCCCAAATGCAAGAGCTAACGATATAGTTGCTTATAGTGACTTCGTTATGGAAGTGGGTGCGATAAAGAACGTACTCATCTTTGCAATGGAAACCAATTTGCAGAGACGCTTCATTGCCCAAGGTGCGAACAAGATTTTCACCACGTTCACTAACGAGTTCTCAAAAGCACCGAGAATCGTTACTTATGAGCATACCTGTCGCTTCTTTGATGCGAAACTCCAAAAGGGCCAACCGGTTAGCCTACACATTCTTCACATGATTGAGAATGTCGAGAAATTGGAGGCACTTGATTGCAAAATCAGTGAGAGCATTGTCATTGACCGAATGCTTCATTCTCTTCATGATAGTTTTGCCCTTTTCAGGGCGAACTACTACATGAATGACTTGAAAAAGAGTCCTCATGAGCTACACTCCCTTCTCGTACAGACCGAGAAGGATATGAAATTGAGTGGGAGCATGAAGCAGGATGTTCTCACGATTTTCAACAAGGGTAAAGGTAAGGGCAAGACTCATGGCGACCTAGCTGTAGGTGAGCCAAAGTTTAAGAAGCCAGAAACGGTAAGAGTGGGCCTGGTGATACTAGTGGCTCACAGGACAAGGCAAAGAGCAAGGGCGGTGACATGGAGTGCCACCATTGTCAAAATACTGGACATTGGAGGAGAAACTATCCCGTGTACCGTGAGGACATCAAAGCAGGCCGCGTCGTTCCTGTTGGTATGTCATCTTATATTCATATGATTGAGATTAACCATGCAAGTTTCGGAACTTGGATACTTGATACTGGTTGTGGTTCTCATCTGTGTAATCATTTGCAGGGCCTAAAGAACATCATACCTCTCGAAAAAGGTGATGTGGACTGCGAGTCGGAATGGAGCACGAGTTCTGTCATTGTCTCGAAGGGAACATATGTAATCCAACTCCCTAGTGGTTTTGAGTTATTTTTAAATAACTGTTACTATGTACCCAGTTTGTCTAAGAACATTATTTCATTTTCCGTACTTGCTAAAGACGGTTTTGCACTTTCAATAAAGGATAATAGCTGTATTTTCTCTTTCAATGAAATGATTTATGGCAAAGCAGTTTCCATGAATGAAATTTACATCTTAGATCAAACCACGGAAGTATTACACGTGAATAATAAGAAATTAAAGGTTGGTGACAAAGATCAAACCTATTTATGGCATTGTCGAATGGGACACATAAATGAGAAACGCGTGAAGAAACTCGTCGATAATGGGACTATTCCTGCATTCGAATTTTCTAAATATGGCACGTGTGAATCATGTCTCATTGGCAAAATGACTCGAATTTCCTTCAAAGGTGTTGGAATGCGCGCTAGTGACCTATTAGGACTCATACATACTGATGTTTGTGGACCTATGTCAATTACCGCTAGAGATGGCTATAGATATTTTATCACTTTCACGGACGATTTGAGTAGATACGGATATGTCTACTTAATGAAGCATAAAAGTGAGTCATTTGAGAAATTCAAGGAATACCAGAACAGGGTACAGAACCAACTGGGTAGAAAGGTTAAAGCACTCCATTAAGATCGTGGTGGCGAATATCTTTCAAATGAGTTTGATCAACACCTTAAAGACTGTGGAATCGTTCTACAGTTAACTCCACCTGGAACACCTCAATTAAATGGTGTGTCCGAACGGATAAATCGAACCTTACTTGATATGGTTCGATCCATGATGAGTCACACGGTAGTGCCTGATTCATTATGGGGTTTTTCTCTTTTGTCAGCTGCTCTTATACTTAACCGAAGTCCGACTAAAGCTGTCGACAAGACTCCATATGAAATGTGGAAGGGAACGGTTCCTAACTTGTCCTTTATTCGGGTTTGGGGCTGCGAGGCTTATGTCAAGTGGAGACACGAGGATAAGCTCGGCCCGCGATCGGTAAAGACATACTTTATAGGTTATCCAAAAGGAACATTTGGTCATTACTTCTATTCGCCTACCGAACATCGAGTTTTTGTTCTGGCTAGTGCGACGTTCTTAGAGAAAAAATTTCTCGAGAACAAGACGAGTAATAGAACCTTCGAGCTGTCGGAGATTCCAGAACCAACCACCGAGGAACGGATGAAGGAAGTTGTTCCTCCAACAGATGACACGGTTAATATTCATGAGGAACCTAGGAGGTCGGGTAGAGTCTCTCATCCTCCGGACAGATACATTGGTATGGTCGAGGAGAATGACATTTTACTCCTAGAGAGTAATGAACCCGCTACCTATAAAGCTGCTATGGCCTGTTCCGACTCAAAGCTATGGCTCGAAGCCATGCAATCCGAGATGGACTCTATGTATGAGAATGACGTATGGGATCTTGTTGATTTACATAATAAGGTAAAACCTCTACAGTGCAAATGGCTTTACAAAATAAAGCGTTCTGTAGACGCGCAACCAGATACCTATAAGGCACGACTAGTGGCAAAAGGTTTCACTCAAGTGCACGGATTGCATTATGATGAGATTTTTGCACCTGTAGTCATGCTACGTTCCATTCGGATAATCTTAGCAATTGCCGCTTTTCATGACTATGAAATTTGGCAAATGGATGTGAAAACCGCCTTCTTAAACGGTTATTTGGAGGAAGAGTTGTATATGGTGCAACCCGAAGGTTTTATAGATCCTGAACATCCTAAGAAAGTATGCAAGCTTAAGCGTTCCATTTATGGACTTAAGCAAGCTTCTCGGAGTTGGAATCATCGTTTCGACCAGGTGATAAAAGAGTATGGTTTCACTCGATCGGTCGAGGAAACATGCTTATATATCAAGTCGAGTGGGAGCAAGATTGTATTCTTGATATTGTATGTCGATGACATACTCTTGATTGGGACTGACATTCCTCTATTATCTTCGGTTAAAGGATGGTTGAAGAACCATTTCCAGATGAAAGATCTGGGTGAGGCACAACACATATTGGGAATCCGTATCTACCAAGATAGATCACGACGGACGTTATCACTTAGTCAGGAGTCTTATTTGGATAAGATTCTTGAGAGGTTCAGCATGACCAACTCCAAGAAGGGGAACCTTCCAATGACGTCTGGGATGCAGTTGAGCAAGTCTCAGTCACCCACGATGCCTGAAGGGGTTGAACGCATGAGTCGTTTTCCTTATGCATCAGCTATAGGATCAATCATGTATGCCATGATATGCACATGTTCAGACGTGGCATATGCATTGAGTATGAGAGGTCGGTACCAAGGCAATCCAGGTGAAACACATTGGATAGCTGTGAAAAACATCCTCAAGTACCTACGGAGGACTAAGGATTGGGTATTGACTTATAGAGGAGATACTAAGCTATGCGCAACCGGTTACGCAGATGCTAGCTTCCAAACGGACCGAGATGATTTAAAATCTCAGTCCGAGTTCGTCTTCACTCTTAATGATGTTGCGGTCAGCTGGAAGAGTTCCAGACAGAGTGTTGTAGCAGATTCTACTACTGAATTCTTGAATTATGATAAGCATGTAGGGCACGTTATTTTCATTTGAATTAAACGTGTTCCTGAGTTGTAATAGTTGATTATGGATTCGATACATTATCTTTTTCATATACTATTTATAACTTCATCGTTTTTATATAATATTTTGTTTTTCATGTGGATTGTACTGACAACATTGAACGCCACAAAGTGAACTGAATTATATTATATTAGTTTTGGTCCGTAATTGCCTCCAAGAGCTGATAACTCTGGCTATTATATTGTGCAGTCGATTGATGGTGGGTTCAACGAGCCATAAGTCAAACGGTTTACTGATCGTTCACAAATACGAGATTATAACGATACCTCGTAGGACAACAAATTTTGTGACAACGTAATGGAGTCCTAAATGTTTAAAAACATTCGGTGCTGGGTCGTGGATTGGACGTCCATTGTGTTCCTAGAGTCGATTCTTTTGACTATCGACTGTCTCTTGAGATTAAGGCAGTTTTGGGTGACTTTGGTTTCTTTCTCACGGTCTGTTGTAAATGGAGGCTTAGTAGGTTTTTTCTGGGTCATTTCATACTGTGCTTACATCTGCAGGATTCGAGTTGAGGAAAATATCCAACCCTTATCAGGTATAGTTATTTCTCAGGGCCACTCGAGGAGTTGTAACTGAAATGCATGGCCATGCTCGAATGATGATTCGTTTATCAGTTAAGTTACTCTCTAGTCGGGGAAACCACTCTTGATAATGATCGCTTGTAAAATACGACCTTTGTGAATACGGATTTGCAAATTGTTTTACATTGAGTGGGAGAAATTTTAGGATATGAGAATCGGTTATCGCACATACACTTGTGAAGACAAGTGGGAGTTTTTGGAGCTTGTGTCCTCCACAAATTAGTGTGAGAATATTTGTAAATCTCTTACAGGTTCACAAGGGTATACTTCATATTTTAATCAGTTGATTAACGATTACCTAATAACGGTTGACTTACTAGAAAGTTTGACATTATTATCATACAGATGGCGGTGATCAACTGGTCCCTAAAGGTCACACCTATAGGATGTGTTTGAGAGATGTGGTTATAGAAATATAATCACATTGATGCCTTATATGACTAAACAGTTAGTCAATGTATTGATGAGACAATTATTTAATGAAGATTAAATAATATTAGTTGAGACGAATTAACTGTCAATTCGTAAATTGAATATAATAAGTTATATTTAATTAAATGTATGTAATGTTAGGTTGGACGAATTAATATGTTAATTCGTAATTAAATGTAATCGGTTATATTTAATATCAACAAGATGAATGTGTCGTAGTGGTAATAGTAAGGGTACTCAAACCAAGAGGTCATGGGTTCGATCCTCACTAGATGACAATTTATCTTTAACACATTTATACATTTTTGGAATAACCGAAAATAAGGATTTTAATCCTTATTATTTCGGTTCATATGGGCCGATTTTTGGAAAAAGAAAATCAACCCTATTTCTCCATATACTCGGTTATAAGGAGAGTTAAGGTTTTTTTTTCTTAACCTAATTTTGCTCATCATTTTCTCTCATCAGAAAATCACACAAATAAACCCTAATATTTACAGAAAATTGGGGATCTCATTCTAGCAATTTGAGGGGCATTTCTCGGAGCATCTTGGGTGCAACTGATAGGAGAATATCATTGCGATATTGTTCATAGGCCATAAAAGCTAGGACCGAAGGTTATTTCTTAATCCTTTACGATTTTGTTTATGCAATTTATTTTATGACTAGTTATCATCACTTTATAATTCGTTATAATCCTTAAATATAAAGGATGCATACAGATAAATCCCACAATGACATATGTGCAGGGCATCGGGACCGAGGTAGCGCAGCCGTGTGGTGGAGGGGCGTTGGGGACGACAGTGGAGTTTTCCACTCTTATGGCGTGGAGAGGTCTACTTGGGGAGAGCCTCAATCATATCCCTACGGTTGCTTGGCCCCATGGCGTATGGGAGCGGATGCGGGTGTTGGTGGTGTCGCAGGTCATGATGCAGCTGGAGCAGGCACGTCGGGTGGTGATGGTGGTGACGAGGTGATGGATGATCAGGATGTGGAGTGATGATACTCCTTTTCTTTTTATATATCGTTTTATGGATTTGTAGTTGTTAGTACTTATTTGGTTGGTACTTTGTTAGACTTTGGTATGTATGTTGGCCATAAGGCCCTATTTTGAGTACTTTTAGACTGTTTACGCAGGATTTTGGGGTCGGGAGAGCGTCCCGACTCGTGTTTATATGATTGTTTAGTCTTAACATAGCATTTTAGGGGGAATCTTGACCTGTGGCTACTCGATTGAGTGCTCCTCACTCGATCGAGTAACTGCAGGGGTGGCACTGGGGGAGTGTTCTGATCTCAGCTTACTCGATCGAGTAGCTGATGAACTCGATCGAGTAAGCCCAGCTCGATCGAGCGCCTTACCAACTCGACCGAGTAGCACTGTTACAGCTACTTTTCGTTTTAAAATTTGGTTGAATCATCATATCTTTAAACTTTGTTATATCATTTCTTATTGGGGGTGTTTTATATCATTGTTTAGCCTCAACGATGGCTATATTATTGCGTGTGGTCATACAATGTATACAATTTTCAATTCCAGGTATATCGGTTGAAACGATAAATCAAATTGCTTCAAGTAACGTAATGTCCAACGGTTACAATTCTTGTTGCGTTTTGGTATGGTCATATAAGGGAATAATTCTTGCCATGTCTGATAGTTGGTGGGAGGTGTTCAGTGGTGTTGTTCAAATTGCTAATGGTTGGTGGGAGGTGTTCAGGGAATAATTCTTGCCATGTCATGTTTGCGTAATGTCAAGAAAGTGTCATGGCTTTCATGAGTCGAATATGCATGTTGGTTAATTTGTACAACTCTCGGAGATATTTATATAATTTTGTATACTATTTCAAGCCGCCTTAGAAAGATAGGGTACCATGATTATAATTTTGTTGCATAATTAGTGTGATCATATAACAAGGTAGTAGACGACACAGCTGCTAGTTGGTAATGGTATATCTTGTGGTGTGATACACGTTTTCATTGGTTTTACGTTTATACGAGTCAAGTTGTGTAATGTCAAAAAGTATATTATGTCATCATGAGTCAAGGTTTGCTTAGCAGTTCGTACGTAATGTCAATATGGTATAATATGTAATCGGTTTGAGGGACAGAAAAGTTGTTTGATGGTGAACTTCGGGGACGAAGTTCCTTTTAAGTGGGGAAGAGTAATGTCGCAAAGGGAAAATGACGTAATTATAACAATTTTACAGCATTTTCGTGATATTTTATAGTATCTCCATGACATTTGAAGCGTGTTCAATATTTGCTTGGATAATTCTATTGTGGTTATTGTGTAATTGAGTAAGAGTTATAATTGTTGAATAGAATAGCATGTCGTAATACTTCATTTTCAGTTAATTATTTGTTATGTTGTCATGAAAATTAGATGTTATTAGCGGTAGTAGAGTTGTTATCAGTAGAGTTGTGTTGTGTGGCTAAAGTGATAGAGTGGAATGAATCGTATATCGTTGTGAATCAATGGTAGGACCGTTGTTTTGTATGTTTTATAATTGGTAATCGTTGACAAGTGATGGATGAAAGTATAGTATGATAGTTGTGTTGGTGTAGGTTTGGATAATATTATGTAGTAAGTGCAAGTGATAGTCGAGTTAGTCGTTCTTGTGGTTAGTATGTGTTCAGTGATTCAAAAGGAAGTTGGTGATGCGCTGAGAGTCGTGTTGCGTATTGTGTGCTAAGGTGGATGATGATGATGTCTGATGAGCATACATAGTGGGATGATGTTCTTAAACGATAATGTTGACCTGTGTCGGGTAAACGGTGATGTTGACCTTCGTTTCGTTATCATGTGTCGCGAGGGAGGATGAGTCGAACTTCGGGAACAAAGTTCTTTTTAAGGGGGGAAGACTATAATACCTGTCTTTTTAGGGACCTGTTGACCGACGTTGACCGGCCTTAGGCACCTATCTTGACCTTCGGAAACCTTACGAATGATGACTGGTGACGATGTGAGGTTTGGTTTGTGTGTTACTCGATCTAGCTGAGACTTCTCGATCGAGTAGCTTGGGAGCTCGATCGAGTAGGGGTCACTCGATCGAGTAGGGGTCACTCGATCGAGTAATTTAGTTACTTAATCGAGTAAGGGGTTTGCAGCGGGGAATTATAAATCGTGTTTCGTGAAACCTCAAATCATTTCTGCACTTCATTTCCTAAACCTAGATGCCGTCACTCTCTTTCTCCTTCACCATAACCCTTGCCTTGAGGTACTTGGGGATGTTTACATCATGGGGATGGGATGCTTGAGTCGGGTAGCGGTCTTGACGCCGGATTGCTATGTATAGGTATGTTATCGTCATCATCGTTGTTTTCAGTTAGGGTTGTAGTGATAGTGATAGTTGAGTGTACTGTGTGTGTATAGGTGTGTTGCTTCGTTGATTGGTATCATGTGATCGGACGCAGAATCGCTGCTGTTGGCTAAAGGTAGGTTCGCCTACTCAATATTGTTGGTTGTCTAGAGTGTCTTTGATGTGGTTTGGTTGATTAGTGTCGGTATGGTTGGTTGATGGTGATAATCGGTTGGTGTTGTGTTGTTTTTATTATCGTTGTTGTGGTGCAGCTGCTTGTGATTGTTTGTCTATAGTTCTCGAGGTGCGTCCTCGGCTGAGTGGAGTCAATTGCAAGAGTGGTTTCACGCCCGTAGTTCGCCCTCCGTGGAATCCGCCACGGGAAGGGATGTGCACATTAATGGACATGGGTTTATCGCTCGATATGATGAGCGGGGCTTAGGTGGGAACGGCTGCGGTCCCCCACTGGCAGGGCTGGTCCAGTGGACAATCGGTGACGGTGATTGATTGGAGGAGATGTGGTGTGTGTGTGTGTGTGTGTGTGTGTGTGTGTGTGTGTGTGTGTGTGTGTGTGTGTGTGTGTGTGTGTATTGTCGTGCCTGTGTGGTGTCTGTGGTTGTGTGTCTGTTCCCTCAGTTGCTGACCTTGTGTGATTTTGTTTTGTTGTTTGTTTTTGTTGTGTCTGCCGTGATCCACTATGATGAGCAGTCAGTCTTAGCAGGTTGTGATCTGGATGATAGCTGGGTGCTTAGCGGGATGAGTATATCACGAGTCACGACAGTAGTAGTTCATATAGTTGATAGTGGTTTTGAGTTGTATCTTTATATCGTTAGTTTTGTTAATCACTTGTAATATAACTTAATTGTTCTTTTATCGACATTTGATTATTACTGTTCTCAGGTAACCGAGATGGTAATGCCCTTATATGCTAGGGAAGGTCTTGTTAAGGCTCCTTGGTATATAGGGGTGTTACAATTGGAACTAAACATCTTCTATTTTAAGCAAAAATATATTGTACTCCCTCTTATCCACACCAAAGGTAACACTTGCTTTATTACACTTGTCGAGACACGTTTTGCAACGTGAATATCTTTAGTTACACATTATTAAAAATTATAAAAATTTGATATAATTATAGCATTCATGACGATAAATCAAACAAGGTCTCACATGACTATATTTTTGTCTTATAGATTAAGAATAATATCAAAGATTCCCTACGACCATGAATAGTGCCAAAAGCAAGTGTTACCTTTGGTGTGGATCGGAGGGACTAGTTAATTAATATTGTTGTCAATCTATTTTGAGAAAAAAGATACACTAATTGGAATTAAATACACAATACACAATACTTCCCTTAAACTTCGCGCACATTTGATACGATTCTTTTCAACTGAACCTCATAGAAAAAATAAATCAATAATCACTAAAATTTGGGAGAGACGGTCTTTCAATAAGTTATTGAGAGACCAGTCTTCCGCACCCTTTTATTTGTTGTTGATCGTGACCCTTTTATTGTTGATCGTGACATACTAATTTCGTGCCTATTTACATAATAAAAGTACCCATTTTATCTTTAATCATGATTTGTATCTATTTTATTACCTTTGGTACCACTTTTTCTTAAAATTGTAAAATAGTCTCTCTGTAAAATTATTGAGAGACCGTCTCTCAAGAGACCTACAATACCCTGTATACTAAAATATTAACACTACTTAAAAATTCCCGCTCAATGTTATTATTACTCTTGGCAAATTCTAACTAATGAAGTAAGTGGGCCCACTGTTAATTTAGTCCATTAATTTGGTTCCATTAATTGGCAAAATTCTTGCTAAAAAATCTCACTCAGTGTTATTCTTACAAAATATTTATGACTAATCTGATTCCATTTATTTAAAATTTTTATTATCTTAAAAATCAAGAAATATAGAGATGTAATTTGTTAAATTTTTTAAATCAATTTCTGAATATTTTTTTCCAAATCAACTTTCTAAAAATATCAGGCATCTAAAATACCTTTTATGTAACTTCAATGTAGGCCAAATTTCATAAAAAACACAAAAAATGAATTCTCAACTATTATAGGTGATTCAGAATTCGTCTTAATACAAAACTTTATAATATTAGATTTATTAAATATAAAAATGTTTAATGGCAACATTTTAATTACAACTTTCCCTAACATATCCCTTTACAAATACCGTACTATAGTACGCAATCTATACTAGTTTATACCATTTTGGTTGAGCTCAGTTTTACTCAGCTCAGCTTATTCCAGCTCTATTTATCTTTATTCAGCTAACTCCAGTTAAATTTAATTCAGCTAACTCCAGCTAAATTTAATTCAGCTCAGCTTTATTCAGCCCAAAAAAACAGGGTCTTAGTATCCTACACATGCGGGTGAATGCGTATGTATTCAAATTTTTAGATTGTAGTTTTATTTAAGGGATATTCTACATAGTACCCATGTGTTTTGCAATTTTTACATGGTACCTTTACACTTTCCGAAACATACATGATACTCCTAACTTTAATCATTAATCATATCCGTAACCCTAAACTTTTATTCCGTTACTTAATTTCATCAACATTTGTGTAATTGGCTTATTAAGTGATGCCTTAAACTACCATTAGCCCCTTTTTACGACCATCATATTTGTCACTACCACCAACTTTCACCAGTCTTCATCTTACCACCAACATTTTGTCTCGCCCACATCGTAACACCACCCTCTCCAAAACCATTCTTTTACTTTCCATTCTCTGCACTACTTCTCTAGCTAATAACCAATCAATCAATACATATATATATAAAGCATGAACTTTTCGAGCGATATTAGAGAGTCTAACTTTTTTAGAAATCTTAACAATAGTAGATTTCGAAACAAATTTACTAAAATTATCCTAATAAAAGTAGACTTCTTAATATTTAAAATAAAATTTAATAAAATTATCCTAATATAAGTAGATCAAATATATTTTAGTAAAATTATCCTAATATAAGTATATTACAATTATTAAACAGATAACAGACAATTATAATAGGCCAAGTTATCATTTTTAATTAAGTAGAAACTTTTCGAACATATTAGAGAGTCTAACTTTTTTAGAAATTCTGACAAGAGTAGATTTCGAAACAAATTTACTAAAATTATCCTAATAAAAGTAAATTTCTTAATATTTAAAAAAAAAATTTAATAAAATTATTCTAATATAAGTAGATCAAATATATTTTAATAAAATTATCCTAATCATCAATTACATATATATAAAGCAGGAACTTTTCGAGCGATATTAGAGAGTCCAATTTATTTAAAAACCCTAACAATAGTAGATTTCGAAACAAATTTACTAAAATTATCCTAATAAAAGTAGATTTCTTAATATTTAAAACAAAATTTAATAAAATTATCCTAATATAAGTAGATCAAATATATTTTAGTAAAATTATCCTAATATAACTAGATTACAATTATCAAACAGATAACAGAGAATTATAATAGGCCAAGTTATCATTTTTATTTTTCTCACACTTATGGTCTCATACATTTGTAGTTTGTATTCCCGCATCAAAATTCAAGAAGCTGATGGATAAATAATGAATTTATTTGATTAAAGTATTATGGTAAGATGATGTAGTTCGTAGTTACACGAAGTATACACTACGGTTACTTCATCAAAATATAATCACAAAATAATTATTGGAGTGTGTATATAAATCATACATGCCTCGATACACATGCATTCAAGTGATCAATACATATAAAATAATTCACCGATCTATATATGTTACTCCCTCCCTACCGGTCAATAGTTTACAATTACTTTATACACGATTATTAAGGTAATGAGAGAGGAATGAGTTTATAATTATTAAAAAAACAAAAGAAACTTGAAATGAGGAGGAAATAAAATGGTCCCCACCCACATGAGTTTGTTTATTTACTAGAAAAGAAAAGTGTCAACTATTTGACTAATTCACCTTAAATAGGTAAGTGTAAACTATTTTTTCATTAATTTATACTCCCTCCAAGTTTTTTTTTATCTTACCCTTTCTCTAATATATATGTGAGGAGTATTTTATTGAAAGGGGAAGATAAAAAAAACTTGGAGGGAGTACTATATAAGAATGTGTAGATCATTAGATCGTAGAGGAACGAAACCGGGAATAACCGAAGTAAAATTTGGTGGTTTGACAACTTAAAGCTTGCAGCAACTCATAGTATTATTCGTATATGATCAACTGATGATCAATTGTAATCTAACCATTACATAATATTAATTTCTTCTAAGATTCATTTTGCAAGGATAAAATTATATGCATAATTCTTCTGAACTTGAACACGGAGAACAAAAAAATTAATTACAATGCAGAAAATCGAAACTTTTTTTAACCATTTAGAGTTTGAGTGTTGGACTCATGGAAATTTGGAAAGATTAAAAGAATAATAGTAGGTGGTACTCTAAATACACAATGTAACTAATTATATGGTATATTAATAACATACAAAGTACTTATTCATATACTATATCTCAGATTTTATTAGTCATAGTAAAATTGAAAAGTTAACTTAAACCTAAAAAAAATAGCTTAAAAGGTAACTGAAAAGTAGGAGTTGATAAGTTAACTGATTAAATAAAAAGTGTTTGGAAAACTAACCGAAAGGTAGTTATTGTTTAGTAAAATGGCATAAAAGGACTTAGTAAGTACTCCATATTTAATATTTTAAATTGAAGGATTAAAAATAAGAAACAAGTAACTTATTACTCACAAGCTACTCTTATTTTGGTAAATAATTTATCTACCAAATACTTATAAGAAATTAAGCTAAATGAAATTTTGGTCAAATAAGCTTAAGCTTATTTCTTAGAAACAGAGCTTAAATATGAGATTTTTCATAATCTCCCGACCTTACTCATGTCAAATTAATTTCTTATTTATGTATGCCCATATTTACTTGCTTTTGAGCCTATTGTTAGGAATTGATATCAAGGTCCTTTTAATTTTATAAACTTGATTGATAGAATAAATAACTATTGGTTCAGAATAAATATTAGCAATTAGACATTATAACACAAATTACAAATATACTCTATAATAATCACGAGGAACAAAATAATAAGCAATTGGTTCAAAATAAGTAAACGTTAGCTTTTTACATGAGAATAAAAATTGTTAGCTCTACAATAAGAAGAAGCAAATTTGATAAAAAGGGAAAATCTATCGCAAGTGTCCAATTATGTCGCATTTGTCTTGGATGCAGCGAATATAAATAAAGTTTTAGGCTCAAACTGAATTTTAAATGATGACAACCATGAGTGTTAGACATGGGTAAAAATATTATGAGAATTATAGAAAGTTATAGAATAAACGAGTAAAGATCTCCACAAGTTGAGTCGGTTATAGTTTGGAAACTTTTTAGCCGCGACAGAAATTATGACAACTAGGGGGCATATAATTTTAGTTTTCGTTATGTAAGACTTGGCATAATACTTTAGTAGGGTTAGACTTAAGGAGCGAAATTCATTATCTTTTAGGAATTTCTCACACTAAATGTACTTCATCCTCTTCTCAATTATCTTTTGTATTGTTTTTACACAGTTGTCAATGCGGTAGTTTGACCATGATTTTCGACATTTTAATGGTCAAAATTATAAAAGTTTGGCCCCTTAAGAAGAAAGGTGGAAGATGTTTAAGAAGGGAGAGGAGTATACATAATACATTTTTAAATATAACTCATAATGGTAAGCTCGATCTATCACAGTACCAAGTGTGGCATGTCAGTTATGTTGTTGAGGAACATTAACTCTGTAAGAACATTAACTCCGTAAGAGGACTATGCCAGTTATGCCAGACCATGGTAACGTACACCGTTTTCAGCGATGCCCTAAAATACTAATTTGGTAACCCAACGATTTTGTTGATGCCATAAACTATTAAACGGTGTTGTCAAATATGATACTACTAGGTGCCCCTTGCATTTTATGTAATAGAATCACATATATTTTTGACTGATTATTGTTTAGACTACTAATTATATTAGAATTTAGTTTGGATTGATTTTGCGAGAAGTTTATAAGGATCAAATACTCTTAGTTGTATGTAGATAGTCAAGGTAGAATTATATTGTTAGAGATCTAGCATTTTCTTTGAATACACTAAATTTATATAATTATGACACCTGTTGTTTTACGTACCATCATTAAGTATTGCGTAGTTGTTGGTGGTGAAAATAATTTGCAAAACTCATAAAGCCATGTCTTCGTTATTAAGGGTTCATTATGGTGTGCTGCAGCATGTGTTATAGACATAGTGTTTTGTATTTAACTAAAACCGGTTGTGCATGTGACAATGAAAAAGTTAAATGCGTACTACAAGTATATCTTGATGTTATACCTCTGAAGGACAAAACTTTTCTGCTAAAGGTACTAATAATTTATCGGTGATTAACTAGACAACTACGTACACCAATTACATTTTTTTTTCATTAATGATTCAACATTGTTGGATTTTTTTTTTTATAAAACTTAAGAGTATATTTTTACAGATAATTCTAATGGAAGCCCCGTGCATCGCACGGGCTTCCTAACTAGTAACTATGAAAGAAGGTGGATGGTTGATAGAAGTGTGGCAAAGGAACGATGAAGTATTAGTAAGGGGGAGTTAGGGTGATTACATGTGGGATTAATAGTGTTTGATGTGAGATGGTGTAATTATAATGTTAAGTTTAGTTTTAAGCTAGTATTATTAGAGGTAAATCATGTGATTAAATCAAAATAACGAGCCATGTAGTTAATTAATGGAATAAATTGACGGAATAAAACTTTAGGGTTATGAAGCTAATTAATGATTTAAGTTAGGGGTATCATGTATGTTTCGAAAAGTGAAGGGGTACCATGTAAAAATCGCAAAAATATAGGGGTACTATGTAAGAAATCCCTTTATTTAATTTTAAGTGAGACTATTTTGCATATAAGGCCATATTCTGTTCCGCTAAAGTTGAGCTCAAACTTTCAAATGAATTAATTTGAATTAAATTGAAGTGGAGGGAGTCACGGAACTCAAACAAACATGCCACATTAAAACTGATAAAGTTGTTTATAGGGACAACAATCATACTTTGATAACTAATGTTCATTACTAACTTGTGCATATATATGTACATAATTATCCTGTAACAAAACTGCATAATGAAAATGTAGTTAGGGACTTAGGGCAAATTTTTTTATAATATCATCTTATGAATAAAATTAGCCTTAGCAATAAAAAGACTAACCGTAAATACTTGTAGTTAGTTAAAGTTAATTTTATTCCAATTACAAGATAAAATATATCCTCAATACCAAATTAATTTTAATTAATAATCGGATTTATATGTTGTTTAGATCAGTCTTTTTTATAGACTTATTATTGAAAAGGATCTTATGACAAACAGATCGGGTAGTGTCAAGTTCGTGTCACATGTAAACGAATCATGAACCCTTCAACCCAAACCCGACCCAAATAAATCTCTTGTCATATTTGTGTTGACCCACTTTAATAAAGTGTAAATATAGTATATGATGAAGGACAAGAAAAATTAGAATCCCCCTTTTTACTACTAATAAGAGAATAAAAGTTCTCTTACTTTTCCTACCTTAAGAATTTCTACTTAGTTGGACCTATTTTTCTTTTTTTTTTGGGTAAAATGTAAGTATATTAGTGAAAAAACCGTAGCCATACATCAAGTAGTCCAGTGGTCAACGACCCAACCCGGAACTAATTAATCCAAACACTAAACAGCCCAACTCAGCCCAAAAAACAAAAAAGAACCCACTAAATCTCAGACTATCTTTGGACAACAATCACCCGGAGTTCATTGTAACACCCCGTAATTTTGAAGACCCTTATTATATTTTAAAAGTAACAATTTAATCTATTTTAATTTAATATTAATTTATTTGAAATAATAGTAATTTGATAAATATAATTTTATTTTATTTTTGAAGAAATGTAATTATTTTTGATAGTTAGAATATATTTCCTTATGTTGATAGTTTTTCACATGATAGAAATTGGAAATGGCATGAGAACGATATTGTGATGAATTTTGTGATTTGGGCCAAAGTAGGCCAAGACTCTGAGCTGGGCCAGATTGACCGAACGAGTTTGGTCAAACTAGGTTTAGATCGGTCAGCCTCGATTTGACCGATGACCCGTCGGGGGACTCGGGTCGAGGGTTTGTCTTTGAGGTGAGATTGGTTGTTATTGGATGTTTTATGTTATATATGCCTTGATATTTGTAATTATCATTTCACATGTTGGTTGTTGGATGCTTTGGATGCCTTATGCTTGAGTCTTGTTGCCTCTTTGCCATTTTAGCTTGTTCTCATGGATTATGGTACTGTTGGTTAGCTGGAATCTGGATGATTATTGATATTGGAGATATTGTTGGATTGTCAGCTGAATATGCTCTTGCGTAGCCTTTCATATGCTAGGGTGTGTATGATCATTTGTGTGTGCAAGTTTGGACTCTTTGCCCCTCTTATGGTTAATTGGGTGTCCTACTTGTCTTGTGTGGCGTGGGCTAAAGTATTCAAGCTGGGACTAGGTCCTAGGTGAGTATTTCGGCCTTCGTCATAGATAGGCCATTATAGTCTTTGACGAGTATATGTTCATCGCTTAATAGCCTCTGTGTTCGAGCTTGGTGGGTGTATATCCAAGATAGGGGATGACCTCCTGACGTACTCTTAGAAGTATGTGGTCATCTTTATCCAAGTTAGGGCATGACCTCCTGACGTACTCTTAGAAGTATGTGGTCAGCTTTATCCAAGTTAGGGCATGACCTCCTGACGTACTCTTAGAAGTATGTGGTCAGCTTAAGTACTAGCCAACCCTTTGGTGGACTCCTTAGGGGTACTCATGTGTTGTTATCATGGGTCTTGGATGCGGTAGTTTTCCGCATGTCGCAAGGTCTGCATAGGTTTAGGACTAGGGTGTTTACCTTACCTCGTGGTATAGACTCGAGTTACAGAGTGACTATTGACGGTACTAGGAACTTATGCCTGTCTCTATATATATTGTCCTTTCTTGTTTGATGATTCTATGAATCATAGAAGGTGAGATGCAAGCCGGCTATGGTTGATAGAGTTTGGATTCCCGGATGTTATGTGATTCATATGATAGTGTAGTATGAGTCGGGCTAGTATTCACATGCTAGGACTATGTGTTGTTATATTGTTGTTCACATGATAAGCACGATTGTTTAGCATCTATATGCTAAGGCTATGTGTTATTCATATTCATATTCTTATGTTTACATGTTATATTAATTATGATATTTCGTGGCTGGGAGAACTCGGAGTTACTCCCCACTGACTGTGGCTTTTGTATTTGTATAAAATGCGATTGACAGGTAGGTGATGCATATATGGGGTACATGGACGAGCTAGCGAGCAAAGTAACCTTGGGACCTAGATTGGCTTTATTTTATTGTGACCCTTAAACACTTTTTATGTCATATACTTTTTAGGGACATATGTCTCCCTTTTTCATATTTGGGTAACTTTGTTTTGCGACTTTAGCGATGTTTTATGCATGAGATTTATTTTAGACCTTGCATGTTTGACACCTTCCCATTTGGATATTTTTATAACAGGTTCAGGTTTCGTTTTCGGTTTTAAAAATTACAGGTTTTTACCCAAATGAACCTATTACAAACATATCCATGCAGTTTTTATCTAGAATTAGGTGTTTACTTTTCCGCAATGAATGAGGGTGTCACATTCATCTTCACTTTCCTCATTTTACCACCAACCTCTCCAAAAAACGATCGTCTTCCTCAATCAATCAAGCACGATTTCGCAATCCTGCCAACCATTCCTTGTCTCTATCTCCCATATTCTCAGTGAGACTCAAGGTACGATCTGTTACCTCTTTAATGATCTGGGTAACCAATTTTGTCGGATTAATCAGAATTAATTCATGCTTACATAGATTTCGTTGCTTCCAGATGCCATAGATACACGCATTAAGGATGGCGTTGATGATATCTTTCCGCATCCCAGAGCCCTTCAGACCTCTCCTCCATTCTAGGAAATCATCCGCTGAAAAGCACTCTCCAATCAATCCACCCACAAGGTTAAGGACCCTGAAGCTGTACTCACATGCAAAGAAGAGATGTGAAGTCGTCTCAGATCCAGTTCCACAAATCTTACAGGCATCATTGTCACTAATCCCGAATTTGAGAAGCTTATCCTTAGTGTTTAGAGCATTATGCATATAAATCCAGGATAGAAAACTGTGTTTAGGCAGAGTGTATTTATTCCATACGAGCTGATGCCACTGAACTCTCTCCCCTTTATTTCTGATGAAATCATACCCTTTTGCGATAGAGTATTCCCTTCCCTGATCCATTGCCCATACGTGATGCTGATAAGAGTCCTGGAAAATGGACTTAACATAGCAAATTTTCCTCCAAGACCAACTCGAGTTACTTGTAGGAGAGTACTCAAGCCAATTATCCCCTTTTATGTAAACTGCATTAACCCATTTAACCCATAATTGGTCTGGTTTAGTTGCCAACCACTGACCAATTTCCCTACAAATGCTTTGTTCCACTGGTTAGCACAGTTCAGTCCAAGCCCACCTTCATTCTTAGGTCTGCAAATTTTTTCCCATGAGACAAGTGGGGATCTCAGATAATCAACCCCTCCATCCCATAGGAAATTTCTACATATGGCCTCAATCCTTTTGAACACTCCTGCAGGTAGAATAAAAATACTAGCCCAATAATTGTGCAAAGTCTTGAGAACTGCCTGAACCAAGACCATTCTACCTGCATAGGATAGCTTTCTAGCCCCCAAATTCCTTATTCTCTGAACTATTTTATCAATGGACCTATTTTTCTGGATACTAACACCACAACATTAGATAAATAGTAACTTGTGGACCCTATAAGTAGCCCACCCTTTTTCTATCCCACCTGCCGAAGTAAAAATAATTAATAGCCCACATTTTTGAATTAGCGCACTGTTTTTACTGATTTTCATTTTAAGGTTAATACGTGTTTATTTAGATTATACAACTAAATTAATTGTATTATTAATGTCAAAAATTAGTTGCATGTAATGATATAACATTATTTCTAATAGTAATAAAATAACTTAATTAAAGTGTCTTTTTGATGCGTGCATTTTATATAGACTTTTTGTACCGTATTTGCACGTATTTCTATGCATATTTAGTAGTGTTTAGCTACAAATGTCCCCCGAATTGTCTACTTTGGTTTCTCTTGTCCTATTTACAGGATGCATTTAGGAGATGAGTTGAGTCGGAGCTTAGAAACTACTAATTGTGATGCGCGTAGAAGTAAGGTAGCTAGGCGAGCAAAGGAAGAGCTTCAAATTACTAGTGCCTACTTTGAGGAGCTATATCTCGAGTTCTATAACTGATATCCAGGTTATTCCAATTGGAGACAAAAGCTCATCCTCTTAGCTTTCCAACGCCACCGAAAACGCCTGATTTTCCAAAGTAACGAAGAAATGACGGACATTTGAAGTTCAGTGAGCAAAGTAGGAAGTACGCGCTGAGTTCGATCGAACACAATTCCTCTCGATTGGCCACTCTAGCCTTTCGATCGACTGACTACTCTGATGGATCGACCATATTACTCCTCGATCGACCACTTTCGACCACCAAACCTCTCGATCGACCTCCTTACTATTCGATCGAGAGTCTACTAAGTCGGACGCAGCTCTATTTTGGTCGAGACTCTAGTTTACCTTATTTTAGCTTATCTTATAATAATATCTCTACTATATAAAGAGATAATTAGGTCATTAATTGGGATCTCTTCCCTGGACTCCTTTCATCACTTTTCTACAACTTAAAACTTTTATTATGTAGTTCTTCCTCTCTATTTTTCCGGGTCAAAATTATGTAACTCATTTTCTCTACTTTATTTAATTTAGTTTCTAGTATTAATTCTTTCCTTTTGCTTCTCTTATTCCTCTACTCCTTTATTCTCCTTGTTTAGTTTAATTCTTATTATTTCAATTCTCTTCATCTTTTATCATGTTATTATCTATTATTGCTTTTGTTAGTATTAGTTTCACTATTATCGTCATGTTTAGCTAATTCTCCGGCTAAGATTTAAGGGATTCAATGAACTGTTGTTAGTTGCTATTTAGGTTTACAGATCTTTTGTTGCTATCATGTCTTTGTTGTTACAAGTAGCATTTAATGATAATTAGACGGTTAATGCGCATAATTGTTCTAGTTATTTTTGGCAAACCCCGACCTAGATCGAAAGATTGGAAGGAGTGAGACCCGCTATATTCTTTAGAATACTCTAATGAGGGCGAAAGATAAGTTAGTAGTATTTTAGGGCGAATAGAGGACCGAAAGGACGTATTCACTGCCCTTTAGACTGGTACACGCGACTGATCTGTGACCTAAACTATGACCATCTGACATTCATTGATGAACCAACAATCCTAGTTCCCTTCTCTTTATAGTTAGACTCTTAAATCTCTTCCTACTTTAGTTAGTTTTAGTTTAGTGACAAAATCAAACCCCCAATACAGTGACTTAGACAAACTTAGTTTAGCGAGTAGAAGCAACATAGCCTCCCTGTGGATTCAACCCCGACTTCCCTAGCTCGTTAGTTAGAGACCCCTCGGGTTTATTTTTGATAGGTTGCGACAGCCGTATCAAATTTTGGCGCCATTGCCAGGTAGGCGACGCTTTTTGGTTGTTTTATTTTAAGTTTGTCTTTAGCCTCAAAGAGTTTATTCCTTGAGGTAGTTCTTATCTTTTTCCTTTAGTGTTGTTTTGATAGGTCTTACAGGTCTAGCTAAACAGGATTTTAGAAAAAGATCATCAAAGGGAGGCTTGAGTACCTTTGATCCTCCACTTATGTTCCATCCCATGGCGCAGCAGGTGATGTTTTGTGAGAGATGTGGTGTTGCGGGGTACAATGCTGCTATTTGTTTTGCGGAGAATGACCGACTCTATGCCTATCAGCAATATAGGCAAGGTCATTATGTTTATCAAAGTGGAGGTTACCCAAACTATTCTCCACTTCCACCGCAGAATTACTATGTGCTGCCACATCCTTATCAGCAACGAGGCTTTCAAAAACCTTCATATTCCTTACCGCCACAACAGCAAGTTCCTCCCTCTACTATCAACAAAGAGGAGTTGGCTGAATTGAAGTCGTTAGTACATACACTTGCATTTCGAGTGCAAGAATCTGAGAGATTTAGAGATGCTTCTATCAAGAGACTTGAGTTTCATTTGGCTCAAGTAGCTGCCGAGCAAGATGCCGATATGTATGACTCGGAAATTTTTGATATTGTCGAAAATGAAGCATCAAACGAAGACTTCAATGTTGTTCCATATGAAAAATTCGATCAAGCTAGCTTCAGTATTCGATCGAATGACTTATTTGAGGAGGAGCTCGATCGAACATATTCTTTTGTTCGATCGAATAGTTTACTCGAGGAGGACCTCGATCGAACAGTCACAAAGACTGTTCGATCGGGCATTGCTGAGGAAAAAGACCTCTATCGAACAGTCACAGGGACTATTCGATCGAGCAGTTTGGGTGAAGAAAGCTTTCGATCAAATTTATTAGCTATGGACAGTGTTGATTCGTCATTCACGCCTATTCGGTATGACCTTAAGAAGGTAAATGAAGACCAATCCTATCCGACTAGAGGTATTGCTATTCTTTTAGTTGATTCCGATAAGATTCTTTCTATTCCTTCCGTTAAATCATTTACTGTTGTTGATTTAACGCCTCCGCCCCAGTTTGGGAGCAAGTTGGAGGAATGTCGTCGTGTTTCTTCTTATACAGGTCTTGACAGGTTAGAAGACTCGGGAGGAGTATTTGAAGGATCTATCCCGCGTAAGAAGAAGGCGCGAGAGAAGGCTAATAGTGACGTCTGTGATGCTGTAAAGAGCCGTTGTTTTTCCGTTCTTTGTCTTTGTGGAGGTAAAAAGGCGATGGACGCCAAGAGACGCATCCATCAAAGCCTAGTTGTGGGCCATTAATTTTTGTTGGTGGATGAAGAAAGGAAGGTCGAGCTGGGACCTGTCTGAAACTAGCGCTGACTGGGAGGCAACCCGGAGTTTAAAACTTTTTGTTTGGATTTTTAAACATTTCAGTTTTTCTTGTGTGCTTAATAATTAGCTTTCTCGACTTTAGACTGCGAAACATTTTAGACTTGGTTTTGGTGGTATTTTTGGTTGCTATTATCGTAATTGTAGGTACACCTGCATTCTTTCCGCGAATTTAGCTGATCCGATGATGCTAGCTATGACCTCCCTTGTTGCTGGTTGGTTTGGGGAGGTCCGTCTATTTCGCGCTATCTTGTGAGTTTCTTCGCTCCTATTCTTTACTTATCTCCTTCATTTTGCATTTTCCCTTTCCCGTATTTGCTGCTGCAATTGAGTACAATGAGGGCATTGTACAGTTCGGTTTGGGGAGGTTATATGCATCGATATCTTTGTCTGCATATTGTTTTTATTGTATTTATGTTTACACGTTTATATTCCGCATGCCTTGTTTTTTAATTCAAAAAAAAAAAACACACGAAATCCCATAAAAATAAAAAATTTCGAAAAATTCAAAAATTCACATTTATTTTTTTTGCATATAGGTTGAGTCGGAACGGTAGTTTTTAGTGAGAAAATTGCACTACACTTTGTCTATTTACCTAAGCCTTGCATAATTAGCATCTTTTAGCATAGCCTTTTGCATAACCTACGAGTTTTTGTTCCAATTTAGCTGAACGAATAGACTTGACCTGAAATTTTGGCAAACTACTTATAATTTCTAAGATTTAGAGCCTTAAAACTGGTGTCAACTATGACCAGTTTCATGTAGGATTGTGAGTAGTAATCCTTGCATAACATGTAACATCAAACTGCATAAATATGAAATTCAATTGCTTATTGCCTGCATACATTCGGGTTAGTAGCTGGTGTCACATGTAGGAGAATGCTTACAATCTCCCCTTTTTTCATTACTACCTGTTTTGTGTGGATTTTGCGTAAGGCGAAATCAGGTCAGGATAGATTTAGGCAGGGTTAACTAGCTCTAATTTATCTGTGAGTTAGGTCGACAGGGTATAATGCAAGAAAGTAAAGTACGATAAAAGAATAACAATAAGACAAAGAATTTTGTACGTGGAAAACCCTTAAATGAGAAAAAACCACGGGACCAAGTCAGGAGAGGGTTTTACTATTATATTGATTATTTAGCACAATGGGACGTAATTAGCTTATAAGTTGTGAGAGAATATTGTATGCTTAAATTTGTCTTGTGTATGTCTTTCGTCTTCAAATGATTTCCAAATGCTTCTTATATAATGATATGCTGAACGGCTGATTAGTCTCACCATTAATGCCAAATATTATGTCATAATTACCCGCAATAATACCCATTATTACGTCCTTAATTGCTGCCTTAATTGTAGAATCTTCCTAATTAATGTTGCGCGTGTATTCTTCTTATAATATGATTTCCTGGTCTAATATCGTCCTGATATTTTGACCGTTGTCCTCTCCATGGCCTGGCGCCTATCTTCATGTGTCCTGGTAGCTTGACATCCTGACACCTTGACAGTCAGGCCAAGGCAAGATATTGATCAGGGATATTTGCGGATTTCTAGGCCCAATAATTTCCCCTTATCTCCTTATTTTCGATGTGTCAGGACAAAAAATAAGGAGATAACTTCTAACTATGGAAAACTGCTCAACGGTTGATTTGTGACTAACCGGCTTCTGTAACAGCTAGTTGTTCAGTTTATGCCACGTGTTACAATCACTGCAACTTCCCTAATAATTACTCTTCCAAGTTGCGGTTGAAACCTTAGTTTCACCGCCTATAAATACTTCCTCACTTCATTAAGTTGATCTTCACCAAAAAATCTATTCTCTTCTCTTCTTATAATGTCCTTCTTCATCTTTCTTAATTTCCAGATTTTAACCTTTAATTAATTTTTAGCAATCTTTTAATAATGGCCGCAAAAAAGAAATCTTTCAGGGGGGCAGTATCTCCTGGAACTCCACCTGTTCAAAATCCTGAAGAAACTACTTCTGAAAATATTCCTTCATCTTCTGCTGCTCAACCTCCTGTGGTTGGTAAAACGAATGATTCTCCTCTTGAGATGATTTCAATTTTCCATGATGATTTCCAATTCAAACCCACAAAAGCTCTGAAAGATGATCAGTCTCTCTCAAATCGCCTGAAGCCTGAATTTGAAAAGGTACTGAAAGATAAGGTAATCATTCCTGCTGATTCCGAAGTTTGGATCCCTAAAAATTCTCCTATCAGGGCTGACTGGGCATGTCCTGGTTGGTTCTATATTCATGATTGGGCCTTCAGGGCAGGTTGTAAGCTTCCTTTTTCTCCTCTTATGGTGGAGGTTATTAAAGAAATTGGTGTCCCTTCTTATCAGTTGATGCCTGTGGTATGGAAAGTGGTCTGCTCTGTTGAGTATCTCTGCAAAAATCACAATAATTCGTTTTCCCTTGATGACCTGAAGACCTGTTACGCTGTCAAAACCAATAGCCCTGGCCGTATAAGCTTTAAGTTCAGGCCTTCCACTACTCCCCTTCTCAGCAATCTGGACAGTGGCCATGACAAGAACTGGGCTGCTGGGTACATGTTTATCAGGACTAATTCTGTGGGCCCTGATCTGGCATATTTGAACTATGAAGCTTATGTTGCTGGTGAGTACTTTGGCTTTTCCTTTTATCCTGCATGTTTTATTCGTTAGTAAAAATTAAAATTATATTGAATCATACCTCCTGTGTGCGTAGTTGATGACTGAGTTACTGAAACTGAGTAGCCTACTGCAAACATTTCTGCTTTCCTTGCCATTCCTCCTTTGGAGAGGTCTTGGCCTTTCTGTTGCGGGGATGGCCATCTTCCTCGCTGCTTGAAGGCTGATGGTGCTACCAGGGTGCCTAAACCTTCGAAGGCTGTTAGTGCTTCCACTTCAGGCAGTAAGTTTACTTTGTTTTCTTCTTTCTTCCTATTTTTGGCTCTTCCATGATATTTAGTTTATATTGCTAATGTAGTGTTTCGTATTATAGCCACCAGGTCATCTACTCGCCTTGCCAGATTTGTTATGGCTGACCTCTCAGCCAGGCTGGCTAAGATTAAGGAGGAGGGCTCCCTAGGAGACGGAGATGCTGAGCCTGTTATTGATTTAATTGGATTGCCTGATGCTTCCAAGGTCTCTACTTTTCCTGCTGCCTCTGCTGAAACAAGTTCAGCAGCTCAGAAGAGAAAAATTGAAGATGTTGATGTATCTGCCCCAGTCAGGGAAGTGAGAGCCAGGGTAGATAATGTGGAGGCTGCCAAGGTGAAGATTAGGGATTATGTTGTTTCTAAGTAAGATGTCATGCTCATACTTGACCCTGTTGAGACTGCTACCCAGGCAGTTGCTTCAGTGGATCACTCTGTCAGCCTTTTGGCAAGTGCCTTGGCTGCTGTAAGGGAGGTACGCTATTTTTATTATTATGTGTATTTCGTAATATGTTTATTTTATTTGGATGTTTTTATTATTATGGCATAATATTTATATTATTCTCTTTGCTTTTGGTCAGGGTGCCGCGACCTGTCTCGACAATTCTTATCAAGCTACTTCTTTGGTAGCTAGGATTGAATTGATGAGATCAGATTATGATAAGCTGAAGTCTGAACTGGACTTTGCACGGGCTGACCTGGCTGCTAAAGCTACTGACTTGGCGGGGGCGCAGGCTGAGGCAGATTCAAACAGACAGCTCTTGCAGGAGGCGTTGGACAGGAATGAAGAGCTCACCCTAGAGAGGGATGATTTGGAGTTTAAGCTTGATGATGCCTCCCTTTATTTTTATATTAAGGGGAAGGTAGCTGCCATGTCGGAGCCTGTTGAGGCCAGGGCAAATTGGAACCTTGAAGCTGAGATGGCCTTCGCTGCCTCCAAGTATCCTGATCTGCACAATATGGGAAATGAATAGGAGGTCGATTCTCCAGGGGAGCAGGATGTCGACGTTGGGGCTGATCAGGCTAAGAGTGGGAGTGCTGATGCCGTTTCTAAGGAGAAGCAGTAATTTGAATTTTTCTTTGTTGGTATTGGCCCATCCAGGGGGGATGTCCCTGGACAAACAATTTTATTTTTTCTGTCTCTTCTCAAGTCAGGGAGGCTATCCCTGGCCTTTATGAATGTTTTGGTGCCTTTGCCCCAGGGGGTAAGGGCTTTATTAATATGATAGTAATGGCCTTCCTTGGCTAATCTTGCTTATTTCCTGTCGTTCTGTTTGCTTTTGAACTTTGTTTTTCCAATCCTGTGGACCTGTCAAAATCTTTATTTTGTTGACCTGCAAGACATTTTTTGAGCTTGTCCTGTCATTTGAGCTGTCGTGAGTAATTCAACCAAGTATGGTTTTTTCCATAGTGGTTGAAGGGGGTGGGAAAACCGGCCTGACATGAGGTCTTATGTCTCCTGCCTAACTGGAGGGCTTGGTACTCGGCCTGACAGGAGGGCTTTTTAGACTAATGGTTGGGATGGCACACCCTTCCACCGTCTTGTTGCATCCAGCCATTTGTAAATATGTGCAGTAAACCTAGTCAGGTCAGGCAATTATTTCATGCCTGATTGGTCCTGACATTTACTGTATCCGGTGATGGTTACCAACTCGTTAGGCACAATTAAGTGCAAAGTTTTCTTTCAGATTTTGATATATAGTAGAGTAGACCTCAATCCTGAACATTTATCATGTATAATTGTTCAGGATTCAAAAAATAAGATAAATTGGGTTAGTTAAATATATAGACATGGATTGCACATAGAGCATATGAAACACGTAATTTTTTCAGGTAGCACGTCAGGTTGAATTACTGATAGTAAAGATATGATTTTGTACCTGATTGTGGCCTGATATAGGTTTTATACATGGAATAATTTAAAATGTTTTACATTCCAAGATCTTGGGATCATTTCTCCTTCTAATGTTTAGAGCCTGTATGATCCTTGTCCAACGATTGAATCAATTAAGTAAGGACCTTCCCATGTGGGGGTGAGCTTGCCTACTGATTTTTCTTTTTTGTTTGGAAAAACTTTTTGTAGGACAAGGTCTCCTTCCCTGAAGACTCTAATTCTAACATTTTTATTGTAAGTCCTGGCTACTACTTGTTGGTATGATGTCATCCTGATTTTCGCAGCGTCTCTTAGCTCTTATGTCATGATCAGGTTATCTTGCATCAGGTCTCTATTTGCTTCAACATTATTCAGGCTATATCTTGATGTTGGCACCCACACTTCTGCAGGAATGACAGCTTCGCAGCCATACACCAAAGAAAAAGGTGTTTGGCCTGTTGATGTCGTTGGAGTTGTCCTGTCTGCCCATAGCACTAATGGAAGTTCTTCAGCCCATCTGCCTCGTCTTCTCTTTAGTTTCTTCTTTAGGCAGCTTATGACTACCTTGTTACTGGATTCAGCCTAGCCATTAGCTTTTGGATATCCAGGGGTTGATGTTACCAGGTTGATATTACATTCTTGGCAAAATTTTTGGGTCCTTTTCCCCACAAATTGGGTTCCATTGTCACATACTATTTCTGACGGGACTCCATATCTGCAAATAATATTCGTTGTGATGAAGGATATTACTTCTTTTTCGGTTACTTGCCTGAAAGAGTCAGTCTCGATCCATTTGGAGAAGTAATCAGTCATAGCCAACATGAATACTTTCTGTCCTGGAGCTATAGGCAGCTTCCCTACAATATCCATGCCCCACTTCATGAATGGCCAGGGCGCAGAAATTGAGTGAAAGAGCTCAGATGGCTGATGTATTATTGGTGCATGAACTTGACATACTTCACATTTTGAAGAGTATTCCAGGCAGTCAACCCTCAGTGTAGGCCAGTAGTAGCATGTCCTGAGTATTTTACTTGCCAGGATTTTTTCTCCTTTATGGTTACCACAATGTCCATCGTGTATTTCTTGAAGTACTTGTTTGGCTTCGTCAGGCTCCAAGCATCTCAGGTATGGTCCAGCCTGCGATCTCTTGAATAAAATGTTATTGATAATGGCATAGGTTGAAGCTCTAATTTTAAAAGCCCTTACTTCATGTCTTCGCTGAGGTAGTATTCCTCGGAGAAACCAATCATAATAGGGTTTAGTCCAAGAATTACTATCCTGATTGACAGGGTTGACTTGTTCAGCCTTGCTGATGGTTGACTCTAATAAATGAACAATTGGTATTTTATCGAAAACTGTGGAGGTAAAGTTTGAACCTAGGCTGGCCAAAGCATCAGCCTGCGTGTTTAGGTCTCTTGATATTTGATCTATATTAAATAAAACAAATTTAGCGGTAAGGTTTTTTGCATATTCTAAATACGAAATCATTTTTGCATCCTTAGCCGTATAAATTCCTTTTATTTGATTAGAAATTAAGAGAGAGTCAGTTTTTACCTTTAGGTTTTGAACACCTAGGTCTAGACATACCTTTAAGCCTGCTATCAGAGCTTCATATTCTGCTCCATTGTTAGTAGCTTTGAATTCACAGCTTATAGTCTGAGCTATCACGTCTCCCTGTGGTGATTTAAACACTAATCCTAACCTTGTCCCCCTCGCATTAGATGCTCCATCTATGAACAAAGTCCATTCCTAGTCTGGGGTTTTATTTTCTAATTAGTTGACCTCTTTTTTCAGGTCAGGTTCTAGGTTAGGGCTGAAATCAGTCACAAAGTCTGCTAAGGCCTGCGATTTAATCGCTGCCCTGGGCTCAAAAGAAATATCATATGTACTGATTTGAACTGACCACTTGGCCATCCTACCTGATAATTCAGGCTTGCGCAGGACAAATTTTATGGGTAAGTTGGTCCTGACTATAATGGGGTGACTTTCAAAATAGGGTCGTAGTTTAGTACACGACATAATTAAAGCTAAGACATATTTTTCAAGTAATCCATACCTCGTCTCAGCATCCAGCAGGCTCTTACTTACATAATAGACAGGATGTTGTTGGCCTTCCTATTCTTTTACAAGGACTGCACTGATTGCTGTGTCAGTGATGGATAAGTATACTGACAGGGGTTCTCCCTTCTCTGTTTTAGCCAGTAAGGGTGGAGATGACAGATAAGATTTTAAGTCTTGAAAGGCTGCCTCATGTTCATCCGTCCAATGAAACTGTTTATTTTTTCTGAGCAGGTTGTAAAATGTTTTACACTTTTCAGAGGATTTTGATATGAACCGGTTCAGGGCGGCTACCCAGCCTGTCAATTTCTGAATATCTTTGACAGACTTGGGTGACTGAAGTTCCAGGATAGCTTTTATCTGTTCTGAGCTGGCTTCTATGCCTCTCTTCGTATCCATGTATCCAAGGAACTTACCTATAGAAACTCCAAAGTGGCATTTTGCAGGGTTGAGCTTCATGTTTTATTTTTCCAATATTTCGAATGCTACTTCCAAATGCTTCACATGATCTTCTGCATTTTTGGACTTTACCACCATGTCGTCTATGTAGACTTCCATGATATCACCTATTTGATCTTTGAACATCATGTTGACCAGGCGCTGGTACATTACCTCTGCATTCTTCAGGCCAAAAGGCATGGCCATGTAACATATGCCTCGATGCAAATGAATGCGATTTCTCTCTGGTCGCAGGTGCATTTTTATTTGATTGAATCCACTGGAAGCATCCATGAATGTCAGCATCTCATGCCCTACTGTGGCGTCTACCATGCATCAATATGTGGCAAAGGAAATGGGTCATTGGGACAGGCTTTGTTCAGGTCAGTGTAATCTACACAGACTCTCCATTTTCCATTCTTTTTCTGCACAACAACCACATTAGCCAGCCACTCAGGGTACATTACTTCCCTAATCATTCCCATATCCAGAAGTTTTTCCACTTCCTCGTTGATTATGGCATTTCTTTCAGCTGCAAATTTTCGTCTTTTCTGTTGTAGAGGCTTAAAAGATGGGTCAATATTAAGTTTGTGTGTAATTATATCAGCACTAATTCCAGTCATATCAAAATGAGACCAAACAAACCAAGATGATTTATTTTTAAGGAATTTTACCTGTTCGGGCCTGACACTATCTTGGGCGTCAGATCCTACTAGAACATACCTGTCAGGGTACTCAGGGTCTAGGATTACCTGATCTGTTTCCATTCTGGGAGGTGCTATATAAGTGCTCCTGACAGGATACTGTAATTGCTATGCAAGGGACTTACCTGCCTTGGAAGGTTTCAAGGCTGTTGTATAGCATTCTTGGGCTGTCTTGTGATCCCCTTTGATTGTGGCTATACCCCAATCCGTCGGTATCTTGATACACTGGTGATAAGTCGATAGTACAGCCTTGACATTATGAATCCAGGGTCTGCCCAGAATTACATTGTAGGATGACAAGAAATCTAGGACTCCAAATATCTCATAGGATGAGACTCCTTCAATGTAGGTTGGGAGGTGGATTTCTCCCAATGTGCTTCTGGTTTCTCCACTGAACCCTACCAAAACACTGGACTTTTTGGTGATTTGATCCTCATTTATTTTCATGGCTTTTAGCACGTCAAGCATGATCAAGTTTACTGAGCTGCCTCCATCTACTAGGATCCTTCTTACTGTGGCGGTTCCAATCTGCATAGAAATTACCAGGCCATCATGATGAACATCAGGGATACCTACTAGGTCACAATCACTGAACTGGTCAGGCCGCAGATTTCTGATCCACCATATATGAATTTTACTTCATAGATTGGGGGTGGTGGAGGAAGGCTGCGATCCTGTTTATGCTCCTGGTTCTCTTTGCCTTGATCTTCATTCATGCCTTTCGTTTTGATCAGGTCTTTCAGGTATCCAGATTTCAACAGATAAGCCACTTCTTTCCTCAGGGTGAAGCAGTCATCTGTTGTGTGTCCAACATCCATGTGGAATTCACACCATTTGGAGTTATCTCTCCTAGGATTAGGATTTTCCACTTTTCTGGGCCATCTGACTACTGGTCCCATGTTGTCAAGCCTCTGGATTAACCCTGCAATATCAACACTGAAATTATGCTCAGAAATAGGCGGAAAAATTTTAGCCTTACCTTGATACTCATGTGCCAGGTTGACTTCTGAATGGTCTGGCCTGGAATATGGAGTATGTCTGTAATTGTTTCCTTTGTTGCTTTTCCTATTACTTTTTTCATAGTCCTTTGGTCCACTGGATGATCCGAGTTTGTAGCTCTTGTCTTCTTACAGCCTGATATAAGCAAGGGTTTTGTCCTGGACATCTTCGAAGGTATGGTAGGGGTACTTAGTGAGCTCATTGTATAAGTCACTATGAGGTAGCAACCCCTGCCTGAATGCCTCCACCGTTGTTCCAACGTCACACCTGGAAATAGACACTTTCTCTTTGTTGAATCTTGCGAGGAATGTCCTGAGAGTTTCATCAGGCTTCTGCATAATCCTGTAAAGATCACTGGATCGCTTCTCCAACTCCTTACTACTCGCAAACTATTGGTTGAAGTTGTTGATCAGGTTGGCAAAAGAATGGATGCTCCCAGTTGGCAGGTTGATGTACCACTGTAGAGCAGGTCCGGTCAGGGTTATTCCAAATCCCTTACACATGAAAACTTGCCTGAACTCGCTGGGAAAGGACGCAGCTAACATTTTCTGTTTGTAGAGGGCCACATGATTTTGTGGATCTGTGGTCCCATTATAGATTTTCATAGACGGGACCACAAACTTTTTGGGCAAGTCCACTTTTGCTATTTCGTCTATGAAAGGAGAATCAGCATTGCTGTCAGGGACAAGTTCTTCTAAACTGGCAGGTACTCCAGGTATCTTGTCGAATTTTTCATTTAGCTTCTTGATTTCCTGGACTACTGCCATCATGATGGCTGCTGCAGATTTATCAGGTTTTTCATTGTCATTTTTTGGATCACCATCGTCATCAGCAATGATGAATTTAGAACCACTTGGGCTCCCAAAACTGGAAAAATCAATGTTTTTGATAATCGATGCAAAGGGTGTTCCTGGTTGGAATCTAGAGCTTGCTCCTTGGGTTTTTTCCAATTTTTGTTTCAGAGCTGACTCAAATTCTCTTAATTGTAGGATTTCAGCTTCAGTTTGGGCTACTTTTTCTTTCAAGCTTTCCAACTCAACTATTTGTTGGAGGGCTGCATTCAATTGTTCTTCAACGGTAGGTTGGGCCATTGTTCTAGGATATTTGGATTTTTGTAGGATGAGGAAAAAAGATTTAAAGAGCTAGATGCCCCACGGTGGGCGACAATTGTTTTGTGTGGATTTTGCGCAAGGCGAAATCAGGTCAGGATAGATTTAGGCAGGGTTAACTAGCTCTAGTTTATCTGTGAGTTAGGTTGACAGGGTATAATGCAAGAAAGTAAAGTACGATAAAAGAATAACAATAAAACAAAGAATTTTATACGTGGAAAATCCTTAAATGACAAAAAACCACGGTCACCAAGCCAGGAGAGGGTTTCACTATTATATTGATTATTTAGCACAATGGGACGTAATTAGCTTATAAGTTGTGAGAGAATATTGTATGCTTGAATTTGTCTTGTGTATGTCTTCCGTCTTCAAATGATTTCCAAATGCTTCTTATATAATGATATGCTGAACGGCTGATTAGTCTCACCATTAATGCCAAATATTCTGTCATAATTACCCGCAATAATACCCATTATTACGTCCTTAATTGCTGCCTTAATTGTAGAATCTTCCTAATTAATTTTGCGCGTGTATTCTTCTTATAATATGATTTCCTGGTCTAATATCATCCTGATATTTTGACCCTTGTCCTCTCCATAGCCTGGCGCCTGTCTTCATGTGTCATGGTAGCTTGACATCCTGATAGTCAGGCCAAGGCAAGATATTGATCAGGGATATCTGCGGATTTTCAGGCCCAACACTACCCATGAGCTCCACATAGCCAAATTAGCTTATTTTGACCCCTTTTAACTACAATCCAAATCTTAAGCCTACCCTAGTCAAGCTAATTTAGTAGTTAATTATTGGGTATATTTTATTGTTGGTTTGGTCTGCTTTGGAAGAAGATGTTAGTAAAATGAAGAGAAGGAGAAGAAAAGAAAGAAAATTGAAAAAAAATAGAGAAATACCGGAAAAAAAAAGCCATGAAGAATGAACAAAAGAGAGAAAATTTGAGAAAATTGAAAAAGAATTGGAAAATTGGAAATGGTTTACTCCTATGCAATATTTTTATCATATGAGGAGTTAATGTCATGCTTGGTTGAGTGAGATTATGCCTCATTGGCAATTGTGCTCAAGTTGAGATGGATTAGAAGTGGATGTTGATATATTATTATTGTTTAGTTGCTAGCTTGACGCTTTACCTCTACATATCCCAAATTGTTTTACCCCTTCTTACCCATTACCTCACTTCCCTTATTTTGTAAGCACTCGGCCTGAGATAGGACTTGATTGGATGGAGTGTATGTGTACGGTAGCTAGAATTGTCTATTATATTAGATTGCATGCATGTTTATGTAGGTCGTAGTTTAGGTGAGCGACTATCTTTCTTTCTCTCTTACATATATATGCTTACCCTTTGCTTTGTTGAGAGAAGAGTGACCCGTGAGAGTCCAATTTTGAAGGTCTTGCAAGGTCGACGGTTCATCTGTTTTTACGAACACCTCCATAACTCGTTTGCATTGACAATTTTGCTATAGTGTTGATTTCATTGCATTAAAATGGTTTAGGTGGACGATTTGTAGCTAGCTCTGAGTTTTATATTCCGTTCCATTAGTTAGTTGCATTTAGTTTGCTTGGGGACAAGCAAAGGTTTGGTTTGGGGAAGTTTGATGTGTGCATTTTATATAGACTTTTTGTACCGTAATTGCACGCATTTCTATGCATATTTAGTAGTGTTTAGCTACAAATGTCCCCCGAATTGTCTACTTTGGTTTCTCTTGTCCTATTTGCAGGAATGAACCAAAGGGAAGCGTAATCAAGCTTAGAACATGTCCCTATGCATGCATTTAGGAGATGAGTTGAGTCAGAGCTTAGAAACTACTAATTGTGATGCGCGTAGAAGTAAGGTAGCTAGGCGAGCAAAGGAAGAGCTTCAAATTAATAGTGCCTACTTTGAGGAGCCATATCTCGAGTTTTACAACTGATATCCAGGTTATTCTAATTGGAGATTAAATATCATCCTCTTAGCTTTCCAACACCACCGAAAACTCCTGATTTGCCCAAGTAACGAAGAAATGGCGGCCATTTGAAGTTTAGTGCGCAAAGCAGGAAGTACGCGCTGAGTTCGATCGAACACAATTCCTCTCGATTGGCCACTCTAGCCTTTCGATCGACCAACTACTCTACTGGATCGACCATATTACTTCTCGATCGACCACTTTCGACCACCAAACCTCTCGATCGACCTCCTTACTATTCGATCGAGAGCCTACTAAGTCGGACGCAGCTCTATTTTAGTCGAGACTCTAGTTTACCTTATTTTAGCTTATCTTATAATAATATCTCTACTATATAAAGAGATAATCAGGTCATTAATTGGGATCTCTTCCCTAGACTCCTTTCATCACTTTTCTACAACTTAAAACTTTTATTATGTAGTTCTTCCTCTCTATTTTTCCAGATCAAAATTATGTAACTCCTTTTCTCTACTTTATTTAATTTAGTTTCTAGTATTAATTCTTTCCTTTTGCTTCTCTTATTCCTCTACTCCTTTATTCTCCTTGTTTACTTTAGTTCTTATTATTTCAATTCTCTTCATCTTTTATCATGTTATTATCTATTATTGCTTTTGTTAGTATTAGTTTCGCTATTATCGTCATGTTTAGCTAATAGTTCTCCCGCTAGGATTTAGGGGATTCAATGAACTGTTGTTAGTTGCTAATTAGGTTTACAAATCTTTTGTTGCTATCATATCTTTGTTGTTACAAGTAGCATTTAATGATAATTAGACGGTTAATGCGCATAATTGTTCTAGTTATTTTTGGCAAACCCCGACCTAGATCGAAAGATTGGAAGGAGTGAGACCCGCTACATTCTTTAGAATACTCTAATGAGGGCGAAAGTTAAGTTAGTATTATTTTATTAGGGCGAATAGAGGACCGAAAGGACGTATTCATTGCCTTTTAGATTGGTACACGCGACTGATCTGTGACCTAAACTGTGACCATCTGACATTCATTGATGAACCAACAATCCTAATTCCCTTCTCTTTATAGTTAGACTCTTAAATCTCTTCCTGCTTTAGTTAGTTTTAGTTTAGTGACAAAATCAGACCCCCAATACAGTGACTTAGACAAACTTAGTTTAGCGAGTAGAAGCAACATAGCCTCCCTGTGGATTCGACCATGACTTCCCTAGCTGAATTAGTTAGAGACCCCTCGGGTTTATTTTTGGTAGGTATACGATTAGCCTGTCACTTTTGATGGTAGTAAACTTTTTTTCTAACTCTTATTAATATTATATTTAGTAGATTATAACATTTAATTAAAAATACAGTTCATATATGCAAATAATTTAATTAAAAACGTCTCTTTAAATCTAAAAAATGACGTGTTTGAGCACGAGAACTACACTAGTTGATTTAGTATTAGTAAAAAGTCATTCGTGCAGGTTTTTTGGTCAGGTCATCGTTTGTTAGCACTAGATACAAGTAGGGGTGTTCATTCGCGGTTCGGTGTTCACCGAACCGCTAATTTAATTCGGTTCGACAAAACTGCGAACCTAAACCGCACCGTTTCTAATGGTTAGAAACGGTTCAGTTAACCACTTTAAACGGTTATTAGCGGTTCGGTTACCGCTTAACCGATAATCGTTCTAAATATACTTTTTTTTCAGTTTTCGTTAATTTTTCTGGTAGTTTAATTAAGTTTTCATGATATATTATTTTCAGCAATAAAGTTAATTAGGTAAACTTTAGTATTAATCAATTTAAGAAATTTTTAATTTGGATACACTAAGAAAATTAAACGAAAGAACACTTCTTTATATAATATTTTACTTTTTTGCTTACTTTTTTGTGAAACGTTCGGTTCGCGGTTAACCGATTTTCTAAAATTGCATACCATAACCGAACCTTTTCCATAATAAAGTCAACGGTTCGGTTCAGCGAACCGCTTTGTCGAAACGGTTCGGTTAACCGAACCTTAAAAATACACGGTGTTTGGTTCAGTTATTACAGTTCGGTTTATTCTGAACACCCCTAGATACAAGTGAGTAATGGGCCCGGATGTGAAAAAAGAAGGAAAGAGAAGTCCAAACCAAAGTTGGAGTCATAGAGTATTGAGTTGTTTAGCCATGGAGTTGAGTTAAGCAAGCAGTCTCTCTATTTTATTACTAACCAACAAACCTTCCTCAATCCCTTTCTCTTCCCACTTCTTCTTAAACTAAACCCACAACTTCTTCACTTCTTCTATTCTTACAGGTATGTTATGATTCTGATCATAAGAGTAACCAACTAGTGAATTCAGTTGAGCCAGCTCAGCAAAAGTGTTGACGGGTTGTTACAAGCTGTTAAGAGGATACAAGGAATTGGGCGGGAATTCTGTTAGAAGGCACTACCTATTATAAATAGTTACAGATACATCTCATTAGTTAGCTTTTCGATCATTTCTATGAACTCATTTTTTCTCTCAAATCTTCCTCGGTAATTCTCTCTATAAACATTCCTCAACAAATCTTCAATAAAATACCTAATTCGATTCCCTTCTAAATTCTAGGGTTTCCTATTTGTATTTTAGGGTTTCTCGATTAAATTCTTGAAACTACTCTATCAGTGGTTTCAGAGATCCTTCCTGGATTCTCTTGATCAAAAATGGCGCCACGAAACTCGAAAAACTCTGATAACTCTGTCGACAAAACTTCGCAATCAATGGAGGACAAGGTGAAGCATTTGGAAGAAGCAATAGTCAACATTGAAGCGAATTTGGGGGAATTGGTTCGGATTCACAATCAAGACAAGGCAGACTTGAATGCAGCAATTCAATTGCAGCAACAGGGGTTGAAGGACAAGATTGATCGCATGAACACAAGAATTGAACAAGTTTTAGGTCAATTGGTTGCAATGAGCACTAGGGTTGTCAATCTGCAGAAGAATTCTGGGAATTCTAGTCACACTAGGGCTTCAAATTATGAAAATTTTGCAATCCCTAATTCTGGCAATTTTGTAAACCCTAATTCTAATTTCTGTCGAGTTTTGAAGGTTGAATTTCCTAAATTCAATGGTGATAATGTTCTTGGTTGGATTTACAAATGTGAACAATTTTTTGAGGTTGATTCTAGTTCTGAAAACATCAAAGTTAAAATGGTTTCCATTTATTTAGAGGGTAAAGCTTTACTTTGGCACCAATCTTTAATGAAAACTAGGGAGTTCAGGAATTGGCCTAGTTGGATTGAGTATAAAGCTGTTGTAGTGGCCAGATTTGGAACTAACTCCTTTGATGATTCAATGGCTGAAATCATGAATTTAAGACGAAGAGAAACAGTCGAACAATACCAAGAACAATTTGATGGGTTGTTAAACAGAACAAATTTAACTGAAAAACAGGCTTTAAGCTATTTTTTGAAGGGGCTAGATCTTGATATCCAGAATACGGTTAGAATGCATAAACCATAAACGTTGATGGATGTATTTGCTTTAGCAAAGCTGCAAGAGGCTAATGTGACTTCTTTCTTGAAGAAATCTAAACCAGTTTTGAAGAAACCTAGCTCACGACCTCTTTTTGGGACACCATATCCACCAAAATTTGCATCTTCTTCCTTGTCTGCAAGTCACAAAACACCTGCTAGTCAGAAAGTGTCTTCAGCCAGATTAAGTGAGAAAGAAGTGGCTGAGAGAAGGGCTAAAAACTTGTGTTTCACATGTAATAAGAAGTGGTCACCAACTCATAGGTGTACAGCACAGTTGCATAGTATTGAAATTATAACAATCTTGGAGGAAGAGCCAGGGGGAGGATAAGGAGATTATTGGTGCTCAGTAGGAGGCTGGGTATGCATTCCAAGAATTTTAAAGTTCAAAAACATTACCTCCTTTGATTTCTCTTAATGCCATTACTGGCAATACCACCTACCAGACCATGAGGGTCACTGGACAAGTAAGGGGCAATCCTCTTCACATTCTAATAGATTCAGGAAGTACCCATAACTTCTTGGACATCAATACAGCCAAGAAGCTAGGATGTAAGGTGAAGACTACTTTACCATTGGTAGTCTCAGTTGCTAATGGAGAGACCATTGTAAGTAACTCAATGTGCCAAGAGTTTAAATGGAAGCTGCAAGGAGCTGAATTTTGCAATGATGTCATGTTGGTGCCTTTGGGTGGGTGTGAAATGGTGCTTGGAATACAGTGGTTAACTTCATTGGGTCCAGTGTTATGGGACTTCAACCAGCTGAGGATGGAATTCAAGTTTCTAGGGAGAAAACATGTATTAAGAGAAGCAAAGGCAAGTACTACATTGCAGTGGATAGAGGGAAAGCAAATGCAAAATACTTTATGTAAACTAACTTCAAAAACAACAGCTCAATGTTTTGCTATAAAGGCATACTCTCTGCCTAACGCTACTGAGGTACAGGAGCAAGATATGGGTTCTCACCTTGAAATTCAGAAATTGTTGCATGAACTTGTGGATATTTTTAAGGAACCAACATCTTTACCTCCACATAGAATGTATGACCACAAAATACATTTAAAAGAGGGTATACCCCCAATTAATGTGAGACCTTATAGGTATCCTGTAGTTCAAAAGGATGTCATTGAGAAAATTGTGTTGGAAATGCTGGGTAGTGGAGTGGTTAGGCCAAGTCAGAGCCCTTATTCTTCACCCGTTGTACTTGTTAAGAAGAAAGATGGAACTTGGAGGTTGTGTGTGGACTATAGGGAGTTAAATAAAAACACTGTTAAGGACAAGTTTCCTATTCCTGTCATTGAGGAGTTACTGGATGAGTTACATAGGTCAACAATTTTCTCAAAAATAGATCTCAGGTCTGGCTATTGGCAGATCATAATGTACCCCTTGGATGTTGAAAAAGCTGCTTTTAGAACTCATGAAGGGCATTATGAGTTTTTAGTGATGCCTTTTGGCCTCACTAATGCTCCTTCCACATTTCAACACCTCATGAACACAATTTTCAAGCCTTATCTTAGGAAATTCATTCTTGTATTCTTTGATGATATCCTCATCTATAGTAAGAATCTCGAAGAGCATCTCAACCATATGAGGGCAGCATTTTAGATGTTGAGAGAGAACACTTTATTTGCTAAAATGACTAAATGCATCTTTGGTACCCATGAGGTGGAATACTTGGGCCATTTGATTTCAGAGGGGTAGACACTGATCCTTCTAAAATAGAGGCCATGACTAAATGGCCAGCTAGTACTGTGAAAAGCCTAAGGGGATTTTTAGGGCTTACTGGATACTATAGAAAGTTTATAAGATGGTATGGAATTATAAGTAACACCCTCACAAACTTGCTTAAGAAGAATGCTTTCACATGGACCCCTGAAGCATCAAAAGCTTTCTTAAGCCTGAAGCAGGCAATGATCAGTGCACCTGTCTTGGCTTTGCCTGATTTCACCAAAGAGTTCACAGTAGAAACAGATGCTTGTGGTGAAGGTATGTGAGCTTTGTTGTCTCAAGAGGGACACCCTATTGCCTATATCAGTAAAGCCTTTTCTTCAAAAGCTAAATCCTTCTCCACTTATGAAAAAGAACTCCTAGCTGTTATATTTGCTGTAGAAAAATGGAGACCTTACTTAATTGGGAGGCACTTTGTTATTAAAACTGACCACTTTAGTTTGAAATACTTACTGGAACAAAAGATCACTACTTCTTTCCAGAGTAAATGCTTACCCAAACTCTTGGGGTTGGATTATGAGATCAAATATAGGAAGGGAGTTTAAAATAGTGCTGCTGATGCCCCGTCTAGAATAATTGGTGAACAGTTAATGTCTATGTTGGTATCTCATATACACACTGATTTGATTGAGATGATACATGTGAGCAGGGAACATGACCCACATTTGAATGCCTTAATCCAACAGTTGAAAGATGGGGTGGTTCAAAACAAGTATACTTGGGTGGATAACGAATTGAGGAAGAAAGGAAGGCTGGTTGTAGGTGCAAATAAGGAGTTAAGGAAGAAAATTATTGCTTTAATGCATGATACTCCTTTGGGGGGACATTCTGGGGTGCAAGCCACAATCAAGAGACTCAAAAGTCTTTTCTACTGGAAGCATATGCAGAGGGAAATCAGGAATTATGTGAGACAATGTGGAGTATGCCAAAGGTGCAAACCTGTTTTACAACAACCAGCAGGGCTACTTTAACCATTACCAATACCTAAGGCAATTTAGGTTGATATTTCAATGGATTTTATTGAAGGATTGCCTAGGTCCCAAGGTAAAGACACTATTTTAGTAGTGGTGGATAGATTGAACAAATATGCACACTTCTTGTTGCTCAGCCACCCATTTACTGCTACCGCTGTGGCACAAGTGTTCTTGGATCAAATTTTTAGGTTACATGGGATGCCAAGATCCATTGTGAGTGATAGAGACAAAAATTTTATGAGCAACTTTTGGCAAGAATTGTTTAGATTGCAACAAGTGGACTTACTGATGTCATCAACTTACCATCCACAAACAGATGGACAAACAGAGGTCCTTAATAGATGCCCGGAGAATTATTTGAGGTGTATGACTGGAGAACAACCCAAGACATGGGCTACATGGATTCCCTTAGCAGAATGGTGGTATAATACCACTTTTCAGTCAGCTGCTCAAAAAATTCCTTATGAGATTGTTTATGGACAGTCCCCGGCAGCACACATTCCATATGTGTTGGGTGATAGTAGGGTGGAAGTTGTTAATAGAAGCCTAGATACAGGAGAATAATGTATTAAGATGCTCAAATTTCATCTCAAAAGAGCATAAGATCGAATGAAGAAACAAGCTGATAAGAATAGAGTAGACAAGGAACTAATAGTTGGCGATTTGGCATATGTCAAATTGCAGCCTTATAGACAACATTCTGTAGTACAGAGGACTTGTGCTAAGTTATCTCCTAGATACTATGGGCCTATTCCAGTAGTTGCCAAGGTGGGACAAGTTTCATACAAGTTACAGCTGCCTGTTCAAGCTAAAATTCATCACACTTTTCACATCTCTCTTCTGAGAAAAAATGAAGGTCCAGCACCAACAGTGAGCTCTATACCTGATATGGATGACTCACAACAAATAAGAGCTTAACCTATAGCAATACTGGACAGAAAATTAGCAAAAAAAGGGAATATGGTGTTGGAATATGTGTCCTCCGACAATAATGCGATCACGACTGTTGATCATGATGATCACATGTTTAAATCTCATTATAAAGAATACAATTGGGAAGTAATATTGTTACTGTCAACTGGTCAACATATATCGGTAATGATTGGTGACTAGAGTTTGACATTATTGTCGTCGACGGTGGTGATCGATTGACCCCTAGGTCATACCTATAGGGCAACACTCTTAATTGATTATTTAATTAATCGTATAACGTTACGAGTTAATTAAATTATTTGAAAATTGACGGACGATTTTGGAAGTAAAATTTACGTATCATATTGAAATGTGATTAAATGAGATACGGTCTGAGTAATTGAATTGTATCATTACTCGGATGAAATTATTGTTTAAAGAAACAATCGAAAATTGAATGAATTATTATAAATACAATCAGTTGTGATTTATAAATGGAAAAATATTTTGGTACAAGTAATTATGAAATTACTAAGTCAATTTTGTATGTGACGTATTTTAATAGTACGTTGATTTTTAATATGTTAAAAATACACAACAAATTTATGCTACATGTGACATGTTACATATTGACAAATTGACAAAAATAATATGGATCCCATATTATCAAGTGTACCGAAATTAAGGGGGTGATTAAGCTAATATTGTGTTTGATTAAGATAATGGAAAACACAATGATTACCTACATTCCTAGCCATGCAACCCTAATGCTCATTGTAAAGAATAATTCTTGCATGTATTGGCTCCCTCCACCCCCCTACTCCACCCGGTTTTTAGAGGAGGAAAAACAATTGTTTTTCCTCTCCTTTTTGCCATATACTCAATATTATTATTGAGGGATTCATTCATTCAAACACATCATCCAAAATTAGAATTCTAGAGAGAAAAATAATCCTCTTCTTCTTCTCTCTATAAACCAAAATATTAAGTGTATTATAATATTTTTGGGTTATTTTCTACTAGATTAATATTGTACTAGTTCTTATAATATTAATCTTAATTAAGAGAAAGCTTTGGGTATAAATCCTAAGGAGAGATCCTACACTTGGATCTTGGTTCTTTCATTAAAGGAAAGCTCAAGAACAAAAGAAAAGGAGATTTCTTTTGTGCCCATAAAACCGAAACATCCAATGTAAGAACATGATTTCTCCTCTATTTTGCTCTTTTGTTTGCATGCATAAAATCCATATTTAATTTTATGACAAATTAAATTAAATCATATATGAATATGTAAGTATATAGATCTACTTTTCCTTCAATTGGTATCAGAGCCACGGTTGTTTGCATGCAAATCGGTTAAAAGTTTTTCCGAGTTATAAGAATAACATATAAAACTTGTAAAATTTGTGTTATTATGATATATCACAAAATTAATTCATGCATGTTAATATTTCTGGTCCTAAAATGTTTTAGGATATTTTGGTTAATTTTACGGATTTTTATTGTTCATATTATACAATAATGGCATTTAAATATGATTTTATGAGTAAAAATGTCATTTTCGGTCTAAAATTAGCTATACTTCGAATTTTCCATTGATTTTTGGATATGTTGTCATATATATTATTTTGAGATAACCTGCAAAATTTTCATAATTTTTGGACTTGTTATGCTCGAAAAATGGATTTTTCATTATTAAATTCGGATTTAAGTGAAAAATAGCTTAATATGAGTTAAATTTCGAATATGGTCATAGAAATTTAATATGTTGTCACATGCAATTTTACAAGATGTGTGTAAAATAATTGGCTATAAATAAGTCTTTTTGCATGATTTATGGATTTTTGAAGAAAAATAGCATAAATAGTGACATTATTAGTGAAAAATTAATAAAACATAATCTATGACTTAGGAAAAACGTCTAATGTTGCATTTTATTATCTTTTTCAGATCTAAAATTGAAAAGTTAATGAATATAATTTTTCCATGTTTTTTATGATTATTTTAGTTAAAATCGATAAACTGCAACATTGTTTTTCCGGAAAAATTTCGAAATTTTTAACCTAAGATTTTGAACATTATGAGTGTTATGGTATTTGTCCAGAATATTCATGAGTTTAAATTTCAAATTTTGAATTTATTTGAAATTTTGTGATTTATTTGAAGTTTATAGCTTATTTTTGTAATTTTTAGTCCATTAATGAACAATTTTATAAATATGAGTTAATTATGGTCAAATTATTAGTGAAGACTAAATTTTGAGTCCTAAAAGGTTAGGGTAATTAACTTATGCATAAATATGAATTTATGTATTTTTGTGATTGTAAAATGTTGAAATCACGCAAATCCGTAAAAACCAAGTAATATACGATATTGGCTAATTAAAGGCGATTTAGCATAAAATTGAGCATGTTCATACATATTATAATGCTGCATTTTTCTTTATGATTGTCATAATTTTAATTTATGTAATTTTGAATTATGTAATTTTACTTAGTATGGCCTTAGATTTTAATTGGTATTTCCCGAAATGTATGGGAATATCGATTCGGTTGTAATTTTATTGTGATCTCGTATCACCGTTTTGTAATTTAATAGATTTATTTTATTTTAGTTACAAATGTATAATAGGAAATTATGTAATTTATTATGTAATTTTATTCATTCCGGAGTTCCCAAAGACGGATTTCTTCAAGAATGACGATACATAAAAGACGGCGTTACCTCGAGATGCGTGCCACAACCAAAGTTCAAGGGACCAATGGAGTTGATTTCCGAATATGTAATAGTTAAATAGTTTTTCTATTTTAGGAAAGGCCATACTAGGATTTATTTATTTATTTTTATGCTTGCATTTTATTTTATGTCACATGCATCGCTAAATCGCCATAACTAAAACATGCATCCTTATTTCATCGAGTTTATCGACCGTGTCAATTAACATTATCGTAGTTCACCGCTTTAGTTCACTTAAAACGTGATAGATAATAAATTGACATGACCTCTCGCTAAAACAATTAATTGAGACATAGCCTTACCAAATAGTAGAAACCATGAAAACCTATTTCGCGAGGGAGTGCACTCGGCTACCCCGGGGTACAAACCTTGTTACGTAGGGGAAGTGGGTGATAAATGTATAATCCATCGAATTCATGTTGATAAGGGTTTCATCGGCTACCCCGTGCCTAAGTTGATGTGGGTTTGGATAATGGACACATTTATTCGAAATTTGGATTGAACTCAACAAAAGTAATTGATAAGGGTTTCATCGGCTACCCGGTGCCCTTGTTGATATGTTTTGGGCTATAGATAAACATTAGAGTAAGTTTATCGACCAAGAGTTCTAAAAGTAGAATCGATTAAAAGGTTAATCCACCGAGTTATATTGATAAAGATTTCATCGGCTACCCCGTGCCTAAGTTAATATGAATTTGGGTCTTGGAATCATTTATCTAGTTGGGTAGAGGTCACTAGAAAAATGCATAAAACTTGTTTAAATCATACATTTTTACGAGTATTATTATTAAAACGACATTTGTTTTACTCCTTATATTTTGTTTTGTAGACCACTTCTTTTCTCATAACAAATGGCAACACCAACTCCAAACGCCACACCTCTCGCTAGTTCATCTTGGCTCCGATCCTTTATGGATCGATGTAAACTTGAAAAGAATGGGTCAAATTTCTCCGATTGGGATGCCCAACTCAAATTAGCCGCCGAAGGTGACGACAAGCTTCGTTACCTTACCGAGGCCTCTCCACCCGAACCTACTACTAGGTCAATGGCCGCCACTAGGGAAGCATATGAGGCTTACCAAAAGGAGTCCGCCGCAATGAAAAATGTCTTGATATTTGCGATGGAGGCGGACCTCCAAAGGAGAGCCTTTAAAATGGGCAATGCTAATGAGATTTACTCCAAACTTGTGACAATGTTTTCACAAGCTCCGCGAATCGTCCAATATGAGGCGGCCGCGGCATTCTTTGATCTCGACTTCAAAGAGGGCCAAAAGGTTAGCCCTCATGTGCTCAAACTTATGGAGCTTGTCGAGACCTTGAAAATTCAAAAGGTTGAAATCCCCAAAGAACTCATTGTAGATAGGATTCTACACTCCTTGTCCAAAGTCAAAACGTATGTTCAATTCCGGGTGAATTTTAACATGCAAGACAAGGATGTGTCTCTTGAAGAGTTGCACAAGTTACTTGTGCAAGCCGAGAGGGACATGGGGTTAAGTGTGAACCCACCAAAGGATGTGCTTAACATAAGCACTAAGAGTAAGGGGAAGTTCAAGAAGAATGGGAGAAAGGGCAAGAAGCAAGCTCCCACATTCACCAAAGCTAAGACTTGTGAAGCTAGCACTTCAAAAATCAAGAAGGGTCCTCTTGATAAATGCCATTATTGTAATGATATGGGACATTGGAAAAGAAATTATTCCAAATACCTTGGTGATATTAAGGCTGGAAAGATTACTCCAGTAGGTAAATGACTATCCTTCTTTTATGTTTCTAATTCAACTATGGTATTATGATGCAAAGTTGTGATAATGTATCTCCCTTTTTATTGTAAATAGGGCCACCACCAAGCAAAGACAAGGGAAAGGAAAAGCAAGCATGAGAAACCATGGAGAAGCTATGGATAGCTTTTATGGAGTTTTGCTTTTCATTGTCTTATTTTAAATTATGTTTTGGATTTTTAGAACTTTAAGTTTCCGTGTTCGACATGGAAAGGTATTTTGGATAATGGTTTGTATTTTGGATAATGGTGACTTGGTTTGCAACCCAAGTCACCCGTTTTATCATTTATCCTTTTATGTTCTAAAATTCATCTTTAAATGCTTGCACTTTGAAACATAAGATTATTCACTTAAAGTGATCTAATAGACAAATATAATGACGAGTTTCATTATATGTCCACATGCTTAAGGCTTGTGTATGATCATTTATAAAGCGATTTTGGGTCTATGAACTCTCTTAAAGGAATGTCAATCACCAAGTACACATATAAAATCAATAACTATTAGTCTAACTATGAGATAGTTCTCCTTATACTTCAACATCATTAATTTGTGTCTCATATGCTATCTTTAAATCTATAGTGTATTTATTCTAAAGATAGAGTGGGAGAAAAATGAGGACACAACACACAAGGCAAGATAAAATTGTGTACTTGTGTAAATGAAGATCTACCCAAGAGAGAATGATTTGAATGAAGGTATATCTATTTACATAGTATACCGAATAGATGAGATCTATGGTCTCAAGTAAATTCTATATGACTAAAGAGACCAAGTGAAGTAATCGAAAAAAAATATATTCTTATGATAACTACACGAGGAGACCAAAAGAAAGTTTTGGAAGAAAAAATGACTAATGTAAAGTCTTAACAAGTTTTTGACTAAGTTCTATATGATAAATTTTGACCTATAGTTTCAATCTTGAGATTTACTTAAGAGCCTAAATGAATCAAAGTTACATACTAGTTATGATCGAGTTGCAAAATTTGATATACCGATATCTTCAATGGCCAAAGTTTTAGCCACGCAAATGTCATTGCTTAACCTCATTATGAAATGGTTAAACCTCCTTCCGAAAGGGTATTTCGAAGGACGTGTTCTAGATATTATTTATATTCGAATAATGACATTGCTACACATCATTATGACATGAGTGTATTGGAGATTTAAAATCTCTTTCCGTAAGGTTAAGATGAGACCACTTCAAAATAGGTATTTTGAAAGGATATGATGGGAACATATATGGTTTTATCCTAATAACTTGGCAATGCAATTTATGTTTCAATTCTTGAAAAGTTTCGATTGAGAAGTCAATTTTGAAATATGTAGAATTGAGTGGGAGTTAGGAAATTCTCATGTGAAGACATGGAATCTAGTGGGAGCTATCATCCTTTGAATGTTTACAACTCATCACTCATTAAAGAATGACGAGCTAATACCTTCTTTCATTAAGAAGCTTTTGAGTTTTCAATTCTGGATGAAAATGGACTATGATGAATCCAATTACATCAAGGGATGTTGGATTAGTATTAAGAGATACACATCGTATCAACATTCACATAGGTTATTCATGTAAATGAAAATGGAATTGCCATTAGCGAGTCATGGTCGTTCATTGAACCTAAGATCGGTTGATCTCATGATTATTAGTAACTAATGTTTCCGCCATTAGAATAATCATGTACATGTCCAATTCTGAATCATATGCATAAGAGCATGATGATTGATTGTTAAGCCATAATAGAAACGTCATGAATTCTCGAGTAGACTCCGATGAGCGATTTCAGTGTTTGACGGAATGCTCTATTGTGTGTCAAGAGGTTGCACATATTATAGAAAATCCGAACACATATAAGGATTTATGAGAATCCCAAATCTTTCAAGCCTAGAAAGAGAAATAAGAAGTTTTGAGAAAGATGCTTAGTTGAATAAGAGGTTATTCAAAAAATAATCTTTCCTAGTTAAGCTAGGACTTGGGAGAAGTGCTAGGCTAATAATCTTGACAAATTGTTACAAGAGTCTACAAAACATGTACCTAGTGCATCGTGTGTGGATGGAGTACTTGATCAGTACAAGTTATATCATTCATCACAAATTCGTTCGTTATGTGATAATCGATAAGAAAGTTCTTTCAAGTTAAAGAACCAAAACCAAGGTCGGGAACCTTGATGTGTACTTGGTAAGATTCATGCTATGAAAGAGGACATGAATGTAAAAGAAAATGCAAGTGTAAGAAGTTTGAACATATGGACACATGGCATGTTAAACTTCTATTGCAATCAATAAGTGTTTACACTTACGATATACATCACAAGGTTGTAATATGATATTGACTACCCGAGTGTGATGTCGACATTTGTCGTTTGAGTTATTATTAACTCACCTTGTACATTGTTATATCCAAACAGGTTGTGGAGACAATTGAACCCCGTTAAAGTGAATACGGATTAACATTGTATTTGCCCATAGTTACTTGTATGAGGTGACGTCTCGAAGTGACTAGAGTGTGATGCGATTGATGGCAAGTTCAAGTGCCATAGAGTCATGTGAGATGACTAGTCGATCACATAGGCGGATATTAGGAACTTTTTGTCGGGCCTAATGACCGCTTATAGAGTTCTGGCAAATTTATATAGCCTGGTCGTGGCGAGAGCTACTATAGTATTTAAATGAGTCGATTCTTTTGACTAAAGACTATTCGCCTAAGGTGGCACAGTTTCAGATTGACTTTGATTTATGTTACTACGACCTTCGTAAATGGGGTCAAATGGGCATATTTTGGGTTATGATGGTTGTGGCTAGTCGAAGGGAATGAGTGCGATAGGAATTGTCCACCCCTAGTCAGGGTTATAACAATATCTCAGGGCCACTCGAGGAGTAATGAACTGGAAATGCGTGGCCACGCTCGGAAAGTATCTATGATAGATAAGTCCGGTCAATCAGTTATTCTCCAGATCGAGGAAACCACTCTCGATATGATCACTTGCAAGTACGACCTGAAAGACACCTTGCATTGAGTGGGAGATAGTAATAGGACAAGAGAATTGGTGACGCACACTTGTCGAGGACAAGTGGGAGATTGTTGGAATATGTGTCCTCCGACAATAATGCGATCACGACTGTTGATCATGATGATCACATGTTTAAATCTCATTATAAAGAATACAATTGGGAAGTAATATTATTCTTGTCAACCGGTCAACATATATCGGTAATGATTGGTGACTAGAGTTTGACATTCTTGTCGTCGGCGACGGTGGTGATCGATTGACCCCTAGGTCATACCTATAGGGCAACACTCTTAATTGATTATTTAATTAATCGTATAACGTTACGAGTTAATTAAATTATTTGAAAATTGACGGACGATTTTGGAAGTAAAATTTACGTATCATATTGAAATGTGATTAAATGAGATACGGTCTGAGTAATTGAATTGTATCATTACTCGGATGAAATTATTGTTTAAAGAAACAATCGAAAATTGAATGAATTATTATAAATACAATCAGTTGTGATTTATAAATGGAAAAATATTTTGGTACATGTAATTATGAAATTACTAAGTCAATTTTGTATGTGACGTATTTTAATAGTATGTTGATTTTTAATATGTTAAAAATACACAACAAATTTATGCTACATGTGACATGTTACATATTGACAAATTGACAAAAATAATATGGATCCCATATTATCAAGTGTACCGAAATTAAGGGGGTGATTAAGCTAATATTGTGTTTGATTAAGATAATGGAAAACACAATGATTACCTACATTCCTAGCCATGCAACCCTAATGCTCATTGTAAAGAACAATTCTTGCATGTATTGGCTCCCTCCACCCCCCTACTCCACCCGGTTTTTAGAGGAGGAAAAACAATTGTTTTTCCTCTCCTTTTTGCCATATACTCAATATTATTATTGAGGGATTCATTCATTCAAACACATCATCCAAAATTAGAATTCTAGAGAGAAAAATAATCCTCTTCTTCTTCTCTCTATAAACCGAAATATTAAGTGTATTATAATATTTTTGGGTTATTTTCTACTAGATTAATATTGTACTAGTTCTTATAATATTAATCTTAATTAAGAGAAAGCTTTGGGTATAAATCCTAAGGAGAGATCCTACACTTGGATCTTGGTTCTTCCATTAAAGGAAAGCTCAAGAACAAAAGAAAAGGAGATTTCTTTTGTGCCCATAAAACCGAAACATCCAATGTAAGAACATGATTTCTCCTCTATTTTGCTCTTTTGTTTGCATGCATAAAATCCATATTTAATTTTATGACAAATTAAATTAAATCATATATGAATATGTAAGTATATAGATCTACTTTTCCTTCATATGGACGTGGTTTATGTACTGGTGCAATGGTCTAACTCCTCTACTGCCGATGCCACCTGGGAGCTTTATGAGGACATGAGAAGAAGGTTTCCAGATTTTCAGTTAGATCCAACTCCAGCTTGAGGACAAGCTGTTCATTAAGGGGGATGAATTGTTATGATTCTAATCATAAGAGTAAGCAACTAGTGAATTCAGTTGAGCCAGCTCAGCAAAAGTGTTGACAGGTTGTTACAGGCTGTTAAGAGGATACAAGGAATTGGGCTGGAATTCTGTTAGAAGACACTACCTGTTATAAATAGTTACAGATACATTTCATTAGTTAGCTTTTTGATCATTTGTATGAACTCATTTTTTCTCTCAAATCTTCCTCTTTAATTCTCTCTGTAAACATTCCTCAACAAATCTTCAATAAAATACCTAATTCTATTCCCTTCTAAATTCTAGGGTTTCCTATTTGTATTTTAGGGTTTCTCGATTAAATTCCTGAAACTACTCTATCAAGGTACTACTTCTTCACTACTTTGTACTCAGTATTGATCATGTTTAGGTTTTAGGATTTTCATTATTGATTCATTAGCATACAATTTCTATATTGCTTCACTTTACGTGCCCTTTATGTTTTTTTCGTAATTAAGACGAGCCTGTTAATTGTTTAGCAACCTTTCATGAAATTTTGATTATCCGAACCTTGTCCTTGTACAGTTGTACCAATAGTATTCATTCTTTTTCTGGCAACTGTAACCGTCAACCGGAATAAATTGATCGTTTTGTTGGTGATTTAAGAGTAATTACCGGTTCATTTAGCGTAATTAAGATTGGTTCATAGATGGGTAATTTCTAAATAATATAATGTGAGTTCGGGAAGTACGGAGTGTACGCTCGCATAATTATTTACGGAATTACGGTATAGTTTTCGGTTCGAATAACTATGAGGGAGGTTGGTAGTAATTAAATTACTCGGGTTTTAATTAATTGAAACCGGAATTTCTGAAGAGTTGTGACTCTTCATAAATGCATCTCCCAACCCCCTGCTTTCCAGTTTCTTTGTCATTTATAAATAGACAAAGGGAAAAGAAGAAAAAGTGAATAGAAAAATCTTCTTTTGCATCATAAAGAACGAACAACATAACATCCTACAACAAAACACTTCTATATTACGTCTCTGTTTTTGTGTGCCAAAAAAAATCAGAGGCACCGTCTTATCTCAGTAGAAAGTTCGATGATACCCAGGCACTGTTAAGGGTCGAATTATTCTATTAGGAAAGCGGAGTCGATTCGGTGCGGTGTTATTATTGTCAATCCTTATTCGTGCATATTGAAATTTCTAACAATCTAATAGAATTATTATCGAAATCTTTCAAGATGACGAATGTTAAGGAAATGACAATGAAGAAAATATTCTTAAAGAGTATTTTTCGTTTGTGATAATGACGGAATTGATACGCACGAGACGATATCACCGTTGAAAAATCAAGGACCTTTGCAAGTTGGGGTTCATGGATTTATTTGGTGACTTTGCATTAACGGTTGGATTAATGGATGATAAGTAACGATGATTTGTATCACTAAGCAAATGTGGGCAACAGAACTTCAAACAACCCCAACAATACAAGGTTTTGTTACTGTTGATGGGTAACGTGGAATGACATGAGAAACAGATGAGTATTGCTTTCAAGTTTCTTTTATGCATTGTTTAACATCTAATGATTCTAATCTCAATGCTAAATTGCTGTCATGAATGACTTTGTCATGTTGCATGGTCTTTGGTGTGTATTATATATTTAATTACACCATTGAAATACAATGCTTTTGTTGATGATCACAACCATAACATATGTGTTTGATGATGCATTTCAAGTATTTTGAGTTGGTCTTAATTTGTCATTTGTTAATCATGTTTGACAAATAATCCCGGCGCTCTGAATTTACACGAACTAAATCTCGTGATTTGATAGTATGGACTTTGTTAATGGCAATCATGACATGATCATGTTTGACGATGTTTAGTTTATGAATGTAATGCTCATAGTTTGGGTAATAATGCAAATGACATGTTTGATTATTGATGATTATATACTCCTTTCGAATCAAATTTGCATCGCTTTTTATTGTGTCGATGATCAAGTTGCATGATTCTTGGTTTTCTTGGAATGATGGCAGTTATAATTGGTTTTCATGACCAAGTTTTTAATGCAGTGGACTCATACATCATGTTTTCTAAGGAAACGGAATTGTTTTATGAAATATGACGGTTTGAGCAATGGATATTTAATCGGTTATTTATTATTGTTGCTAGTGTGCTAACTATCTAATAATGAGTGTTTAACGTATTAATGTCTTGTGTAATGTATTTAAAGTATGCTGATAAATTAATTTTACCATATAATCTCGATAATGATGGTTTGTGATAACCATGGTGAGATTATGGCGTCATGGAGGTTTAACCGTGTAAGAGGTACATCAATAGCATTGAATGTACAGTTATTTGACGAGTAGTCATTTGTTGTAAGATTATTGACATGTTGGTCTTTGGCAATAGCCCAAAGATGATTTACCTTATAAAAGGTGATTCTATCATCGTGTTCTTCTATGAAGGACATGTGGGTGGTAATATGATCCTTGGTATTAGGATCAAGTGTGAATACTCCTAAGAGTTGAGTATGACGGTTTTATTCAATAGTGAAAGTAGAGTCATGACTCGAATTTTCACAAGGGCTTAATTATTGCGGTTTAACAAGTTGAGTAAGTATACTAGTATAGCTAGTACTCATCTTTGGCAAGGGATTAAGCAAGTGTGACAATGTATAAAGTAAACCATGAATTATGGTTTGTCCTATGTTAATTTTCTTTCGGTTTTAAAGGAATAGTATTTTGCAAATTGAAGTACCAAATGTAGAAGGTGATTTTCTACTAGTGGTAGTGTATTTTACTTTGGAAAGTATCATGAGTATATGGACTTCCAAGAAGCGAATTTGCATTATGAGTTTGACATTGGAGTTGGTACGCGTAGTGTTAGCATAGCCGGTTAAGGCTAAGTAGCTAAGGAAATTAATTAATCTACGGTATTACTTAAAAGTATTAGACCAATTTCATCCTTGAATTTTGATAGTGAATATCGGTGCACCAGGGTGTTTGCTATAACACGGTCTATGGACTATCATAAATGGGGATAATCTTGGTTGTCTTTTGTGAGATCTCAGTTTTAGTTGATCACTTTGCATAAAGGGTCAATTATGGACTTAGTTATGAAGTCGGTTGACGGGATGGGTCTAAAACTCGTATAAGATCCTTGGCGATAGGATACCCAATTCCCCTCTAATACAACGTTAGAGGCTGAATTCAATGTGGAAGGCCTATTGTTAAGAGATTGAAGCACACAATAATTTATATCCCGAGATGTGTGCTTAGACTTGCATGTTGTAAGGTTGATCTTTTGAAAAAGTGTGTTTGCAAGGACACGATGAAAAGAATCAACCTATATGAACATGAAGTACGGCCGCTTCAAGGGAGTATGGGTTTGACTCCCGATATGTTCATGAATAGATATGGGACACTAGGCTTGTAATTAAGTGTCGGTTTATGTAATTTTTAGAAGTAAATTAGTTTATGTGTGAGTTATCTTCATGTATTCAAAATGGTAGAAAGGGTTCAATGCTTAGTCACACCCCGATACTCGAATATTTGGAATGTGTAATTTTTCTATGTGAAAATTCAATCTTCGTGACATTTTCATTTATGCATAAATTGGTATGTTTGTTAGGTTATTTAAATTCTTGAATTACGCTTAAATGGGGGAGGAATGTTGGTGATTTAAGAGTAATTACCGGTTCATTTAGCGTAATTAAGATTGGTTCATAGATGGGTAATTTCTAAATAATATAATGTGAGTTCGGGAAGTACGGAGTGTACGCTCGCATAATTATTTACGGAATTACGGTATAGTTTTCGATTCGAATAACTATGAGGGAGGTTGGTAGTAATTAAATTACTCGGGTTTTAATTAATTGAAACCGGAATTTCTGAAGAGTTGTGACTCTTCATAAATGCATCTCCCAACCCCCTGCTTTCCAGTTTCTTTGTCATTTATAAATACACAAAGGGAAAAGAAGAAAAAGTGAATAGAAAAATCTTCTTTTGCATCATAAAGAACGAACAACATAACATCCTACAACAAAATACTTTTATATTACGTCTCTGTTTTTGTGTAAATCAGAAGCACCGTCTTATCTCAGTAGAAAGTTCGATTATACTCAGGCACTGTTAATGGTCGAATTATTCTATTAGGAAAGCGGAGTCGATTCGGTGCGGTGTTATTATTGTCAATCCGTATTCGTGCATATTGAAATTTCTAACACGTTTTCAAGGCGGGGATTGAAAGTTGTTGCACTTTATTTAGTGCTACTTTGGTATAGACTATGGAGTAACATCTAGGCTTTATGTGTTTAGACTTTAATACTGTTTTATGGGTTTTTTTGTTTTATGGCTTGTTTGGATACCAAAATAGGAGGAAAAGGGAGGGGACTCGTTGAGGGGGAGGGGGGGAAGATAAATGGAGGGAAGGGAGGGGGAGATGGAATGGGGTGCTGGTGTTTGGATACATTTTCCCTCCAAATCTTGCCTATTGTGAAGGGATTTTGATTTGCCTTAGGGAAAATTGATCTTTTCAAATCTCTCCCCTTCCATTTGCCTCCACCCTTATTTTCTATCCAAACAATGGATTTTAAATCCTCTACTTACCCTCCCTTTCTTTTCCCTCCAAATCCCTATATCCAAACAAGCCCTAATAAATTGACTCGTCTCTATGTGTGAACAACATTGAATTTAGGGATTCTTATTGTTCATTAAGAAAGGTCATTGATTGAAAATGTTCACAATCGGGTTTAGACTCGTGTCATCCCTCCTTCGTCTATAAATTGAGTAATTACGAAGGGTCGAATGTGCTCTATGACTTCTAAACACGTCGAAATTGTCTTTGTATAGTTGAACTGGGATCCATTGTTTTATAGTGTCCTGGATGAGCACATATCTGAGTAATACTGAAGCTCAATTCCACCTAAATCTGATGTTTATGAAACTCGGATCAGAGTGAAGTTGCAATAACAAACAAGATCTTTGATCTGAATGTACTAATGCTTGTTTATACTTTTTGCACCTCAGTTGTTTTTAGTATTGGTAAGATTATAGAAGGGAGTATTTCATAAAGGTAATTGTATTATTGATTTGTGTTGATCAGTTACATCGATAGGGTGAGGTATTTATAATACCTCCCAAATTAATGAAACTCTAAATCTAATATGGCCAACCCTAATGGTAGCCGGGCCTAGTATAGGCCCAATCTCCTAATACCCTCCCGCAATCGTAAAGGCAGTACGTAGTACGAACTTTACGATTGGAGAAATACAAAGAAAAAAAAGAACATAAAAAATGAAATCTTCAATCTTCGTCTTTTTCAATTTCATTAATTCTTCATCTCCGCAAGGTTGGTTGGTAAGATAAACGAGTATAAGACTCGCTAGAAAATTTTCTTCGAACAAGAACGTTAAGCTTTTCGAACTTGTCCAAAGTATGAGTTAATTTGCAGGAACCCTAATCGAACCGGACAAATATCAATAAAACGGAAAATTATCCGTCAATTTCAAGATCTGGAGAACGTTAAGCTTTTCGAACTCCAAATAAATCAATTTAGATACCACCTTGAAAAGAGTGAAGACATTAAATTAATATCAAAGAAGAAATAAGATTTTTTTTCACTAATCAATAATACTCACGCATGTCTTTTGTACGAGAGTATACTGATGCACAAACGGCGGGTTTATGATAAGATGGCTTGATGAACTCATCATGACATTAAATCATAAGAAAGTTTATTGTCTTGCCGTCAACAATAACAAAAGAGGGGGATTTTTTTTTTTTAAAAAAAAAAAACGTATTATTGGTGTAAACAATCAATAACAGAAGAAAATCCCGCCGGTGAGTGCCATAAATTTTCACCCACCGGCAAGATAGCGGAAGCGTATTTAGAGACCTCAAGAACGAGACTCTGATAGCATGTTAAGATTATAGAAGGGAGTATTTCATAAAGGTAATTGTATTATTGATTTGTGTTGATCAGTTACATCGATATGGTGAGGTATTTATAATACCTCCCAAATTAATGAAACCCTAAATCTAATATGGCCAACCCTAATGGTAGCCGGGCCTAGTATAGGCCCAATCTCCTAATAAGTATCTATATATTCTTTTGTGTAGCTTGTTTCCATGCTATGTTTATTTTGTATGGGGCTTTTTTTCGTAATTTTTAAAGGAAAATGATTTGGCGACACCGGGTGTTACTCAAAGTGAGCGACACCCGGGGTATTATTGTAACTTACTCATGTATTTTGTGTTCCCTCCATCAACATTCAAATTTTAAACTTATTGGTGGTAAAGGGTAGTTTAGGAAACTAACATTAGTTAGTTAATTTAAGATAATAATAATAAATTAAAAAAAAATCCCTTCCAAAAAAAAAATAATAATATTCATAACCGATTAAGCGTTATTTGCGTACATGGAATACTCACGGTGCGGACCTAGGTGGGGGCGGGGAACGTGCCCCTGTAATCAATATAGAAATAAATATCTAATATAATCTTCCATAAGGAGCATTGTCTTCTTGTTCAGTTGGTAGTTGTCTCTCCTTGTGATTGAATGGTCGGCGGTTCGAATCCAGTTTGCAGCAATTTTTGATTTTTATCAAGATTTATTTGCTTTTTCAGACAAGCTCCATTTATTTACTTATTTAGAGTAAAAAAATGTTTGAAAGAAGATTTGATCCTTAGACCTCTTAGCAATATATAAAACTCTAAACCATTGAACAACTAATGTTAATTGTTAGAAAGTTTTAAAAAAAGGTTATATCTTAGACTAGTATTCCACTTTTTAGAAATATTATTTGTCAATAAGTTCGTTTATTTAATTTTTTTTTCTATTTGTTTTACTCTTTAATGTTATTTTACGTAAACAATTCTAAAATAAATGTTTTTATCTGAAAAATAATTATTAAAAACAAATGTACCCCTGTGGTATATAAATCATAGGTCCGCTACTGGGAATACATGTTCATTATCACGTGCATAATTAGTGATCTTTCCTTGTCTTTGGCAAGACCATGACTTAACTTAAACTTAGCAATAGATGATTCAATTAAGAGCACATAAAACACATGTCATTGTGGTATTGACTTATGTTAGGTAGTGACTACTGACTAGTCAGTAGGGAGTACTTGGAAGTTCGAGACTTGTTAACTTATTATTTTGTTCTTTTAAAAAAATATTTTTGTTAAATTTTGGATATTAATATGGGTTTACGTATTTAAGTAATTGAAACCGATATTCATATTAGAGTGACTTATTGTTTTATAGGAGACAAAAAACAAAAGATTTAAAGCATACTTTATCTTATACACTCTTTGTGTGGTCATTTGTTTACATATTACTCCCTCCGTCTCGATCATTTGTATGCCTTTGTAAGGGGACAATTATTAGATAACAAGTGGACGAAATTGTCCACGTATCTTCAAATTGTTCATTAAAAACATTCCCAAAATAGAAAGTTAAACAATTCATTAAGACACTCAAAAATAAAGTAGGTGAACTGATCTGATTTGATATGAACTCAACTGAACTAAACTGAATTGAAATTAAAAAAAAAGGTAATAATAATAATAATAATAATAATAATAATAATAATAATAATAATAATAATAATAATAATAATAATAATAATAATAATAATAATAATAATAATAATAATAATAATAATAATAATAATAATAATAATAATAATAATAATAAAATTAATACCAATAGTAATACTAAATATTATAACAATATTATTCATTATTATTATTATTAATATATTGATATAATATAATAATAATCTAATAATATATATATAAAAAATAGCAATATAATAAATACAGTAATAATAACAATAATATATTAGTTTTTTTTTTGTCTAAACCATCCGGTAATCCGAACCACATTGGGCCGACTAATCCAGATTTCGGGGCGTGTCCAAAGATTACGGTATTTAAACCCTCCCAATCGCAGTTGTGGGGGATCGATCCGCAGACCTCCCTACCAAGCGCAGCTCCATGCTACCACTGCGCCAACCAACGATTGGTAACAATAATATATTAGCAATACAAACGAGAACATTATTACTAATAATATAATATTAAATAATACAATATATTAAGTATAATAACTAAAAAAAGAAATACGATAAGTATAATATAATATAAATATTATAAATAATTTTAAAAATTAATATAAATAATAAAAATATATGTAATATAATAAAAATAAAAATAAAAATAAAAATAAATATGTTATTAATAATATTAATCAAAATGAATATATTAATAAATATTAATAATAAATATTAATAAATATTAATAATTTATACTACCTATATTGCCATTAATCATAATAATATAATAATAAATAAATATATTAAATATAAACAAAATAATTAGAAAAAAAATAATAAAAACAATAGTAATATAATAAATATAAAAAATATAAATTAATATAATAATAAAAAATATTAAATAGATTAATATAATAATATGATAACAGTAAGAATATAAAATAAGAATAGTATTATAAATGTTGAAACTGAACTGAACTGAACTGAATTGAATTGAGCTGAACTGAACTTAACAGAGCTGAACTGAACTGAATAGAACTTATATGAACTGAAATTAAGTTCAAAAGAACAGGGCCTAAAGAAGCAAATATCATATGCTAAACTTTCATTTTGACAATTTTTTATTTTATACTTTATATTGATGACAAAAGTATATGTTCAAATATATTCTAGTGTATCTTTGTTTAAAATATATAACGATAATTTATAAATTTTAGTGAACTAAGCTGAAATAAGTAAAGTTGAGCTATACTAAATTGAGTTAAACAAAAACATACTAAATTGAATTGAGCTAAGTTAAGTTAAACTTTCACTTTTGAAGTGTGTTGAACTAAGTTGTTCTTAACTAACTAAATTTAATTGAATTAGACTAAGGCCCTGTTCTTTCTGGCTTATTTTCACCCCATTTCAGTTCAACTCAGCTCTATTCTGATTCGATTTAACTCGATTCGATTCACTCGCTCCATTCGATTCGATTCGATTGATTCGACTCCATTCCATTCGATTCGCTCACTCCATTCGATTCGATTCGATTCGATTCGATTCGGCTCATTTCATTTCAAATTTACTCATCTTAAATTTAATAGTTATTATTAATTTTGTTATCAATAATACTATTTTTTTAATATTATTATTTTTTATTCTTTATTATTATTATAATTAATAATATTGTTAATAATAATGTTAATAATAATTTATTTATTATAATTACTATTATTATTATTATTATTATTATTATTATTATTATTATTATTATTATTATTATTATTATTATTTGATTGATTAAATTCAATTGACTTTATTGATTGATTCACTCAACTCTATTCAGATTGATTCATCCATCTCACTCTATTCGATTCGATTGATTGATTCACTCCATTCGATTCGATTCATTTCGATTCGATTCATTCTCTCATTTCATTCGATTCGATTCGACTCTAAAAAAGCCAGAAAGAACAGGGCCTAAATTGAGTTTAGCTAAATTGATGAGCTACATGCCTACACATAGACAAGGCAAACTAATAGGGTTGTGTCGAGTTCGTGCTCGTATAACAAGTAAATAGTAAAGGTGGACAAGTGCGTTGGGCCGGACATGAGCGGGCTAACGTTAAATTTCTCGGTTACAGAGAAGCGAGTTTGAGGGCTTAGGACGGGTCACGAACCCCTTCAACCTAAACCTAATTCAATTAAATAATAACGTTAAACTGAATTGAACTATGTTAAACTAAATTATAATTTACATTTTATTATTATTATTATTATTATTATTATTATTATTATTATTATTATTATTATTATTATTATTATTATTATTATTATTATTATTATTACCGACATGTTTTTTAGGGTCAAAGACCACTAAATCTTGACATGTGACCCGAAAGAACTTGAACCCGAAACGACCCTTTATTTTAGGCTCGAAACTCGACTCGACCTATTCGACCCGACCTTTATTTTGGCGCCAAAGTTAATTATCTGTTGAATCTTATCAGTTGAATCTTATCCGTTGAATGTTATGTTTTTGAGTGAGACTCTATCACTCTTCACGTTTTTTGCGGTAACAAGAAGTATTTGGCGCCAAAATCATGTAACCTAGATACATGTAGCATGTAGCAACTATCTACTTCTATATATACACTGGTTTTTGCATTCATAATATTCAAAGTTCAATCCATCATTACTCATATCTACCATGACTACTTCTACTAGGAAGGCCACTAAGTTTCCCAACAAGAAACAAGGCACCATCACTTTTTCCAACAAGAAACAACGCGACAATATATACGGAGGTATAAGCATGGCGATCGATTGTTCAAGTTTATATTTATATATGCATAATTATAATACTCCATGATTATTTTTTGTTTTGTGTAATAGGATCCAAAAGGCTGCACAATGAAGTTGCTAGAGATGCAAGGAAATTATCGACGGCATTTCGACAACGTGTATACGCACCCTTGTCGGGAAATGAAGACAATAAGAAGAAGAAGAAAAGAATGGTTAAGGAAGTCGAGTGCATTGATCTTACAAAAGGTGAACCAGATATTATTGATCTTACGATCGAGAAGCCTAGGAAGAAGAAAGTGAAAGCGGTCGAGATTATCGACCTGACCAATGATGACGGAATCGAGGTCATTGACCTGGCCAATGATGACGGAATCGAGTTCATTGATCTTACCGGAGAATAAATTTTTGACATTGTTTTAGGTTAAAATTTAGATGATTGTTAAAGCATTAGGCTGGATTTAAGGACTCGATTCATTTTTATTTTTCTGTATTTGTTAGATGCTTAGCATAATGCTTATGAATTTCGTTAATAATAAAATTTGAACACATTGAACTTGCATCAGAACTTCCAGGAATTCTCATGTCATCAGACTTATTTTGCAGATTCTATATCTCTCTCCTTAGGATGAACTAGAATTCCCCATAGGTACCAAATGAAAGCTAAATGAGTTAACTTTTACCTCAAAGAAGAATCACTCGAAAACATTGCCTGAATCTTGAAATATGATAGCTTGAGTACTAGCAGGTCAGTCCTAAAATAATCAGCATTCAGCCATGTTCCAGGAGGAACTTTGAGGATGCATATATTTTTTATCAGGTTGAACTAATGTTCCCAACATACCTCAAATGAAAGATAAACGAGTTAAATACCTCCTACAAAAAGAATCACACCAATATGTAGCCTGGTTTAGGAGATATGAGCATTTTAGTACTGACGGGTCAGAACTGAATGTTCAGCATTGCATTAGTTGTGACAGCCTTTGAAGCTCTATTGTGACCAATTTACTCAATGAATCTTTGTGATTTCAAAGCCATGGGAAAGTAGACTTCTTCAAGAATTTATTCATATAAAGAACATAAATTTTCACCGGGTAAAACTCTAGATATGGAGCAAACAAAATGAGCCACAAAAATGATATCGACCTAATTCATCATTCTCTAATGCAGCAGCAACTTCTTGCAGACCACATATCTCTTAGCTTAGACCAAATAAAAATGCTCAAGTTATATCAAATGAAAGCTAATGATGAAAGGTTTTATATAAAAAAAGAATCACTTGAAAAAGACCTCTGGTTTGTGAGTTGTGCATCCTTCTTTGATGACAGGTCACTTCTGAATTGAAGCCTTTTCACTTGCACTGTCATCTTTTTTTTTTTGGTATACTGTAAGTATTATTAAGGTCAAATATGTAAAAGCAATACAATATGTAAGTATTATTAAGGCCTACTCTTACCATCAACAAAAAAGAAAGGCCAACCTTATCCAAACTTTATGCTTACAACAAAACCAAGAGAAGGCAATCATCGACAAAACAACCAAAACCTAGATTTATCCCTCTTTTTCTGTTGGTAGCGATCTTCAATCAATTGATGCCAACAATCATACGATATATCATGCTTTTAACCTTAGTTTCCATGGGGAATCTGATGTTAACACGCCATCTGCATCTGAGCTCATCAGTAATCAGTCCCTTCCTCAGCTTAGAGTCCTTCCTCCTCAGTCTCCATTGAGTGATATCAGGTATTTTCTTAATTCTTTTCTAATTCAAGTTTAATTGTTGCTTTTAATTATTTTGGGATTCAATTTGCACCTCTGTTCACCTGTGTTATTGTTCAATTGACACCTTACTGGAATATCATGGTTCAATTTGATTTCGGTTTCGGCTCGTATCGGTGGCAGTTGCTTTGGATATACTGAACTTTAATTATTCCCGTAAAACCTATAAAACTTTTGAACAAGGTTGGTGATCAGTGTGAAGTTTAGGGAAGGATATTATTTTGGGAGAAATTCTGGCGAAATTACCTCCCAAATCACTAATTCGTTTCAAATGCGTCTGTAAATACTTTAATACCTTAATTTCATCTCGATAATTCATTCAAAACTATCTCTGGCAGAATGCTTCAATCTGGCAGAATGCTTCAACCAGTGTATGTAATGAAAAAATAATTTGAATATAAATATGTATACTCTCACAGGCGACGAAGTACAACGAATCAAACTCATACTTAGAAATCAAACCGAAACAACCACCTTAACCAATTCAAGAAACCTTAAATTGCGGACAAATGCTTGCAAGAAGAATATAATAAGATAAGCTAACTGTAATCTAAGATGTAAACTTCATTCAAAATCGTTTAAAGGTTTCTCATTCGTCCCTGGCTTGTTCATATTTAATCTCCCACCTTCAGTCAGCTGATTATTTGATTGTCCCATCTGTTCAAAATATTGCTGCAAACATATCAACAAAAAAGGCAAAAATGATAAGTTGCACAAGAATTCAATAAGAAATTTAATACTTGAGACTCGATAATATACCATCATCTCGTATATCCACCAGCATGAACCGTATTATTAAACAGGTCGCCTGTTTGATGATAATAATCAGTGGTCATCTCTATTTGAGACAAATACAAGGCATCCGCTTCCGGATCAACTTCATCACGTAAATTTACGGTGTCACTAACTTTTTTCCTCTTTGATTTGCTTCCCTATGCGAATAAACAAATATATTGAGCAACTATTGTTTACATCCAGTAGCTATTAATGTACATCAAGGAATGAAGTAGACTTGCATTAAGGACATTGTAAGCAAATAACAAAGATGACAGCCTGTGAAGACTTACCTCTCCTGCATCATGGTTATTGTTTGTCCGTCTGGAAGTGGTTTTCTTGGGTACATTTTTCTGCCTTCCCCTGACTCGAATTCGTGGCCTTCCAACAGATTTCACCTGGCTTGGATCTTGTAAGGCAACTTTAGTTTGAGTTCCTTCTGAATTATCGAACACAAATATGACATCTTGTGATTCTTCATTTTCGTTGACTTGCTCGGATGACATAGCTTCCTTACCAGAAATTTCTTTGCTCCTTGTAAGATTCTGGTTAAGAAGGGTAATACCATTCATCACAATACCAAATTCTTCCTCAGTATTCATAGCTTTGATGGCAACCTTTTCAAACTCATCCTGCATTTTCTCATACCTAGCTACAATCTCACTTTTTACAGGATTATAGTAAGGCACTTTCACCCTAGTGTATGGTCTATCAATATCCTTCCTCCATCGTCTAACAATATATAAATCTGGAATTTGTTGGACACCACAATCGTAAAGAATTTTTACCGTATGCCTACACATGATACCACGCATTTCAAATAACTTGCAACTACACTGAACATGATTAGTCCTCTTGTCTAACCTGACCATGTACTCAACTCTCTTCTCTATGGCTAAGTCCCCAAATTCACGAGTATCCTCCACCTTGTACTCACTATAGTCTTCCTCATCCGCAAAGATACTAGGAGTGGTATACAAGCAACCTCTTACCTCTTCCATCACCCTTTGAAATGCGTAGTGCGTGTAAATCGGTTGGAAAACTCTTTCGGCGGCAAATTTGGTTACAATTTTGTAACTGGTGTATTTTGACTGATGATCCAAAAGCCTCTCCTTGTCACACTTTGAACCGAGAGCAAGATCGTACTTGAGCACAAATTGTTTCAACGATGTCTTGCTATTAACGTAATGCTTGAAAAAAGCATTAACGCCTTCATTTCTTTGAGTAGTAGACATACCGGCCCAAAAACAATCATTCACAAAAGCTGGAACCCGCGTCTTACTCTTTATATAAAGTGTACAACCAAGCATTTTTAGCCAATCCAAATTCATCCACAAAATTTTTCCAACCTACTTCGAACTCACCAACACTCATTGAATCATAGACGCAATTTGCCATTGCAGCTTTAATCTTCTCAAAGTCCTTGTAATTCTTCAATTTTTTGTGTTGTTTTTCCATAATATGCCAAAGACACCACCTATGCCTAGTATTTGGCATTTCCAACTCAACAGCTTTCGTTATAGGGATACTCTGATCAGTGATAATGGCTCTAGGTGCCACACCCATGCAATCTACCCAAGTTCTGAGAAGCCACCTAAAAGACTCTGTATCCTCTCTAGATAGTAGTGCACAACCTAAAAGTATAGTTTGACCATGGTGTTTTATCCCTATAAAAGGAGCGAATGGCATCTCGTACTTGTTATTCAGATATGTGGTATCAAGTCCAACGGCATCACAAAAATCTTTGTAAGCCGCTCTACTCCTAGCATCCACCCACATTATATTGCGAAGACGGCCGTCACGTTCCAAATCTAACATGAAAAAAAAATTATCTGACTCCTTCATGGACTTCATAAAGTAGTGATACATAGCGATGGAATCTGGCCCGGCCAATTTCACAGCCTCTGCCAAATAGGATCGAGATGGCCTTATGCCAGCCTCATCATTTATCAAAACTCTCCTCTCTACTTCTTTTGGCAATTTTCTATAAGCTCGCAAATATCTCACATCCTCGGGGTTAAGGTCATGATTATGACCCAGTTCTACCTTCGTATATCTCCACCGACCCTCAAACTCCTTGGCATTGAATTTCGCGTTGCACCCGATCATTTGAGATGGTCTAGGTTTAATTTTATTTTGCGACCTGTTCACTTGTTTTCCATCCTTGTTACAAACCCATAAAATATGCTTAGGTGGTAACTTTGTTTTCGGTGACGGCTTCACATTTCTCTGTCGAATTGAAAAACCACATTGCTTAGCATAATTACGGAGGTGTTTTTTTAACTCTTCTACTGTTTCAAATTCCATGCCATCTTGTGGTGCTTCCACATTTTCAATAACTGAATGATCATTATTATCACCATCGAATTCATCTTCAGTGTTGCTCGGACTGTTTTCTTCACCGTCATCACTCATGTTTTCTTCTAAACTAGCCAAATAATCTTCTGGGATAGCTTCTTCATCATCTAATAAGTCAATGGTTTCAAAATTAATTTCTCCATCTTGTCCTTCCCAATGAGTTGCTTCATCATTTACTTTATCTTGCGTCTCGTTAATATTTGAATAACTTTGAGAGTCCATAACTTGCATTATCAAAAGAAAAGAAAAATTAATAACTTAATAGTATTATCAACATTCATCAATTTTAATAAGGTACTAGCACGTTTGTCATTTATACTGGTTATAAGAATAAACCCAGTGCTTTGTTGGCTGTCCGTACCAATTCCTTGTCCTTTTATTATAACTACTGAAGGTATGGATTTTTAAAGAGTAAATCAAATATTGCTTCACACATATACATATAATTCCATACAACAAACGTTGTTCCTTCATCTCCCCAGGATATCACATCATTTGTCACAGGATCATCCTGGTACTGATATCTGCCCCATTTCTTCTAATTAATAGTAAATTTTTGTGTTAAGGCCGCCTTACGCAAGAGTTTGTGTAAAACCGCTTTATAAGAGATACCAACTTATTGGACCTCATTATTTGGATTTTAGAAGTAAGTGTTGGCATGTGCTCGACAATTACTTGTTAGGAAGAAACTACAAGTTTATACAGGAATTGTTGTTTCTGCAGCTAAGTACTGTCACTAAAACCAAAAGTATGTGATACAATACACCTTTAGCAGGAAGATTGATAAATTGACTTGTATTTTCATAGTTAGCATCTATGACAACATTTAAATGACCTGTCCTGGTGTTTTCTGGTTGTTATTCTTGTTTTTCATTTGAGACTTCATGTTCCGCCTTGTGCTATGATATGGTGCTTTTGTAAAAAGCACTATATGATTTTTGTTGTTAGTATCCATTTAATACATAGAGGTATGAAGCTTCAGAGCAACTTTATAGTCATCCATTTTCAGTTCTCATTACTCTCTGTCTGTCTTAACTATCATCCAGTGATTTACTTATGGATGATAACTTCAACTGCTGATTACTATTATTTTGTTGGACACTCAAATAGAGGGGGGAGGAAATCAATCCTATGTTGTTCATTGGGATCCATCCCCTGAGTTTGCACATAAATGGAAGAATAATTCCCCAAAGGCCCCGAAGTCCTTGCGCATATACGAATGCCACATTGGAATTAGTGGGTCAGATCCCAAAGTTTCCTCTTTTCTTGAGTTTTCTGAGAAGGTAGAGGCAACTTTCACTCTCTTTGTTACTCTTAAGACGATGTAGATGAGATTCTATGCTCAACTCTTTGGTTTCCGGTTCAAAATTGCAGATCCTTCCTTACATAAAAGATTTGGGGTACAATGCAATCCAATTATTTGGGGTTGTTGAGCACAAGGATTACTTCACCGCTGGTTATAGAGTGAGTTTTTCACTTGGATTAGCTCTCTAGTTTATTGTTTTAATGTAATCCTAAGACTCATAACTGATAAACCCATTAGAAGCTCTCCATTTAACGTGCTTCGTTTACTCTGCATTGCCATCTGTTTGTGTGATTGCTGATAATTTTGCAAGAGACCCCTCATGTAAATGTTAAGGGAACTTTGCTGACGCAGACGTTTAAATTGTGAAAGAGTTTGAATGAATATAGAGAACATGGTACATTAAGCGTTGCATAGTTTTTTGCTTCTTTTACTCTTCTGACCTTGTTGTGTGTTCGATTTTTTGATATCATGTGGGTAGCACTTTGCATACATGCACATAACTCCTTATTTCAATATTTTGTCACTGCCAATGTAGAAGTACTCTTTAGTATAATGGGAAGTGGGTACTAATAACCATGAAAATGTCTTGTATTAGTAGAATTCAAGTTTCTTTTCGGTGTGCTAGCAAAGCGTACATTTGACAAATTTTACAATGTTGATATTTTCTATTCATTTTCTAGTCTTTTTCTGACCAGCTGTATCAAATTATGGGTTCAGGTTACTAACTTCTCTGCCGTCGGCCAGATCATTACTGCACTCAAAGACTTTAAGCGTCTGGTTGATGAAGCTCATGGTTGTCACTGTTCACTATGAGAGCATAAGCAATTTGGCTGTTTTTATTTATCATATTCCTCACTAGAAAAAATACATGATTTTTCTAAACAAAAATAATAATAATAATAGTTCTTAGAAAATTATGGAAGAATATATGCACTTTTGTTGAGATTCTAGTATCATAATGGAAAGATTTTCATGCAAGATTTTTTCCTGAGGAAATGGAGATAGTTTGAGAGTAGAGATATATTGTGATTTCTGTATATATGTAGAGTTTATAATAGAAAGAAAAGAGGACGAAAAAAAGGAAGAAAACAAGAGAATTAAGAAAGGGATGTGGGTGTAGGGGTTCTAGAAAGGTTGAGAATTCTGATGCTGAGTATACTGTTGTTGATGGATGCAATTGGCTAAGGCAGACTGCTCCCGAAGTATCATGGAGGTATGTTTGCTGGAATAGACTCAATGTCCCTAAGCATTCGTTTATTTTTTGGGCTTGGATGCATCACAGGCTGCTCACAAAAGGATAGACTGATTGCTATGGGTTTACAGATTGATGGTAACTGTGATTTATGTATGGCAAAGACACAAAACTCATGATCATTTGCTATGTGACTGTGTCTTTAGTGGGAAGTGTCTGCAGATTTTGCAAGGTCTGATTAATGTGCAGTAAGGACCTGGTTGATTGGTATAGAAATGGAAGGGGAAAATCAAAGCTAGTGAGGAATTATATTGGAGCATGTCATGTTGCTCTGATGTATGCACTGTGGAAAGCTAGAAATGATGCACGGATGCATCAGGTGATTACTCGGCCTGAAGTCATTATCCAAAAACTTAGGAGGGAGATCAAAGCCAGATTAATGAGGATGAATGCAAGCACTATGAAGCCAAGTGACTGTAGGTGGTTGGCGAATTTGACTATTAAAATGTCGTCTTTACACAGTTTTTTGCAAAATATAGGCACTGGTTGTAACATTTTTGGCACTGTGTATCTATTTTTTTGAGATCAATATACCTTACCTTACACCAAAAAAAAAAAAATGTGTATGTTTAATACCGTCGAGCATCAGCGAAAATAATTTGATGTTTATGTTTAACGGAATCAATCTCATAAACCAAAGTAAAATAGAAGCATGTTAAACAATCAATTGAATCTACAGAGTAGTAAAAATATGATCGAGCAAATTTCATCTTTCGTTTGTACAATTATACACAACAAATTCAATGAAAAAATTATATTTCATCTTTCATTCAACACTTGAACGTACCTTAATAATTATCGATCCGGTGGAGGAAATTTCCGTAACGTATTTTGTTGCTTCAGGTTTGACAGTACAATTTTTTTTTTTTTTGATAATTGGTAAACGTATACCTAGCTTAGTTTGACATGCATACAACTATCGATGATCAAGAAGAGATGAAGATATGTGTTTGTTATGATTATTGTTGTCTATTAGATAGGAGATATTAGATTTAGTTTAGTTTTAATTATTATCTTTTATATTTTATGTTATTAATATAATAAATTTGCAAATTACGGTTTTATCCCTACGAATTTGGCGCAAAACGAAAATCATTTTTCTGTTTTTTATTTTTTTTTATTTTTTTTTATTAGGGTGTTCTCAACTCGAATACCCAAAATGTCATTTTAAGACTCCCCATTTTAAAATAATGAACTCATTTTGCTACGATATAGAAATATAGAAAAATCCTGGGTTCGGTTCTGAGAAGTATTTGCTCTCTGATTTTTTACCAACAGATTTAGAGACAAGAACAAAGGAAAGATGATTCCTCTGAATATCAATGTCACTACCCCTATTCATCTTCCTTTTTTAGTACTTCGTTCCTCTCCTATTCTGCTGTCCTTGTCTCTCTCAAATGTCAAATCCACATCAGGAAGTCACGCCCAAAGAGGAAGACGATTATGCAGGGTGGAGCTTAACCCGGACGCTTCCATTACCATCGCTATTGGCGCTTCTATGTTGAATACCTATTTTTTCAACCATCCCGCCGCTGATGTTGAGGATACTGCTGATGATGACGAGTCTGCTGTGAGCTCCACGGAGGCCAGATTCGCTGTCATGACCATCAACAGTGTCATCCCTTAATTCATTTGGTTGGTATGAACCCGCTCTTACCTAACTTTTACTGCTCCTTGAATATCATTTTTTTTTGCTGGGGATTAAAATGGGTGTTTGCTTTGATAGAGCTGGGTGTTTGCTTTCATGGACACCGGCAAGCGTCGCTATGCTGTTTATGCACTTGTATACCTCGCCCCTTACATCAGGTTTCTTCCTTTCTTTAATTTGTGATCATCACTCATGTATTCCACTCTTGTACCGTATAACCGTAGCTCCAATGCATCTAATATGCTGACCTAAAATCGATGCAAGTCCTTGTAGTCGTCTTACACATTTCTTTGTTTCTACATAGTGCACACTTGCTACTTCTTACTGGTTAATTTTAAGAAAAACTGTTTCTCATCTTACAGGACTAATTTCGCGCTGTCTCCAGATGAGAATTGGCTGCCTATTGCAAGCATTGTTCTTTGCATCATTCATATACAGGTCAGCCAAGTCATCATTGTCACATTTCTCTAGATTTGCTTCACTAGCAGTTTCATGATCCAACACATTCATCATCTTGCATTCTATGTTTACTGCCTCGCTTTTCTGTACCCTTTATTGACGTCTAATAAATATTTGAATTTAGCTAGAAGCAAGTATTAGAAATGGTGATCTTGAAAGTTTCAACTTCTTCAACAAGATTTGGAAACGTCTTGGCTTTATTAACCTTAAGAAAGACAAGAAAGACAGCCAACCTAGAAATCTAAGAAAAAAGCTCGAAGAGGTAGCCCCTAACTTTAAGTTCACCTTCAAGTTTCGTAGTGTCAATTGGATGCTTTTAACTATATTGAAATTATATTAGCAGAAAAGACAAGACAATTTGAACTTACCTTTGGGGCGACATCCATCTATGGATGAGATGGGAGATTGGAATATGTCAAGGAAGATACCAATCTAGATGACGGAAAAAAACACTAAGGAGTTGGTTCAGTGATACTTTGCACGACAGTATTGTAGACAGTGAAAAGGGATTAACTTGTTGAAAACAGATTACATACATGCTCGCTTTATTTTTAGCGGGTTCTGAAAAATGATTTCATAGGCTTAGCAAAAAGTAATGAGTTCTGCGTTGTTGAATATCGTGAATTTAACTTCAGAGGGATAAAATTTCACTTTTACATTCATCAGCATGTGTTTCTTTTCCTTCCATTTTTGTGATAATCTTGTAATGGTTTTATAAATTAGTGGTATTCCTAACATTTTTGTTCTTCAGTCATCCCATTATATTAAATTATTAATGACCATTTTTTTACCATTTTTTTTGTTTCAAATGACAAGTACTGCTAGTTTTTTTGTTTCAAATGATATTGCGTTGAAGTTTTTTTTGTTCCTAACATTTCTTTTCCTCCCAGTTTTTTTTTTTGTTTCAAATGATATTGCGTTTAAGTTTTTGCCCTTTAGACACCATGCCCTTAGTCCTTAAACATAGGGCAACCATGTGTGGCTTACTGGCTTTAAATGTTCCGACGGGAGAGTTTGTTAGTGAAACAACATAAATCTGCACTGTCTTGGTAAAATTGTCTACCTCTTCTCGTATTATGAACTTGTATAGTTTAGCTAGTTAGCTACAGATCAATAGATCATGATAAAAGGAATGCATGCACTTGAACATTTATTTTTCACAAAAACTTGCATGATTTCTCAGTTGTTGATTCAGAACGTAGCTCCTGGTTTTTCACTCCTGCTTGTCAAATATTGCTGTTTGTACTATTTAGAAAACAGGAAATGTAAAACAAGCATTTCGTCTCTGTCATTTTGTTCCTTCATTCTGTTTTATTGATAGGGCAAAGAACTTAGAATTTCTTGCTGAGTTTAGTTCCAGAGGTAATACTTTGTTCAATGTAGCGCATCCTAGCATTAGAGAAGATAAGTTCAGAGTAAAACTTGCAAGTTTTGTAAGTTCTTGCACTAAACTTTCATTGCAATGATTATTGATGATTGTTACTGTTAATGCTTGACATTTAAGAAATTATAGAGGACCGAGAAACACCTGGGATGTTCTTGTTTTGAGCATTTAAAGGGTTCCAAACTTCTGCGTTTGGATACCAGCAAGCTCTTCTCTGATAAGCTATACCCCTTGATAGTCTTTGTTCAACTTATATGGCAAATCCTTCTATTTGTTTTCTTTCCCATTTAATCCTTCACTCTATTGTCCACTATGCCTCCTTATGTCGCCGCTGCTGCCTGCGTCTTGCTGAATTTATGAGCACTACTTTAACCTGCGTGAGCTTCAGTTTCTGAGTCTGGATTCTGGAAAAATCAGAGTTTAGGTTGTGACCGGCAATGCTATCTCATAGTATGTTGGCTTATCCTCTCTTTGTACATAATTGAGTCACATCCCTGGCTTTGCCTCAGCCTCCCAGTTTTTTTGGATGTCTGGTGGCGCTGTTTTTATTTTCATTAAAGAACCATGAATTCGGTATTGTTCTAGTGCATGTGATAATTTAGATTATATTTGCTCAGTGAATAGATGTCTTTTTTAGTTGCACCGTTTTTAGCTTTATTGCCTGGTGTGCCTCATAATTTACATCCTTCTCGTCTACCTCACATGATGTGTTCATTTCTTTCTTCTCCTGTTTCTCTCCCCTTTCTTTTTTCTCTATCTCCCTACCTCTTATACCTTTCTGCACTTTGTCTTCCTTCAGATCTTAAGCTGTTTTTTCATTGTTTGGAAAAAAAAATCTTGTTTCCCTTCTTCATTTTGTCTACTATTGCTGTCTTTTTTCCGTAAATGCTTGTTTCACTCATGCCATTGTTTGGATTTTCAATTGTAATAAAACTACTCTTTGACTTTTCCATTTCAAATGAAGGTAAAGATCATTATTCTTTAGTTTTGGATTATGATGGATAAAGCAATAGACTCATTAAACTGGTTGCGATTCTTTTATTTGTGAAGTAGAGCAATCATTAGATGCTATTCTCGATGTAATTTTCATTTATGGTCATCTGAAACTGCATGTTTGTGCTATCTGCATAGGGATAGAGTTGTTTACATTTAACCCCTCCTTACCTCGCAATTTGAGGGAGCCCTTGAGGCACTTGGGTAATGATATTGTCGTATTTTACTATTTACTATCTCTTGATGATGATTTGGTGCGTCTTCCATGGTTTTGGATCCCGATTTCATGCTTAAAATGCCATTGTTTATTGTGGGATTTGGATCCTCCATGTTGTTTAAGACTTTAAGACAACTATTTTGGAAGGCATAGCTACTTCCATTTTGATTTCTGTCTTTGAGTCATGTCTTGTTGCCAGGGCCGTCTCCGAGATTTCGGAGGCCCTGTGCGAAATTGAAAAAATGGGCCCAGTACAACTTTACTTACGTTATTACTAGTTACACTCTAATATGCTAAATCATAAGGTTTTTTTTAGAAAGAACTAGAACGTTAAAAGTCGATTTCGCTTGTAATTCCTTTGCATCAATCATTTTTTATTTTTCATAAAATATTTCTCACAAAGAATATAAAAGGTAACAAAAATAATGTTGATATTCTATTTTTATGTATTTCTAGACAAATTTTGGTTATAAGAATTTTTTTTTTTTTTAAAAGAAAGTAATAAGGAATGTAGCAAAAAAAATCGAAATTAAATTAAACCAACATCATATTCAATTGTCAAAATTGTAGACATGGGGATTTGAAACCTGGGTGTTCAGGCACATTTAGAAGAACTAATGGAGCGCTAAGTAAACACTGGGCCACTATACGTTGATATTAAGTCGCATCAATTTTTATCTACACTTTGTCATGCGCTATTGGGCCCCAAAATTTCGGGGGCCCTGTGCGGACGCGCGGCCCGTACATGCTAAAGGCCGGCCCTGCTTGTTGCGCAGGCAAAAAGCCGAGTAGATGGTCTAATGACCTTGAACCGTTGTATTTTGCACCATGACTTTTAAACTGCAATACTAGGAGGCGTGTGAGTAGGACAATCGGTAATAATTTTGCTCAGTTCTCAGTGTTTTGGTATATTAGTATATTGGTTTCTCGTTTACCGATTTGCCTACTCTCTCTTGGCTTCTAAATTTGTTGATATGTGGTTTGAAAAGAATGCTATCTAATGAGCTTGGAATTTTGATTTTCATTTCCACTTGTCTGATGACGGATGAGAAATTGCTTTGCCGGGTGCCATAGAGTCCTTTTTCAAAGGTTCCATTTACACATTTGGGGTTTCGTGGACTCCGGCTTTGAGCTTAAGTGATAACTAAATTCATCAATGTTGGAATGCTTTATTGCACAAAGATAAGTGAACAATTTATATGCCTTTCTCACATTGCAAGTATGATTAGTTTATGTTTTTGTATTCCGCTCCCCTGTTAGTATTGTACTCCTATGTCTCAGTTACCGCTACTAGCACCTTGTCACGAGATGACTACTTTACCCCTTGAATCAAACTCGTGTGCTACTCGACTTGCGATCCCGTTGCAAGCCAAGTCAAGCAAGACCCTCAAGATGTGCTAGGCTATGCCTTAGACACTTAACAAGCGAAGTAGGAACTTAGAACAAGAAGGTTAACAACACTTGGTGTTGGGAAAAGATTGCTTTTATTAAGATAGCTTGAAGATTACAAGAATGTTTACAAAGTGAGTTTGTGTGAATGTTTTTTGGATGGATGGCAAATGAAGTTATGCCCTCCTATTTATAGAACTCCTAAGGAGCCATCTAGAACCTTAAAGTGTCCTAGAAGTCTCGGGACTATTCTAGACTCTTCTAGAATATACCCAAGTTTCCTATATTTACATGATGACTCTAGATTAATCTAGTATGTACACGATTTATCTAGGATGTCCTAGACAATTCTTGAAGGACCTCGATTCTTCTAGAACATTCCGGATTCTTCTAGGAGCTTCTAGCATGTTCCGGAGAAATCTAGTCCACTGAACTCAATTTTCAGCACGGTTTTGGGTGAAATCGTCATATTAAGGTGGATCGTTACATTCTCCCCCCACCAAAGGCGTTGACGACCTCGTCACGGTTGCTCGTCGAAACGCCTTATCGCATCTTTGAATTGCCAAATATCTTCTTCTCTCTCCCATGACGCCTCGCTTTCAGGTCGCCCCTTCCATCGGATTAAGAACTCTCTAGTCCTTGAGACTCCTCGTTTTCTAATGACTCGGTCGGACAGAACTTGCTCAACCTCCCTTTTAAAGGAAGTCACTACCGCGGTGGGAGCTCTTCGTTACTCCCCACGACTCGGATCCTCCGCGTCCCCATGGTATGGCTTCAACATGCTAACATGGAACACAAGGTGAATCCTCAGCTTAGGTGGCAACTCGACCTTGTATGAGACCCTTCCGATTTTCTTGATGACGGGAAATGGTCCCTCATATTTCCGCACTAATCCCTCGTGTACTTGCCTAAACACTTTAAACTGTTACGGGAGTAGCTTTACCATGACTAAGTCACCTATTTGGAACTCCAAGTCTCGACGACGCTTGTCTGCTATCGAGTTGCTCATGCCATCCCCTTGCCACGCGGAATGCTGCTGGACTTTGGCCCGAATATCCAAACGCTATGGCTTTTGGTGTCAAAGGTTGGTGTCCTGTGACAATCTCGAATAGACTTTGACGAGTAGACTCCGACCTTTGAAGATTATAAGAGAATTGAGCAACATCCATCAACTTAGCCCAATTCTTTTGATTGGCACTTACAAAATGTCTAAGATAAAGTTCGAGTAAGGCATTGACTTTCTCGGCCTGCCCATCGGTTTAAGGATGGAAGCTTGTAGAGAAATGTAGACTCGACCCCATTAATTTGAACAACTCAGTCCAAAAACGCGCTGTGAAGCGGATCTCGGTCACTTACGATGCTCTTCGGTAGTCCCCAATACTTCACAACGTTCTTAAAGAACAACCTTGCCGCTTCCTCGCCTGTACAATCCTTTGTCGCTGGTATGAACGTCCCAAACTTGGAGAATCGATCAACAACCACCAAGATCGAGCCACACCTATCAGACTTGGGTAAAACCGAGATGAAGTCCATGGAAATGCTCTCCTATGGCTTGTCCGGAATCGGTAAGGGTTGTAAGAGACCCGATGGAACTTGTTGTTCAATCTTGTCTTGTTGGCACACAAGGCATGTCTTCACATAGGCTTTAACATCATCCCGCATTTGAGGCCAATAGAATGATTGTTCTATGAGGGCGATAGTCCTCTGGATCCCTGGATGATCCGCCCACATCGAGTCATGACACTCCTTCATGACTTCCCTTCGCAAGCTTCCCCATTTTGGTGCATAGACCCGATGTCCCAGGGTATAGAGATCATCATTTTAAACCCAAAACCTCCGAGTCTTGCCCTCCTTAGCCAATGTCATCAAGTTCGTGGCTAAGGGATCTTTATCAAGTCCCTCCTTGACTCGACCAATCAGATTGCTAGCAACTCCACTGATGTTCGCTAGTGCAGCCTTACGGCTTAATGCATCAGCAACTGTGTTGGTCTTGCCTAGCTTGTACTCCATGACGTAGTCAAATTCGGCCAGGAAGTCTTGCCACCTTGCCTGCTTGGGAGTGAGCTTCTTTTGATTTTGGAAGTAGCTTGTGGCAACATTGTCAGTCCTTATCACGAACCGACTCCCGAGCAAGTAATGCCTCCATATCCGTAAACAATGAATGATAGCGGGCATCTCCTTGTCATGCACTGGGTATCGTCGTTCGATATCATTGAGCTTGCGAGACTCGAATGCCACGGAGTGTCCATCTTGAACGAGCACTCCGCCAATGGCATAGTCGGATGCATCAAAATGGACTTCAAAAGGCTCCTCATAGTTTGGCAAGGCTAACAGTGGTTCCTTCGTTATTGCCTTTTTAAGCTCCTCAAAGGCATGATTGCATTTCTCGTCCCATCTCCATGAGACCTTTTTCTTTAACAGGTCGGTCAAGGGCGCCGCCATGGCCGAGTAGCTTTGGATGAATCGCCGGTAATAGTTTGCTAGGCCAATGAAGGATCGTAGTTCAGACACATTTTTGGGCACCTCCCATTCACTGATCGCCTTGACCTTGTCATGCTCCATCATAATGGACCCATCCCGAACCTGGTGTCCTAAGAAAGACACCTCATCTTGTACAAATGAGCACTTCTCTAGCTTTACATATAATTCATTCTCTCGCAAGACTTCGAATACTTGTTGAAGATGCTCCACATGGTCCTGCAAGGTGTCGCTATACACCACAATGTCGTCTAGATATGCCACCACGAACTTGTCGAGGAACGGGTAGAATATCTTGTTCATTAAAGTACAAAATGTGGCTGGGGCATTGGTAAAGCCGAAGGGCATTACTAAGAACTCATATGACCCATAACGAGTCACACAAGTAGTCTTTGGTTCATCCCCATCGGCAATCCTCACTTGCCAATACCCCGAACGAAGATCGAGTTTAGAGAAGTATCTTGCCTTTCCGAGACGATAAAAAAGATCAGCTACTAATGGGATTGAGTATTTATTCTTAACGGTCACCTTGTTAAGAGCTCGATAGTCGATACACATCCATAGTGACCCATCATGTTTCTTTTGGAACAAAACCGGAGCACCAAAAGGGGCCTTTGACGGCCTAATGAACCCGGCATCCAAGAGCTCCTTGAGTTGCCTTCTTAACTCTTCTAATTCTGGTGGTGCCATGCGATAAGGACCCATGGCTGGCGGCTTAGCTCCTGGCTCCAACCCGATCCCATGATCCACCTCCCTTCTAGGTGGAAGTCTATTTGGTAATTCAGGCGGCATAACGTCTTGATACTCCTTCAAGACTTTTTGCACCTCCCTTGGTACCTCGGTTGGCATTGATGCTTCATTCCCGGCTAATGCCACTAGATATGTCACCTCGTGACGCTTAAGACCCTTCTTAAGTTGGAGTGCAGACAACGCCTTTGCTTCAACCTCCTCCCGTGTGACGGGTACTGCTCGGGCATGACCTTGGCTTTTTATCGTTAATGACCCATCTTCCTCGAACACTATGGGCCTTACAGAGTCGATAAATTCAAGACCAAGTACCATTGCAAAGTCATCCATAGTCACTACCGTGAAGTCGGCTTTCCCCTCCCATTCACCTAAACGAAGGGAAACGCCTCGGGCCACTCCATGAATAGGCATCGATGAACAGTTTACCGCTTTCATCGACCCTATCTCCTTATGATATTTTAACCCCAACCTCGTGGCTTCGGCCTTAGTCACGAAGTTGTGGGTGGCACCACAATCGAACAATGACTTGGTGCACTTCCCATTAACGACCGCCTCTACAAACAATAGGCCATTTGAACGAGGATAAACTTCGAGTTTTGTGGGCTTACCTGTGGCCTTAGACTCCTTCGCGATCTTGTTAAGCAGGGGAAGATACCCCATCTTAGATTCATCATCGGACCCGGACTTTTCATCAAATGCCGACACCATGGCATTCAACTTTTGTCGTTGTGGGCATTCCCGAACAAAGTGTGGCCCTCCACACAAGAAGCAATCACGACTCTTCGTCTTGATCTGAGAAAGACTTGGTTTTACCCTTGTCTTTGTCCCTGTTAAACTTCCCCGTGCTCGAGCTGCTACTTTGACGCGTTGCTCCCCCACATTTTTCCTTGTTTCCGCCTTTGTTTATGTGTCTCTCCTTCCTTGGCTCGCTCCTTATTTCATACAAGGACTCCGCGACGGCTATTGCTTCGGCCAACGTCTTTACATTGCGTCGCTTAAGTCCCTGTTCAGCCCATCTTTGTAACCCATCCATAAAGTAGAGGAAGGATAAGTTCTCGGGTATGTCCTCGATTTCCAACAAGAGTGATGAGTATTGGTTGATGTACTCACGAATTGACCCGGTATGCTTCAAAGCCCGAAGTTTCTTCAAAGCTATCTCCTCGACATTATCGGGGTAGAATTGTTTCTTGAAGTCGGCCTTGAATTCCTCCCATGTACTAATATGGAAGGTTCCCTTCTTCTCATCCGCCTCTCGTCTCCTCCACCAAAGGATGGCAACGTCTGATAAATACATGGTGGCGGTGGTGATCTTTGCTGCAACGTCTTGGATTTGTAGGGCGCTGAAATAGCGCTCCACACTCCATAGGAAGTTGCCTAGCTCCTTGGCATCCCTCTTGCCATTGAACTTTGGCGGCTCGGGTACTTTAATCTTCGGTGCCTCACGCATTGTGGCACCTCCTACAACAGCAGCTCGGCATACGACAAGTTCTGCCTTGAACTCATCCATCTTATCATTTAATGCCTGGACCTGCTTGGCTACTTCTTCACGAACCAAGCGTAGTAAGTCCTCGCGCAACGAGCCTGCTAGCTCGTTTACCGCTCCTTGGACCTCCCCTTTGAGGTCTTCCTCACCTTGCTCCAACACCTTAACTTGTTCTTAGAGGGTACCCACGTTGACCTCCAAGGTGGACAATAAGTCTAGGTAATCCCCGATGGCTAGCTCCAAATGAGCCAGACGTGTAGCAGTGGACTCCTTTTTCCCTTCTTGAGTGTTGGTTGGCTTCCCACTAGCCAGCACGTTCGCAACAACACTTGAATCACCCGACGACATCTTTGTCTCTATGGTCCTAGCAGGCGAATCTGCTCTGATACCACGTGTCACGAGATGACTACTTTACCCCTTGAATCAAACTCGTGTGCTACTCGACTTGCGATCCCGTTGCAAGCCAAGTCAAGCAAGACCCTCAAGATGTGCTAGGCTATTCCTTAGACACTTAACAAGCGAAGTAGGAACTTAGAACAAGAAGGCTAACAACACTTGGTGTTGGGAAAAGATTGCTTTTATTAAGAAAGCTTGAAGATTACAAGAATGTTTACAAAGTGAGTTTGTGTGAATGTTTTTTGGATGGATGGCAAATGAAGTCATGCCCTCCTATTTATAGAACTCCTAAGGAGCCATCTGAACCTTAAGGCGTCCTAGAAGTCTCGGGACTATTCTAGATTCTTCTAGAATATACCCAAGTTTCCTATATTTACATGATGACTCTAGATTAATCTAGTATGTACATGATTTATCTAGGATGTCCTAGATAATTCTTGAAGGACCTAGATTCTTCTAGAACATTCCGGATTCTTCTAGGAGCTTCTAGCATGTTCTGGAGAAATCTAGTCCACTGAACTCAATTTTCAGCACGGTTTTGGGAGAAATCGTCATATTAAGGCGGATCGTTACAGCCTGCTAGAGTTTAGAGTAGAAGTATCACCTCTGGTGAGTGTATCCAGCTCCTTTGTTTCTGTGTTTGCGAGTCCAGTGTCAATATTTTCTGGCCATGTAGAGGTAAGGCAGTGTTGGCTTAATGTTGCATGATGTGATGATAATAGCATACAATGTAGGCAAGTTGAATTTCTATGTGAGGTACAAATCCGCGTATACAGGCGTCAAAAGGACTACAAATGTATGTTTTTGGTGGAATATGGGGTCAATGGATGCGCTCACCGGACGTTGGAGGGGTAATCTCAAGGTTTTGTTGTTCAACTTGGCTCTCCTTCGATCTACAAAAACATAACGAGTGAAGAAAGAAGAAATAGCTCGTATTAGCCCAGACTTTGGAGTGTCTTCTATAGTTCACTTTCTAAATCTGTTTGCAAGTAGAAATTATAATCAATCAATACATATATATAAGAATTTTTTGAGTGATATTAGAGAGTCCAACTTTTTAAGAATTTCTAACAAGAGTAGATTTCGAAACAAATTTAATAAATAAATTATCCTAAGAAAAGTAGATCCTAATAAAAGTAGATTTTTTAATATTTAAAAAAAAGTTTAATAAAATTATCCTAATATATGTAGATCAAATATATTTTAATAAAATTATCCTAATATAAGTAGATTAAAATTATCAAATAGATAACAAAGATGTATAATAGTTCAAGTTATCGTTTTTATTCCCCCCCCCCCCCCCCCCCCCCCCCATGGTCTCATACATTTGATAAATTCATATAGATAGTCTAAAATTTATTTCGAAATCTACTCTTGTTAGAAATTCTTAAAAAGTTGGACTCTCTAATATCACTCAAAAAATTCATGCTTTATATATATGTATTGATTATCCTAAGAAAAGTAGATCCTAATAAAAGTAGATTTCTTAATATTTAAAACAAAGTTTAATAAAATTTTCCTAATATAAGTAGATCAAATATATTTTAATAAAATTATCATAATATGAGTAGATTAAAATTATCAAATAGATAACAAAGATTTATAATAGTTCAAGTTATCGTTTTTATTTTCCCCCCGCCTATGGTCTCATACGTTTGTACTTTATAATAGTTCAAATTATCGTTTTTATTTTTCCCCCACTTATGGCGGATAAATAATGAATTATTTGATTAAAGTGCTATGTTAAGATGATGAGTATGTAGTTACACGAAGTATAAATTACGGTTCCATCAAAATATAATCACAAAATAATCATTGTAGTGTATATAATTAAATTATACATGCCTCCATATACATTCAAGTGATAAATACATATAAAAGAATTCACTGATCTATATATATTACTATTTTGTTCATTCATTTACTCTGTATAAGAATGTGTAGATCATTAGGTAGAGGAACGAAGCCGAGAATAACTGAAGTAAAATTTAGTGGTTTGGATAAATTTGTGTAACAATGAAGTAACTCATATTATTATTCATATGATGAATTGATGATCAGTTCTAAACTCACGCATTAGCCTAGATTTCGAATAAGAGTAAGTTTGCAAGAGTCTTAATAATTTAAACTATTACTTACTCAAGGCTCAAGGGTGTACATATGTTATGCCCATTAATTAATTTAATCAAAAGAATGCACATTATGTTTTAATCAAACCTAATTAAAATTTGCGCACTACAAAGTTTTTTTTTTTTTCAATTTACTCAACCATGTATCTTGTATTTTAGTGTTAGTTTTACATATTAAGTATAATTATATTTAGTCATATTTTTATACTTTAAATTTATATTTACTTAGATTTTTATGTATGTATGGGGAAAATTTTGAGATAGATGATCAAAGATTATGCAGGATTCGAAGTTTTTCAAGGAATATTGACCTTTCGATGTATGTATATATTTTACTAATTTAAATCAAATGAATAATTGTTTTTCTTTCTTTCTTTTAGTTCATTTAGATCTATCTACAAGGGTCTGAGATAGAGTTTTCATTATGTAGCAAATAAGTGATAAAACTATTGAATATTCTATTATGTTAAAGGTTGAAAACAATTTTAACCTACACTATTTGACAACTTCACATAAATAAAAATCCGTTCAGAATTTTATCTACTACAAATTCATATATAAACTACCTGCATATGTGACACCCTCATTCATTGCGGAAAAGTAAACACATAATTCTAGATAAAAATTGCATGGATATGTTTGTAATAGGTTCATTTGGTTAAAAACCTGTAATTTTTAAAACCGAAAACGAAACCTGAACCTGTTATAAAAATATCCAAATGGGAAGGTGTCAAACATGCAAGGTCTAAAATAAATCTCATAAATAAAACATCGCTAAAGTCGCGAAACAAAGTTATACAACCCAAATATGAAAAAGGGAGACATATGTCCCTAAAAATTATATAACATAAAAAGTGTTTAAGGGTCATAATAAAATAAAGCCAATCTAGGTCCCAAGGTTACTTTGCTCGCTAGCTCGTCCATGTACCCCATAAATGCATCACCTACCTGTCAATCGTATTTTATACAAATACGAAAGCCACAGTCAGTGGGGAGTAACTCCGAGTTCTCCCAGCCACGAAATGTCATAATTAATATAACATGTAAACATAAGAATATGAATATGAATAACACATAGCCTTAGCATATAGATGCTAGAGAATCATGCTTCTCATGTGAACAACAATATAACAACACATAGTCCTAGCATGTGAATACTAGACCGACTCATACTACACTATCATGTGAATCACATAACATCCAGGAATCCAAACTCTATCAACCATAGCCGACTTGCATCTCACCTTCTATGATTCATAGAATCATCAAACAAGAAAGGACAATATATCTAGAGACAGGCATAAGTTCTTAGGAAGGTCAATAGTCACTCTGTAACTCGAGTCTATACCACGAGGTAAGGTAAACACCCTAGTCCTAAACCTGCGCAGACCTAGCGACATGCGGAAAACTACCGCATCCAAGACCCATGATATCAACACATGAGTACCCCTAAGGAGTCCACCAAAGGGTTGGCTAGTACTTAAGCTGGCCACATACTTCTAAGAGTACGTCAGGAGGTCATATCCTAACTTGGATATAAACCCACCAATCTGAGACACAAAGGCTATTAAGCGGTGAACATATACTCGTCAAAGACTATAATGGCCTATCTATGACGAAGGTCGAAATACTCACCTAGGACCTAGTCCCAGCTTGAATACTTTAGCCCACGCCACACAAGACAAGTGGGACACCCAATTAACCATTAGAGGGGCAAAGAGTCCAAACTTGCACACACAAATGATCATACACACCCTAGCATATGAAAGGCTACGCAAGAGCATATTCAGCTGACAATCCAACAATATCTCCAATATCGATAATAATCCAAATTCCAGCTAACCAACAGTATCATAATCCATGAGAACAAGCTAAAATGGCAAAGAGGCAACAAGACTCAAGCATAAGGCATCCAAAAAAGTCTAACTGTGTTGAATCATTGATGAAAAAAAAAATTCATGGTTGGCATAGTTGATTGATGAATTATTAGTGCTTTAACCGTAAAAAATTGACATTCAATAGTACTTATAACATCAAGTGATTTATTTATAATATGTACTTTACTTTTTCATTGTTGCCGGCATAACTGTTTTTAATTCAATAAAAGACGGTCTCTTTGTAAACATGGTGTAGCTCACCAAAATGAATCCTTAATAACGGAGACAAACCTTTATGAGTCTTGTAAATTATTTTAACCTACAACAACTACGTAAAACTGAATGATGTTACGTAAAACAACAATTATCATAATTATATATATTGTGTTCAAAGAAAATGTTAGATCTCTTAAACATAATTTTACCTTGATTATATATTTACAATTAAGAGTATTTGCTCCTTATAAACTTCTCGCAACATCAAATCCAAACTTAATTCCAATAGAATTACGTACTTGCTAAATCCCGCATATAAAATTACTTTATCCCACACATTTTGCTCCTAAATTCCTTAACTACCCTTCATCTTAAAAAGGAATTGAAAATAGTTCTCTCTTCTATATCTCTCAAAATTTAACCAATTCGTTAATAGTTCAACAATTATGGATCGTAATTCATAGAGATTACATGTAATTTCTCAGTTTCATCAACAATTTTATTAATAAACCCATTTTCTAATCGATTTAATTAATGTTCTATTTCAGAAAAGGAGGAGCTTTTTTACAATTAGGGTTTAAATTTATTTTGGATTACAATTTACAAACCTAATTAATTATGAACAATTAGAACATGAATAATTGGGAGTTTAACAAATTTTAGTGAACAAATCAAGTGCCAAGGAAAACAAGTTTGACTATTCTGCCAAACCATGATGTGACATTTTACAATTGCAAAATCAGACCACGAACGGAAATAGCGAGCGATTATCTTTACCGGAGACACTCACGAATGTCATCAGTCACCATCGCCATCAACCTTTTGTAGCCGACGTCGGTAAGTTTCCAGGTGAGGGGTGGTGGTCTATGGATTTGGAAATTTTTTTATTTTTTCGGTTTTTGATTTGTCCCTCTCTTAGTGGGTGTGAGAAATGGGAGAGGTATATTCGAAATAAGGCGAAAAAATGTGCGGGATTTAGTAAATTGTGTGCGGAATTTAGCATGTCCTTAGAATTATTAGTCTCTAAACAACAATTAAAAATATCTGTGATTCTATTACATAGAATGCACAGGGCGACATCATTTATTAGTTTTATGACATCATTTAAAATCGTTGAGTTACCAAGTAAGTATTTTACGGCAACGCTGAAACGTTGATTTATGTTACCATGGTCTGGTAACAGAAAACTATTAAATTTAACAAAAAGTCAAACCATGCTGAAAATGAGAGCAATAAAAATTTTGTGAGTTGATTTAGATGAGAAGTGATTAATCATCAGTTCCCCTCACAAAAATTTGTTTTAAATACTAAGAAATATAATTTTGTTAGGATAATTTTATTTATTTAGTTTGTTTCGAAATCAACTCTTGTTAGGATTTCTTAAAAAGTTGGACTCTCTAATATCGCTCAAAAAGTTCCTGCTTTATATATATGTATTGATTGATTGATTGATTGATTTTTTATTGTTGTTTAGAGACTACTAATTCTATTGGAATTCGGTTTGGATTTGATTTTCCAAGAAGTTTATAAGGACCAAATACTCTTAATTGTAGATAGTCAAGGTAAAATTATGTTGCAAGAGAGCTAATATTTTCTCTGAACACACTAAATATATATAATTATTTTTTTTTTGAGAAAAGATCATTATCATTAATAAAAAGTCATACGACATCTACAACATATGCCAAACTCAATCGGATACAAATCGATTACAACCATAGGAAATAAATTCTTGTTCAAAGAATGAAACACTACAACAGAGTCTCTATCATCGATTCGCCGCAAAAGGCTTTCATCCATAAGAGGGCCTCCGAATCTTCCTTGACGAGTATCCATTTCTTCTGACGTGATTGATTGTAGCTACAAATCGGACAAAATATGTAAAACCATATAACGATCTATAACAACGCTAATCTTCTGCTGACTTATTAGAAAACTGCAAACAAACCAGAAAACGAAAGCTCTCAAACTGAGAGAAGGACACCACCGATAGACGGGGACAGAGCCCTCGGAAAGAGAGACGAAACAAAAACGAAAGCGGAAACTAAACAAAAACATAAAGGAAACAAAGCGGAACACAGGAAAAAAAACGGAAGCCACCGCCTCCCTACCAACCCACAACACCGCCAGATTCAAGCACCACCCTGCCACGCCACCTGAACAAACTCGTCCGATAAGACCCGAACAACCCACATACACCACGCAGACCGAGAGGAACAGACAGACCCGTACGATTCAGAACCGGGTGTGGGTAAGAAAGGGGAAGAGGGTTAATCGGAAGAGAGGAGACGGGTCACCGGAGAAAGGTCTTGAATCGACATGGTAGGGGGGGGGGGGGTGATGGGTGGCGGTGGGAGGAAAGAGGAGAACGGCGGCAGCAAAGGGGAGGATTTAGGATTTTGCTTTTGCTTCTAATTAACAAAAAAATATTAATATTTTCATTGTTCCAAATAAATTTGCAAACGCCGTAGAAATATGGCAGGGAATCTTAATATATATAATTATGATACTTGTTTTACATAACATCATTTAGTATTATGTAGTTGTTGTAGATGAAAATAAATTGCAAAACTCAAAAAAGGCATGTCTCTAGTATTAAGGATTCATTATGGTGAGTTGCGGCATGTTTATATACATAGCGTTTTGTATTTAATTAAAAATCGGATGTGCTGTAACAATGAAAAAGCTAACTGCATACTATAAATAATCACTTGATGTTATACTACTGAAGGGCAAAACTTTTATGCTAAAATTACTGATAATTTTATCGCTGATCAACTAGACAACTACATACACCAACCACTAATTTTTTTCCATCAACGATTCAACATAGTTGGACTTTTTTTTATCAACTTAAGAATATATTTTTATAGATAATCCTATTGAGAGTCCCGTGCATCGCACGGGTTTTCCAACTAGTATGAAATAAACATTGAGATTATTGCTCGCAATTATTCGTCTAAAAGAGTGCTTTTTTTTTTTTTTTTTTTTTTGTTTTTTTTGACAGCAGTAAAGAAAGTGTTTTACATAGAGCACCTAGGACTCGATAGGTCCGGTGCCAATCCTACATTATTGATACAAGAACTTAAACTTAAACTAGGGGTGGGGAAAAATAAAGCACGAGGTTTCTTCAAAGAGTTGTTGGAGTAGCACATTGAGGATGTCATCTCTTTCCTTTTCTTCGGAAATTGAGCCTTAGGAAAGTACCTGCAACAAGACACACTCACGTCACGTGAACGTGGAAATTTACCTGGGTAGATATAAACATTGCGTCTTGGAGATTCTTTTCTTCGACTTTGAATTCTTGTTAATTGTCTTCTAGCATGAAACACTTTAGCAACCTTTGACTTCGATGATGTGAAAATGAAACATGGAGGTTGATTTGAATTAGAACTACAAGGACCGCATAAAGCCTCATTATTGATGAGCTCCCAAGATAAGCTTGAAGTAGCTTCCGCAACAGGCAGATCACGATCAATAGGCTTGTTAAAGGCCATAGGAGATAAATGTGAAACATCACTTTTGGTCGTGTCTGCCACAGTAATAAGAGTACCAGCCCGCAAACTGTATTGTTAATAATCATACGTATACACTGTACATGTTCAATTTTTTGTAATCCGACAATTCCGTCAATGCTTGTACTTCATGGATGCTAGTAGAGCGTAGGAATGCGCAAAAAATTCTCTCCAGTACTCCACCCTCTCCAGTACCTTCCAGTGCCTTTTAAAGGTCCAGATTTTATTTTGGAACAATCTAACGGTTCGCTGTTTTGAAGAGGCGTAGAGGGAATAATAATTTTATATTGTTGTATTAGAGGAAATGGAAGGAAATGGAGAGAAGGGGTAATGGAGAGGATCCATCCTCGTAGGAATGCTACTACTGAAAGAACACATGAGAAAACAATTCAAATAATCATCATTCAGATGGGTAAAGAACTAAAGAAGGTTGGATTATATTGCACATACAACAAATATAGTGCCTTGAAGTTGAATATGTTATATGGATGTACAAAAACATAAAGAGGGAAAAAGAAGAAATCACAAAAGAGAGGCTAAAAATACAAACTCAATTAAGCAACGCAAATATGGCAGTTCGCCATATGGATTGAAGACATCACTTCAGCGAACTTGCTTGGTTGCCAGAGAGCATTCAACTAAGCAACTCCATCAGTAAACAAATAGGAGAAGTTCCAACATCTGTACGCTTACTTGGTACGCCTTAAATATGGAACAGCTCCCTTGTCTCGTGATATTTGGGGCCTCATGACAGTTCGCTGAATGTGTACAGTAGGTTTCTTTACAGCGGCTCTATTTCTCATCTCCGCGCTACCAGTTAGGCATAACAACAACAACAACAACAACATCAGAGCCTTAATCCCAAAATGATTTGGGGTCGGCTGACATGAATCATCCTTTCGAAGGCGGAAAAATATGTCAAATCCTAATGCTCAATATTGTCCATACAAAGTATTTACTCAAGCTTAACCAACAACATTATCCCGAAGCCTTATAAGGCTCCCATCCATCGCGAGGTAGGGAAGGCTATATAATTATATATACGTATCCATACCCCTCAAAACATAGAGAAGTTGTTTCCAACTGACCCATACTGAAAATTGTGCACAAATTGACCAAGTGGTGCTTCACAACACCTCAGAGAACCTTTTTTCTTCACTACATGATATTTAGAAACCACGGGATTGTTTTTTTTTTTTCCTTGCTCCACTGCAAGTTCAAGCAGCCAAGGAGTACTAACAGAGTAACAGGAGAAGAAACACTAATCCTAGCTATGGCTGCAATAGGAAGCAGTAAACTCCTGCATATCTTGATAGGAACAAATCCATTATCCCATATGCACAATTTCAATCAACTTTACTGTCAAGTAGCAGCCATATATGAAAAATGTAATGAATACCTGTATTCAACTTTTGCCTTTCTCATTATGTTGCTCTTCAAATTGGAGGAAGTGCTTGAGGCTCCAAACGCTGAAAGTAACATCATTTCAAATAGTGAAAATATAAGCATGGAAAGGTGATGTGATTAAAACCGAATCTTATTTTGGAAATAATGCTTAAAACTAAAAAATTGTTGTTTTGGTTCGGAATTGAAAGTATTTGTCAAAATCAATGTTGTTAGGATCAAGATCCTACTTTGGATCTATGAGCTTCCTAAGATCGAATAGGTAGGATCGGATTGTAGAATCGTACGATCCTACAAATTAACTAAATAATATATTTATGTTATCAAAATATGTTAAAATATCGTGTATAAATCGCAAAACGCTATTATCTTAGCATGTGCCTACTAATTATTCTGATTTATTGTAAATTTTTATCTTAAAAGTCATATATAAAATTTTAGTAACTGAAAAAATTGAAATGTTAATAGTGTAGGATCGGTGTATAATCGTAGGATCGTAAAATCGGGTTAAGATTCTATTTTGATAAAATTTTACACAAGTTGAATCGTAAGATCCTACCTAGGATCGGGATCGGTCACCACTTTTTGGATCGTAGAATCGTAAGATCCTACGATCCGGATCGGGAGTTTAACAACAATGGTCAAAATGGTGTCCACGTAGAATTGGAAAAAGACACGCCATTCACAATAGCGTGTTTAATAAATAAACAATTGTCAAAGACAAGCCATCCGCAGTATTATTTTTTTTTTTTTTTTTTTTTTTTTGTAATTTCACATGCAAACACGCCATTTTGACATACTTATGATTCCGAACCAAAACGGCAATTTCTTTACCATTATTTTGAAAAGATATTTCATTAAAACCACTGAATAACAACAAAACTACGTCCACAAAAACTCCGTTTCTTAGAAGAGGGTGGAGCCTTTGCAATAAACTGGATTTGCCGACTTTGCTTTCCTACAATTGACGTGTACAAAAATTCAGTATCTAAGAAGTCCTGTCTAAATGGCAATTACATTAAGGAGGAGACACAAACTCGGTGCAAAATGGAATTACGGGCATTTTCATTCTTGAATGATTGTGCCAGTCGCTCTAATGATTGCTTCTGGATCTCATTCTGCTCCTTTAACTTTGCCTGCAAAATAATAGCATGACTTCAGATCTTGAATGGTAATCAAGTTAATGGCATTGTACGTTTATTCAAACATGGATTAAAGGGCACAAGCTTTACTCCATTCCAAAAGAAGAAAGCAAAAATGTGAAAGATATGTGAACATTTACACAAGTGAGGATTACCTGATACAGTTGCCTCCATTTATATGACACTCTTTCCTTTGCCATCCTGTCCACAACTATTTCTACATTCTTTGCACCAAATTTTACCTCGTAGTATTTCTTCCAGAGTCTATCAGTAATTGGACTTAGATCCCTCTCCTACACGTGGAACATATAACAAGATTAAAACTAACTGAAATTTCAAGGACAATCAATTACACGGGCCATACAGGAATGATGCATCTTACAATGTTAGCATTTTCAATATGCATCAACTCCTCCACTGTACAATGGGGTAAAATGCGCTCAAGAAGATGTGAATCTGTGTCGCCAACATCACCAATGTATTTAACATTATCAATTGCGGTTTGAACACACAGATCAACCAAAGATGGAGCCTTTCCATTTCCCTGTCTATTTCTGCCAGAAAAAAGTAAGTTCCCCGATTTCATATTGCCAGAGCCTTCTGTACCCTAGAAACTACAGAGATATAAAGTCAGAAGTTTCTGTATTTGTGGACAAACAAAAGCAAAATGAATGCAACAGTTCACAAAAAGCGAAAATATTAAGCAGATGAAAGCATGAACATGTATTGGTGGAGAGCAATATACAAGCTGTTGGAGCTTGTGTCCTCCACAAATTAGTGTGATAACATTTATAAATCTCTTATAGGTTCACAAGGGTATACTTCGTATTTTATCAGTTGATTAACGATTACCTAATAACGCTTGGCTTGCTAGAAAGTTTGACGTTATCATCATACTGATGGCGGTAATCAACTGGTCCCTAAAAGTCACACCTAAAGGATGTGTTTGAGAAATGTGATTATGGAAATGTAATCACATTGATGCCTTATATGACTAAAAGGTTAGTTCAAGTATTTGACTAAACAGTTAGTCAACGTGTTGATGAGACGATTATTTAATGCCGATTAAATAATATTAGCTGAGACGAATTAATTGTCAATTCGTAAATTAAATATAATAGGTTATATTTAATAAATGTATATAATGTTAGCTTAAACGAATTAAGATGTTAATTCGTAATTAAATGTAATCAATTATATTTAATTAGCAAATTATAAATATGCGATATTTATAGTTAATGTATATATTATACGATATTGTCATAATAAATGATTCCGTACCGGTGTTAAGTGTGTGGACTTATTAATACAGGAGGACATTAATGACAATTTATAATTAATACACATTTGTACATTTAAAAAACCAACCAAAAATAAGAAGATATTTTTCTCCTTATTGTTGGTGAATTTTCGGTCAAAGGGAAATAAAAAAGGAAGAAATAAATCTTCCCATTTCACTCCCATTTTGGCCGAATTAGAGAAGGAAAAAAAGAAAAAAAATCTTCCCTATTTTCACTCCATATTTTCGGTTATAATAAGAGTGAAAGGAGGATTATTTTTTTACTTGTTTTTCTTTTCACAAAACTCTCATCAAAACAAAAACCCTAAATTTTATTTTAGAAATTAGGGTTCCTCTTCAAGTAAAAGGGGATCGATTCTAGCAAGAAGAAAAGGGCATATCTCATATCATTTTGGGGGCAACTGATAGGTGAATATCATTGCGATATTATTCTTAGGCCGATTTCGCTAGGACCGAAGGTTGATTTTATAATCTCTCTATTTTGTTTATGCAAATTTCTTTTATGACTAGTTTTCATTTTAATAATTTCGTTATAATCCTTATTATGTTAATGGAAGTATACCGATATTTCCCACAAGTGGTATCAGAGCCAAGGCCACAAAATTATTTTGATGATTATCATAATTGATTTAAACAAATTTTCGAGAAAAAAAAAGGGAGGTTTCGGCTGTCAAAATTTTTTTGGGCCGTAGGGTTCATTTTTTTGCCGTTTGCTTTTGTTTTTTTTGGTGATTTTGATAGGCTATCGCACACCTATGCAAAGATAATATTTATACCCTAGCAAAACAAATGAATGTAGTACGTAGGGGTCGAACCACAGAGAGACGAGAGTTGTTAATTAGTTGTTATGGAGTGAATTTTACCTCGGTAGGTTAACGGTTGATTGATTGGTTTGGTTTGATGTGATGATAAAACAATAATAAAGAAAATGTCTAGGGAGGTCGGGTCACACATGCTAATTATGTAAATGCTCATGTCAAGTTAGGAAGTTGATTTTACGATAAATGTTTAGGCTTAAAGACACCCACCTTACGATATTAGTGTCAACCATAGACCGGGTCCTAGAGAAACTCTCGTCCATGACTAGGTCGTCCTACTACACATGCTTAGTCTAATTTAATTCCGTGCCTCTCGACTTTTAGAATGAATGAACAAACTTAATCAATGAATAAGGCCTTTAAACATAGATTAAACATTATGGTGCAAACATGTGATAGAAACAATTATACAATATTAACTTATCCTTATTTTGACATTTACAAATTACTTAATCATGCATGACTTCCTTTATTCCCTAGACAAAGGTAAATTATTCTAACATTGTGAAAATATAAACTAAACTAATGCTAAATGAAATGATAAATAATATAATTAAAATAAAAATAAAATTACCTTGAATAAAAATAGAAGAACAATTGCAAATGGAAATAACTTGGAATAAATCTTGAACTTGATAATAGAAATGTTGTAACAAACTAATACAAGCTAAACTAAACTAAACTAAACTACTAATATTTAGAGAGAATTTTGGAATAAAAAATATATGTGAATGGTGTGTAGTGTGTGAGATCAGCATCTCTTATATAGGAAATAAGGGAGTAAACTTTGTAGAGGAATCCCAAAATGTCATCCTAAACACACTCTTAATTTTCCTTCAATTCTTGAGTAATTGCCAAAAGGAATCCCATGCAAATTCTTAATGCCTCTTTAATCACATGGTTAAATGTGATATTAGCATCCAAAGCTTTTCTTAGCATTCAATATTTTCCACCATAATTTGGACTTTGAATTTGGGCTTGACTTGCATATTGACTTTGCTTTCATTTTCATTTTGATCCAACACTTTCTTCATGCAAAATCCATGCACTTCCAACACTTAGTCCAATCTTGCTCTCATACTTAGCCTTGCTTCTAGTGCTAGCATATTTTATAGTACTTTAGCTCATTTAGCTCATTTTCCTACAAAACACATTTGAACACACAATTGCACTAGAAACACAATATTAGCTTAAAAACACTTTGATAAGTGCTAAATGATATATAAAATCAAACTAATATGAGAGGTTAAAATGTATAAAATATGTACTTATCAAACTCCCCCAAGCTAAGTCCTTGCTTGTCCTCAAGCAAGATCATCCCAACATTGCAAATCCCAAGCAGCTAACAAGCAATTGATTCAAATCCCGAAAACACATGGGTATAAGGATAAGCAAAATCATGGATGAGATTTACATGGCGGCGTAGCGTGGATGACTTCAAGTAAACTTTTCGGCTCTTGCATGATCTTTTGACTTTCGGACTCTCACGATCCACTCATAACTCAATTTTGTGTAAAAGGACATTTTGTGATTAATCACTCAACAATCCTCGACTCATGAGAGTGTGCCCGCAATCTAATATGGTAATCAATTCAAAACTCTAAGACAAAACAATCAAATGCAAGCATGTAAAGAAGCCAAGGGTAAGAAGAAGGTAAATAAACATGGGCAAGAAAGGGGAACAAATGAGTTATGGTAATGTGGAGCTAAGTCAAGCTAGCAACTACCAAAATGTAAAGGTGCTCAATCCCAATTACAACCCAATTTGCAATTTAATCATAAGTAAACTCTCCAAAATATATGAATAATGTATGAGAATTTCTCACATCAACTTCTTCTTCTCTTTTTTCCTTTTTAATTCATACTTCTTCTTTTTTTCATTTTCTTTCATGCTTTTTTTTTTCATTTCTTTTTCTCAACTTTTTTTTTTCCTTCTTGATTTTTTCCATTTCAATTCATCATCACTTTTTCTTCTTTTCTTTCTTGAGCATTAAGACCAAGCTCACATGATATTCCAAACTTTGAACCAAATCCCAATTGAGCACCCAAACAAAACCAAACAAAGCTACTAGCTCAACAAGGTAGGCAAATTATAATGTAGCTAAAGATAAATGTTTGTGAAGGGGTCAAAAAGGCGAATATAGTCATGTGAATGGCTCCAAAATGCTATAACAAATGAATGCATGCTTAACAAGAGATGAAATAAAGACCATACTTGTGCGTTTTGATGTAACACACAACATAAGGAGACCTACACTCACCTAAGAGAGACCAGATATGGATGCATTGGTCTAAAGAAGGCTCTACCTTACCATTTTGTGGCTTGCCAAAAGTCAAGATCAAGCTTACTTAGTCCAAAATCCATCTTCCACCTACTATGTCAAGACATCCTCATGCATGCTATATCCCGTCAAAAGTAGCGAATCAAGAGTTATCAAGCCAAAAATGGGACAAACAAGAGAGCATAAGTAGGACAAGTAAAGAATTAGAAGGAAAAATTCACACAAATTTTTCAAAAATTCTCACTAAATCTATACTAACTAAATGCAAACTAACTAATGTGCAAATGCAATCTCCCCCCAAGCTAAACATAACATTGTCCTCAATGTGCCAACAATTAAATTACTCAACTAAACCACAAAAATGGTTCAAAGCACATAAACAAGAACGATAAGAGGTCATATTTAATGGGTTGCGAGAAATAAACTAAAGTGCAAAACAAAGAAAACTTACTAGACTAACGAGCCTCCCCCAAGCTAGCATAAACATTGGGAGATTTCTCCATTTAGCATCTCATAAAAAAAAATGGGTCAAATTTCCGGTGGGTACTTTGTCCTTGATGCTAATAGAGGTTTTCGGAGGTGATTTGATTGGGAAATGAAGAAAAATGGAGAGAAGGAGTACCGTCCTCTGCTTTTGAAGCATATAGAAAAGATTTAGCATATCCCGTATTTTATTAAAACGCGCAAAAAGGAAGAAAGTCACGACCCCGATCGGGGTGGTCAACCCCGATCGGGGTTGACCGTTGACTTTTTTTTTTTAATTTTTTTTTTTTTTGAAAAAAAACGTAATGTTACGACCCCGAACGGGGTTACAACATGGGGTAGTATGCTATCCTTCAAAACGCCTCTTCTCCTCTTCAAACACCTACAAATCACAACTCAAAATAACTAATTAGTCTAATATTTATTCCTAATTTTAATAAAACATGAAATTGCGTAAAAAGTGAAATAAAAACAAACTAGTTTTTTTGCTAATGGATCCTCCATCGTCCTCTAAAAAGCACGTCAATGCCCTTAGAAGTCTATCATATATCTGCGCATGAGCAACATGTAAGCATATGTACGCAATTGATAAGATATAAGTATGAAAGATCAAAGGCAAAAAAGGATGAATCTTATCAAATTGCTCATGAGAGATTTCAAATAGAACCACCGTACTCCACTCGTCAGCAAGAAAAGGAGCATCATGCTTAAGACCATAAAAATAATCGTTAGTGCACAAATTATAATTATAATCGGTCTCAAATTGGTGGTATGAAAACTCTAAGTGGTAGGACTCGTCAAAAATGGGGGGTTCATCCCACTTAACCTCTATTTTAGCATCACTAAGTCCTTCTTCAACCTTAACATCCTCCACGAAAGGATTGTCAAAGGGGTCTAAGGTCTCGTGTAAAACCTCATCCTTTTCATTATATTCGAGCCCGGCATCGTCCATTGTGAGTGTGTTATCGATTACAAGGTCAATGTCATCAACATGAGTCTCTAAATTACCAATTGGAATGACATTAGGGGGACTTTTAGAAGAAAAAGTCGGACTATCATCATCGTCATCTAATAAGTCAAAATCATTAGATTTAAAAGACTCACATTGGGGAGGTAAAAAGGCAAAATGAGAAAAGATAGGCTCACGTGGTCTCGGTTTCTCTTGAGAATTTTTTTCCAAACGAGCCTGTAACACTTTAAGCTCCTCTTCGATGCGCCAATAATGGAATTGGCGTGATACCTCCCGCAAATGACTTTGGCTAGCCATGAAATCAAAGAAATCCCAAAGTTCTAGCCCCGTCATATAGTAGACACTCCCATTACTCAAGTTTAGAGCTATTTCTCGGGTCTCCAAATTCATGCCATTAAGTGCGAATTGAACCATGTAATCCCCATCAAGGACATGTCCAAGAGAGAGGAGACTATCGCAAAAATGATTGAATCGGGCAAGATAGTCATGAAAGGGCTCGTCTTTGAGTTGTGGGACAAATTCATAATTCATTATGAAAGGCCAATAGCTTTATTACCTACAAAAATAGGCACTAAAACTACAAGAAAACGGTGAGATGAATCTCAAGGAACAAGTGTTCCTCGAGACAAAATAAAATAAGATAAAATTCAACAACTAATTAGCAAACAAAACCGTCTCCCCGGCAACGGCGCCAAAATTTGATAGGCTATCGCACACCTATGCAAAGATAATATTTATACCCTAGCAAAACAAATGAATGTAGTACGTAGGGGTCGAACCACAGAGAGACGAGAGTTGTTAATTAGTTGTTATGGAGTGAATTTTACCTCGGTAGGTTAACGGTTGATTGATTGGTTTGGTTTGATGTGATGATAAAACAATAATAAAGAAAATGTCTAGGGAGGTCGGGTCACACATGCTAATTATGTAAATGCTCATGTCAAGTTAGGAAGTTGATTTTACGATAAATGTTTAGGCTTAAAGACACCCACCTTACGATATTAGTGTCAACCATAGACCGGGTCCTAGAGAAACTCTCGTCCATGACTAGGTCGTCCTACTACACATGCTTAGTCTAATTCAATTCCGTGCCTCTCGACTTTTAGAATGAATGAACAAACTTAATCAATGAATAAGGCCTTTAAACATAGATTAAACATTATGGTGCAAACATGTGATAGAAACAATTATACAATATTAACTTATCCTTATTTTGACATTTACAAATTACTTAATCATGCATGACTTCCTTTATTCCCTAGACAAAGGTAAATTATTCTAACATTGTGAAAATATAAACTAAACTAATGCTAAATGAAATGATAAATAATATAATTAAAATAAAAATAAAATTACCTTGAATAAAAATAGAAGAACAATTGCAAATGGAAATAACTTGGAATAAATCTTGAACTTGATAATAGAAATGTTGTAACAAACTAATACAAGCTAAACTAAACTAAACTAAACTACTAATATTTAGAGAGAATTTTGGAATAAAAAATATATGTGAATGGTGTGTAGTGTGTGAGATCAGCATCTCTTATATAGGAAATAAGGGAGTAAACTTTGTAGAGGAATCCCAAAATGTCATCCTAAACACACTCTTAATTTTCCTTCAATTCTTGAGTAATTGCCAAAAGGAATCCCATGCAAATTCTTAATGCCTCTTTAATCACATGGTTAAATGTGATATTAGCATCCAAAGCTTTTCTTAGCATCCAATATTTTCCACCATAATTTGGACTTTGAATTTGGGCTTGACTTGCATATTGACTTTGCTTTCATTTTCATTTTGATCCAACACTTTCTTCATGCAAAATCCATGCACTTCCAACACTTAGTCCAATCTTGCTCTCATACTTAGCCTTGCTTCTAGTGCTAGCATATTTTATAGTACTTTAGCTCATTTAGCTCATTTTCCTACAAAACACATTTGAACACACAATTGCACTAGAAACACAATATTAGCTTAAAAACACTTTGATAAGTGCTAAATGATATATAAAATCAAACTAATATGAGAGGTTAAAATGTATAAAATATGCACTTATCAGATTTATTTCCATTTAGATATTTCTTATTGTTGTTTTAATCAGTTAAAATGATTATATGAAGAATTGGTAGATGTTTGATTTAATGAAAGATTAAGTTAAAATGTAAATGGAAATCGTCTTGTTGATGATGTTAAAATTGTTTTTGCTATATAGTTTTTGGCATATACGGTTAATCATGTTTCATTAATTAATATGCTAATCTTGTTCTAATAGCAACTATAAACGATTTTGTTCATCTTAAAAATTTTTGGGCTGTTTTGTTTTTGATTCAACCGAGTACAATAAAAAGAAAACTGTTTTTTTTTGTTGTTGTTAGGGCATTTTGCCGAAAGAAAAAAAAAAGGTTTTAGGGTTTTTCTTTGGCTAATGTCGAGGGCTGGAAAAAAAAATCTGCTTTTTTGTTTTGTTTCGGTTATTGAGGAATTACCGAGAGTTTAAAAAAAAAAATTGTTTTGTTTTTTTTGCTTTTGCCGAGACAATTTAAAAAAAGAGGTTTCTTTTGTTTTTGTTATGGCCAATATTGATTATACATTAAATCAATAATGTATGATTAATTGTTATGAAGAAGTTCACAATTTAAGATACCTAATTATTTTAAAGAAGTTTAAAATATTGATGGATTAAATTCATATTACAAGTTTAATATGAATTAAGATTGAAATTAATGTGAGTAATTAAGGAATTGTCACTTAATTCGATCATTTAAATAGGTGGTTTGGGTAAAATTAATCTACATAATTAAGGAATTATGTCTTGCATGTTTAATTTATTTAGTTGATGTATTTTTTTTGTTGAATGAATCGTTGAATGGATTTATTTACGTATTTTTTTTTTACAATCGGTTGTAATTTGTAATACCTAGTGTGGCCTTAGTTAAATTATGTTTTCGTAATGATGGAAACATAATTTTTAATGTAATTTGAGATCTCGTATCTCCGTTTGGTTTTCTTTATTTATTACGGTTTTGAAATTAGAATGTAAATAGGTTTATCGTGTAATTTTAAATTGTAATTTTTGAGAAGACTAAAGATGGAGATTGGAGCTCACTCCCGCTACATGGACCAAGATGGAACATCAAGACAAACTTATCGGGTCCAAGGATGGATTCCAAAATTGTATTTAATGTTCATTTTGGTAGATAGGCCACACTAGGACTTTTTATTGCTTTTACGTTTTCCATTCCTATTGCTTTTCATTCACATGATAGTTAATGCATCATATTCCGCCTAAATCAAACCACCTACTACTAAAATGCATGAAAATTGACTCATATAGATTGTATGTTAGTTTTCATAGACATACAGATGTCACTCAGTTTAAGCCATCACCTTAGTTTATTCATTCACGCATGCTAGATATTAGTTCACTTAAAATGAATTAAAATAAAGTTAATGGGATTTTCCTCTAAAACGGAAATTGAGATTAGTATTTATAAGGGCAAACAACTATGAATCCCTTCTTCGTCGGTTGGCATAATATGACCCCTTCTACGTTGGGTAAGTAGTTTGTGTTGACTTAGTTTATCTCAACATTATAGTCCGAAGAGTTTCTCGTGATTATGATGGACTAAAGATAGAATTTACAGAAATTTATCGACCAAGAATTCTAACAGTAGAATTAGCCAAAAAGTTGGCTTATCAATTTACAGATAATTGAGTCTTGGGATCATTTATATAATTCTTGAGGGAGGTCAATTATATAAATGCTTGAGTCTTCGCTTATAACAGTTTTGCATTAAGACTTAAAATCATAACGATACATATGCTTATTATTTTTATTCTTCTTTTCAAAGTGTAGAATACGTTTATTTTGATAATACTGTTACAACAAATGGCTGAAAATAACGAAATCCCAATGCCGAGTGCCACACTTGGACGCGAGTCCTGGCTTAAAGTTTTTATGAACAACATGAATCAGTTCACTCGACTGAAGAATGATGAATCCAACTTTGCGGACTGGGAGGCAGCACTACGGAATGCTGTCATTGCTGACGGTAAGCTCAAGTACTTAACTGAGCCAATACCGGTAAACCCAGGCCCCAATGCACCAATGCAGGAGTTAACGAGTCCCTTGCTTATAGTGATTTCGTCATGGAAGCGGGTGCGATAAAGAACGTACTCATCTTTGCAATGGAAACTAATTTGCAGAGACGCTTCATTGCCCAAGGTGCAAACAAGATTTTCACCACGCTCACTAACGAGTTCTCAAAAGCACCGAGAATCGTTACTTATGAGCATACCTGTCGCTTCTTTGATGCGAAACTCCAAAAGGGCCAACCGGTCAGCCCACACATTCTTAACATGATTGAGAATGTCGAGAAATTGGAGGCACTTGATTGCAAAATCAGTGAGAGCATAGTCATTGACCGAATGCTTCATTCTCTTCATGATGGTTTTGCCCTTTTCAGGGCGAACTACTACATGAATGACTTGAAGAAAAGTTCTCATGAGCTACACTCACTTCTCGTACAGACCGAGAAGGATATGAAATTGAGTGGGAGCATGAAGCAGGATGTTCTCACGATTTCCAACAAGAATAAAGGTAAGGGCAAAGCTCCAGGCGACCTAACTATAGGTAAGCCGAAGTTCAAGAAGCCAGGAAACGGTAAGAGTGGGCTTGGTGAGACTAGTGGCTCACAAGGCAAGGCAAAGAGCAAGGGCGGTGACATTGAGTGCCACCATTGTCACAAGACTGGACATTGGAGGAGGAACTGTCCCGTGTACCGTGAGGACATAAAAGCAGGCCGCGTCGTTCCTGTTGGTATGTCATCTTATATTCATATGATTGAGATTAACCATGCAAGTTTCGGAACTTGGGTACTTGATACTGGTTGTGGTTCTCATCTGTGTAATCATTTGCAGGGCCTAAAAAACATCACACCTCTCGGAAAGGGTGATGTGGACCTGCGAGTCGGGAATGGAGCTAGAGTTGCTGCAGTCTCGAAGGGAACATACGTAATCCAACTCCCTAGTGGTTTTGAGTTATTTTTAAATAACTGTTATTATGTACCCAGTTTGTCTAAGAACATTATTTCAGTTTCCGTACTTGATAAAAACGATTTTTCATTTTTAATAAAGGATAATAGCTGTATTTTCTCTTTCAATGAAATGATCTATGACAAAGCAGTTTTCATGAATGGAATTTACATCTTAGATCAAACCACGGAAGTATTACACGTGAATAATAAGAAATTAAAGGTTGGTGACAAAGATCAAACCTATCTATGGCATTGTCGAATGGGACACATAAATGAAAAACGCGTGAAGAAACTCATCGATAATGGGACTATTCCCGCATTCGATTTTTCTACATATGGCACGTGTGAATCATGTCTCATTGGCAAAATGACTCGAATTTCATTCAAAGGTGTTGGAATGCGCGCTAGTGACCTATTAGGACTCACCATACGGATGTTTGTGGACCTATGTCAATTACCGCTAGAGATGGCTATAGATATTTTATCACTGTCACGGACAATTTGAGTAGATACGGATATGTCTACTTAATGAAGCATAAAAGTGAGTCCTTTGAGAAATTCAAGGAATACCAGAACAAGGTTGAGAACCAACTGAGTAGAAAGGTTAAAGCACTCCGTTCAGTTAGGGGTGGCGAATATCTTTCAAATGAGTTTGATCAACACCTTAAAGACTGTGGAATCGTTTTGTAGTTAACTCCACCTGGAACACCTCAATTAAATGGTGTGTCCGAACGGAGAAATCGAACCTTACTTGATATGGTTCGATCCATGATGAGTCACACGGTAGTACCTGATTCATTATGGGGTTTTGCTCTTTTGTCAGCTGCTCTTATACTTAACCGAAGTCCGACTAAAGTTGTCGACAAGACTCCATATGAAATGTGGAAGGGAACGTGTAGACACCTCGTTTCTGCACCTCCCGCAAACCACCAGGTGATGATTGGGCCGCATGTTTGATTCGCGGAACGATTTGTGACAGTTCGTAAGATTGTCGTCAAGTGATTGCTCAAATATTAAATGTCAACCTCTTAGTTGTCATGTACGTCCCGATACGGTCGTTTTGGCAGTAATTAGAGTACATTCGGAGTCCGGGTCAAAAACCGTCTCCATTTTCTGATAACTGTTAAATCCCGAGTCGGAATGTTCTGGAATGTTCCGGATATTTCTATTCCATATTTCATAAATTCTATCTTTTGGCAAATAATATCCTGTAATATTCATAAGATAATCGAATTATTTCCGTCCTACCATAACTCAAACGCGAAATCTTTCTTGAGAGGAAACCTCCCCGGGAATAGACGCAGCAGTCTTTGCGCCTCTTCCAGAGACGCATGGGCTGCTGCGCCTCTTCCCAGGCCCTTCTTTGCATGTCTTACGTATCTTTTTTTCATATCTTTCCGAGATTCACTTCCAAAGAGTCTCCGAAACCCTATTCCTCCGCGTGATTAGTATAAATAGGAGCCTTCGTTCCTCATATTTCTCACGCGAGTGTCCGCCCTTCTCTTCTCCCTTTGCATTCTAGACTTTGTTCTTACTAATTGGCGCCTACGTGCTTGGACTTCCGACCACGTAAGCTCGGATCCTTCCGGGTACCAGCCTCTCCGTTGCATGACCGACCAATTTGACCAACTACACTCAATCAACTTAAATTAATCAATCGTTTTCCTCTTACGAGGGCACTCTCTTTGCATTTGCATCGAGCATTCACTAGTCGATATCTTAGTTCATCTCGTTTCGTCAACATGTAAGTCTGAGGGTGTATAATCCTCTTTTATTTATTGTATTTTATTTATCGTATCATCGTTGTAAGATTTATGTCGAAAACACCATTAAAACTGATTTCCAAAATCGTGCTTTAAGACTCGTTTTTGCGGATTTCCGATGAGACAGACGTCAAGAAAAGACGCAAAGAATCGCTGCGCCTCTTCGAAGGAGCGCGATTCTGCTGCGCCTCTTCGTGAGGCCGCATGAGCTTCTGCTTCTTTTCTTCTTCTTAAAATCTCTGTAATTCTTGTGTTTGTTATTTGTTTCGTTTATTTTCTTTAATTCTTCATCACAATAGTTTAATATTCACATGTATATCGTATCATAATTCATCATTCATTAGTATGTTTTAATTATCACAAATCCGACTTAAATCCCTTATAATTCATATTTACGGGTTTTCGTCATTAAATTCAAACCCGGGTTTTAGAGGTTCAATTTGTTCATATTGAGTTTCTGGAATTCGTCATTGATATAATTTTCATCTCCTTATTCGCATATTCGTTGTATATCCGTCATATTTAGCCTAATTGACTTATTTCAACAGAGGACTCATTAATGTTTCCATCATAATTTCATGTAAATAATCCGTTTGCATCCGTCTCATCCATGTTTATCGCTTTCATGACCATCATTGACATGTAATAAAAGTATTAATCACTTTCATCCGAGTAAATATTTTAATCGATCCATAAAATTTCCAATTAACATTAACGATTTGCAGTTCCGGCTTCACGGCCAGAACTCACCCTTGGAACAGACGCAAAGAATCGCCGCGCCTCTTCCGAGGGCGATCTCTGCTGCGCTGTTCCAGATGATTTCGTCCCAACTCCGTTTCGCCTTGACCTAGTTTAATTAGTCCACGTATTAACTAACTAATATCCGTAATATCGCTAATTCCTGTTCGTTAATTTATTTCTTTTTATTCTTTTATTCGTTTTCTCAAATTATCCGTTTTAAAGGTATTTTCGACATAAATCGCCTATCCGATGTAATTAATGTAATTTTCATTATTGTAATTTATGATTATTGTATTTCTTTTATCATTTGTATGTTTCCACATGTAAATCAACATTAAATTCCAACTTCGACCCAATTGTTTGCTAATTACGTGTCAACCGACTTAGTTAATTCTCACATGCTAGGATTAAAACTTGGATGTTGCATTGCATGCATATAACCGACGATATATCAAGTACGAATAACTTCCCTAATCATTAGTAGAGGCCGCTATCGAGGCGGGCGGGATTAGGTGTTCGATCAAAAGAGCTTCCTAATACGTACCCTCACCCCTTACTCCAGATCTCCGTGAGCACCCGTGTTCATTGGCATCCACGAGAGTCATTCTAGACATAGAATGCTAAGGGTAAGGATTGCTTAGTGTTCATGTCACTACTTTGTGTCTTGACATGACACGAGGTATTCGAACGGTTCCAATTTCCCATAAAAATTGGTGGCGACTCCTTACAAAATGCAAACGCTTGTTTTTCGACCTTCACCAAGCGCCCCCGTGGGCGGCCCGCTGTCCACAGAACGGTCCCTAACTTGTCCTTTATTCGGGTTTGGGGCTGCGAGGCTTATGTCAAGTGGAGACACGAGGATAAGCTCGGCCCGCGATCGGTCAAGACATACTTTATTGGTTATCCTAAAGGAACGTTTGGTCATTACTTCTATTCGCCTACCGAACATCGAGTTTTTGTTACGACTAGTGCGACGTTCTTAGAGAAAGAATTTCTCGAGAACAAGACAAGTAATAGAACCTTCGAGCTGTCGGAGATTCCAGAACCAACAACCGAGGAACAGATGGAGGAAGTTGTTCCTCCAACTGATGATACGGTTAATATTCCTGAGGAACCTAGGAGGTCGGGTAGAGTCTCTAATCCTCCGGACAGATACATTGGTATGGTCGAGGAGAATGACGTTTTGCTCCTAGAGAGTAATGAACCCGCTACCTATAAATGTGCTATGGCCTGTTCCGACTCAAAGCTATGGCTCGAAGCCATGCAATCCGAGATGGACTCCATGTATGAGAATGACGTATGAGATCTTATTGATTTACCTAATAAGGCAAAACCTCTACAGTGCAAATGGCTTTACAAAATAAAACATTCTGTAGACGCGCAACCAGATACCTATAAGGAACGACTAGTGGCAAAAGGTTTCACTCAAGTGCACGGATTGCATTATGATGAAATTTTTGCACCTGTAGTCATGCTACGTTCCATTCGGATAATCTTAGCGATTGCCGCTTTTCATGATTATGAAATTTGGCAAATGGATGTGAAAACCGCCTTCTTAAACGGTTATTTGGAGGAAGAGTTGTACATGGTGCAACCCGAAGGTTTCATAGATCCTGAACATGCTAAGAAAGTATGCAAGCTTAAGCGTTCCATTTATGGACTTAAGCAAGCTTCTCGGAGTTGGAATCATCGTTTCGACCAGGTGATAAAAGAGTACGGTTTCACTCGACCGGTCGAGGAACCATGCTTATATATCAAGTCGAGTGGGAGCAAGATTGTATTCTTGATATTGTATGTCGATGACATACTCTTGATTGGGAATGACATTCCTCTCTTATCTTCGGTTAAAGGATGGTTGAAGAACCATTTCCAGATGAAAGATCTGGGTGAGGCACAACGCATATTGGGAATCCGTATCTACCGAGATAGATCACGACGGACGTTATCACTTAGTCAGGAGTCTTATTTGGATAAGATTCTTGAGAGGTTCAGCATGACCAACTCCAAGAAGGGGAACCTTCCAATGACGTCTGGGATGCAGTTGAGCAAGTCTCAGTCACCCACGACGCACCCACGATGCCTAAAGGGATTGAGCGCATGAGTCGTGTTCCTTATGCATCTGCAATAGGATCAATTATGTATGCCATGATATGCACACGTCTAGACGTGACATATGCATTGAGTATGACGAGTCGGTACCAAAAGAATCCAGGTGAAACACACTGGATAGCTGTTAAAACATCCTCAAGTATCTACGGAGGACTAAGGATAGGGTATTGACTTATGGAGGCGATACTAAGCTATGCGCAATCGGTTACGCAGATGCTAGGTTCCAAACGGATCGAGATGATTCAAAATCTCAGTCCGGGTTCGTCTTCTTCGTCTTCACTCTTAATGGTGCTGCGGTCAGCTAGAAGAGTTCCAAACAGAGTGTTGTAGCAGATTCTACCACTGAATTCGAGTACTATGCTGCTTCGGAAGCAGCTAAGGAAGCTATATGGATGCGTCAATTCTTACAAGGACTTACGATAGTTCCTAGTTCGAATGACCCGATCACCATCTATTGTGACAATAGAGGCGCCATCTTCCAGGCTAAGGAGTCTAAGTCTAGCAACAAATCTAGACATGTACATCGGAAAGCTCACCTGATCCGTGATTATGTGGAGCAAGAAGAGATAGTGATTGACAAGATAGCTTCGGATGATAACATCGCGGACCCTCTCACTAAACCGTTGAATTTTGATAAGCATGAAGGGCACGTTATTTCCATGGGAATTAAACGTGTTCCTGAGTTGTAGTAGTTGATTATGGATTTGATCTTTTTCATATACTATTTATAACTTCATCGTTTTTATAATATTCTGTTTTTCATGTGGATTGTACTGACAACATTGAACGCCACAAAGTGAACTGAATTACATTATATTTGTTTTGGTCCGTAATCGCCTTAATGAGTGATAACTCGGCTATTATATTGTGCGATCGATTGATGGTGGGTTCAACGGGCCATAAGTCAATCAGTTGGCTGATCGATCACAAATACGGGTTATAACGATACCTCGTAGGACAATTATTTTTTGGTGACAACGTAATGGAGTCCTAAATGTTTAAAAACATTCGGTGCCAGGTCGTGGATTGGACGTCCATTGTGTTCCTAGAGTCGATTCTTTTGACTATTGACTGTCTCTTGAGATTAAGGCAGGTTTTGGGTGACTTTGGTTTCTTTCTCATGGTCTGCCGTAACTGGAGACTAAGTAGATTTTTTCTGGGTCATTTCATACTGTGCTTACAATTGCAGGATTCGAGTTGAAGAAAATATCCAATCCTTATCAGGTATAGTTATTTCTCAGGGCCACTCGAGGAGTTGTAACTGAAATGCATGGCCATGCTCGAATGAAGATTCGTTTATCAGTTAAGTTACTCTCTAGTCGGGGAAACCACTCTTGATACGAATCACTTGTAAAATACGACCTTTGTGAATACAGATTTTGCAAATTGTTTTACATTGAGTGGGAGAAATTTTAGGATATGAGAATCGGTTATCGTACATACACTTGTGAGGACAAGTGGGAGTTTGTTGGAGCTTGTGTCCTCCACAAATTAGTGTGATAACATTTATAAATCTCTTATAGGTTCACAAGGGTATACTTCGTATTTTATCAGTTGATTAACGATTACCTAATAACGCTTGGCTTGCTAGAAAGTTTGACGTTATCATCATACTGATGGCGGTAATCAACTGGTCCCTAAAAGTCACACCTAAAGGATGTGTTTGAGAAATGTGATTATGGAAATGTAATCACATTGATGCCTTATATGACTAAAAGGTTAGTTCAAGTATTTGACTAAACAGTTAGTCAACGTGTTGATGAGACGATTATTTAATGCCGATTAAATAATATTAGCTGAGACGAATTAATTGTCAATTCGTAAATTAAATATAATAGGTTATATTTAATAAATGTATATAATGTTAGCTTAAACGAATTAAGATGTTAATTCATAATTAAATGTAATCAGTTATATTTAATTAGCAAATTATAAATATGCGATATTTATAGTTAATGTATATATTATACGATATTGTCATAATAAATGATTCCGTACCGGTGTTAAGTGTGTGGACTTATTAATACAGGACGACATTACTGACAATTTATAATTAATACACATTTGTACATTTAGAAAACCAACCAAAAATAAGAAGATATTTTTCTCCTTATTGTTGGTGAATTTTCGGTCAAAGGGAGATAAAAAAGGAAGAAATAAATCTTCCCATTTCACTCCCATTTTGGCCGAATTAGGCCCTGTTCTTTTGGACTTAAAGTCACTTAATTGAAGTTCATTTCAGATCCTATAAGTTCGATTCGATTCGATTCGAGATCCTATAAGTTCGATTCGATTCGATCTTATAAGTTCGATTCGATCCTATAAGTTCGATTCGATTCGATTCGATCCTATAAGTTCGATTCGAGATCTTATACCTCACTTAATTTAAGTTCACTTCAATCCTATATGTTCGATTCGAGATCGATCCTATAAGTTCGATTCGATTCGATTCTATAAGTTCGATTCGATTCGATCCCGTAAGTTCGATTGATTCGATCCTATAAGTTCATTCGATTCGATCGATTAGTTTCAGTCCAAAAGAACAGGGCCTTAGAGAAGGAAAAAAAGAAAAAAAATCTTCCCTATTTTCACTCCATATTTTCGGTTATAATAGGAGTGAAAGGAGGATTATTTTTTTACTTGTTTTTCTTTTCACAAAACTCTCATCAAAACAAAAACCCTAAATTTTATTTTAGAAATTAGGGTTCCTCTTCAAGTAAAAGGGGATCGATTATAGCAAGAAGAAAAGGGCATATCTCATATCATCTTAGGTGCAACTGATAGGTGAATATCATTGCGATATTGTTCTTAGACCGATTTTGCTAGGACCGAAGGTTGATTTCATAATCTCTCTATTTTGTTTATGCAAATTTCTTTTATGACTAGTTTTCATTTTAATAATTTCGTTATAATCCTTATTATGTTAATGAAAGTATACCGATATTTCCCACACAAGCATCAGGTTAGAATAGATTAAACACTCTCAAATTAGATCGGGACCATGATTGACCACCTATTTTCAATGCTATTGTCTTTTCATCTAAGGAAAAATTCTAAGATATCGGACATATAAGCCAAATATTTTTAAAAGAAGACCAGTGATGCTTCTATATATTCTGTACTGCATACTTTTCTGTGTGGGGGAAAAATAAAGAGGATGAGAGAAGGTAAAAAGAGTAAAAGACCAAGGGTAGCATCAAGAAAAAGTGCCTACATCTACCTGACAAGTCTAGCACATACGAAGAAACTATAGTGTTTGACAATCAGTGCGGGGAGCAAATCAAACGAATGGGTTTAAATTTAAAGGGTCGACAGAGTTGGAGAAAGATAAGTTCGGATAAGATTCAATCTGTAGGGGCTTTTCCACTTAGCCCGGTTTAGTACAAATGGAGTTTAATTTTGCAACCCAAAGACAACTTTACAGCTGAATGCACTCAAAAACCTTCTCTAGCACTTTGCATCCGATTATTTGTTCTTACTCCCTTTCTTTCAATTAGGATTTGTACTTAACATAGCTTTGTTGTTAGTACCGTTTTGATGATGAGTAGATAATCTCATTCTAGGGTTGAACGAAATCAACTGTTAGGATTAGAGGTTTTCATCAAAATCTTGATATAATTAATTAAGTTTACCCAAAATTAAAGGCCAAAATTAGTTAATTGAAGCTGACAACTCGGAACTCCGACTAAAGTGTGAAGTTTGAGGGATTAGAAGTCGAGAACGATAACATGAGGTTGATCAAACATGAAAGCAGCAGGCAGAAGATACAGAATAACCAAATTCCAACAGGTAATCGAATTATCTAAAGCATCCCAGTAAATATTTCCAATTTATACGAATTCCACAACATCAAACACAAATCAAATTTCAGCTTCAAAGGTCTCAATATTTCTCCAAGATTAGAGTTCTCCAAATTGTGATTACAATCATTAAATTACAATAAGAACACAGAAGCGTAAAAATTATTTTAAACACAAGAAGCTGAAAATTAGGGTTTATACCTGAAATAGGAGAAAGAAGAAGGGTGATATTGAAGGTGGTAGCCGTAAGCCGGGGGGTGATATGATGAACGAAATAAGGCAAAGGTTAGACAGGAACGGAATCAGATGGTTCAGATGTGATCAACGATAATTAGAACATGGGTTTGTCCCAATACGTCAACAATTATGAACGGTGGTTTTTAGGATCAGGGTTCAAAACCCTGTCATGGTTTCCTTGACAACAACAACAAATAAAATTATACTCCGTATCGCTTTTCGAGTTCTATAACGAAGCCCCTTTTTTAAAATGATCTAATATACTCTGAAATAAATAATAAATGATTGGTTATAATTCAAGGGTTTTATTAACGTTTAAAATATATAAATTTTTGATTTTTTATATGACAATCGAAAAAGTAATCAAATACTCCCGTTGTCCCGGTCATTTGTTTACATATTCCATTTTTTAGTTTCTCATTTAATTGTTTATCTTTCTAGGGGGGATTGGAAATTTTGAATTTCTTAGTTAAATTTTTTGATTTTTTTCGAGGTTTAACGACATTACCAATTTGCCCCGCTGAGATTCCCCCCTCCCTCCCTCCCTCTAACGGGGAATCTTGGCCCCGCCACTGTATACAGTAATAGCATTAAGATTTGGAATGAAAGTAGACTTAAGAATCTCAACAATCCCGAAAAAGATGATTCAGTTAGAAACATTATTAGTAAGAAAGAAATTTGGTGGGAGAAACCTGAAAATGGTTTCTGTTGAACCATATAGTATATATGTTTATGTTTTGATGATGTCAAGGTGCTTTATAATTTATATACTTGTTGCGCGTAATCGTTTGTCTAAGTCTTTTAGATTCGATTTATCTAATACAAGCAACAAAGGAAGTTGTGATGGAAGTATACAAGAGTCAAGCCTCAATTCAAGATCAAATGATGTGAAGATTCATTCAAGATTTATGTGAAGACGAAGTCCGTCTAAAGATTAATCAAGCTTGGATGATGACGTAGCCTATACTCGAAGATCTCCTTCAAGATTAGAATAGTATAAGTGATTATCTCGTAATGATAACCAATAATGAGTTTCTTGAATTAGTAAAGTTATAGCTTTGTAGCTATAACATTACAAGTAAAAGATCCCAATGTTATAGCTCTCTTACTATAACATTGAGATGCTGAGTTTACTATACACGACATATAATGTTTTAAAATTGTACTTGATAAAGTCCGGTTTAGTGCGGAGTTCGGTTCCTTGTTGAACGTTGACTAGTAGTCGTTTTGGGTCAACTTATGAGTTGGACCATGCTACTAATTAGGGTTTCAACAAAGCCTCTCTTAAAACCTAAATTCTAACCCATATATTGAGCTAGGGTTTGCACGAGTCACGAGGCATATGAGCCGTGACATCTCGTGTAGACTAAGATATATTTGGTAAAGATTCTATATCTTTACATATCTTATATATCTTACTTAATATATTTATTTATGATAAAAGATATTCTTGTTATAGAAAATCTTATCATATCTTAGAATTTATAGTAAAGATAATAATTGAATAGATTATATTCTATCTTTTGGAATATTCTTTATTATCTTTTAGGCTTTTAGGAAAGAAATAATAGAAGATATGATTTGTTAACATATCTCCTATTATTCGGCCATTAGAGTTTCTAAAAACCGAATTGCCTTGCTCTTTCCTTCCTATAAATACTTTGCTCTTTGCAACATTTAAGGTAGAGACCTTAAGCATAAAAATTGATCTTATTTTTACAAAGCAAAATCGTGTGTTTCAAAGCAGATAACCGTTTTGTTATTTTTGAAAGATCGTGTGTTTTAAACTCGTATATTCATTTGTTAAGTTATCGTTATAAGATAATAGTGCTTATTTGATTTCTTACTTGTTCATTAACGTGAACCTTTGCAAGAATCATTATTGCTTTCTTATTAGCGTAAGTTAGACACTCGAGTATTTAACGGTACTCATTGAGTTACAACTAGAGTTAGTTGTACGAGTTGGGTTAGTAAATTTGTAATCCGTAGAAAGGTACTAAATTTATTAATCGAGAATAGTGGACGTAGGTTTCGACTTGTGAAACTGAACCACTTCAAAAACCGTGTGTCTCCTCTCTTTCGTTTGTTTGTTTGTTTTGTTTTACATTCATTAGTTGATTAGTTAAAGTTCAATCAATAAACTTTAAATAATCAAATATATTCATACAATCGAAAAAGCTTTCAAAAGTTTTAAATCCTCAATTCACCCCCCCTCTTGAGTATTTCGGATCGATAGACTCTTCAATTGTTATCAGAGCCTCGTGCTCTTGATTGCCTAACCGCAAAGAGGCTGATCTATCTTGTTTTTATTTATCCTATCGTTTTATATTCCGCTGCCTATCACGTGATAAATGGATTCCAAATATCTCAAGTGTCCCGTCTTTTATGGGAAGAATTATGGATTGTGGAAAAACATGATGATTCACTATGTGAAAGGTCACGATTAGGAGTGCTGGAGGATTATCCAAAACGGACCGCACAAAATTCTTGTAGCATCCGAGGAAGGCCCTACTTGTGAAAAGAAAGAAGAGGACTATGTCGAGGCCGACTACAAGAAGGCCGAAAAGAACTCCAAAGCAATAAGTCTCCTACAAAACGGAATGACTTTTACAGAGTTTGATCGATTTTCTTCGTGTTCTACGGCCAAGGAGATATGGGATGGGCTTGAACTAGCTTATTAAGGTACTTCCATTATTAGGAAGCACTGAATAGATTTGCTTATGCAAAAATATGAGCTATTCATTATGGAGCCTAATGAGTCCTTAGATAGTATGTCCGCAAGGTTTTCAAGCATCATAAACGAACTGAAAAACCTAGGTAGGAAATTCTGTACTGAGGACATTGCTAGAAAGGTTCTTAGGAGCCTGACTAAGAAGTGGCGTGCTAAAGTCACTGCAATGGAGGAATCACGAGATCTTGAAAACCTATCCTATCAAGAACTCATCGGTGCTCTAATGGCCCATGAAATTACTCTTAACAAAGATAACGCTGAACCAAGCCGTAATAAGAGTATGGCCTTAAAGAGCGAAGAAGTTGACTATGAACTAGAGGATGAAACTGTTCAGTTTGCATGCCGTTTCAAAAATAAGATATTTCGAAACAAACAATCAAAATCATCCTACAACAACAACAACAAGTCATCCAACAAAAAGGTTACAGAATCAAAGTCATCTTTCGCAAACAGAGGTTGCTTCAAGTGTGGAGAATCTGATTACATGATCTAGGATTTTCCAACATGGGAGAAGATCAAGGACAAGACAAAACGTGAGAAGACAAAGAGAAAATTCAAACAGGTTATGATGACTTCGTGCTGGGGAGACCTTGACTCAGAAGATGACGAGGGATCTGAAGACGACGAAGTAGCCAACCTTTGTCTCAGCAGCGTTAGTCTTGACCTAATCTCCGACAGCGACGATGAAAGCACAAACTCACACTCAAACTATTGCTTTCTTGGAGAATCAGACGAAGATGACGATGAAGAGGTAAGTTATCTTGAGCTTAAAAAACGCGTTAAGAAATTGTCTAAAAATGTTTTAATTGAATTCTTTGAACAATCTCTCGACAAGTGTCACGAATAGGACTTGGAGCTAAAAGATCTAAAGGAACAGATTCTCAAAATTGCAGAAGAGAATCTTACTCTGAAGGCCAAAGCTAAGAAGTTAAAATCTAAGGTTATAGCTGAGAAAGTAATAACGTTAGATTCTACTATGGCTGAAAAGAAGGAATTAGAATCCAAAGTTATAGCTAATGAAGCTATATATAACTTCAAACCTAAAGCTTAACATCAAGCACCTTCAAGCCAAAGTTATAGCTAATGAAGCTATAACTTTAGAACTTAGAAAAGCCAGAGAACTTTTGGAAACTAAGGTCACATCTGATGAAGCAGTGATTTTAGACCGAAAGAAAGAGATATATTCCCTTTCAAAGCAATTAAAGGAATAAGACCGACATGATCAATGTTAAGAAACAACATTCCGATGTTGTATTCCTTCTTAACAAACGATTCCAAGACTTTCGTGATAACTTTAAGAAAGATAATGATGTAGATCACACGAAATGTCAAGAGGAAATTAAAACCCTAAAAGACCTACTTCTACATGCTAGAAAGGTCCATGATAAGTGGGAAGGTAGCACAAAAGTCCTAAACTTCCTAACCGAACAATCTGACAATAATATGAAGATGGGGTTAGGACATGAGTGCTACAGCCATAGAGATCACTCTAAATGCAAATCAACACCTTCGGATTTTGATTTCAGAAAAAGAAAGTATGCTGATCTTCCTGAATATCTGATTTGCAATTACTGTGGTCATACGGGTCACATCCAAAACAATTGTGTCAAAAAGGCTCATGATATACGAAAAAATGCCGACCATGCTAAAACTGTTGACACAGTTGTCGAGGATGATGAAGCCCCCATAAATGAACCTAACGAAGTAAGGAACAATAAATTTCGTTGGTTCTATGACATGGCCTTCGACTACACCAGGAAACCTAGAACTTCACAAAACCCCTGTCAATCTAAACCTAGTAAACCTGTTCACAAGGGAAACAGTCAAGATAGACCCAGAGAAATTCCTAAACCGAGAGAGAACCCTAAACCTAGAACTCCTCCCAAGCAAAATAACCCAAGAGTTAGAAAAACAGTCATTAGACAAGTTTGGGTTCGAAAGGATTTAGTATATAGAGTAACTAATCATAAGGGACCCAACTTAGTTTGGGTACCTAAAAACTGTATCTAATCCCTTCTGCAGGAAGTAGTAAAAGAAAACAATCAATGGTATCTTGATAGTGGATGTTCAAGACACATGACTGGAGATAAGAATCGTTTTCTTTCACTCAAGCCCTTCAACGGAGGAAAAGTGACGTTCGGGGACAACAAAAAGGGAAAAGCAATCGGCGTTGGCAAAATCGGAATTTCTAAGTCTCACGCGATCAATGACGTTTATCTCGTGGACGGTCTAAAACATAACTTGCTAAGCATATCTCAACTATGCGACAAAGGTAACAAAGTCGTTTTCCATACTGATAGTTGTCGCATTATAATCGAAGGAATTAGCAATGTTATTCTTGAAGGCCACAGGAAAAGAAATGTTTATATGGTAGATTTAAATGCTGTGCCTACTAACTCTTTTTCATGCATGAAAGTTACACTTGATGATCCCTGTTTGTGGCATAAAAGGTTTGGTCACATTAGCTCACTAACCTTGAACAAACTCAAGAAGTGGGACTTGGTTGAAGGGTTACCTAAAATCAAGTTCGACCAAGAAAAGATGTATGATACGTGTGCCAGGTGCAAACAAGTAAGATCATTGTTCAAATCTAAAATAGTAGTAAGCACAAATCAAGCCTTGGAATGAGTACACATAGATTTATGTGGACCCATGAAGGTAAGGAGTAGAGGAGGATCTAGGTACGTCTTCGTTCTTGTTGATGATTACTCGAGGTATGTATGACCTATCTTTCTTCATTCAAAAGATGAAACATTTGATAAATTTGATTGTCTTATGAAACGTGTTCAAAACAAATATAAGACAAATCTTGTATCTATTCGTACGGATCATGGCACCGAGTTTGACAATCAAGCCTTCATAGAATATTGTAGAGTTAACGGTGCAGGGCATAACTTTTATACACCAAGAACTCCTCAACAAAACGGTGTCGTTGAACGTATGAATAGAACTTTGGAAGATATGGCTCGTACAATGCTTTTATGTAGTGGTTTACCTCGTAACTTTTAGGCTGAAGCCATTAGTACTTCTTGCTACATCCATAATCGTGCTATGATCCGACCTATTCTTAAGAAAACCCCCTACGAACTCCTTAGAGGTCGAAAACCTAATATCTCCCATCTTCGTTGCTTTGGGAGTAAATTTTTTGTTCACAATAACGGTAAAAACCGGTTAAGTAAGTTCAACCCTAGGAGTGATGAGGCGATTTTCATAGGATACTCAGATCATAGCAAGGCTTACAAAGTCTTCAATAAGAGAACTCTTTGTATTGAGGAAAGTGTCCACGTTATTTTTGATGAAGATAACGTGTTTGATAAGCCTTTACAGGATGAGGAAGAAGACTTGGATGAACCCGACTTTCGTCTTTCAAGAGACGATCCCCCGGAATTGGAATTGGAGGACAATGAGATAGAAGGAACAAGTGATGAACTTGATCATTCTTTAAAAGATGAAAAGGAGAAAACCAAAGTTATAGTTGATGATACTATAACATTGACTCAAAATAATGATTCCCAAACTAATGTTATAGGTGATGTTACTATAACATTGAATCCAAATCAAGGTGTAGAGTCCGAAATTATAAACGGCTCTAATGCAACACCCGGATTGGATTCAGGGGGAACTTCCTCCAATTCCGATTCAAATGAAGTTGGGACAAGCTCAAATAACTATGAAGAACCAAGTACTTCAACAAAGTGGAAATACAAGAGCTCACACCCCATGGACAATATTCTAGGGAATATTAAGAAGGGTGTTCAGACTAGACGTTCCTTCAATAACTTCTACTCTTTCTACTCTTTTCTATCCATGATCGAACCAAAAAATATCAATGAAGCTCTTGCAGAATCAGATTGGATTATAGCTATGCAAGAAGAGCTACAACAGTTCGAACGAAACAAGGTTTGGCACTTAGTTCTTAGACCAAAGGATCGATCTGTCATTGGAAGAAAGTGGGTCTTTAGGAACAAACTAGATGATGTCGGAGTCATTATCAGAAACAAAGCAAGATTGGTGGTTCTAGGATATAATAAACAAGAAGGAATAGATTATGACGAGACTTTCGCACCTGTTGCCCGTCTTGAAGCTATTATACTTTTGATAGCATTCGCAGCACATAAAGGAATGAAGCTCTTCCAGATGGACGTCAAGACAGCATTCCTAAATGGGTATTTACAGGAAGAAGTCTTCGTTGAACAACCCCCCGGATTTAAGAATAGCAAAATTGAAGATCACGTCTTCAAGTTGGATAAAGCCCTATACGGATTGAAACAAGCACCTAGGGCATGGTACGACAGATTATCCAAGTTTCTACTTGACAGTGGGTTCAACAAAGGATCTATTGAGAAAACCCTATTTCTAAAATCTGAGGGTTCTGACCTTTTGGTTGTTCAAATATACGTCGATGACGTTTGTGGACAATGGGGCCCACGGGGGCGCTTGGGAAACAAGCGTTTGCATTTGTGGAGTTGCCACTAATTTATTGTGGAAAATTGGAAACCGTTCGAATACCTCGTGTCATGTCAAGACACAAAGTAGTGACATGAACACTAAGCAATCGTTAACCTTAACATTCTATGTCTAGAATGACTTTCGTGGATGCCAATGAACACGGATGTTCACAGAGATCTGGAGTAAGGGGTGAGGGTACGTATTAGGAAGCTCTTTTGATCGAACACCTAATCCCGCCCGCCTCGATAGCGGCCTCTACTAATGATTAGGGACATCATCTATACTCGATATATCGTCGATTATATGCATGCAATGCAACATCCAAGTTTTAATCCTAGCATGTGAAGAATTAACTAAGTCGGTTAACAATTAATTTAGCATACAATTGGGTCAAAGTAGGACTTAATGCTCAATTACATGTGAAAACATACAATTGATACAAAATACAATGATAAACATAATAATGAAAATTACAATAATGAAAATTACAATAATTACATTTGGTTTAATGATCTATGTCGAAAACACCTTTAAAACGGATAGTTTGAGAAAAGGAATAAAAGAAAGGATTAACGAACAGATCAGTGGGTGATAATACGGTTAATAGTCAATTATACGCAAACTAATTAAACTAGGTCAAGCAACAACGGAGTTCAGAGACAGAACTTAACCTGGAACAGGCGCAGCAGAACTGCGCCCTTTGGAAGAGGCGCAACAGTTGCTGCGTCTGTTCCAAGGGTGAGTTCTGGTTGTGAAGCCTGAACTGCAAATCGTTAATGTTCGTTGGTGAATTTAATGATTGATTAATTATATTTACTCGGATAGAAGTGATTAATAAATTATTTACATATGATTGATGGTCATGAAAGCAATAAAACATGGATGAGACGGAATTAAGACGGATTATTTACATGGATGAAAGATTAATTAGTGACATAGGTGAACTAAATAGGTTAGACATGGCGAATTTACGACAAACTAATGACGAAAACGACAAAAGATAGATGGAAATATATCAAAGGTCGAATTCCAGAAACCCGATATGAACAAATCGAATTCCTACAACCCGGATTGAGCTTAATGACGAAAACCCGCAAATATGAGATTATAATGGATTTAAGCCGGATTTAATGATGAATTATACGTGTTAAGGATGAGCAATAGTATACATGTGAGGTTATTATGATTGTACCAAAGAATCAAACGAAAACAAACAAAGTTAACGAATCACAGAGGACGAAGGAAGAAGAAAGGAAGCAGGAACTGCGGCAGCCTCACGAAGAGGCGCAGCAGGAACTGCGCTCCTTCGAAGAGGCGCAACAGTTGCTGCGTCCTTTCTCGACGGTCTGTCTTCTGGAAATCCGTAAAAAGGGTTTTAAAGCACGGTTTTAGAAATCGGTTTTAACAAGGTGTTTTCGACATAAACCTTACATTAATGAGGATACAAAAAGTAAAGAACAATAAATAGGGATTTACACCCTCAGACTTAAGTGTTTGACGAAACGAGATGAACTAAGTTTACGATTAGTGATGCTCGACTCGAATGTAAAGAAAGTGCCCTCGTAAGAGGAAAAACGATTAGATTAAAGTTGATTATGGTGGAGTTGGTCAAATTGGTCGATCATGCAAACGAGGCTGGTACTCAGAAGGATCCGAGCTTACGTGGTCGAATGTTCAAGCACGTAGACGCCAAAAAGTAAGAACGTGGACTTAGAATGCAAAGGGAGAAGAGAAGGGCGGACACTCGCGTGAGAAATATGAGAGACCGAAGGTCTCTATTTATAGTAATCACGAAATTAGGGTTTCAGAGAGGAGAGAAAGATCCGGAAATAACCGACTTAGGTTAAACGCGGAAATTTGGACAAAAAGAAAGCCTTGAGGAAGGGGCGCAGCAGGTGCTGCGTCCCTTGGAAGAGGCGCAGCAGGTGCTGCGTCCCTTGGAAGAGGCGCAGCACTTGCTGCGTCCTTTCCTCAGCGGGTTCCTCCTGCGCAAGAAAGTGCGTTTGACAGCCTGTCGTATTTTAGGCATAACTTTCTCTACAAAACTCGGAATAAGGTGATTTCGGTGGCATTGGAAAGCTAAGAGAAAGATCTAGAACTTTCTGTGAAATAGGCCTAACCCAAAAAAGTCGTTATGACCACGTAAAACGGGCCTAAAGCTCGGGTTGTCAATTTAACTAAATGAAATTCACATTTTGTAATGTAAACTTTAAGTTTAGACCAAAGGAGTGACATGTGACTCAAAACGAGATATACCCATTACATTTTATGACATCCTAACCTTAGGTAGACAAGCACATTGCTTTTGACTCGGGATTTGACGGTTTCAGGAAATGAAGACGGTTTTTGGCCCGGACTCCAAATGAACTCTAATTACTGTCAAAACGACCGTATCGGCACATAGATGACAACTATGAGGTAGACATAAGTGTTTGAGCGATCACTTGACGATAAACTTATGAACTGTCACAAATCGTTCCGCGTACCAAACATGCGGCCCAATAATCACCGGGTGTTTGCGGGAGGTGTAGAAACGAGGTGTCTACAGAGCCCCCACTTTGACTGAGGCTTGGACAAGGCGAAAGTGAAAGTATAGCCATCAGGTCAATCGAAGATTACAACCTGACGACTATGGCGACGCGAGGCGGTTCAAGGGGTCTGAACCAAGGACCTGTCGTCGGGAACATTTTAGAGTCTATCGACTATCGGGGAGGGTGGTTTAAAGTCCATTAGACTAGATAAGGAAGCTCGCCAGCCATAAGAAGAGACCATACCTGAGACTTGTTTCTCGAGATGCTTCTGGAGGTGCATAGGAGCTAAGGTTAAGCGTAGGAGCTAAGAGTAAGCGTAGGAGCTAAGGGTAAGCATAGGAGCTAAGGGTAAGACCTAAAAGATATATAAGGATTGTGCTAGGGTGTAGGACCCTAAAGGAAAGCATCGTCGGGAAGGAGGTCAAATATAAGTTCAACTTAAGGGGTAACCAAGGTTTTAGTGTAGGAACTCTAAGGAAGTGATGATCCTAAAGGAATATGATCCTAAAAGGAGAAGGTGATCCTAAAGGAATATGATCCTAAAGGGTAGAAGTGTATGAACTCTAGGGAGTTTGGGAACTTAAAAAAAGCTAGGTGTGCGAACCTGGGTATATGAACCTAAAAGGGCGGCTGGTATGGGAACTTAAAGGCTTGTGAACCTAAAGGAATTGGGATCCTAAGGTTAAGTTTAAGAACTACTGGGTTACTAATTCTTGTTCCAAACGCGTGCGCTTAAGCTTTCTGAGGTATGAGAACTCCAAAAGGATTTATGGGTTTATGAACCTAAAGATGTTGGTGTGGGAGCTTAAAGGCTTATGAACCTATGGGAAGCCATTTTGGGATCTAAGAATCTAGGGGTCACAGGGATTCTGAAGAAACTTCTTAACACTTCCGAAGGCTAACTCTGAAGGCTATCTCTCACTAAAGGAAAGGTCAAGGAAAACTCTCTCTAAAGGACCGAAAGGGGACTTAACGAAAAGGAGTTATCTGATGGTTACTGAAAGGATTATCCTGAAGTGTCTGAAGAAATAAAGGATTATCTGAAGGGAGGAAGGCTCAAGGAAGGATTATCCCAAAGGTTATCTAAAGGGTTGTCTGAAAGATTAAGGTAAGTTTCTGAAAGATCTGAAGGGTTTATCCTGAAAAAGGGTTACCTGAAAGATATGAGGGTTTATCCTGAAAAGGGTTACCTAAAGATATGAAGGATCACCTGGGGGTATCTGCCTCTCTCTGTCCTCAAGCAAACTCTCACTGGGGAATAAAACGATGATTTTGGGGAATCTGCATGTTTCTGTCCTCAAGCAAACTCTCGTTGGGTGATTACTCTAGGGAATCTGCATGTTTCTGTTCTTAAGCAAACTCTCGTTGGGTGATAAATCTTGGGAACTAATCTCCATGTCTCGAAAGGGAATGTCTATCCGTGTACTCTCGTTGGGGGAACAGAATAGAGGTGTGTCGAAACATCTGTCAAAGAGTATTCGCTCGTTGTGGCAAGCGAGGTCTTGATAAAGTACTGCTTCTGATACATACCTGCATGGTTAGTAGCCACACAAGAATGCAATCTAATATATGCACGTAAGAAATTATCACATGGACCTCGAATAAGGAAACACATAGGTTTTCAAAAGTTGTTTCTTTTTAAAAGTCGTTTAAAACTTGTTCAAAGAAGTTTGTCGTTTGTAATGCGTTATGCATATTCAATGGGTTTAGACACGTGACTGATGCGGCGTAGACCTTATGCAGACGTGAAATCATAGACTTAGCTTGGACTGACGCGACACAGGGATGACTCTGACAGACTTTGTTTAAGTATGCGCAACCCCTAGCCAAATGTGGGTGATAACGCCTATCAATTACAAAGGTAGAAGAATTGCAAGAATGATGAAGGCATATAAAGGCAAGGCATGAGCCATGGATCATCTGTCTACTAGGACTTCTTTCACTACCGTTTGCTGTAAAAGAGACCTCTCTTGAGGCACGATGACTTGGAGAATCGATCTAAGACCTTTGTCATTGTCCGGACCGAGTACTAGCTAGACTTAGAGGAATAAAGGAAGGGTGACATCTTGGAAGAGAAGCCCCCAGGAGAAGATGACTCTGGAATTTGGTAAAAAAGAGGCTGGGCGACAATAAGGAGCCCCCAGTATAGAGGTGTTGGTTGTGGAAGGGATGTGAATTGAGGTTTGGAAGGTTGAAATAGAGGTTGAAAGTTGATGGTTGAGGTGGTTGATAATTGAGATTGAAAGTTGGAAGTGGGGATGGTTGTGTCCTTGAGGACTGCCTACGTATTCACGTGAAGTGAAATCAAACCATATCGTAGTTCTGATGTTTGGTTAATTTTGTTTGGGTGTTGTGGTTGTATCCTTCTTGTGTAAGAAAGGACTGCCTATGTATCCACCTGAAAAGGTGAAATCAAACCAGATCGTAGTTCAAGTGTGTGCCTAAGCTTATGTTGTCAGGGCCTTAAAGTGCAGGGGTCACAAGGGTAATATTCCTTTGGTGACTCGAAGAATCGATTTGAGATAACTCCCTCTGATCATAGACCAAAGAGGTATAATTAGGTTTGTAAAAATTTCCTTGTCATGTGAGCGTACTTGAAAGTGGAGCCTAAGAATGAATTGGGTAAGTCCCATTCTGGGTAGCAAAGTACTTGAAGACTCCGTGTTTGGGTCAAGGTGAAACTGGATTGGATATTTGGAATGTGGAGCTTGGTAATAAGAGGCTTTTATGAACAAATCTCCGGAGCTTGATTTTGTGGAGTTAAGGCTTGATGAGGTTAAGGCTTGTAATATGGCTTGGAAATGGAGTCTCTTGGCTTGATGTATCCTGAGCACATAAAGGTAGGTTAAAATGACGTGGGATCAAGTTTCCATGCCTTGGCCCTAAAGGATGGGTATATTTGACGAGTTTGAGAGGATTCTCAAAATTCCTAACTATCTCCCGGGTAACGGTCTCGAGAAGGACTTAGGGTGTGTGATGTGTGAAAGGCTAAGTGAGGGTGCTAGCTAACCATCTTCGTTGGTGTCTTGATTCTATACTGTAACTTCAGCATTATTCCGCATAGCATTTGATTTCAGGCTTGTTCTTGATTTGGACTCAGATTCTTGGTCTAGAATATATCTTGGATTTTTGGTCAGATTCTTGATTCGGTTTTTGAGGATGATTTCGACTTTGGATATTGACATTGACTTGCTTGATCGAGCCTTCTTATTTCGACTCTTTCGTCTTGGATATTGATCTTGGTCATTTCTCTTGAATGAGCCTTTGTCTTTGATCATGGCTCATATCATCTTGGATTTGCTTGCTACCATGGATTTGGGTTAGACTAGCACATTGGGTGTGAAACGGGTTGGTTTTTAGTAACACGGGTTGTTTATTGTGGGGAATGGGCTTGCCTTCCGTCATGGATCGTTAACAAGGAGATGGTCTGGATTCGTCCTAGAATCTCTTGAGATATGCTCGTCCTAGACTAGGGTATATTGTGGTTTCTATTGCCAGACATGGAATAGGTAAGAAAAGAACACGAAGTTTCAGGTCCTCTATAACTTAGAATGGAACATCATTTAAGTGCACTCACATCGACTTGGAACGTGTGGTTGTTGTTCGTTTTTTTTTTTTAAAATGTCTCAAATCAATTCTTGTTGTCACAGGAAAAGGATAAAAGAACAGATATGATAGAATATGTGGATGGAAAATTGTACTTTTATTGAAATGAATAATGAATGTACTTAACATAGACTCAAGAAGACACGTGATTCGTGGGACAGCCCCCAGGTTATCACTAGGAATGGAAATGGACACAAAGAAAGATACTAGAAAAATTATGGGATAGAAAGCCTAAGACTCGGACTCGGACTCGGACTTTGACGCGATCTTAGATCCAGACTCGTAATCATCGGCCCACGCTTGAACATTTTCTTTTCTAACAACTGGCTTCGGCATCTGGCTTTGAGCATTCACCCATTTGAGCACCTCGTCCTCATCATCGGGAACACTGAAAGGATAACAGTCAAGAAGAGTTTCTTGATAAGTGGTATATCCATGAGGATTGCCTAAGCTACCTTGTGGGTTAAAGGTTGAGAGGGACAACCTCCCGCTTTCAATCATATCCTGAATGACGTTTTTTAATTTGTAACATTTCTCTGTATCATGCCCTTTGCCTCTATGGTATTTGCAGTAGGCATTCTCATCTCAGAACTTGGATTTCTTTTCTGGGTTAGGCGTAGGTCCTATAGGCTTCAATATTCGTCGCTCCATGAGTCTCTGAAGGGCATCGGTGTATGTAATACCAATGTTGGTAAATTTCCTAGGAGGTGTGCCCTTATTTTCGGAAGCCTTTGTAAATGACCCCGAAGGCTCCATGAGGTTGCCTTTGTTGATTTTGATTCTTGGATGAGAAGAACTAGGAATAGATTGTCCATTTGTTGCTTTCTCCTTAAGATTGTCAAGCTGAGGGTTTGTCTGGACACTTTTCATCTTGAGAGGTCGGGCATCAGGGTTCTTACTCATTTCAGCAAACTTTTTCTCCATGTTGGAAAGTCGGAAGTTTAGATTATCAATGGCTCCTTCTATTTTGGAGAATTTATTGTTGAAGGTAATGGAAAGCATGAGCATTCCATTTTGGATATCTTCATCTTCGAGGACATTGATTTCTTTATCATCATGATGATTGAGGAGATGAGAACAATCTAGAGATGGTTCTTCATCATGCTTAATGATATTAGACCCAAGAGGGTCGATTTTCTTGGATTTTCCGCCAGAAGGTGGCTTAGGAAGCTTGCCCACTTCGATCATATCTTGGATGGTGTGTTTCAAGAGAAAACACTCTTCAATATCATGGCCTCTACCTTGGTGATATAAGCAGTATTTGTTGCTCTTCCAGAGGTTCACCTGTTTCTCTAAAGGTGGATCCGGTGTTGGCCCTATTGGATGTAGCTTGCCTTGGGCAGAGAGTCTCTTCAAAGCATCGGCATAAGACATGCCTAAATTGGTAAGCACCCTTTGATGCCTCCCAGGTTTCCTTTCAGCTGTTTTTGGCTTTCTAGGACGATGGTTATTGCAAGAGGTAAGCTTTGGATGACCTAGACTAGAGGTTTCCCTAGTTGGCATGTTCCTTTCCACCATCCCATTTTCAAGGGTGAGGACGCGAATGCTCAAATTTTCCACTGTAGCTTGAACTCGCAGGACCATGGCATAAACGTCTTGAAGAGACACGGTGATTGTGGCTTGAACTCCTTCGTGACCTTGCTGACTGACGGAACTTGATGGATTCCTACTCGGCAGAAATGACGCGCATTACAACTCGATTCAACATGGGGTCACGCATACTAAGGCAACAAACAAGGAAGGGACAAAATGACAAATCTAGACTTGACTTTGTGAATTCGTGAAACGTCGTGAGCGACTTCTCATGTTTGAATTCACGGTGCTTGACTATAATTTTAGACTCGAGTGTTAACTTTGACGGAGTGACCCTCATATGATTGACCTTATTGACGGGATTGATGACACATGTTAATTCTAAGACGTGTGTTTAAGACAGACTTGACTCGAGGTTCGGGTATGTGTGTCCCGAACGTGTCACTAGGGGAATTCAAGAAACAGATATGGGAATGACTCGATGTGTGAGTCGAGGTGTGGAAATGTTTAGCTCCTAATTGAATTGGGGTAGGGGGTCCAAAATGACGGCGTGACGCCTTAGGACTTGACTTGAATTTTGAAGAGACCCAAAATGTAAAGAAAGACGGGTTTATGACTCGACAGAGTTCCGACTAGGATATAGTCGGTTTGAATTTTGACTCTAACTTAGCCCAATTGAATTTACACATTTACATTTACATGTTGGAAAATCTTTTGTTTTTTTTTTGGGTTTTTTTTTTGGTTTCTTTTTTTTGTTTTTACACGGATTTTGAAATGGGTATTAAGCCCGAAGTTTGACTCGACATATGGACAACGTTTAGGCTTATTTTGCGCTATTTTGAAAATATTTATATTTTGAAAAGGATTTTATTTTACAAAATAGTTTTGTTTACAAAATGGTGATAACATATGATACATATATACAGGCATTATAACGGGATGCTGAGTGCATTTAAAAGGGTTTTGGTTTAAAGGGTGAGTTGCCATACCGAACAATCAAACCCGGGGTCTGTGGAGAGGCTCGTACCAAACAAGAGTAAGGCTGATTCCTAGTCGATTTCCTCAAGTAGTGAAAGTCCTTGATACAAACAAGAGTAAGTACCATGGTATGAATGACGTCATTCGCTATCCATCCTTAGGCCTAAATAAGAATTTGGACCATCTAGACGGGACGATTGGTCGAATGGGTTGGGTTGGGCCTAGGAAGGCCGAGTGAAACGATCTAGGAAGACCGAGTTATGAAAACCGACAATTATCTTGTACAAACTATTCCCTAACCTTGTTCAAGTTTCACCCTTTTGGCTACACGTAAGTGTATTATCCCCAGCGGAGTCGCCAAACTGTGGACAATGGGGCCCACGGGGGCGCTTGGGAAACAAGCGTTTGCATTTGTGGAGTCGCCACCAATTTATTGTGGAAAATTGGAAACCGTTCGAATACCTCGTGTCATGTCAAGACACAAAGTAGTGACATGAACACTAAGCAATCGTTACCCTTAGCATTCTATGTCTAGAATGACTCTCGTGGATGCCAATGAACACGGATGTTCACAGAGATCTGGAGTAAGGGGTGAGGGTACGTATTAGGAAGCTCTTTTGATCGAACACCTAATCCCGCCCGCCTCGATAGCGGCCTCTACTAATGATTAGGGACATCATCTATACTCGATATATCGTCGATTATATGCATGCAATGCAACATCCAAGTTTTAATCCTAGCATGTGAAGAATTAACTAAGTCGGTTAATAATTAATTTAGCATACAATTGGGTCAAAGTAGGACTTAATGCTCAATTACATGTGAAAACATACAATTGATACAAAATACAATGATAAACATAATAATGAAAATTACAATAATGAAAATTACAATAATTACATTGGGTTTAATGATCTATGTCGAAAACACCTTTAAAACGGATAGTTTGAGAAAAGGAATAAAAGAAAGGATTAACGAACAGATCAGTGGGTGATAATATGGTTAATAGTCAATTATACGCAAACTAATTAAACTAGGTCAAGCAACAACGGAGTTCAGAGACAGAACTCAACCTGGAACAGGCGCAGCAGAACTCCGCCCTTTGGAAGAGGCGCAGCAGTTGCTGCGTCTGTTGCAAGGGTGAGTTCTAGCTGTGAAGCCGGAACTGCAAATTGTTAATGTTCGTTGGTGAATTTAATGATTGATTAATGATATTTACTCGGATAGAAGTGATTAATAAATTATTTACATATGATTGATGGTCATGAAAGCAATAAAACATGGATGAGACGGAATTAAGACGGATTATTTACATGGATGAAAGATTGATTAGTGACATAGGTGAACTAAATAGGTTAGACATGACGAATTTACGACAAACTAATGACGAAAACGACAAAAGACAGATGGAAATATATCAAAGGTCGAATTCCAGAAACCCGATATGAACAAATCGAATTCCTACAACCCGGATTGAGCTTAATGACGAAAACCCGCAAATATGAGATTATAATGGATTTAAGCCGGATTTAATGATGAATTATACGTGTTAAGGATGAGCAATAGTATACATGTGAGGTTATTATGATTGTACCAAAGAATCAAACGAAAACAAACAAAGTTAACGAATCACAGAGGACGAAGGAAGAAGAAAGGAAGCAGGAACTGCGGCAGCCTCACGAAGAGGCGCAGCAGGAACTGCGCTCCTTCGAAGAGGCGAAACAGTTGCTGCGTCCTTTCTCGACGGTCTGTCTTCTGGAAATCCGTAAAAAGGGTTTTAAAGCACGGTTTTAACAAGGTGTTTACGACATAAACCTTACATTAATGAGGATACAAAAAGTAAAGAATAATAAATAGGGATTTACACCCTCAAACTTACATGTTTGACGAAACGAGATGAACTAAGTTTACGATTAGTGATGCTCGACTCGAATGTAAAGAAAGTGCCCTCGTAAGAGGAAAAACGATTAGATTAAAGTTGATTATGGTGAAGTTGGTCAAATTGGTCGGTCATGCAAACGAGGCTGGTACTCAGAAGGATCCGAGCTTACGTGGTCGAATGTTCAAGCACGTAGACGCCAAAAAGTAAGAACGTGGACTTAGAATGCAAAGGGAGAAGAGAAGGGCGGACACTCGCGTGAGAAATATGAGAGACCGAAGGTCTCTATTTATACTAATCACGGAATTAGGGTTTCGGAGAGGAGAGAAAGATCCGGAAATAACCGACTTAGGTTAAACGCGGAAACTTGGACAAAAAGAAAGCCTTGAGGAAGGGGCGCAGCAGGTGCTGCGTCCCTTGGAAGAGGCGCAACACTTGTTGCGTCCTTTCCTCAACGGGTTCCTCCTGCGCAAGAAAGCGCGTTTGACAGCCTGTCGTATTTTAGGCATAACTTTCTCTACAAGACTCGGAATAAGGTGATTTTGGTGGCGTTGGAAAGCTAAGAGAAATATCTAGAACTTTCTGTGAAATAGGCCTAACCCAAAAAAGTCGTTATGACCTCGTAAATCGGGCCTAAAGCTCGGGTTGTCAATTTAACTAAATGAAATGCACATTTTGTAATGTAAACTTTAAGTTTAGACCAAAGGAGTGACATGTGACTCAAAACGAGATATACCCATTACATTTTATGACATCCTAACCTTAGGTAGACAAGCACATTGCTTTTGACTCGGGATTTGACGGTTTCAGGAAATGAAGACGGTTTTTGATCCGGACTCCAAATGAACTCTAATTACTGTCAAAACGACCGTATCGGCACGTAGATGACAACTATGAGGTAGACATAAGTGTTTGAGCGATCACTTGACGATAAACTTATGAACTGTCACAAATCGTTCGCGTACCAAACATGCGGCCCAATCATCACCGGGTGTTTGCGGGAGGTGTAGAAACGAGGTGTCTACAACATTATCTTTGGATCGACCAACCAAAACCTATGCAAATATTTCTGTGAGTTGATGACTTCCAAATTCGAGATGAGTATGATAGGAGAATTGAAATTCTTTCTAGGTCTGAAAATACAACAAACCAATGAAGGCATTAAGATTCATCAACAGAATTATATCAAGGAATTAATTCGAAAATTTGGAATGTAAAATTCTCATGCTATGCCTACTCCAATGGTCGAGAACAAGAAATTGACAATAGATGAAGACGGTAAATCAGTCGATGAAACTACTTACCGTGGAATGATTGGGTCACTGTTATATTTGACCGCAAGTAGACCTGATATTATGTTTAGCGTATGCGTTTGTGCGAGATATCAATCATCTCCCAAAGAATCGCATATGACGGCCGTAAAACGAATTTTACGATATTTAATTGGAACGGTCAAGCTGTATTTATGGTACCCGATGGATTGTAACTTCGATCTAGTCAGTTATTCCGATGCCGACTACGCAGGATGTTCTCTAGACAGAAAAAGCACGTCGGGTGTCGCCACATTTGTCGGACCGTGTATTATTACATGGGGTTCGAAGAAGCAAAATTCGGTTGCCCTCTCAATCTGCCAAGCCAAATACATCGTCGCAGATCGGTATGTACTCAATTATTATGGCTTAAGTAACAATTACCTGATTATGGTATTGACGTAGGATGTATTCCTATTTTACGTGATAATACTAGTGCAATAATAATTTCTAAAAATCCCGCACAACATTCACGTACTAAACACATTGAAATAAGACACCATTTTATTTGAGACCATGTTGAGAAGGGGAATATAAAACTTGAATTTTGTAGTACTGAAAAACAATGGGCTGACATTTTGACAAAATCGTTTGCTAGAGAACGATTTGAGACTTTACGGTTGGAAATTGGTTTAATTGGTGGTACCTAAGCTTCTGTATATGTTTAATTTTCCTATGACTGACTAATTTAAGTTAAGATTGTATGACTGTGTCCGTATATTGCGTTGCATGAATAATTTAGTTTATAGGAAAATATTTATCATAAATTCTATTTGTTTTTTTAGAATTTAATTGTCATACAAACTTTATCTTTTATCAAGATACACCATATTTTTATTTTTCCAAATTACATAAAATTCTCCTAAAAATAGCTTCGCCAAATTGTACGTATTATGCTTCCTATTCATAAATAAACTTCAAATAATTATCTTTTCCATATCTTATCTTTTACCATATTAATTTGATCACCTACCATCCTATTCCTACCTTAATTCTTATCACTATTTGACACTTACCATAATTGATTAACACTTGCCTAAGACCTAGACCTAGACTTATAATTAACCCCCTCTCCTTTGTCGTGTAAACCATTACCACACCCCACTTGCATACTTTTTCTTTTCTCAAAAAATTACCACAATCTCATCATCATCTTCTTCACTCAACCATCAACATCACCATGAATTCACACCATGCAAAAACCCGATCATCAACCCGCCATCAACAAAGCCGCCACTTTAACAAACCATCATCACCACTACCATCTCATGATATTAATTCTTCTAGCTTTCCTTCACCTCAACCAAATTTATCTACACCCCTGTTTCACGGTCGGGACGACACGGTGTCCGAGGGAAAGAGACGCCGCCTTTTTTTAAAGAAAGAATAAGGTAGTTGTTGATAAGGGTAACGATATTGAGGAACCCGAGGTTATTGTAAGGAATGGTGTTGCACAAACTTTACTCCGAGATGTTTCGAAAGCCGCAACAAAAGAAGGGTTAAATCGAGTCCGGTTGACTCATGATGAAAGCATCTTTGTTTCTCGTGTCTTGAAGTATTCTATACATGGAGGAAGGTATTATCCCAAATATTGGTTGGTTAATGTTCCTGCCCATAACTTTTTTATTGATTTTCTTGATTTTCAAGGGTGGAGCCACATTAGTCAATTTTCGGGTCCAATTTATCCGGTTGAAGTTGTTCAATTCTTTGCTAGTGTGTCGATTAAGAAAGGGGTCTTGCATGCATTGGTTAATGGTGTTGAGGTGACGGTTTCTGCTTCGGATTTTTGCTCTGCTTTTTCAGTTCCCGATGACGGAATTGAAATTAATCCGAGTCTTGAATGGTCTAATATTGTTAGTGACAAGGAATTGTTGGTTAAGAAGTATTTTGAGGATGTTGGGACGGATGGTGGGAACATTGTTGTTCGTCCTCTCTCGGCGAAAATTAAGTTCCTCTTAAAATTTCTTTGGAACACGGTTGTGCCGAGGAGAGGAGGACGAGACAAGGTTTCGAGTTATGAGGCTATTATTATTTACTCATGGTTGGAAGGACAAAAGGTGAATTTAGCGAGTCTTGTTTTACATCGTATAGTCCAAACGAGTCTCATAGTTACCAAGGAGAAATTTAGTACAACAATCGACCTTCCATATGGGATGTGGGTGTCTCGATTGTTAGAAGTGAAACGAGTGGTGGGACGGGATAGCTACGGTGTAAGTGCAAAGGATTGTATGTGTGATCGCTTGATTAAGCTTATGGGTCTTGTAGTTGATGGACCTGAGTTATTACTTGTCAAGGATGTTGAGAAGATTCCGAGTGATTCGGGTTTGGGGCCAATGGAGGCAAAATTGGAAAGTTTTATGACTACTTTAATGGAGAAGTTTGAGGAGCAATCCACCAACTTGGCTACGGTTTTATCACAAGTTGGACCATCACGGTCTTTGGAGTCGGGTTTGGATGCTTCTCGGGTTTATTCTTGGATGGATGAGGTGGATAAGAGGCTGATGGGTTTTGAGAGGGAATTGAAGGTCATCCGTGGGGAAGTGTTCCCACATGGAGATCGTTTTACCTTTCTCACGAGTCAAGGCGGTGCTTTGGTTATGCATGGAAAAGCTATGGCAAACGATCAATCACTAATTTTGGAGGCGACTAAAGCTTTGTCCTTGAAGATACTCAACTTTGAACGAAGTATTCAAGGTCTTTCTCAGCTTGTGAGGAGCTCCTTCGATCGTCTCGATGCCTTGGAACATCGTACCCGCCCCGACTACGTGAACCCTTACAAAACCCGAAACATTTGACTTTGTCTCACCTTGCCTTATCTAGCACCTTCTCCTTTTAGTATCTTTTCTTTTTCTTGATGGTGTATTTTGCAAACTTAAATTCGGCCCATTTTGGCATATACTTGTGGATTATGGCCCAAGTATTTCTCTAAACATGTGTTTATTCGGCCCTTTGGCATCAAACATGTTTTCTTAAGTTTGTAGGATAATTAATCCTCTAGATGCTTATAGTTATGCGTGCTAATATTATGTTCTATGATGTTTTATCTCTTGTCTCGTCTTATATTATTCTAGTCATTTCAGTTTTGTTCTTAGCTTTTCGATGATGTCAAGAGGCGGAAAGAACGTCTATGGTAAGCATCTACCTAAGCTTGCTCATTGTCAAGACCAATTGTCTCTTAAAGTCCTTAAAGTTTCGATTTTTTGTTAAACGTCTTGATCTTGCTTTGATCTTTATTATTAAGATGACGGTATTATATTGAGGGGGAACTCTTTACTTAGTCACAAAATTAGGAGGCTTGCCATCATCAAAAAGGGGGAATTTGTTGAACCATATAGTATATATGTTTATGTTTTGATGATGTCAAGGTGTTTTATAATTTATATACTTGTTGCGCGTAATCGTTTGTCTAAGTCTTTTAGATTCAATTTATCTAATACAAGCAACAAAGGAAGTTGTGATAGAAGTATACAAGAGTCAAGCTTCAATTCAAGATCAAACAATGTGAAGATTCATTCAAAATTTATGTGAAGACGAAGTCCGTCTAAAGATTAATCAAGCTTGGATGATGACGTAGCCTATACTCGAAGATCTTCTTGAAGATTAGAATAGTATAGGTGATTATCTCTTAATGATAACCAAGAATGAGTTTCTTGAATTAGTGAAGTTATAGCTTTGAAGCTATAACATTACTAGTAAAAGAGCTCAATGTTATAGCTCTCTTATGAGATGCTGAGTTTACTATAGACGACATATGATGTTTTAAAATTGTTTTTAAAATTGTTTAAAGTTTATTTTAAATGTTTTGATAAAAGTATTTACTTGATAAAGCCCGGTTTAGTGCGGAGTTCGGTTCCTTGTTGAACGTTGACTAGTAGTCGTTTTGGGTCAACTTATGAGTTGGACCATGCTACTAATTAGGGTTTCAACAAAGCCTCTTTTAAAACCTAAATTCTAACCCATATATTGAGCTAGGGTTTGCACTAGTCACGAGGCATATGAGCCATGACATCTCGTGTAGACTAAGATATATTTGGTAAAGATTTTATATCTCTACATATCTTATATATCTTACTTAATATATTTATTTATGATAAAAGATATTCTTGTTATAGAAAATCTTATCATATCTTAGAATTTATAGTAAAGATAATAATTGAATAGATTATATTCTATCTTTTGGAATATTCTTTATTAACTTTTAGGCTTTTAGGAAAGAAATAATAGAAGATATGATTTGTTAACATATCTCGTATTATTCGGCCATTAGGATTTCTAAAAACCGATTTGCCTTGCTCTTTCCTTCCTATAAATACTTTGCTCTTTGAAACATTTAAGGTAGAGACCTTAAGCATAAAAATTGATCTTATTTTTACAAAGCAAAATCGTGTGTTTCAAAGCAGAAAACCGTTTTGTTATTTTTGAAAGGTCGTGTATTTTAAACTCGTATATTCATTTGTTAAGTTATCGTTATAAGATAATATTGCTTATTTGATTTCTTACTTGTTCATTAACGTGATCCTTTGCAAGAATCATTAGTGCTTTGTTATTAGCGTAAGTTAGTCACTCGAGTATTTAACGGTACTCATTGAGTTACAGCTAGAGTTAGTTGTACGAGTTGGGTTAGTAAATTTGTAATCCGTAGAAAGGTACTAAATTTATTAATCGAGAATAGTGGACGTAGGTTTCGACTTGTGAAACTGAACCACTTCAAAAACCGTGTGTCTCCTCTTTTTCGTTTGTTTGTTTGTTTTGTTTTACATTCATTAGTTGATTAGTTAAAGTTTAATCAATAAACTTTAAATAATCAATTATATTCATACAATCGAAAAATCTTTCAAAAGTTTTAAATCCTCAATTCACCCCCTCCCCCCTCCTTGAGTATTTCAGATCGATAGACTCTTCAGTTTCCTAAAGCTAAATTTTGATGGATAAAAAATAGATGGAATAAAGCTGCTTTAGGTTATTGTATAAGAGATCTTAATGGTAAAGTCATTTTATTATGAGCAAAAAATTATATATATAATAACATTCTTGTTGCAGAAGCTATGGCATTAAAAAGAGTTATTTAAGCAGCTAAATATTTAGGAATTTCAAAGCTTATAGTCGAAGGTGATAATTTATGCATTATTAACTCTATTCGTAGTAATTGGCAAATTCCTTGGAAAATTTCAAGTATTATCAAAGATGTGAAATTAGACCTTCTATTCTTCGAATTAGTGATAATTGAACACTGTTTTCATGAATCCAACAAAGTTGCTGACTTTATGGCGCTTCTATTGGGCATTCATGTTCAACTCTTTTAAGGTTGTTTTAAATTCGATGGCTTCAACTTACCTCGCTCGTCCGAAAGGATGAGATAAGTTGGTCCTATCCTAGAGGATCAACCTAGTTTTCTTACCTTATATAAAAAAAAATCTTACTATACGTCTTGTACGAATCTCTAACCCCAAATCCCTAACTTTATTAACCTTTGATATGCAAGTACGTGGGATTAAAAACCGGGTATCCAAACTAGACTTGAAAACCGATTCAGGTACTCAGTTTTGTTCACTCCTCTGTAAGGGTGAACAACTTTAGGTCCGGACCAAAAAAATGGACCCGACCGGACCATTTGGTCTGGACCGAAATTGGGCCAAATTCTTTTAGGTCTGGTCCTCGGTCTACATTTTTTAAGGTTTCGGTCTTCGGTCCAGTCAAGTCTAAGATCGGTAAATTTAGGTCCGGACCGAATGGACCGAATTTTATGCTTTTAAAGACTACACATTAAAAAAATCATAAAACGAATGATCATTTTATCTTCAAAAGACAATATAAATTAATATCGGAAATTTTCCATGGTACCCTCGAACTTTGGCAGATTACACATGGTACCCCTCATTTTAAGTTTCTACTTATGGTACCCCTGTATTTACCTTTTTCTTTCCCAAAATACCCTTAGCAGACTTTCCGTCATAACGCCGTTAGTTTACTCCTTCTAAACACTTTACCTCTTTTGCTTTTATCCCTAATCTTCATCTTTTTCTTTACATATTCAAGCCTAATCTCATTTATCCCCTCTACCACCACCACCACCGCTAGTGTAACACCCTCTACTCCAAGTGCCTTACCAGGACCACTTAAAGCATGAGAATGCTACCCTCCCGGTTACCCGAGGTAATGTATATCAAATAGACCATAAAATAACGTACTTTAATACATAAGTTTAAGTGATTACATAACAAGAATCACAATACACTAGCAGGAGGTGATGGTTATACAAATGGAAGAATATGTTATGATGGGCATACGAGTTAAGCTCGGGCGAGAGGTAACCTTTATCAAGAGGTAACTTACGTGATCAGGATTGACTAGTTGGATGTGATTACGGGTCTATGATGTGTATAAATGTTTGTGTGAGGTTCTGACCTCACGAGAAGTGGTATGGTGTGATAGTTATAAAGTTGTTATCTGAATGTTCTGTAATATATGTTGGGTACGGTAACCTAATGGAATGATATTCAAAAGTGATAGTTTGGGTGATTTGGCATGGCTAATTATACTTATATATGTATTCATGTTACATGTTTATTCCGTGAAGTGGTATGGATAATATTCATGGGGTTCTTGTCCGTTCATTCCGTGTAATATATTGCGTTGTGACCTAGTAAAGCGGTTTTGAGTAGTTTTCTTGTCCGGAAAGTTATACTGAGTCAGTGTTTATGGGAATTATGTAAGTTGCGATGACTATCGAAGTGGCTGTTGTGCCTCGGGTGGTGATCCGGGCCCGGTACTTCGTGTTGTGATGCAGGTATTTTCGCGCTGCATTGCGGTTGTTGGTGGCGGTGTTGCGATGCCGTCATAGGTTGTGGTGGAGTAGGAGGGATGATTACGATACGAGTTTTCAAAAGTGCAGACCAATTATATAGATTGTTGTTTTGTTTGCTGCTGCTTCCTGTGAGTTTCGGTTGGGCATATAGATGGTTATTTTGTTTATTGATGTTTCTTACTAGTTTTGGCTTGGGAGTGAGGGTAGTGTATGATATGGAAGAGAGTTACGCATGTGGTCATGGTTGTCATGGTATTGTGATATTCTGTTAATGGGGCATAGTTGTGAGAGGTTGTTGGAGTACTTATAATCTTCTTTTAGAGGAGGCATTGGTTGACATAGTTATGGTAAGTGATTTGTAGAACACGTGTTGTACTGATCTGGATGCTGTAGGTAATTCATAATCTTTTATTGAGACAGTAAGTATAAAGTGTTGGGAATTAGTATCATGTTAAGTTATGAATGAGTTTTGCGGTAATGAAAGAAAGGAACTTGAGGATCTAGTGTGAGTGTGGGTAATAAGTGTGGATCGTGAGTTATGCTTTTGGCGATAGGTGCTTTTTATAGAGGAATATGTCGTTCTATAGTAATGTGGAAGAATTGGAGTATTGGTTACGCTAAGGATTTTGTGGTATAGATTAGGTGGTGTGCCGAATGAATTGAGGTATGAGAACTGTTACAGTAAGAGCGTCTTGGATATAGAAATGGTTGTAAGGGTTGAGTTTATAGGCGGTTATCATTGACGTGTGGTGGTGATGAGAAGATACAACTAAGGATTTAGCATTAGTGGGTTACGAGGACGAAACCTTTATCTTAAGAGGAGTAGGATGCGACAAAGAGAGTTTGATGGGTGTACATGTTGTAGTATAATTGGAAGTAGAGTGTTGGTGTATCATAAAGGATGGATTTGTATTGTGGGTGATATTGTTAAAAGGTCATGGCCGTGCTTGTAGTAGTGTGATGTTTAGGAGTGTGAGAATACTTCGATAGTGTTGACAGTTGGATGATGATGTTTATGAGTACGATAGTGTTGAAAGTTGGATGATGATATTATGAGTGGGAGTAAACTTCGAGGATGAAGTTCTTTTAACGGTGGTAGAATGTAACATTCCGTTTGATGTTTATGAGTGTCTTGATAATGAATTTTTCTAGTGGATAATATGTTAATGAGACGAAGCTAGCGGCTTTGGTAAATTGTATTTGGTAGTGTATGGATTTAGTGTCGACAGACTATAATGTGGTGGATACGATATCGTGAGCCATGTTGTGGAGGTAGGTTGTTTTGAGTCGGTATAAGTTGTGGTTGAGGTTTTGTTTTGAGTCTTTGTTGCGTTGTTGCGTCATGGTCGTGTGGGTATGTTTGTTTTTGAATACGGGTTGAACTTCGGGGACGAAGTTCTTTTTAAGGAGGGAAGATTGTAATACTACGGTTTTCTATGTCTATGGGTACTCTATCGAGTGAGGCTTACTCTGTCGGGTAAGTATGTTTTATACGAAACAGTAGGCTACCTGATGGATACTCGATCGAGTATGTTGGCCACTTGATCGAGTAAGGGGCACTCGATCGAGTAAGTGACTTACTCGATCGAGTAAGTGTGTTTTACGGGTTGTTTTAGCCGGGTTTTGTTAATAACACGAGATTTATATAAAAGGCTTACGTCATTGTTCTTAATCATTTTTACTTCTTAAAACCTTTCAAGAGAAGATAAAAGACTTACGTAGTTCGCATTCGTCATGTTATTAACAAATCCCAAAGGCTAAGGTGGTCGGATCGTCGTGTTCTTTACGCCATTGAGTTCGTAGTGTCGAGGGTAAGATCCTTGTATAGTTTTTATGTTGTTTCTGTAAGTTTGGTTAAAACCCTAATTGGGTAGATTTGGGGGTTTTGGGTATATTGTATGGATTGGGTGATAATTATGTGAATATGTGTTATAGGAGGAGGATTCGTAGAAGGACATTACTGTTTAGCTGCTGTGACGGTATTGTGGCTTCTATTCCAGGTAGGGGTTCCCTACTCAGTATTGGTTACATGGTTGTGTTGGTAATTGATTGTTGTTGGTGTTGTTGTTCTTGTATAACGTATTGGTATTGGATTCTGATTTGGTGATTGTTGGTAGTGTATTGTGATTATCATATAACTGTCTGTGATCTTCGGGGTGCGTCCCTGGCTGAGTGGAGTCACTTGCGAGAGTGGCTTCACGCCCTTGATTCGCCTTCTGTGGAACCCGCCACAGAAGGGATGTGCAGATTAATGAACATGGGTTTATCTGTGACACCCTCATTCATTGCGGAAAAGTAAACACGTAATTCTAGAATAAAACTGCATGGATATGTTTGTAATAGGTTCATTTGGGTAAAAACCTGTAATTTTTAAAACCCGAACCTGTTATAAAGATGTCCAAATTGAAAGGTGTCAAAACATACAAGGTCTAAATAGAAGTTTCATAACATAACCATCGCTAAAGTCGCGAATAGCAAAATTATACAACCAAATGTAAACAGGGAGACATATGTCCCTAAAATGTATGTGACATAAAAACTCGTATAAGAGTCTCTATAAATAAAACCAAATCTAAGTAAGTCCCAAGGTTACTTTGCTCGCTAGCTCGTCCATGAACCCCATATAAGCATCACCATACCTGTCGATCGCATTTTATACAAATACGAAAGCCACAGTCAGTGGGGAGTAACTCCGAGTTCTCCCAGCCACGAAATGTCATAATTAATATAACATGTAAACATAAGAATATGAATATGAATACTACATAGCCTTAGCATATAGATGCTAGACAATCGTGCTTATCATGTGAACAACAATATAACAACACATAGTCCTAGCATGTGAATACTAGACCGACTCATACTACACTATCATATGAATCACATAACATCCAGGAATCCAAACTCTATCAACCACAGCCGGCTTGCATCTCACCTTCTATGATTCATAGAATCATCAAACAAGAAAGGACAATATATCTAGAGACAGGCATAAGTTCTTAGGACGGTCAATAGTCACTCTGTAACTCGAGTCTATACCACGAGGTAAGGTAAACACCCTAGTCCTAAACCTGCGCAGACCTAGCGACATGCGGAAAACTACCGCATCCAAGACCCATGATATCAACACATGAGTACCCCTAAGGAGTCCACCAAAGGGTTGGCTAGTACTTAAGCTGGCCACATACTTCTAAGAGTACGTCAGGAGGTCATATCCTAACTTGGATATAAACCCACCAATCTGAGACACAAAGGCTATTAAGCGGTGAACATATACTCGTCAAAGACTATAATGGCCTATCTATGACGAAGGCCGAAATACTCACCTAGGACCTAGTCCCAGCTTGAATACTTTAGCCCACGCCACACAAGACAAGTGGGACACCCAATTAACCATTAAAGGGGCAAAGAGTCCAAACTTGCACACACAAATGATCATACAAACCCTAGCATATGAAAGGCTACGCAAGAGCATATTCAGCTGACAATCCAACAATATCTTCAATATCAATAATAATCCAAATTCCAGCTAACCAACAGCACCATAATCCATGAGAACAAGCTAAAATGGCAAGGAGGCAACAAGACTCAAGCATAAGGCATCCAAAGCATCCAACAACCAATATGTGAAAAGACAATCATACTCAAAGACAAATCCTCAACCCTAGTCCCACGATGGGTCATCGGTCAAATCGAGGCTGACCGATTTAAACCTAACTTGACCAAACTCGTTCGGTCGATCTGGCCCAGCTCAGAGTCTTGGCCTACTTTGGCCCAAATCAGAAAATTCATCACAATATCATTCTCATGCCATTTCCAATTTCTATCATGTGAAAAACTATCAACATAAGGAAATATATTCCAACTTACAGAATATCCAATTCAATTAAATTCTCGCATAATAATGATTACCCACATGTCAAAAATACCAAAATACATAAATACGCAAACAAAAGACCCAAAACATCAAACAATAGACCCAAGACCCGACCCAAAGTGACGGGTCAAAGTCCGGGCCGGACCCACCGGGCCTGCCGGGCTGTTTTACGGGCTGCTTTGGGCGGCTTTTCCACCCCTTTTCCCTTTTTCCTACCAAAATCCATTTCAAGCTCAATTTAATACCGTCTCAAGCAACAATCAACAATACCCACTTCATTTCAATACTCAAGTATATGAAATAACCACAAATTAGTAAACTTTAACAACACAAGTCATGTGAAAAACGAAACTAACACATTATCAATCACTTAAACACTTAACAAACAACAAACACAACATCTATGTGACATTAAATCGTCGAGTAACTCGGAATAGTTACCTTAAGCTAGCAAAGACACAAGTAATAACTTGAGAAAGCTTCTAAAACCCAAAATTACTCTTGATCTTCAACCACATATGAATCACCTAACTCATCTTCAAATTCTTCACCTATAAGAACAACAAAAACACAATTATTAAGCTTAAGTTCGAAACCCTAAAAAGATGAGCCTTAAAACAAAATTGGGGGAAATGAAAATAAAGCTTACTAGGAGATGAAGATTGAAGAGAGGATTCCAAATATATAAGTTTTATGCAAATTGGTGGAGAAATGAAGGATTTATGGTGGTTTTAGGGATTGTAAGGAGGATTTTTGGTAGGTTTTTGGTTGTTTGATGAAAGGAAGAGAGAGAGTGAATTATGGAGGAAATGAAAATTGAAAGAGGAGGCATATGGAGGAGGGGTGGCCGGTCCAAATGGAGGGGAGGTGGTCAATTATTTACGTTTTGGGTTTGCTTCGACGGTAATTAGAAATATTCGTCGAACGCGATTTCCGAGAATATTAAAGTTCTTAAACACGATTTTACTAAAAGATTAAGTACTCATATGCCCAATATTCAAACTCGTTTAGCCAACGACCGTAAGAAATGGGAAAATCCCAATATTACGGCTTTTATCAGAAATCTATTTTATCAAAGTAAAGGGTTTAAATATAGTTTAAATTACTTTTAAACATTTCTAAACTATCAGAAGTGATTACATTAATTCAAACTAAAATAAAATTATATTTTATCAAATTATTATTATTTCAAATAAATTAATATTAAATTAAAATGGATTAAAATATTACTTTTAAAATATAATAAAGGTCTTCAAATTTACGGGGTGTTACATTATCGGTCGGATGAGATAGGTAATCCTCGCCGCCAGTGGGGGACCGCAGCCATTCCCACCTAAGCCCCGCTCATCTCATCCGACCGATAAACCCATGTTCATTAATGTGCACATCCTTTCTATGGCGGGTTCCACAGAAGGCGAATCAAGGGCGTGAAGCCACTCCCGCAAGTGACTCCACTCAGCCAGGGACGCACTCCGAAGATCACAGACAGTTATACAATAATCACAATACACTACCAACAATCACCAAATCAGAATCCAATACCAATACGTTATATAACAACAATAACAACGACAACAACAACAACAATCAATTACCAACACAACCATGTAACCAATACTAAGTAGGGAAACCCTGCCTGGAATAGAAGCCACAAAACCGTCACAGCAGCTAAACCCTCTACGAATCCTCCTCCTATAACACATATTCACATAATTATCACCCAATCCATACAATATACCCAAAACCCCCAAATCTACCCAATTAGGGTTTTAACCAAACTTAAAGAAACAACATAAAAACTATACAAGGATCTTACCCTCGACACTACGAACTCAACGGCGTAAAAAACACGACGATCCGACCACCTTAGCCTTTGGGATTTGTTAATAACGCGATGAATGCGAACTATGTAACTCTTTTCTCTTCTCTTGAAAGGTTTTAAGAAGTAAAAATGATTAAGAACAATGACGGAAACCTTTTATATAAATCTCATGTTATTAACCAAACCCGGCTAAAATAACCCGTAAAACACACTTACTCGATCGAGTAAGTCACTTACTCGATCGAGGGCCCCTTACTTGATCGAGTGCCCAACATACTCGATCGAGTACCCATCAGGTAGCCTACTATTTCGTATAAAACATATTTAGTCGACAGAGTAAGCCCCACTCGATAGAGTAGCCATAGACATAGAAAACCGTAGTATTACAACTACGACCACACCACCACCACCAACCTCCGACAAACACCACTTGTCGCTGACACCGGAGGCCCGACAGAAGTCGTGCGTGCGTCTCTGTGTAACATGCCCCCTCTCTTCCTGTAAAAACTCACTCTTCTAAATAACTCCTACTTTCAAATCAACACATATTAAACATCTACCACTCATATGACTCTCACCAAACACAATCATCATCAATTCCATCAACAACAACTAACCCCATTATATAAACACAACAACAAAAATTCATCCCTTGCTTCACGAAACTTTCCCCTTTTCATATAATCTCAATTTCTTCAATTATTCTTTAATGGCGACCATTGCTCACAACAATCATCATTTTCTCCATATTTCTTCAAGTATGTAGTAAATTAAACCAATTGACAACAGAATTTGCAAAAATTGTACGATTTCAAGTACAGCGAAACCAATTAGAAGCCATGGATTTAGAAGCAAATTCGAGCAAGTCCTTCACATCAGAAATAAAACGCATGTTTTGGTAAGCATGCTTGAAATTAAAACTGATGGTAGTAGTATGGTGCTGGAATGGGTGACGGTGCAGATCCTCCTGATTGTGGCAGTGGCTGTAATACTACGGTTTTCTATGTCTATGGGTACTCTAGGGCTTACTCTGTCGAGTAAGTATGTTTTTACGCAAAACAATAGCTGGCCTGATGGGTACTCGATCGATTATGTGTGACACTCGATCGAGTAAGTCACTTACTCGATCGAGTAAGTGTGTTTTACGGGTTGTTTTAGCCGGGTTTTGTTAATAACTCGAGATTAATATAAAAGGCTTCCGTCATTGTTCTTAATCATTTTTACTTCTTAAAACCTTCAAGAGAAGATAAAAGAGTTACGTAGTTCACATTCGTCACGTTATTAACAAATCCCAAAGGCTAAGGTGGTCGGATCGTCGTGTTCTTTACGCCGTTGAGTTCGTCGTGTCGAGGGTAAGATCCTTGTATAGTGTTTATGTTGTTTCTTTGAGTTTGGTTAAAACCTTAATTAGGTAGATTTGGGGGTTTTGGGTGTATTGTATGGATTGGGTGATAATTATGTTCATATGTGTTATAGGAGGAGGATTCGTAGAGGGACATTACTGTTTAGCTGCTGTGACGGTCTTGTGGCTGCTATTCCAGGTAGGGTTTCCCTTCTCAGTATTGGTTACATAGTGTTGTTGGTGATTGTCATTGTTGTTGATTGATTATCGTAATGGAATTGGTTTTTGGTAATTGTTGATTGTGTAAGGTGATTGCTGTATATCTGTCTGTGATCTTCGGGGTGCGTCCCTGGCTGAGTGGAGTCACTTGGGGGAGTCACTTCACGCCCTTGATTCGCCTTCTATTGAACCCGCCACAGAAGGGATGTGCACATTAATGAACATGGGTTTATCGCTCGGATGAGATGAGCGAGGCTTAGGTGGGAACGACTGCGGTCCCCTACTAGCGGCGAGGATTACCTGTTGCGATGGGTAATCTGGCAGGGCTACACACTTTAGTGTGTAGTCAGGTGTGTGGTTATGTGATGGAGTTTGGGTTGATTGAATTGGTTGTGGTATTGTTTTATTGCAGCTGTTTGTTTTGTGTAATAAGTACTGACCCCGTTTAAATGTTTTAAAAACTGTGGTGATCCATTCGGGGGTGGTGAGCAGTTGTCTAGCAGGTATACTATGGATGCGCGCGGGATTAGCTGGGGATGGAGTTGCCACGAGTCAGATAGTAGTCTTCCGCTTTGTTGTTTTTATACCTTTGTTACTTCAGTTGTAGTTTGGTTGTAGAACAGTTGTACTTTACTTTACAATTGGTTTTGTTTTGTAATCACTTAAACTTATTTATTAAAGTACGTTCTTTTATGGTCTATTTGATACACATTGCCTCGAGTAACCGAGATGGTAGCATTCCCATGCCTTAAGTGGTCCTGGTAAGGCACTTGGAGTATGGGGGTGTTACAAAGTGTTATCAGAGCGACGATTTTGGAACCTGTAACTAATGAACCCAATGAACTTAGGGAGTCAAAATAAAATGAACCCGGGTAGGAGTTGTAGGAGCTAATCCAAAGACTTGGGAGACGTCCTAAAGTCGCGAACTCGCCCTACAACTTTAAACCGGTCACTATAGGGTGTCATGGGATCGCTATGTGTTTAATAATGTTCTATTGCGTATGTTGAATGATGTGTTGTATAGAAATGTTGGAAAATGATGTGGTGGAATGGGGAATGTGGTAAATGATAAAGTGTTGTGAATAAGCATGTTGCATGATACTTGGTTTACAATGTTGTTTGGAATTGTTGGAAAACTAAATGAGAATGATGAATGATGTGGTGGAAAAAGGAAATAGTTCATATATGATAATATGTCATGAATAATGATTTTGCAGGATGGATGATTTACAATGTGGCTATACTAGTAACATGTAATTAGGGGATGTGATATGATTATACATAATTTTGTTTGCGTAAAGTTTTATAATAGGTTCATATACTTGTCTATTATTGTATCATATGCACTTGTTAGATAAAGAATGTGGTTGAAATAGATGAATTGATTGGAAAAGATGAAGTGGCAATTGCATGAGAATATGAATTTCGTGATTATGAATATGTTTACGTGACGAAGTGGATTTGTAGTATTGTTGTATTAGTAACATGGAAATATGATTTGTGAGGTATGAGTATGTTTTGTTAAAGCATGCGGGTAGTACATGATTGGTAAGTTGAATGTTGTATGAGCATGATAGATGGTATTATTTGGCTTTTAGTAGATAGTAACATGTGGTTAGGGATAGTGGTTTTACATGTATCGAGTCGCTTTTATTCACTTTGTTGATGTTTAAGTTGTTTAAAAGAGAAAATCAAATAGTTATGTTGTCCGATTACAACGAAGTGGTCTTAAACTATTATAACTTGAGATGTATATATGATTTTGATGTAATTCCAATTGAAGGTGATATCTTGTCTTTTTACGATTCTAACGATAGGTCACATGCCCAAAATGATCAAGAAACGAGTGAGATATGATTGTTTTACGAAAATTGGACAGTGCTGAGAAATGCGTAGGGTATTCGATCGAGTGGCCCTTACTCGATCGAGTGCACCTCTTGTTACTCGATCGAGTAACCCTTACTCGATCGAGTAGCCCTGGTAATTTATTATACGTGCTTCTGACCTTCACCTACTCGATCGAGTAGGCTGTACTTGATCTAGTGACCCCTGTTTTGGGTCATATGCTTATCTTTTGACTTCGTTGCATATTATATTTAATTCAAAGATGTTATTTTGCTTCTTTATGCATTGTTTTACATGTGTGTCGGTCTTGATGCGTAAATTACCCAATCCTGTGATGTAGTGAGTGGCACCTTATGGTGGGAATGAGTTCGGTGGGGAGGACATGAGTTATATGTGGTGGTGATGGATAGTGGAAAAAGAAAAGGAACATTGATGAGCTGGTTGAGGCATGGTGCAAGTTTTGTGAGACGTAGTGAGTGATATAATTGCGAATTTGAGTAATGTAAAGGTGAGTGTATATGAGCAAGGAGTGACGTAAGTGGAAGGAACGTGAGAATGAAAAGGTTGAAAGGAAGGATGTGGATAGCAGCAACTTGAGATGTGTAAGGAATTATGGAGGGAGATAGTTAGATTGTGTTGGTTAAGAATATATGTAATGAAAGGTCGTTGTGGGAGAATGGAGAAGAGTGGTATATAGTGAACTTAGATGGAGACATGTCGCGACGTGGATTTGTACACAGTGAGTGAGTTTGGGAGATTTGGTTTATTAAAAGGTAAAACTAGTGTGTGCTTCTTGGGCAATTAACGGTATAAAATGAGTTTTGGTTTGTGAGTGATAGCATGATGAGAGAAGATCCATGGTAAGAAAGATTGAGATGGTACTAATATGAAATAATGGAATTTGAGGTTTGGAGCAACGAAAAGGAAACTGGATTAGAGAGTTAGGTACAAGGAGTAAGGAGATGAACTATTAATTGGTATTGTTAAGTGTAAAGAGAAAAGAAGGATAAAAGTAAGCTGGAAAAAATATTGACCGGAGTTATGTGATATAGAAGTAAGGAATCGTCGAGATGTATGATACTATCATGAGGATATGAGTTAATGGTTATATAGGAGTTTCAGGACAATATGATTAGGCATGAGTCTCTGTTTTGGGTAAAAATTTACCAGTTAGATATTAATCTGTGGGGGTCAAAGTGATCGTCTATAACTACGAACGAGTCAAGAAAACACGGTGTAAACTAAAGTAAAAGACAACAAAAGAAAGATCGGCGCAAGGAGTTTTTGGTGACGCGGAAAACCCGGTGTGGGAACAACCGCGGGGGGAGTCGGAATCCCACCAAGTATGCACTATAATTCTTTAGGAGATATTTTAATGGAAGTACAAGATAAAGGCTAGGAAATAAGGCTCTTTAGGAATGCTTCCTGCTGGATCCTCTCTGGAGTTTCACCGGAGCCTCACGGAGTTTCTGCTGGAACTGCTGCTGGAGCCTGGGTATATTTTCTGGATACAAGAATGTCGTTGCGTAGATATTGATCAATGAGGATGATAGAGATTATCAAGTGTGAGATGACGATGTAAAGGTGTGAGGTGTGGATATGTGTTTTGTTGTACGTTGTCATCCCCCTTTCCCTTGTGGTTATTGCTCTTTTTATAGTGTATAAACCCTAGATGCCCTCTTATCTTGCAACCCATTAATGCTTTTGTAACTGCCCCCTATTTTACTCCAACCTCCCCTATTTTCCAGCAGTTGTTACACATTCATAGGGGGTTGTTGGTTGACTCCTTTTATTGCTCATTTAACTCCTCCACTTAATGCACTAAATGCTCCATTAGATGCTCATCCTAATTATTTCAGATATAGCTGCTTCCTCCATGGTCTCGCTTCTTCAGGCTCCTCTAGAATCAGGCTCCTGACTTCTAGGATCAGGCTCCTCCAAAATCAGGCTCCTCCGAGATCAGGCTCCTCCGAGATCAGGCTCCTCCGGGATCAGGCTCTTCTGGAATCAGACTCCTTCAGGACCAGGCTCCTCCAGGATCAGGCTCTTCTGAATCGACTCCTTCAGACCAGGCTCCTCCAGATCGAGCTCCTCCGGGATCGAGCTCTTCCCGAGAATGAGACTCCTTCAGACCCGAGCTCCTCCAGATCGAGCTCCTCCGGGATCGGGCTCTTCCGAATGAGGCCCCTCCGAATTTGTTTCCCGACTTCTAGGTCCAAATACCGAAAAATAGGAAGTAGCTGGGTTGACCCTTAACTTCTTTGACTGTGTTTGTTTTAATATCCCATGTGTGCTTTTCTCATCTACGACCCGAATTCATCCACGACATTGATCCTCTCAAACCTTGATTGTCCACTCGTTGCTTGCCACGTGTACCGATATGAAAATGTGAATTTTGCCCATAACAATTGCCCCCAATTTTCCTCCTCAGCCTCAAGATGAGGAGAGAAATTAGTCTTTTAGGTTCTGGATATGGTCGTCATTCTGCTAGAACAAATATCTGCCTGCTGGATACACCAGGCTTAGTTCTGAACCCCTTCTCTGTACCCAGACTTGTACTCGAGATTTTAAGTCCAGGCCCCTGGTAGTGTAATCTGTTCGCTCTTGCTGGACCATAGTATATGGCTCTGGCAGACTAATTTCTGGGTTTCTTTGTTTGTGCTGGTTTGGAAGTGAGGCTATGTAGGTACCCCAGGCGAAGCGCTGCTGGTAGATTCTCATTGGAGTGAGGTTGACAGGTAGGCAAAGCTGCCTCCTCCAGGATCTTCTTCCGGGCTCTCTACGGTTCTCCTACTCTGGAAGTAGCAGCAAGTAGATGCTGAAGGATACTGATCGACGTTGGGTCCAGCGGATGGAACTGGTGGATGCAGGGTCCAGCTGGGACCAGCCTCCTCCTGACTTTACCGTTCTGCCTCTAAGTATCGGGGGTAATTCTGGTGGTGAGAACCTCGAGCAGAACTTGCTCCTGCAGTTAGTATGCAGTTGGTACCTGAAAAATGTCAGTGATGCAACATAGGTGTATGCGACGATATACTAATGCATGACCCACTCTATATGGTGGTTAGACGCGTTGTGACCTTTATATGTTCTGAATGCAATGTCTATCAATGTGTCGTGAGAATGATCACGTTTGAGCGTGTGTTTGACATGTGTTATAATGTCACGAGTGTTCTATCGTTCGTTTTGTATTCTGCCGTTTCTGGCGTACTTTTGTTTTGTATTCTGCCGTATTCTGGCGTGCTTTTGTTTTATCGTGCGTGCACCTTTTTTCGCTGTTTTGTTGCCGGCCTTCGTTGATTGGAGGCTCTAGGATTTAATTGCCTACTCTGTTCAGAGGGGCCCCGCTTGCGTGGGTGCTGAGTACTACAGGAGCCTCGTTCGTCCGATCTATGGGTACTCAGCCATAGGCCCACACTTCACTGTATAGACACGCAAACTCCATTAGATTAGTTTTTGCAAGCTCCTTTCTCCAAAACACATGATTACAGAAATGCTTTAAAAGTAGGTCTTGAGAATGTACTATAGATAAGCTTAGGGTTTAAGATTCATAATGCTTAAAACATGCTAAAAATTATTTATAGTTTAAAAGTTTGAGCATGCTAATGGAAGTTAAAGTCAAAAAATTTGAGTAGGAACCTAAAAAGGATTTTTTTTTTTTTTTTTTTTTTAAGTTTAATCAGAAATCAGGGCTCTTAGAAAGATAGGAACACTTAGCAAAACCTGAGACCTGGCAGAGTTGTATCTGGTAGACTGTGTACCAACATATGTCGTCTTAAAAGTTGAGAGGTGTTTGATAAAGCCCAAACCCGAATCAAGGAGTTCCATCCGGTAGACTATGTACCAAAATATGCAGTCTGTTGGCGAATTGTTGGGGAGGCTCTTGCCCCCTGCATGTCTTGCTCAGCTTCGCTGTGGAAGGCATGCAAAACAGCCTGGCTCCTGATCACCTTTCTCTTGTTGAGCAATAACTAGTTATGTTCCAAGCAGGTTGCAGAATGCCCCTGGTTCCTGCAGCTACTGTTTGCAAGTTTTTTCTTCCAGTTTTTTCATTTTATCTGCTTGCTGTAGGATTACTCATCATTGGATACTCTTTGTTGTGGCAGCTTTAGGACCCTGCCTGATTGCAAGTATATCATTTTTTATTTATTTGAGGAAGCACCTGTGAGCATTTGTTATTTCGGTATTCTGGTTGCTGCATATCTCCTGGATCCTCAGGCTGTTCGGACTCATTGATGGTTCAACGACATGCACTGCCCCCAGACCATGGATCTCTACCCTGCCAAGGATTACAATGCAAGATAACGAACAACTAACTACTGAATACCTCACCTCCTTGTTGATCCTCCAGAAATTGTTCTATTTGAATGTTATTCTGGAAGCAGAGTCGTCTGATGGATCTGCCAGCTAGCATGATTATCTATTGGATCTGCAGAAATACTGGTCCTGGCTTGGTTGTTGCCCCCAGGGTAATGAGAGTGTCTGGCCCCAGATTCTGGTCCGCAACCGGGGATCTGTCTGGTTTCAGGTGCTTGACTTTCAGGGACTCTTCAAGCTTGGACGATTAGGTCCCCTCCTGGTACCCTGGTTTCTGCAGGTAGCAAAGACTTACTGACATAGTATAATGTATGCTGAGCTTCTTCCTGCTGTCGTACCACTACTTCACTGACTTCCACCTCAGTTACTGGTAGATATTGGAACGGTGGTTCTCCCGAATCTGGTTTGCCACAAGAGCCTCTCTAGATGTATGGTCAGCACCATAGGTAGCCCTCCTGGGCCCTAAGTCTTCCTCCAGCCGCATAATAGCGATTGCCTTTGTTTGTACTTCCTCGAAGGTAGTGCATGGGTACTTGGTTAGGTCCTTGTATAAATCTGAATCCTGGTGGAGTCCTTGGCGGAAGGCTTCGATAGCTGTGGCTATGTCACACCGGGGAATTGCTACCTTCTCCCTGTTGAACTTGTTCAGGAAATCTCGGGTAGTCTCCTCTGGTCCTTGCACTATTCGATACAGGCCGCTGGTTTGCTTTTCTGGTTTGCGGCTGCTGGCAAACTGCTGGTGGAAGGCGTTAACTAGGTCGGCGAAGCAGGCTATGCTCTTGTTGGGCAGGCTGACGAACCACTGCAAGGCTACTCCGGACAACGTGGACCCGAACCCCTTGCACATACAAGCTTCCTTTAGGGACCCTGTTGCGGTTATCACCATCATTTTCTGCTTGTAATGGTTGATGTGATCGAGAGGATCCGTGGTCCCGTCGTAGAGTGTCATGGTTGGTGGTACACATCCTTTGGGGACACCAACGAGGGCTATGTTATCCACAAAAGGGGAGTCTGCGTAGCTATTGCGTGCTGCCTTCTCCAGGGGTCGTGCTACGCCTGGAATCTTGTACATCAGGTCCCTCAACTCTTGGTACTGCTGCTCTAGCAAGCTACCTGTTCCTGCAAGAGGGTTATAGGCAGGCGAAAAAGAGCTAACAGGTGTACCTCCGAACCAGGTTCCTCCTGGGAACTGATTGCCTGGTTGACTCGCCAAAGGTGTGGTGTAAATAATGGTTCCTGGTTGGCATTCTGGTGCCTGCTGAGAGGAGGTTCCCTCAAGCCAGGTTCCTCTAGAGAAATGACAGCTTGCTGGGTTCATCACGTTAGTGCTGGATCCTGGATTCCATCCTGTTGCCTGCTGGATGGGTGTTCCTACAAGAGATTGCAAGTTAGTCCCCGGCTGACTATTAGACAGAGCACTACCTGGGGTTGGCTGCAAGCTGAATGGTCGATCAAAAGATAGGAATCCTAATCCACTGGGCTCGATGGCTCCTCTGGGCGGTACTCCTTCAAGATCCAGTCTAGTGATCAGCTCTGATGGGATCTGCCTGGGGCCCGCGCTGGTAACTGAAACTGGGGCCTCGGAAGGTGGAGGCGGCGCGGCTGACGAGGTCCTGGTTACTGTTGCAATCTGGTTCCTGAGGTCCTGGTTGTCCCTCCTCAGGCTTTCGATGGCTCGGTGCAGGGTATCCATTCCTTCCAACACCACTCGCATCGGGTCTGGTGTTGAGGCTCCTGACTTCTTCGGGACTCCTCCTGATGCAGTCTCCTGATGGATTCCTCCGGATGCAGTCGCCTGGATCTGGGTCCTGCTGGGGCTGCTTTCCCTGCTGGATCTCGCAACACCGGGTGCTGCTGACGCCTTAGGCACTTGGGGTGGCTTGGAAGGTGGTGGCATGGCTTTCGGGGATGCGCTGACCGAGGCCATCTGGCTGGCTGCTGACGATGCGGTGAGTGATCCTGCGCTTGCTGGAAGAGATCTTCCCCCAGAGGATTAAGAGGATACCCCTTGGGCGCTGGACGAAATTGCGCTGGCTCCAGACATGATGACGGACGGATTGCTTGATTTCAACTTTATGAGAGATTGATCACTGAGGCCCCACGGTGGGCGCCAAATTGTTTTGGGTAAAAATTTACCAGTTAGATATTAATCTGTGGGGGTCAAAGTGATCGTCTATAACTACGAACGAGTCAAGGAAACACGGTGTAAACTAAAGTAAAAGACAACAAAAGAAAGATCGGCGCAAGGAGTTTTTGGTGACGCGGAAAACCCGGTGTGGGAACAACCGCGGGGGGAGTCGGAATCCCACCAAGTATGCACTATAATTCTTTAGGAGATATTTTAATGGAAGTACAAGATAAAGGCTAGGAAATAAGGCTCTTTAGGAATGCTTCCTGCTGGATCCTCTGCCGGAGTTTCAGCTGGAGCCTCTGCCGGAGTTTCTGCTGGAACTGCTGCTGGAGCCTGGGTATATTTTCTGGATACAAGAATGTCGTTGCGTAGATATTGATCAATGAGGATGATAGAGATTATCAAGTGTGAGATGACGATGTAAAGGTGTGAGGTGTGGATATGTGTTTTGTTGTACGTTGTCATCCCCCTTTCCCTTGTGGTTATTGCTCTTTTTATAGTGTATAAACCCTAGATGCCCTCTTATCTTGCAACCCATTAATGCTTTTGTAACTGCCCCCTATTTTACTCCAACCTCCCCTATTTTCCAGCAGTTGTTACACATTCATAGGGGGTTGTTGGTTGACTCCTTTTATTGCTCATTTAACTCCTCCACTTAATGCACTAAATGCTCCATTAGATGCTCATCCTAATTATTTCAGATATAGCTGCTTCCTCCATGGTCTCGCTTCTTCAGGCTCCTCTAGAATCAGGCTCCTGACTTCTAGGATCAGGCTCCTCCAAAATCAGGCTCCTCCGAGATCAGGCTCCTCCGAGATCAGGCTCCTCCGGGATCAGGCTCTTCTGGAATCAGACTCCTTCAGGACCAGGCTCCTCCAGGATCAGGCTCTTCTGGAATCAGACTCCTTCAGGACCAGGCTCCTCCAGGATCAGGCTCCTCCGGGATCAGGCTCTTCCAGAATGAGACTCCTTCAGGACCAGGCTCCTCCAGGATCAGGCTCCTCCGGGATCAGGCTCTTCCAGAATGAGGCCCCTCCAGAATTTGTTTCCTGACTTCTAGGTCCAGTCACCGAAAAATAGGAAGTAGCTGGGTTGACCCTTAACTTCTTTGACTGTGTTTGTTTTAATATCCCATGTGTGCTTTTCTCATCTACGACCCGAATTCATCCACGACATTGATCCTCTCAAACCTTGATTGTCCACTCGTTGCTTGCCACGTGTACCGATATGAAAATGTGAATTTTGCCCATAACAGTCTCGATGAATTAAGGGAGTAAGAAGTTGGTAGAGTATTTGCACGACATGATATTTTGGAGTTAAGTCAGGTGGCGATACAATTAAAGGCAAAAATTGGGACGAATGTTCAGGTAAATTTTGTGGATGGGTTTCATGTTCGTCATTTGGGTTGTTAACCGAGTTGGGAAAGAACCGTGATATTTATAGGTGAGTGTAAGAGATTTCTTATACGAACAGTGGTGGTGTTGTGGTGTTGTCACTAATGGTTAAGGGTGGTGATTAGTAGGAAAGGTAGTTATTCTAAAGAGGTTGATTTTGTAGAAGCCGGATTGGTATATATGGTTGTGAGGGGGTATACGATGTGATTATAGGAGGCGGTGGCTAGTACTTGGGTACTAATGGTATGGTTACATTTGGCAGGAGGTGATAGTTATGCGAATGGGAGAATGTGTTACGAAGGGCATGCGAGTTAAGCTCGGGCGAGAGATAACCTTATCAATTGGTAACTTACGTGATCAGCATTGACTAGTTGGATGTGATTATGGGTCTATGATGTGTATAAACGTTTGCGTGAGGTTCTGACCTCACGAGAAGTGGCATGGTGTAATAATTATAAAGTTGCTATTTGAATGTTCTGTAATGCATGTTGGTTACGGTAACCTAATGGAATGATATTCAAAAAGTAATAATTGGAGTAATCTGGCATGGCTAGTTATACTTTTGTATGTATTCATGATATATGTTTATTCCGTGAAAAGGTATGGATGGATATTCATGAGGTTCTTATTTGTTTATTCCGTATGATTTGTTACATGGTGTCCTTGTAAAAGCGGTTTTAATGATGTTTTTTGGTCCGGGAAGTTATACTGAGTCAGTGTTTATGGGAATTGTATAAGTTGTGATGTCTGTCGATGTGGTTGTTGTGACTCGGGTAGTGATTCGGGCACGGTACTTCGTGTTGTGATGAGGGTATTTTCGCGCTGCGGTGCGGCTGTTGGTGGCGGTGTTGCGATGCCGTCATCGGTTGTGGTGGAGTAGGTGGGATGAGTATGTTTTCGAATGAGTATACAAGTCATATAGATTGTTGTTTTGTTTAGAGCTGTTTCTTGTGAGTTTCGTTTGGACATATAGACTTTTGTTTTGTTTATTGATGTTTCTTGCTAGTTTCAGCTTGGGAGTGAGGGTAGAGTATGATGTCGAAGAGAGTTGTGTATGTTTTCATTGTTTTCATGGTATAGTGATATTTTGTTGATAGGACACGGTTGCGAGAGGTTGTTGGAGTACTTGTGATCTTCTTTTAGAGGAGGCATTGGTTGACATAGTAATGGTAAGTGATTTGTGGAACATGTGTTATACTGATCTGGAAGCTGCAAGTGTTTCATAATCTTTTATTGGGACAGTGAGTATAGGGTGTTGGAAATTAGTATCATGTTAAGTTATGAATGAGTTTTGCGGTAATGAAAGAAAGGAACTTGAGGATCTAGTGTGAGTGTGGGTAATAAGTGTGGATCGTGAGTTATGCTTTTGGAGATAGGTGCTTTGTATAGAGGAGTATGTCGTTCTATAGTAATGTGGAATAATTGGGGTATTGGTTATGCTAAGGATTTTGTGGTATAGGTTAGGTGGTGTGCTGAATAAATTGAGGTATGAGAACTGTTAGAGTACGAGAGCCTTGGAAATAGGGATGATTGTAAGGGCTGAGTTTATAGGCGGTTATCATTGACGTGTGGTGGTAATGCGAAGATACAACTAAGGATTTAGCATTAGTGGGTTACGAGGACGTAACCTTTACCTTAAGAGGAGTAAGATGCGACAAAGAGAGTTTTATGGTTGTACATGTTATAGTATAATTGAAAGTAAAGTGTTGGTGTATCATAAAGGATGGATTTGTATTGTGGGTGATATTATTAAAAGGTCATGGCCGTGCTTATAGTAGTGTGATGTTTATGAGTGTGAGAGTATTTCGATAGTGTTGAAAGTTGGGTGATGATGTTTATGAGTTTGATAGTGTTGACAGTTAGATGATGATGCTATGAGTGGGAGTAAACTTCGAGGACGAAATTCCTTTTAAGGGTGGTAGAATGTAACATTCCGTTTGATGTTTATGAGTGTCTTGATATTGGTTTTTCTAGTGGATAATATGTAGTGAGACGAAGCTAGCGACGTTGGTGGATGGTATTTGGAAATTTTTGGAGTCAGTGTCGATAGACTATAATGTGGTGGATACGATATCGTGAGTTATGTTGTGGAGGTAGGCATAGTTGGTGGAGTTGGTGTTAAGAGTTCATGTTGTAGAGGTTGAGGTTTCGTTTTGAGTTCTTAGTTGCGTTGTTGTGTTTTGGTCTAGTTAGTATGTTTGTTTTGAGTATGGGTTGAACTTCGGGGACGAAGTTCTTTTTAAGGAGGGAAGACTGTAATACTACGGTTTTCTATGTCTATGGGTACTCTATCGAGTGGGGCTTACTCTGTCAGTAAGTATGTTTTTACGCAAAACAATAGCTGACCTGATGGGTAGTCGATCAAGTACGTGTGACACTCGATCGAGTAAGGGGCACTCGATTGAGTAAGACACTTACTCGATCGAGTAAGTATGTTTTACAGGTTGTTTTAGCCAGGTTTTGTTAATAACGCGAGATTAATATAAAAGGTTTTCGTCATTGTTCTTAATCATTTTTACTTCTTCAAACCTTCAAGACAAGAGAAAAGAGTTACGTTGTTCGCATTCGTCACGTTATCCCAAAGGCTAAGGTGGTCGGATCGCCGTGTTCTTTACGCCGTTGAGTTCGTCGTGTCGAGGGTAAGATCCTTGTATAGTTTTTATGTTGTTTCTTTGAGTTTGGTTAAAACCCTAATTGGGTAGATTTTGGGGTTTTGGGTGTATTGTATTGATTGAGTGATAATTATGTGAATATGTGTTATAGAAGGAGGATTCATAGTGGGACATTACTGTTTAGCTGCTGTGACGATCTTGTGGCTGCTATTCCAAGTAGGGTTTCCCTACTCAGTATTGGTTACATTAGTGTTGTTGGTGATTGTCATTGTTGTTGATTGATTATCGTAATGGAATTGGTTTTTGGTAATTGTTGATTGTGGAAGATGATTGTTGTATATCTGTCTGTGATCTTAGGGGTGCGTCCCTGGCTGAGTGGAGTCACTTACGGGATTCGCTTCACGCCCTTCATTCGCCTTCTGTGAAACCTGTCACGGAAGGGATGTGCACATTAATGAACATGGGTTTATCACTCGGATGAGATGAGCGGGGATTAGGTGGGAACGGCTGCGGTCCCCCTACTGGCGGCGAGGATTACCTGTTGCGATGGGTAATCTGGCCGGGCTACACACTTTAGTGTGTAGTCAGGTGTGTGGTGATGTGATGGAGTTTGGGTTGATTGAATTGGTTGTGGTATTGTTTTATTGCAGCTGTTTGTGTTGTGTAATCAGTACTGACCCCGTTTAAATGTTTTAAAAACTGTGTTGATCCATTCGGGGGTGGTGAGCAGTTGTCTAGCAGGTATACTGTGAATGTGTGTGGGATTAGTTGGCGATGGATTTGCCACGAGTCAGATAGTAGTCTTCCGCTGTGTTGTTTTTATACCTTTGTTACTTCAGTTGTAGAACAGTTGTACTTTACTTTACAGTTGGTTTTGTTATGTAATCACTTAAACTTATTTATTAAAGTACGTTCTTTTATGGTCTATTTGATACACATTGTCTCGGGTAACCGAGATGGTAGCATTCCCATGCCTTAAGTGGTCATGGTAAGGCACTTGGAGTATGGGGGGTGTTACAGTGGCGGGTCTCACTGATGGTGGTTATGGTGGGTCCCACTAATGGTGATTGGGTATTGACGGTAATAGTGGGTGATACGGTCGTTTCTGTACCAAAAATAAATTACCTAAGTACTACTAACAGAAGCCAGCGGTAAGTAGGGTCGATGTCCACAGGGAGGCGGTTTACTATCTACTTGTCTATTCTATCTGTGTAATGTCAGAACTGGGGGTTTGGTTTAATTTCACTAACTAATGAGGCTAAGGCAAGAGAGAAAGAAATAAGGGAAATTAACAATAAGAGAAAGGAACTAGGATTTCGGGTCATCAATGAACGTCAGTTAATCGCAGTTAAAGTCATAGATTAGTCGATGTGTCGGTCTAAGGGGCAACGAATATCTCCTTTCGGTCTCAATTCGCCCTAAAATGCTATTAGCTTAACTTTCGCCCTCACTAAAGCATCCTATTGCTCACTGCGGTTCTCACCTATTCCAACCTTTCGGTCTAGGTCAAGGTTTACCTAAATTAAAAGGCTAATTGCTTCGAATCAACTAGCAGGATACAGTTATAGCAGCGATTAACAACATAGACCTAACTACAACGACAGATCTAATAACCTAATTAGCAATTAACATCGGTCTATTGAATCACCTAATCCTAGCAGAGGAATTTAGCTAGACATAAATGAAACAGCAAGAATAAGGGAAGGGGGAATAATAAACATTAAATTAAAATAAGGAGAAAAGGGAGAGAAGAGAGTTACAGTAGAAATAGATCCGGAAAATAGAAAGTAACATTCAACAGTGGAAAAGTAACGTGCGGTCCAGAAACCGAGAGAGTGAGTGAGATACAACTGACGTCCTACCTTCCTATTTATAAGAAAATAGGATTTATTTAACCTAATGACGGAAATAAACCTAAAAAGCCCAAGCCCGTAGGATAAACCACTCGATCGAGCAACTAAGGCTCAGACCACTCGATCGACTAAAAGAAGTGCTCGATCGACTAAACACAAATAAGCAACTGGTCGATCGACCATATAAAGTGCTCGATCGACTAATTATTGAATCTAAAACCACTCGATCGACTAGTAAGATGCTCGATCGAGTGAAAACTAACTTCAACAGCTCATAATTCTCGTTAGTTTGACTTTGACTTGTTCTTTTAGCTCCCGAAACAGCTTCACGCATCCCAAGACAGCAATAATTCCGCTCCAAATTCACTCTTCCTCCAAATTCATTCAAAACGGACGATAAATGGCTCGATTTCACTACTTTCTGGTTCATTCCTGCAAATAAGACAAAATAACCCAAAGTAGCATATTCAGGGCATTTCGTAGCATAAAACTACGATAAAAGCATAGAAATACGTGCATGAAATAGGCTAAAAAGACTATATAAAATGCACGTATCAAATCTCTCCAAAACAAACCTTTACTCGTCCTCGAGTAAACTAAATGCAAACTAATGGAACGGAAAAAGATAACTCAGAGCTAGCTACAAATGCCCACTTAAACCATTTAATGCAAGCAAAATAACACTTATAGCAAACAGCCAAATGCAAACGAGTTGTAAGATGTTTATAATAAAGCTGAACCGTTGACCTTGCAAGACCTTTAATAATGGACTCTCATGGGTCACTCTTCTCTCATGAAGCAAAGGGTGGACATATATATGTAAGAGAGAAAGAAAAATAGTTGCTCACCTAGACTACAACCCACATAAACATGCATGCAACTAATATGATAGACAATTCTAACTACCGTACACACATTCCAACCAAACAAGGTCCTGTCACAGCCGAGGGCTTACAAAAATATGGTAAAGTGAGGCAATGGGTAAGAAAAGGCAAAACATTTATGGGAATGTGGAGGTATAGGTGATCAAGCTAGTACCTAAACAAAACCATATGACAACATCCATTTCCAACTCAATTATGAAATAAGCACAATGCCCTTCATTTGGCATAAAACTCACCAAACCGAACTGAAAATACTCCTCAAATGATATAGATAAAGCATAGGAGTGAAACCGTCTCATCAAACAACATCTTTTTTTTCTTTTTTTCTTTCTATTTCTTTTTTTTCGGTTTCTTTTTTCTTTTCTTTTCTTTTCCTGTTTTTTTTCAAATTCTTTTTTTCGTTCTTTTTCACATCTTTTTTTTCTTCATCCTCCTTTTCTTCTTAGATTACCAACTCCGAATCAACAGAATACGAGCCAAACTTGGCACAATGAAATATATACCGCAAAACATACACTAAACTAGCTTGACAAGACATGCTAAATTTGGGATGTAGCTAAGGGTCAACAGGCAAATTTGGCTAATGTGGAGTTAAATGGGTAAGAATGAAAGAAAGGGAAATTGTAAGCACCTCCCTGCATGTGACACCAACCACTAACCCGAATGTATGCAGGCAAAAAGCAATTGAATTTCATATATGTGCAAATTGATGAACATGCTATGCAAGGAGTAACTACTCACAGTCCTACATGAAACCGGTCACAAATGACAGCAGTTTATAAGGCTCTAATCTCTTAGAAATTATAAGTAGGTTGCCAAAATTTCAGGTCAAGTCTATATGTTCAGCTAGATTTAACATTAACTCGTAGATATGCAATAAGACAAAGCTAAAAGAATAATAGTTTATTGCAAGGCTTAAGCAAAAAGACAGATAATAGTGCAATATCATCATTGAAATCTACCGTTCCGACTCAACCTATATGCTAAAATAAACGTGAATTTTTTCAATTTTTTCAATTTTTTTTTTGGGATTTTTAAACAACAATGCAATACGAAAATTAAACGTGATAACAGAAATGCAAATAAAAACAAGATGCAGACACAGATATGGATGCATAACCTCCCCAAACCAAACCGTACAATGCCCCCATTGTACCAAAACATGGAAAGGAAATGCAAACTAAAAGAGAAAGAGAGTAAATACGGAAAACTCACAAGAGTACGCAAATAAGGGAGGTCGCAAACAGCTGCCAAATACCGTCACAGGAATCTAAGCAAATCAAAAGCAACTCGATCAAGAGAGAATAATAGTTGATCGAGTGAATTGGGCATCCTAAACAGCTCGATCGAGGAAATGGGCACTCGATCGAGTGGTTTCTCCTTGGCAGGTACTCGATCGAGTGGTTTCTCCGTGGCAGGTACTCGATCGAGTAGAATAAATGCTCGATCGAGTGATTTCAGCAGAAAAAGTTCTCGATCGAGTACAAAAAGTACTCGATCGAGTCATCCTCAGTGGATTCCTGCAAAGACGCATCAAAACAGCCCGCAAAACTAACAAAACAAGCATAACTGATATAGTCTATGGTATGAAAACCAATTATTACAACGCAAAACTGAAATGAAAAGCAATGAAAATAAAAATAAATCTCCGGATTTCCTTCCGGGTAGCGCTAGTTTCAGACAGATCCCAGCTCGACCTTCTTTTCTTCAACAGCTGCTCTAGTCAGTCAGAATCAAAGCAACTCAAAGCGCGCAGCATGAGATCATACATCAGCGCATGTGCTACACAGAAATGTAAGTAGCACCACAGTGGAATAAAGAAATAGGAAATAAAAATGTTTAACTGTTTAAGTCTAACAAATTTCCTATGTGAGCTCCTAAATTTATCCACAAAATAAAGGAGCGCAGGAGCAATAGACGATAAATTAAGGTCCCATTTCAGATTAACAAGATTGAGATGACAAGGACGGTGAAAATTCGTTAATTTATACGTCCACATGGGAGGGGGTATAGCATTAAAAGAAATAACACGAGTCAAACGAGGTAGCGTACTTTGAAGATTAACAATAATAAAATCATCGCTAATTACCTCAGGTAGGTTGCTCTCAATGGAATCATCGACAAAAGAATGTAATACCTCATCCGTGCTAGGAGCAAATATCGACTCAGCTGTCCTTTCGTCGCCCTCAGTGGAATTCGTCCCGTAAATCGCGGCCTCAAGTGCATCCAATTCGGCTTTCAATAGGGGAGATTCACCATATCCATTATTATCGTCAAAATCGTCATCCAAAACAAACCCACATGACGAGTCAATGCTCTCAGTGGCCAACTCACTCGATCGAGCAGAATTATCACTCGATCGAGTACTTTCCTCCTGCATTTCACTCGATCGAGTAGAAATATCACTCGATCGAGAACTTTCTTCTGGAAATTCACTCGATCGACTAATATAAGTCACTCGATCGAGTGATTCTTCCTGTACAGCGCTGAAATCTTCGCGTAAGCTATTGAAATATGATAGAAATTTGTCGTCCGAGTCATAAAAATCATCCTCAGCATTGGGCAACACGGTTTCTTCAGTAAGGTATACCTCTTCTGGTTGCCAACTATCCGACTCAGCTGCTAACTGAGCAATTTCAAACTCGAGCTTATCAAATCGCGCACAAGTCCGTCTATCATCATCTTGCATTTGAAATGCAAGTGTTTCCAACAAGGACTTCAGCTCCGCAATCTCTTCTTTCTGTATATCAGGTGGATCTTGTTGCGGTGGCCATTGATAGGGTGGATGTGGCGGCACACTACAGGGGAATGGCTAACACGTCCCCAACGCTTGAACTCGTAGACCGCGTCATTTTCTGCCATACAAAGAACTGCATTGTGCTCAGCAGAACCACATCTCCCGCAGTAAATCACCTGTTGTGCAATATAATGGGACATAGGTGACGGGTCAAAGGTACTCAAGCCTTCCCTTTGACAATCTTTCGCCTAGAACTGTCTAGGTGGAACCTGTAAGGCCTATCAAAACAGCACTAAAGAAAAGATTAGAACGACCTCAAGGGAAAAATCCCCTGAGGCTAAAAACAGACAGAATTAAACAAACAAATAAATAGTTGCCTCCCCGACAACGACGCCAAAATTTGATACAGTCGTTTCTGTACCAAAAATAAATTACCTAAGTACTACTAACAGAAGTCAGCGGTAAGTAGGGTCGATCTCCACAGGGAGGCGGTTTACTATCTACTTGTCTATTCTATCTGTCTAATGTCACAACTGGGGGTTTGATTTAATTTGACTAACTAATGAGGCTAAGGCAAGAGAGAAAGAAATAAAGGAAATTAACAATAAGAGAAGGGAACTAGGATTTCAGGTCATCAATGAACGTCAGTTAATCGCAGTTAAAGTCATAGATTAGTCGATGTGTCGGTCTAAGGGGCAACGAATATCTCCTTTCGGTCTCAATTCGCCCTAAAATGCTATTAGCTTAACTTTCGCCCTCACTAAAGCATCCTATTGCTCACTGCGGGTGTCACCTATTCCAACCTTTCGGTCTAGGTCAAGGTTTACCTAAATTAAAAGGCTAATTGCTTCAAATCAACTAGCAGGATACAGTTATAGCAGCGATTAACAACATAGACCTAACTACAACGACAGACCTAATAACCTAATTAGCAATTAACATCGGTCTATTGAATCACCTAATCCTAGCAGAGGAATTTAGCTAGACATAAATGAAAGAGCAAGAATAAGGGAAGGGGGAATAATAAACATTAAATTAAAATAAGGAGAAAAGGGAGAGAAGAGAGTTACAGTAGAAATAGATCCGGAAAATAGAAAGTAACATTCAACAGTGGAAAAGTAACGTGCGGTCCAGAAACCGAGAGAGTGAGAGAGATACAACTGACGTCCTACCTTCCTATTTATAAGAAAATAGGATTTATTTAACCTAATGACGGAAATAAACCTAAAAAGCCCAAGCCCGTAGGATAAACCACTCGGTCGAGCAACTAAGGCTCAGACCACTCGATCGACTAAAAGAAGTGCTCGATCGACTAAACACAAATAAGCAACTGGTCGATCGACCATATAAAGTGCTCGATCGACTAATTATTAAATCTAAAACCACTCGATCGACTAGTAAAGTGCTCGATCGAGTGAAAACTAACTTCAGCAGCTCATAATTCTCGTTAGTTTGACTTTAACTTGTCCTTTTAGCTCCCGAAACAGCTTCACGCATCCCAAGACAGCAATAATTCCGCTCCAAATTCACTCTTCCTCCAAATGCATGCAAAACGAACGATAAATGGCTCGATTTCACTACTTTCTGGTTCATTCCTGCAAATAAGACAAAATAACCCAAAGTAGCATATTCGGGGCATTTCGTAGCATAAAACTACGATAAAAGCATTGAAATACGTGCATGGAATAGGCTAAAAAGACTATATAAAATGCACGTATCAGTGGGTGATTGAATAGGGGAAAAGAATAAGAGGTGGTTTGCAAATGGAGATGAGGAGTGATTGAGATTGAATTGGTTTAGGTTTGGGGTTGTGGGGGTCGTTGGTGGTGATGTGGTGGTGGTAGAGGGAATGAGTGAGATTAGGCTTAAATATGTAAAGGAAGAAGATGAAGATTAGGGATTAGAAGATTTATTATGGGTAAAAGTAAGTGGTAAAGTTTTTAGAAGATGTAAACTAACAGTGTTATGACGGAAAATCTGTTAAGGGTATTTTGGGAAAGAAAAAGTAAACACAAGGGTACCATATGTAGAAACATAAAATGAGGGGTACCATGTGTAATCTGCCAAAGTTCGAGGGTACCATGGGAAATTTCCGAATTAATATTAACAATTATTCTCATAAAAAAATAATCGTCTAATTATTTAAAGCAATTAATTTAGCGGATTTTAAATGTATTTTTCATATACGAAATAGTGAAAAAAAAGTTTTAGGTCCATTTGATTTAAGACCGGACTAAACCGAATATTTCTAGTTCGGCCCGCCCCAAGATCGAAAGTTTTGGATCCGATATTCGGTCCACAGAAATTTTATTTTAAGTTTTCAATCCAATCCGATTTGGCCTGATCTTGGACCGTTGCTCAGACCCCTCTGCACTCACAAGTCACAGCCGCGGATCTCAATTCAAATCGAAACTCGTTTATCCTTGGGAGTTGTGAGGCACGAGTACAAGAACATACGCTCATCTCCCCCAACTAGGGATGGCAGTGGGTCGCGAACCCGACCCGACCCATAGGGTCAGACCCTAATAGGTCGGATATGAGTCTAATTTTTTCAGACCCAATGAGTATGGATCGGGTATGGGTCCTCGAAATATAACTCGGGTCCTGGTCTGGGTCTGAGTTACGAGACCCGGGACCCGACCCGTAGACCCTCTTATTAAAAAAAGATAAAAAAAACATTTATTAAAACCAAACCAAAGTTAAAAGAACTGAAGTTTGACAGATCTACAAAGTTGAAAACAAAACAAAGTTGAAAGAATTTGTACAATGAGCGACGGCTTTGACTTTCTCTTCCCTCATTTCTTAAACCCCAAAAAACAACCAAACTTCTTCATCACAGTTGACAAGTGACAAACCCATTGGCACTACTCAGACACTCACGGTGACAGGCAGCCACCTCTCTACCACAGGCGACAACGACGACCGCCATTACACCTCGAACAACGACTACCACCAACCTGCGATGACGTTTAAGTAGGATACTGGATTTTTGAGGGTTTAGCATTGTTCGCGATCGGTGTAAGACATCCGACCACACTATTCAACCAACAACTCTAGGAAAACTATGAGCTAAAGTATGCGTCACGCCATTGTTAACGCGACGAGTATATGACCATAAAACAGAAGTAAACAAATTACATAAAGCTAAAATGTCATCTAAAATTAAATAAAGTATACTCCGCCCTGTACTCTTCTTATTCTTCAGCGCGCCCACAACCCGGAGGCAGTCACTTTCCACGACAACCTTGCTATGCCCTCGTTGAATCGCTTCCTTGACTCCTTCCAGAACAACATAAGCTTCAGCTACTTCGGCCTCCCATGTTTGTTCCTGCACCAGCGAAAGCCCCCATAGCACTTCCCCCGCCTCATCACGACACACCACCCTCACACTCACCCCTTCGCCCTCCTTAGATCCCGCATCCACGTTAACCTTGACAAACCCAGCTTGAGGCTTGCACCAACCTGAAATCGCCAAGCTCTCGTCTTCCCTATGTTCATTCTCACGCACCCGAGCCCTCGTAAATTGTAATACTTCGTATTTAATAATTATTTAATAATAATAATAATATTTTATTGTATTTAGCGAGTTGGGCTTGAGACGGAATAATAATAATAATAGCAATAACAATAATGATAATAATAATAATAAGATACATGTATATACATAAATACTATATTCATCCCATACTACTCCCACCCTATATATACCCTCTTATCCATTATATACCCACCTTATCAATTCATTGTACACATTTCAACCACAGAAAAGAGAGAGAAAAAGAGAGAAAAGAGAGAGATTGGAAGATATGGAGATTTTAGTCCCTCCGTCTCAAGATCTGAGGTAAGACCGTCTTATACTAGTCTTTATGTTATTTATTTAATACCTTTGACCCGTCCCGACCTTAACCCATCTTTGACCCGACTTTGACCACCAGTAGACTGTCGTTGACCACCCATATAGGGCTTTGACCAAGTGGTTTTAGTTAGGTTTTTGGGATCTAGGTGAACCAGTGTTAGGGCTTCGGTTTTAAGGGTGTTATGGGTCGGTTTGGGTCCGGTTTCAGGGTGGTTATTGTCAAGGGTGGTGAGGGGAGTTGATGTAACACCTCCATACACCAAGGTGCCTTACCAAGACCACCTAATGCATGGAAGTGCTACCATCTCAGTTATCCGAGGCAATGTATATCAAATTGACCATAAAAGAACATACTTTAGATAAATAAGTTTAAAGTGATTACATTAAAACCGACTGTAAAGTAAAGTACAACTGTTCTAAAACCAAAATACAACTAAAGTAACAAAAGTATTATGATAACACAGCGGAAGACTACTATCAGACTCGTGGCGACTTCATCCCCAGCTAATCCTGCGCGTATCCATAGTATACCTGCTAGACAACTGCTCACCACCCCTGAATGGATCACCACAGCTTATAAAACATTTAAACGGGGTCAGTTACTGCATAAACGATATAGGATAAACAACAACAGATACACAATCACAATCTCCAACACCGTCACATCACTAATCACTTGGCTACACACTAAAGTGTGTAGCTCTGCCAGAACATCCATCGCAATAGATATTCCACACTGCCAGTGGGGGACTGCAGCCGTTCCCACCAAATCCCCGCTCATCAACTTCGAGCCAAAACCGAAGTTCCTTAATGTGCACATCCCCCTTATGACGGGAACCATAAGGGGCGAATCAAGGGCGTGAAGCCACTCCCGCAAGTGACTCCACTCAGCCGAGGGCGCACCTCGAGAACCACAGACAGTCAACCATAACCAATCACAATATCAGTGTAAAATAATGCTAATACCAATTACGATACAATCATCATGCCAATCAACCAAACAACCATCTTATAATCATTTATACAATAACTGAGTAGGGAAACCCTACCTGAAAAAGCAATCACCAAGATCGTCACAATCAGCTAATCAGAAACATTCTTCTACGAAATCATCTCCTATCAATCACACAATCATACAGTCACCATCTATAATCAAAATACTCCCAAAACCCCCAAATTACCCGATTAGGGTTTCAACCAAAATCAACAAGACAATATTAAAACTATACTAGGATCTTACCCACAACGCGACGGTCTCAACGGTATAAAGAACTCTGAAATCCGACGACTCTAGCCCCTTGGATTTGATAGCAATGCAAGAGAAGGACCTTACGTTGTTTGCTTTTCTCTTTTAAAGGTTTTAGAATAAGTAAAGAGGTAAAAGAATACTGACGGAAAGGTTTATATAATCTTTTCACGCGTCGCTGTCAAACTCGGCAAAACCCGTATAAACCAACTTACTCGATCGAGTAAGTTACTTACTCGATCGAATGCCGCCTACTTGATCGAGTAACCCACTTACTCGATCGAGTACCCATCAGCAGTACACTGTTTCGCACGCAACACTCACTTACTCGACAGAGTAAGCCCTACTCGATAGAGTACCCAACAGTACATAAAACCGTAGTATTACAATCTTCCCTCCTTAAAAATGAACTTCGCCCCGAAGTTCAAACCCAACCTATAAAACACGAACTCTTAACACCAACTCCACCAACTATGCCTTCCTCCACAATATGGCTCACGATATCATATCAACTACATTATAGTCTCTCGACACTAACTTCATACACTACCAAATACCATCCACATGCCGCTAGCTCCGTCTGACTAACATATTATCCACTAGAAAATCTAATATCAAGACAATCCACCAAGAAAGATCAACCACCAAACGGAATGTTACATTCTACCACCCTTAAAAAGAACTTCGTCCTCAAAGTTTACTCACACTCATAAACATCATCGCCCAATTGTCTGTTGGAATATGTGTCCTCCGACAATAATGCGATCACAACTGTCGATCATGATGATCACATGTTTAAGTCTCATTTTAAAGAATACAATTGGGAAGTAATATTTTTCTGTCAACTGGTCCACACATATCGGTAATGATTGGCTAACTAGAGTTTCACATTACTGTCGTGCGACGGTGGTGATCAGTTGATCCCCTTAGGTCATACCTAAAGGATAATACTCTTAATTGATCATTTAATTGATCGTATGACGATACGGGTTAATTAAATTACTTAAAATTGATGGACGATTTTGGAAGTAATATTTACGTGTCTCATTGTAATTTGATTAAATAAGATACGGTCTAAGTAATCGAATTGTTTTATTACTTAGATGAAATTATTGTTTAAGGAAACAATTACATTTGAATGAATAAATTATTATAAATACAAGATGTTGTCATTTATAATTGGTGAATTATTTTGGTACAAGTAATTATGAATTACTAAGTCAATTTCGTATATGACGTATTTTTATTAATGCGTTGATTTTTAATATGTTAAAAATACATAACATTTTTACATGACATGCTACATGTGACAAATTGACAAAATAAAGTGTATAATGGTTTTTCTATTTTACACTAAATGGACCGAAATAATGGGGAAGTGTTAGGTATATATTATGTTAATTATGTTAGTGGTAAGCATAATGATGTTAGCCTAATACTAGCCATGCATATCTACATAATTTTGTGAAGACCACATTGTGCATGCATTGGCCATTCTCTCCCTCCCATACCCGGTTTTTCCACCCTCCATGCAAAGAGTTTTTGTCTTATTTTTGCATATAGACTACTCTTGAAAAACCATTATTCATTCATTCATTTTGATATCTAAAATAAGAGTTTTTAGAGAGAGATAAAAATCTTCCCTTTTCTTCCTCCTCTTAGCCGAAAATAAGAGAACATAAATAAAGATTTTGGGTCAATTTTATTTAAAAGTTAATATTGTTCTAGTAATAATAATATTAATTTGTTAAGAGTATTTCTTGGGTATTATTCCTTGGGGGGGATTCTATACTTGAATCCTTTGTTCATCCATTTTAGGAGAGCTCAAGAACAAGTAAGAAGGAGATCTTACTTGTGCCCTTTGATCCGAAATATCAATGTAAGAATGAAGATTTCTTCCTTATTTTACTTATAGTTTGTGATACCCGTTGTTGTGAGTACCAAAAATAATATTTATAATACCTATTAAAACTAACAAAAGCTAGTGGTAACAGGGTCGAACCACAGGGAGGCGAATGTAATTAATAATTGTCTAAATTTAGTCCTAAGGTAACAGTGTGTGGGGGTTTGATTGATTTGGTCTATAGCTAAGGCAATAAAAGTAAAAGTAAACTAAAGAAATGTATTAAATCAAATATAAAGAAGGGTACTAAGATGGTCGGTTCACTATAGTTTCGGCGGTAGCATACTAAGTAGGTCTAAATCAAACACCTGAGGCGGGAAAACAAGAGGTCCTCTCGGTCCACTCTTAACAAGTAGCATCTTTCGATCTCGCTACGGGTCCCTAATATCACTAATACTGACTCTCGTCCTGAAAATCGACTAAAAATCTAAACGATACCTATCTTTCGATCTCAGCATAGTTTAGTCATTTTAATTGGTAGTCTAATAACCTTCCCTATCTTTCGATCTAATGGGTTAGTCAATTACTAAGCATTCAACTAGTCGCATGCATTCGATTTGTCGAATTTAGCAGTAAAGATAATTAAAACGAAACAAAACCTCACGAGGCCAGTCGATCGACCAGGTTGGACGGTCGATCGACCATGGCGCGATTCAGGGTTACCTAATTCTAATGCCGCCTACACTATAATTCCCCTACATCCTAGCACGATGAAATTAGCTACTCATACTAGGAATGATAACAACAATAAAATTGACTAATAAATCTACTGAATTTATGCTCGAAACGATTAAACAAATAAATAACATAAAACGATAATATTGGCTTTGGAAACTGACTATCAGTTTCTATACTATGAACGAAATATATAAGCAATAAAACTGAATAAGAACAGAGGGAATACCGAATGAAATTGCAGAGAAAGATCCAGAACCGAATGCAAAAAGTAAATTGTATTGAAGATCAGATAAACGTAAAACCCTAAATTACTGCTGATAGAACTAATAAAATCTCCCTCTTTTCTCCTAATATCAAGTTACGTTATATAGGAATATAACGCAACTCTTTATTCCAAAACCTAACGTACAATGGGCTTCCTTTTCCTCGATCTTTTAATTCATGTCTGAATTACGGCTTGGTCGATCGACCATGCAAGGCAGTCGATCGACTGGACTACAGTGTATAGTAGCTTCTGTAAGTCGTGGGCTGGTCGATCGACTAAGGGTAGCGGTCGATCGACTGAAGTAGCTGATACTTGACTTCTAAGTTCTTGTGGATTTATCTTTCGGGCCTCGGAATGAGCACCAAGCTCGTTCCTTGAGTAAATACTTCACGTCAAATGCAGTGCAAGATACCTGGGGACGGATTTAGCTCAATATGTACTCATTTCCGCATAAATCTGCAATATTACATAAAAATGGGAAAGTAGACGAAACGGGGCAAATAGTAGCCTTAAACTACATAAATGAGCTCTGAAATGCGTGTAAAATAGGGTGTAAAACATCATATAAATGACACGCATCAAACTTCCCCAAACCAAACCCTTGCTTGTCCCTAAACAAGAACAAGAGTCGATCCTAAAACCTAATGGAACGAGTTCAATCTCAGAGCGAAATGCACAAGTAAAACCTAAACCAATTTAATGCACAACCAACAATCAATTAGAGATGTGAATCATGCAAACGAGTTATGTAGTCGTCAAAAGCTGCTGAACCGTCAACTATAGAGACTTATCAAATTAGACTCTCACGGGTCGCTCAAATCACTCAATAAATACAGGTGAATATATGTAAAAGATAGAAAGAATTCATTTTGTTAGTGACACTCACCTAACTACGACCTACAAGAACATGCTTGCAATATAATATGAAAGTAATCTCTTCAACCGTACATATGCATTCCAACCGAACAAATGACCATGACACACGCTGAGGTATATATGGGATATGTGAGGTAATGGGCAGGAAAGGCAAAACATTTATGGGAATGTGGGGGTACAGGTGATCAAGCTAGTACCATAACAAAACCATATGACAATATCCACTTCTTGCTCAAACTCCAATCTACACGGTGCTATAGCAAGCACAAAACTCACAATTTCCGAAATAATCAACTCCCCATAAGATACAAATGAAACATGGGAGCAAAAATCGCCATTTAATAAAGACTTTGAATCATGCGAATTGATTTCTTTTCTTCTTCTCGGGTAGCGGTCGATCGACCAGAATTGGGAGTCGATCGACTGCCTCTACAGTACAGCACTCTTTTTTTTGTTTTCTTTTCCGAATCATTTTTTTCTCTTTTTTTTTTCTTTTGTTTCTTTCTTTCCCTTTTTCATTTTCCCAACGACACCTCAAAATGAGCATATGCCACCAAAAACGTAGTAACAATCCCAAAAACTAGAACTACTAGCTTGACAAGGGCAGGCTAAATGTAGGATGTAGTAATGGGACAAAAAGGCTATTTTTGGCAGTGTGGAGCTTATGAGTAAAATGAGAAAAGGAAAACCTCTACCACATGTGTCAACAAACCACAAACCGAATGCATACAGGTATTAAGCAGATTAAGTTCATATCTATGCAAATTAATGTAACATGTCTCATAAGGAGTAACTACTCACATCCTAGATAAACGGTCACGTAGATGACACCATTATAGGCTCTAAACCTCAGAAAATGATGTAGTTTGCCAAAAATCTAAGTCAAGTCTCAAGTCCAGCAAGAATTTAACGAAAAATCGTAGACTATGCAAATGATTCTACTAATAACATGTCAATTAGCAAGGCTTAGGCATAAAATAGCTGAAAATGCAATGTCATCATTGAAATACTATCGTTCCGACTCGACCTATATGCTAAAATAAACGTGCATTTTGAATTTTTGAAGTTTTTCAATTTTTTTGATTTTCTGTATATATAAGAGAAATGAAATAACAATGCAAGACAAAATGTAAACATGAATGCAAGCAAATGAAGTGCGACGCAAAACCCTTCCCCAAACCAAATCGCACAATGTCCCCATCGTGCAAAATCATGTAATGAAGAAAAGGAAAACGGGAATTGCGAGAAAACTATAAAGGACATGAAGTAAGGCTTAGAAACTCACAAGACTTTAAGCGCAGCAAAAGGAAACCTCCCCAAACCAGCGTGAGCTAGGAGGTTTCAGTAGCTAGAAATGCTACCAATAAGTACCTGAAAAGACAACATATACCACGCATAAAACCGAGAAAGCAATGTTGAAGTGGTAATTATGTGCATAAGATGAAGAAATTGAAGAAAACAGAATTATGTTGGAAAATAAAGAGGAGGAAAGACTCCCTCGATTCCGCAGAACGACCAAACACGGCAGGGGAAAGGTCGTAAACAAGTACAGCAGCGACAACGGTTGATCGACCATAGCAGGCAGTCAATCGACCAGAGTGAACAGGAACAGAAGCTCCTGGAAGTCGCACCTCAGTCGATCGACCATGGTAGGCGGTCGATCGACTGGAAATACTGCTGTAACTTCCTGATTTCTTTAATTAGCTCGAGAACTTGAGCTAATATGGTCTAAAAACCTGCAAATGCACATAATAACGCGCCCAAAATTGCGCAAAACCCAAAGCAATAGTCTAAAGTGTTTAAAAATCCCAAATAAACTTAAAATGCGAAGTCTCGCGCACACAAAACAATAAATAAAAAGGTTCAACGAAAGCAATAAAATGTATAGTTCTTGAAAAAGTCTTAATCAACTAATAGTTGATCAAAAACGGCCATGGAATGGCCCACTTTGCTGGCTTCTGGCTACAAGAGGTAGCCTCAACAGTGCTCATCTTCTCAGCGGCACTCTTCTTAATTCCAACATCCGTCAAGCTCAACGGATCAACATGTCGGATATCTTCCCACTCAATGACCTCCTCTAACTCGTCGGAATCCAAATCGAACTCTGTTGCTTTGACTGGCTCATCCTCGGGCTCCTCATCAGTGCCATAGCTAAGGCATCCTAGACCACCTCTTTGAACAATCGGCTCCTTCACAGCAGGAGCAACATGTGGCTCTTCCTTCCCCAAACCAGCTCCTGCAATATCTAAAACAGAAGAGTCTTCCTCCACTTTTCTCCCAATCTGAGGCGGAGGTGTCACAACAGGAGTAGGGGTAGAGATAGGCATATCAGGAAGTATAAAATAAGATTTCCTTTCAGAAACCGTATTACAAGTTACGGGCCACATGGGGTCTTTCTTCCTAGCCGTCTGGGCAAAGACAATGGAATGCTTGCCTACCTTAAAGGTCAAAGTACCCGAACCAACATCAATAACTGCACCAACAGTGTGCAGGAATGGTCTACCTAGTATGATAGGTATGTGGGCATATCGAGCACATCGAAGTCAACAGGGAAGAAAAATTTCCCTATTTTCACGGGAATGTCCTCTAAGACTCCTATTGGCTGGACCACAGAGCGATCAGCCATCTGTATTGTCATGTTGGTCACTGCAAACCTAGTCAATTTGAGCTTCCTAGCAAGACTCAAGGGCATTACACTAATACTGGCTCCTAGGTCACATAAGGCTTTCTTAATAGGAAAGGTGCCAATATTACATGGGACTGAAAAACTACCCGGGTCTTCTAGCTTAAGGGGTGCAGTATGGGTCAAATAAGAGCATGACTCCTCAGTGAGTGCGACAGTGTGTACAGTTTTAAGTGACTTCTTTTTAGATAAAAGTTGTTTCATGAATTTCATATAAGTAGGCACTTGATTTACTAACTCGAGAAGAGGAACTTGTACATTTAAGCTACGGATAACATTTTCAAATTTATTAAATGATACATGTTCCTTCGTCGGCACTAATCTCTCCGGATAGGGGGCTGAAAGTAGCAACTTAGCCCTCTCCTCTAAATCTCTCATGCCGGCATCGGTGGACTTAGGCTGGAAGTCCACAACCTTCTCCTTATTGTAGCTTGACCCTTCTTCAGACCATCTCAAATGTGAACCATTAATCGACAAAGGGTCGTACTTCGGAACCGGAACGGACCCATCAGCAGTCGGGTCTGTCCTTAATATTTTCGGGGCGGTCGTACCCCGAAACAAGTGGTCCCTCAAGTTATTAGGCATTGGAGGACGAAAAGAATCACTATCAGCAGCACTGTCAGTCGATCGACCAGGTTGGTCAGTCGATCGACTGACCTCTACAGGAACAGTAGCTTCTGGTTGTCGCGGACCAGTCGATCGACTGGGTATGTCAGTCGATCGACGGACATACCTGCTAATCGTCTTTTTCTTGTTTTTGTTCGTCATAGCCTTCTCCTTGCTTGGTTCCGCCTCATCCTTTTCAGTGACGTCCTCAACCATAATGGGCCCATCAAGGGTAGACCCACTCCTCAAGGTAATGGCATTAAGGGTCTCCTTTTGATCAGTTTGAGCTGGTAAATGTCCCGGAGCTCGAGTTGTATTCTTGCTAGCCAATTGAGCAATTTGGCTTTCCAACATCTTCATCCCGGCCTCTCTAGCCTGGGATTCCTTCAGCAACAAATTCTTCAACTCATTGAAATCAGAACCTTGGGCTTGTTGCTGCTGCTGTGGGACATACGGAGGCTTTTGGAACTGTTGTTGCTTATGAGGGGGCACATAGTTCTGCTGCTGTTGCTGCTGCTGTGGAGGTTGAGTCGGATTCAAGACATTTTGGCTACTCCACCTCAAGTTTGGGTGGACATTCGGCTCATAGTATTTTTTTGTCTGCTTATAATGTTGAAAGGCACCACAAGACTCAAAAGGACTAGGACAATTGTCTGAAACATGTCCCCAGCTCCACATGTTTTACAGACGAAAGGACCGTCTAAAACAACATTTACATGGTAAATCCCCCCTTTTGAAGCTCCTCCCAACTCGTACTTGTCAAATCTCGCCGTGAGAGGTTCTAATGCAGCTATCGAAGGAGATTCAGCAGCTCTCCTTTGATTTCCCTTGGAATTCCCATACTCGGCTTTGTGGGTGGCCAAGTTATCAATGATCTTCCACCCCTTAGTCTCCCCCGTGTTCTCCTGGAATCTGCCATTTGTTGTCGCGTCCAGGATAGCAATTTGATCGTCATAGAGCCTATTGTAGAACTGATTGCATAGGCTCCACTTCTCAAACCCATGATGCGGAATGGTTCGCACCAGCTTCTTGAAACGGACCCATGCCTCATGAAAGTTCTCATCAGGACCCTGTTTAAAGCTCGTGATTTGAGCTCTAATAGCATTCGTCTTCGAGGCAGAAAAGTACTTCTTGTAGAATGCCAAGGCCAAAGAATTCCAGTCGGTGATCCCATTAGCAACTCAGTCCAGGTCTCTTTACCACTCCCTTGCAGCATCGCGGAGTGAGAATATAAACATAGTCTCCATTATCTGGTCTCGGGTCACACCGGTCGGTGGGGGTATAGAGCAGCAATAATCGATAAATATCTCCATATGCTTGGCTGCATCTTCATTTGCAGCACCCCCGAATTGGTTTCTCTCAACCAAGTTGATATAAGAAGGCTTCGGTTCGAATTTCCTATCAGCTCCCGGTAATTCGAACCCCTTATATAGATTTGCAGCTGTCGGCTCTGAGTGACTGGCTATACTCGCTTCTTCGGCCATGACTGGAAATTCTGGAGATGTGACTGTCTCAGCTGAAGAAGTGGAAATGGGTGATGAAGGTGGATCCTCCTCGTATAGCTCGTTCTCGTAGTAACTAGACAGAGTACTCAGCTCTTCCTCTGTCGGCAATATCCTAGATGATCGTCTCAACTCACGCAAGGTCTTCTCAATCTCAGGATTGAAAGGTACTAATTCACCACCCTGTGACCTGCGCATATGAAGAAACTACAAAAAAAATATGAGAATAGTTTAAGGAACGAATGTCCCTTAAACTATGAAACAGACTAAAATAAAACAACTAGAAATTAGAACAATTGCCTCCCCGTCAACGGCGCCAAAATTTGATACCCGTCGTTGTGAGTACCAAAAATAATATTTATAATACCTATTAAAACTAACAAAAGCTAGTGGTAACAAGGTCGAACCACAGGGAGGCGAATGTAATTAATAATTGTCTAAATTTAGTCCTAAGGTAACAGTGTGTGGGGGTTTGAATGATTTGGTCTATAGCTAAGGCAATAAAAGTAAAAGTAAACTAAAGAAATGTATTAAATCAAATATAAAGAAGGGTACTAGGATGGTCGGTTCACTATAGTTTCGGCGGCAGCATACTATGTAGGTCTAAATCAAACACATGAGGCGGGAAAACAAGAGGTCCTCTCGGTCCACTCTTAACAAGTAGCATCTTTCGATCTCGCTACGGGTCCCTAATATAAATAATACTGACTCTCGTCCTGAAAATCGACTAAAAATCTAAACGATACCTATCTTTCGATCTCAGCATAGTTTAGTCATTTTAATTGGTAGTCTAATAACCTTCCCTATCTTTCGATCTAATGGGTCAGTCAATTACTAAGCATTCAACTAGTCGCATGCATTCGATTTGTCGAATTTAGCAGTAAAGACAATTAAAACGAAACAAAACCTCACGAGGCCAGTCGATCGACCAGGTTGGACGGTCGATCGACCATGGCGCGATTCAGGGTTACCTAATTCTAATGCCGTCTACACTATAATTCCCCTACATCCTAGCACGATGAAATTAGCTACTCATACTAGGAATGATAACAACAATAAAATTGACTAATAAATCTACTGAATTCATGCTCGAAACGATTAAACAAATAAATAACATAAAACGATAATATTGGCTTTGGAAATTGACTAGCAGTTTCTATACTATGAACGAAATATATAAGCAATAAAACTGAATAAGAACAGAGGGAATACCGAATGAAATTGCAGAGAAAGATCCAGAACCGAATGCAAAAAGTAAATTGTATTGAAGATCAGATAAACGTAAAACCCTAAATTACTGATGATAGAACTAATAAAATTTACCTGTTTTCTCCTAATATCAAGTTACATTATATAGGAATATAACGCAACTCTTTATTCCAAAACCTAACGTACAATGGGCTTCCTTTTCCTCGATCTTTTAATTCACGTCTGAATTACGGCTTTGTCGATCGACCATGCAAGACAGTCAATCGACTGGACTGAAGTGTACAGTAGCTCCTTTAAGTCGTGGGTTGGTCGATCGACTAAGGGTAGCGGTCGATCGACTGAAGCAGCTGATACTTGACTTCTAAGTTCTCGTGGATTTGTCTTTCGGGCCTCGGAATGCGCACCAAGCTCGTTCCTTGAGTAAATAATTCACGTCAAATGTAGTGCAAGATACTCGGGGACGGATTTAGCTCAATATCTACTCATTTCCGCATAAATCTGCAATATTACATAAAAATGCGAAAGTAGACGAAACGGGGCATATAGTAGCCTTAAACTACATAAATGAGCTCTGAAATGCGTGTAAAATAGGGTGTAAAGCATCATATAAATGACACGCATCGGTTTGCATGCATAAGATCATCTTTTAATTTTATGACTAAATTAAAATTATAACATATATGAATATGTTGAGTAAAGAGATATAGATTTCTAACACTGTCAACACTATCGAAGTATTCTTACACTCATAAACGACATACTACTACAAGCACTGCCATTACCTTTAATAGTATCAACCACAACATAAATCCATCGATTATTCTACACGAACGCTCAAAGGCTTAAACTTCCAAATATACCCCAACATGTACAACCATCAAACTCTCTTCGTCGCATCCTACTCCTCTTAAGATAAAGGTTACGTCCTCGTAACCTACTAATACTAAATCCTTTGCTATACTTCCCAAAATCCTCATCACCACCGCATGTCAACGATAACCGAGTACTATAACCTTTACACCTACAACCATTCTATATCTAGGATTCTCTCTCTCTAACAGTTCTTATAACTCAAATCATTCGGCATCCCACCTAACCTATATCACAAAATCCTTAGCATAGCTAATACTCCAACTCTTCCACATTACCGCAAAATGACATACCTTTTTATATAAAGCACCTATCTCCAAAAGCATAACTCACGATCCACACTTGTTACACACACTCACACTAGATCCTCAAGTTCTTTTCTTTTATTACCGCAAAATTCATCCATAACTTAACATGATACTAATTCCCAACACCCTATACTCACTGTCTCAATAAATATTACGGACCACTTGCCGTTTCTAGCTCAGCACACACGTTCCACAGATCTCTTGCCACAACTATGTCAACCAATGCCTCCTCTAAAAGAAGTTCAAAAGTACTTCAACAACCGCTTGCAACTGTGTCCCATCAACAGAATATTACTATATCATGACAACAACGAAAACATACCCAACTCTCTTTCATATTATACTCTACCCTCACTCCCAAGCTGAAACTGGTAAGAAACATCAATAAACAAAACAATTGTCTATATGTCCAAACCGAAACTCGCAGGAAACAGTAGTAAACAAAACAACAATCTACGTAACCGTTATACACTTTTGAAAGTTCATCTCATAAGTATCCCGCCTACTCCACCACAACCGATGACGACATCGCAATAGCGCCACCAACAGTCGCATTGTAGTGCGAAAATACCCGCATCACAACACGAAGTACCGTGCCCGGATCACCACCCGAGGCACAATAACCACATCTATAGTCATCGCAACTTATATAATCCCATAAACTGTGACTCAGTACAATTTTCCTGACAAGAAAACTTTCTTAAAACCGCTCGACTAGATCACAATGCAACAAATCATACGTAATAAACAGATAATAACCTTTTGAATATCATCCATCCATACGATTACTCATGAGGTAGGAACCTCACACTATCACTTACATATATCATAAATACACATACAAGTATACCTAGCCATCCCAGATCACCCAAACTATTACTTTTTGAATATCATCCTATTAGGTTACCGTACACAACATATGACACGGAACACTCAGGTAACGACTTTATAACTATCACACCATACCACTTATCGTGAGGTCAAAACCTCACACAAACATTTATACACATCATAGACCCGTAATCACATACAACTAGTCAATCCTGATCACGTAAGTTACCACTTGATAAAGGTTATCTCTCACCCGAGCTTAACTCACATGCCCTTCATAACACATTCTCCCATTCGCATAACTATCACCTTCTGACAAATGTAACCATACCATTAATACCTAAGTACTAGCAACCGCCTCCTATAATCACATCGTAACCCCCTCACAACCATACATACCAATCCAGCCTCTACAAAATCAACCTCTTTAAAATGGCTACCTTTCCTATTAATCATCACCTTTAACCGCTAGTGACAACACCACAAAACCACCACTGTTCGTATAACAAATCTCTTACACTCACCTCTAAATATAACAATTCCTTTCCTATCTTCGGTTAACATCCCAAATAACGAGCATCAATTCCATTAATAAAAATTACCTCAGTATTCATTCCAATTCTATCCTTAATTGTATCGTCACCTAATTCACCACCAAAATCTCATATCGTGCAAATACTCTACTAACTTTTACTCCCCTTAACTACTCGAAACTCATAGCTAACATGTTGTCCTGAAACTCCTATATAACCATTAACTCACATCTTCATGATAGTATCATATATCTCGACGATTCCTTACTTCTATATCACATCACTCCGGTCAACTTTCTCCTAGTTTACTTCCCTCATTCTTTTCTTTTTACACTCGACAAAGTCAATTAACAATTCAAATCCTTATTCCTTCTACCTAACTCTTTAGTGCCTTGGTTACCTAGTCATTGCTCCAAAACTCACTCTTTCTTACCATGGATCTTCTCTCATCATGCTATCACTCACACTTGTCACCAATCCGTCCACACAAGCAAAGTTTACTCTTTAACCATTTTTTTCGTATTTTTTTGCCTCTAGAAATCAAAACTCATTTCATACCATTAATTGCCCAAGGAAATCACACACTAGTTTCACCTCTTGATGATACAAATTCCCAAACTCGGCCACTACCTACACATCGCGGCATAACTCAATCTCACCATACACCATTCGTTTCCATCCCTCTATAACAACCTTCGATCACATATATATATCCTTAACCAACACAATCCTAACCATCTCCCTCCATAAATCCTTATACATCCCAATTTGCCACTATTCGCATCCCTCCTCTCATCCTTTTCATTCTCACGTTCCTTACAGTTATATCACCCCTTGCCCATATACACTTACCTTACATTATCCAAACTCGCAATCATATCACTCACCACATCTCACAAAACATGCTCCATGCCTCAATAAGCTCATTAACCTCCCTTTTCTTTTTCCACCATCCGTCATAAGGTGCTACTCTTACATCATAATATTGGGTAACTTATGCATCAAGACCAACACATATGTAAAATAATGCATAAAGAAGCAAAAGAACACCCTTCAATTAAATAAGATATGCGACGAGGTAAAAAGATAAGCATATGACCCAAAACAGGGGTCACTAGATCGAGTACAGCCTACTCGATCGAGTAGGTGAAGGTCAGAAGTACGTATAATAAATTACCAGGGCTACTCGATCGAGTAAGGGGTACTCGATCGAGTAACAAGAGGTGCACTCGATCGAGTAAGGGCTACTCGATCGAGTACCCTACGCAGTTTTCAACACTGTCCAATTTTCATAAAACGGTCATATCTCACTCGTTTCTTGTTCATTTTGGGCGTGTGACCTATCGTTAGAATCGTAAAAGAACAAGTTATCACCTCAAAGTAGAATCACATCCATATCACTTATCTCAAGTTATAACAGTTTAAAGACAACTTCTCTATAATCGAACAAAATAACTACTTGATTCTTTCTTACAAACAACTTAAACAACAACAAAGCAAACAAAAGCGACTTGATACTCGTAAAACCAGTATTCCGAACCACATGTTACTATCTACAAAAGAAAAATAATAGCACCCATCATACTCATACAATATTCAACTTATCAATCATGTACTACCCACATACTTTTATTCTATAACTTTACGTAAAAACAATAACATAAATATATATAACATCACATACCCTAATCACATATTACTAATATGACCACATCATAAATTCACTTCGTCACATGAACATGCTCCAGCATAAATCTCATATCCTCATGCAATTAATACTTCCATATTTTCCAACAGATTCATCCATTCAACCACACACTTCATCCAACACATGCATATGAAACAACATTAAACAATTAGCGATCCCATGACACCCCATAGTGACCGATTTAAAGTTATAGGGCGAGTTCACGACTTTAGGACGTCTCCCAAGTCTTTGTATTAGCTCGTAACAACACCTACCCGGGTTCATTTTAATTTGACCCTCTATATTCATTGGGCTCATTAGTTACAGGTTCTAAAATCGTCGTTCTGATACCACTTTGTAACACCCCCATACACCAAGGTGCCTTACCAAGACCACCTAATGCATGGAAGTGCTACCATCTCGGTTACCCGAGGCAATGTATATCGAATTGACCATAAAAGAACATACTTTAGATCAATAAGTTTAAAGTGATTACATCAAAACCGACTGTAAAGTAATGTACAACTGTTCTAAAACCAAAATACAACTAAAGTAACAAAAGTATTATGATAACACAGAGGAAGACTACTATGAGACTCGTGGTACTCTATCCCCAGCTAATCCCGCACGTATCAACAGTATACCTGCTAGACAACTACTCACCACCCCCGAATGGATCACCACAGTTTTTAAAACATTTAAACGAGGTCAGTTACTGCATCACCAATCACCTGATGCAGTAACCTGACACATCACCTGACTACACACTAAAGTGTGTAGCCCTACCAGAATATCCATCTTAATAGATATTCTACACCGCCAGTTGGGGACCGCAACCGTTCCCACCAAATCCCCGCTCATCAACTCCGAGCGAAAACTGAAGTTCCTTAATGTGCACGTCCCCCTTGTAACAGGAACCAGAAGGGGCGAATCAAGGGCATGAAGCCACTCCCGCAAGTGAATCCACTAAGCCAAGGGCGCACCTCGAGAACCACAGACAATCAACCATAACCAATCACTATATCAATGTAAAACAATGCCAATACCAATTACGATATAATCATCATGTCAATCAACCAAAAAACCATCTTATAATAATTTATACAATAACTGAGTAGGGAAACTCTACCTGGGAAAGCAATCACCAAGATCGTCACAATCAGCTAATAAAAAACGTTCTTCTACGAAATCACCTCCTATCAATCACACAATCATACAATCACCATCTATTATCAAAATACTCCCAAAACCCCCAAATCACCCGATTAGGATTTCAACCAAAATCAACAACACAATATAAAAACTATATTAGGATCTTACCCACAACGAGAGGTCTCAACGGTATAAAGAACTCTGAAATCCGACGACTCTAGCCCCTTGGATTTGATAGCAACGCGAGAGAAGGATCTTACGTGGTTTGCTTTTCTCTTTTAAAGGTTTTAGAATAAGTAAAGAGGTAAAAGAATACTGACGGAAAGGTTTATATAATCTTTTCACGCGTTGCTATCAAACTCGGCAAAACCCGTATAAACCAACTTACTCAATCGAGGAAGTTACTTACTCAACCGAGTGCCCCCTACTCAATCGAGTAACCCACTTACTTGATCGAGTACCCATCAGCAGTATACTGTTTCGCACGCAACACTTACTTACTCGACAGAGTAAGATTGAGATCCAACAGCACATAAAACCGTAGTATTACAGTTGAGGGGTGGTCATGGTTGGTGGCTAGGGTAGCCGTGTGTGGCGGTTTCAGGGGAGAAAGGAGGGACGTCAGGGTTGAGATTGGTTTGTTGTTGTTGCTGATGTACGGTGCAGGTAAGGGGGGCCCAAGTCCGAGCTGGTGACGGAAGGAGGGAGTCGGCCAAGCCGTGACCACCATGACAGTGGTGGCTCATAGTGGTGGCTGGGTTGTTGGTGTTGTTGTGTTTGTTGGTGTTGTTGTATTCGTTGGTGTTGTTGCTTGGTGTTGTGGTTGGGGGCGTGAGGTAAGTGGCGGCTAGGGGTTGACCGGGCTGAACTGGCCAGCGTTGGTAGGTGGTGGTCACGGTGGGGGAGAGGTAGTGATGGTTGGGTTGAGTCGGGTTTTGGGATAAGTGTATAAGACGGGTATTTAATTAGTCGTATACATATTAGATTAGGATATTTATACGTATTTATATAATTATATTAGTATATTTATACGTACTTATATTATTATCGTATTTTAGGAGATGGGTTTTGTGAGACGGTTTTAGGAGGCGGACCTAGCTTATTTTTGACGGATGGTTTATGCGGATATGCTGTGAGGTAGGTTTATCCTACTCAGTTTTAATGTTGCATTTATTTATAAAATGAGTCTTTTATCATTCATTTGCATTGAGTGAGTCGTATTGCATGTTATTGGTCATGACGACTCGAGGAGTAGGGATATTTGAGGATCTGGCATTTGTGACGTATTTGGCATATCATGTTGTCTGTTGTATGTTGTGATTGTATATGTTGGAGGATTTGTTGTTTTTATTGTTGTTTTTGTTGTTGTTGTTGTTGTTATTGTTTTGGAGATGTACGACGGTTGGGAGACTGTCTTACCCTTGGGTCGCCTCTTGGAGCTTCCTACTCCAAGAGGGATGTGCACATTAATGGCTCGAGGCACGGAGGGACTCGTGTAGTTGAGACACGACGTCTGACAGGGGATCCGGTTGGCTTCTGGACCCGGTACGTCTGGGCGTGTGCCGGTACCTATTTGTGGATGTTGGTATGCCTGGGCGTGTCCCGGTACCAGTGTGGTTGTTGGTATGCCTGGGCGTGTTCTGGTACCTGTGTGGTTGTCGGTATGTCTTGGCGTGTCCCAGTACCGTAGTGGTGGTTGTTTGATATCATGTTGAAGAGTTTAGGATTCCTAGTACCTAAGAGGGGGAGGGGGGTGAATTAGGTACTATTTAAAAAATTTCAACTTAATATTTATTGAAATAAAGTAAGTTGATTAATTATATGAGGAATAAGTGGATACATCAAATAAATCGAGTAATTAGAAGTGTATCACGTTTGTTGAAGAAGATTGCTGAAATGAAAAACAACGGTTGTTCTGACTATTGCTTGTTTGTCTTAGCAAATAAGATTAAGGCTACAGACCAAAGCAACAATATTCAGGACCGTTGTTAAAGAAAAACGCAAATGAAATACGAGTAAAATAAATGCAGTGGAATTTAAAATAACGAGAGATCAACACAATGTTTTTGAATTGGTTCGGACAACGCTCTAAGGGCCTACGTCCAATATTCTTTTTATTGATTAGTTAAGTGATCTACTCTGACTACTTAAAACCCTTACAATAAAAACGACCAACAACCTACTCTGGTTGCGACAAGAGTTCAAAGACTACTCTGTCTAAGAACTCGACACTCTACCTTAGAATGCTTACACGATCAAGTTTCCTCAAACTGATTCAAGAAGAATTGATAAGGACAACTTTTTGATCAAACGATTCTAGGTAAGAGAATATGATACTTAAAACAACGGTAGTAAAGACTGTTGCACTTGAAGACTTAGAATATTTTGCACACAAGAGAAATGCTTCTTAGCTTTTAACACACTTTGCAAAACACTTTGAAATTCTCAGAAAAAGTCTTAAGAAATGAATGAGAAGAGTGTTCCTTTTATAGAGAGATCAACTAGGGTTTCAAGGTTAGGACAATTGATAGAAAACAAATATATTTGACCTTTCCAAGTTTGCACAAGAAAGAGTATTCTTCCAAAGGTGACAGATGAAAAGAGGTTTTGTAACCATCCAAAAGGGTCATTGTAAATCAGTCAAAACAAAGATGACAATCAAAACAAGACATTTTTAGAAAACCAGTTTTGGAAAGAAACAAGTTAAACTTTCCAAAAGTCATGATAAAAGAATTTGCCAATTTGAGTAAAACCTTTTTGAAAGATGCCTTTGGAATATTCTTTGATTCATAAAACCCTTTCTTTATATTTAAAATATCAAGGATGTAAACTTCTCAGATAAAAGAGAACACTTTGAAAGTATGAGTATTTTGAAATCAAAGACTTCTTATTTCTTCAAGTGATATGGACTTGAGCAACAGTCTTGCTTACTGTTGCTTGATAAGTAGACCGTTGTTGAACAACGGTCTTCCTTACTGTTGCACCAACAAACAGACCGTTGCTTATGACTGTTTCTTAGTACCATACTCTCTCATCCTTACATTAGTGACTCTATTACAACACTAGTCTTGGGTAGATTCATCAACACTCTGCCTTGAACATTGATTAATTCTTGATTAGGGAGATGGACTTAATCCTGAAATGGAACACTTGAAACATAATTAAAATAGGCATGTCATCATCAACAATTAGGTTCTAACAAATTCCCCCTTTGATGATGACAAGCCCCACAAAATGAATGTTCCCAATAATTTCCCCCTCAAATGGTCAGTACAAAAAATATCATGAAGGTAGCAAAAAAAAACAAGGTGAACTTATGGGTCTAACAAATCCTAGAGTAAAGACTAACATACTTAGGTCATCACAAAGCAAGAGATTAATCAATAAGCAAGTAACAGAAACATGAATTTTCCCTTTTCCCCCTCTTGACATCATCAAACGAGTAAGATACTATCCCCGGACACGGAATAAACATGCATGAGACGTCACATAAAAGACAACCAAATTTGCACATAATAACAAGGTTAACATAAACAAAGTCTTAAACCGGAGTTCAAATATATGTTCGCAAAAGTTAAGCAAAGTTTAAAAATACACCACCAAGATAAATAGGAGCAATGAGCGCAGGGTGTAAAGCAAAAGGAGGTAAATTTGTTGGATAAAGAGGGAAGGGACGGGTCTAGGGAGAGTGTAGATACCCAGTATCTGCTGAGACTCCAACAAACACCCGATGATTATCAGACTACAACATGTTTTGGGATCGCAGCGTTTGATCGACAGTTTGTGTACAACTTTACGTTGGAAAACTTAAAACGATTTTGAAAACAAAACATTTCAAAACATTACAAAAATACCTGGAGTGTTTAATGCACGACAACGGGGTCGCAATGACACTAACTAGAGTCAAAATCGACACCGGACCAAAAACCGACTCAAAAATTCAAATCCCGACTCCAACAACGAGTCAAACCGAGTCAACCACAAAAACAAAATATCTTCAAGCCTTCTATGCTAAGTTTTCCCGGATTCATGTTGGTCAAGTACCAAACATGTGACTACAAAACCTAGGATAGAACAAATCATGATTGCGTTTGTTGTGATAGTGACAACACAACTCGAAGTGCCGCGACGTGGCTCGCGCCTCTTTGAGCAGCCCAGCTGGCCACGTCGCTCAAAACTCACACAACCACTCATTCTCCTATAAATACCCCTCAAATGCCACCCATTTGAGACTTACACGAGTGTCCGCCCCCCTCTTTTCTCCCTTAAAATTCTCGACTCGACTTCTAAAGTCACAATCCGACGCGTGTTTACGACCTACCGAACGTAAACACAAGCCTTACACATTGTTTGGTATCGTCATCGTGCATTAAACCACTTGACCTACCACTTCGACCACTACACCATCACTAAAAACACTCTTTACTTACCAAAACGGTTTTAAACCGAGTTTTTTCCGATCAAACAAGTTGTTACACTTACATCGGTCACTCGCCATAACCAAACATGTAAGTATGAGGGTGTAAAAATCCTCTTTTATTATGTTTTCATTTGTTTCATGACTTTAACATGCTAAAACATGCATAACATGAACCAAAACATAGGATAAACGAGCCAAAACCGATTTTTGGTCTGAGGCAGAAGCCCCTTAGGTCACCAAATGGCTCGCGCCTAAATGGGGGTGCTCAGACCAGAGATCAACCGTGTTTGTTCTCGTCATTTCCCTCAACCCATTTTTCATATTTGTAATCGTTTTTTACCATTTCAAGTATTTTCGAAACCTTTTTGTTTCATTTCACATGTTTTATCCATAAAGCATTATTCAAAACCATATTTGCAAAATGCCTTGCCAAGACAAATGGATCATGTTATGCACCCTAAACCTAATACGGTAAATGGATGTTTAATTTCCGTCTTGCATAAAAATCAATCATTAATCCAACTCGACATCTTATACTTGATACGTGGATTAAACCAACCGACTTAGAAAGCTCTCACATGTTAGGTTTAAATTATTGGATGCGCATTCATGCATTTAAGCCGTTTTATCAACTTTTGCATTCAACTAACCAAGATCGATCAGTAGAGGCCGCTAAACGCGGGCGGGATTGGGTGTCTGATTAAAGGGCTTCCCAATACGTACCTTCACCTCTTACTCAGAAACTTTGGATAGTGGACGACCTTATCCAGGGCGTTTAGAGTCATTCTAAAGATAGGATGCTAAAGAGGGACGATTTCCTTATCTTTAGTACCTATGTCAAACGCTGCTTTGTGCTTCGATTTGACCGAGGTATAAAGTGGAATTCGAACGGGTTCTAGGCATCCCACAAATAATCGATTCGAGACCCTTACCGAGATGAAACCGACCGATCTAAAACGATCCGGTCGAAGGCATTTTTATGCCGCCGAGCGTGGCTTTCAAAAGACCGCTATACGTCCACAGATTGGCTGGGCGTGTAGGTGGGCCATTTCCAAAGATTGGCGACTCCGCTGGGGAAAACTAGGGCACTTACGTCTTTGTGATCCCTAGATGGTGAGACTCGAACGAGGTCTTGGTTGGAATGCATTAATTGATATTACGGTCATGGTCGGGTTCCTTGTCCGGGCCCATAACCTAACCCTTTTCGACCAATTGGCTCGTCCCGTCGGCGTGAGTTTTCTCATCCCCGCGTTTCAAATCCCGATTGAGTCAAGTATACCATTGACGTTACACATTTCTGTTTCGTCAAAAGAGCTTTCATCACTTTCGAGCACGAGGCTAGGGCACCCTCCTTACACATTTTGTTTGGATTGGTATCCCTCTCGCAAATCGGGGTTTGATTGCTTGGTGTGTAACCCACCTTTCTAAGCCAAAACCCGTGTCAACATGACGCATAATATAATGAACTGTGAGTGCTTATGTGCTATTTGGTCATAAGTCCTTCCGTGTCATTTTCAAAACTTTCAAAAACACCTTTTTGGCGCCGTTATAATGGCCATCTCAAAACTCGGTCTTTCGCCGACCGATGCACGCCTTTCTAGACCGTCGTAATGACGATTTTCAAACCCGATTTTATATAACCATTTCAACACGCCTTCCTAGGCCACGCGCCTTCCTAGGCCGTCGTAATGACGACTTTCAAACCCGGTTTTGTATATCCATTTCAACACGCCTTTCTAGGCCGTCGTAATGACGATTTTCAAACTCGGTTTTGTATAACCATTTCAACACGCCTTTCTAGGCCGTCGTAATGACGATTTTCAAACCCGGTTTTGTATAACCATTTCAACACGCCTTTTTACGCCGTCGTAATGACGATTTTCAAACCCGGTTTTGTATAACCATTTCAACACGCCTTTCAAGGCCGTCGTAATGACGATTTTCAAACCCGGTTTTGTATAACCATTTCAACACGCCTTTCTAGGCCGTCATAATTACGATTTTCAAACCCGGTTTTGTATAACCGTTTCAAATCACCTTTATACGCCGTTATAATCGCCGCGTCTAGACACGGATTTTCACCCGTTTCGCGCCGACAATAGCTCCCTTTCAAAACCCGAAAAAAGCACACACCCTTTTCTCGAGACACTTTCGGGATCCCGAGGACCATGCACCGTCCCCGAGACCTTTTCAAACATTTCAAAATTCTATTTTCAAAACATACAATTTTGAATTTCAAAACCGTCTTGGGAAACAATGCACTGTCTTCCGAGCCGACTAAAACTCAAACCGTCTTTTGCAAATAAACTTAAGACAACCCCTTTTCAACTGATCGACTTGTGGAGATCTCTATCTTCGGAAGCCGCCCATTAAAACGACAAATGAATCTTTTTGGAAATTTCTATTTTCGAAAACTTCAGTCCACCATTCCAATTCCGCCTCGTGTCTATCGAGTCAAAGCAAACGTACTTATGGGTATTTACTTATGAGTCGTCTCACCACGAGACCTGTCCAATGGCGTCGCGCCATCATGATTGGACTCGTGTCAAAGGTTCGATCGAACACCGTCACGTCATAAATCGAGTCAACACCGAGGGACCACACACGGTCACCCCGTCTTATTGAGTCGATCTTTGTCTCGTCCTCTGTGTTGTCTGCGTTCAGTCTTGGAACCGTGTCGGATTGAGTTGTAATGTGAGCCGTTTTTACGCCTCGAGCCATGGCCCGTCTTCAACTTCGTCTTTCAACCACAACAACAATGATAACAACGAGATATGTCACAACCGATCGCCTAGCCACCGCTTACCGCTCTTAAGGTCACCCTGGATCGCGTCGAGATCCGTATCGACGCCCTGGAAAACAAGGAAATTGGGGAACATAATACCCCACCTCTGACTGAAACTGAGAAGAGGCTGAAACTCTTGGAAGACCAACTCCTAGCCTGGGGTAACAACATCCACCTTGAAAATAACCGAAGGTTGGAGCCTGTTGGGGACCAGTTACCTGACAACTTCACCCTGACTGATGTGCCTAAGTTCAAGGGAGTGGAGGACCCACTCAACCACATCCGTGCTTTTAAAGACTACATGGCCATCAAGGGGGTCAAACAAGAGCTTTTTACCAGAATCTTCCCATCCTCCTTGGAGCCGATTCCTTGCCAATGGTACTACTCCTTGGACCCGAAAAACCTTACCACTTGGGATGAGATCGCAGTTGAGTTTGCCAAACAGTATGGCGACAACGTCGAAATCCAAGCCAACACTCGTACTCTCGAGGTGTTAACCCAAAACGACAAGGAAGGATTCACTGAGTTCCTAACCTGTTGGAGGAGGGTGAGTACTCAGTTGGTCAGTAAGCCGAGTGAATCAACTCTGGTGGAAAAATTTGTCAACAACCTTCGTCCGGTTTATGCCAACCTGCTGAGGTATCAAAATATCAAAACTTTTCAAGATCTGCAGATTCTGGGGACGCGTATTGAGGTCGACCTCCAAAAGGGTGTCTTAGCAAAGACCACTGGCAGGGGTTATCAAGGATCCACCTCAACCGGATCTCGCCCTTACGGTCAAACAAACAAGATTGATGAGGTCAACCTCGTCGAACCATCTGCCAAGAAAACTGAAACGCCCCCAGAGAGTGTTCACCAACATAGGGTCGACTTATGCAAGTGCCTTGAAAAGGCTAATGGACCAAGGGAAGTTACAACCGATCGGGCCCACTCTGGACCCGGCCGACGCCAAGAAATCCCGATTTTGGAACCCCAACGCCTACTGCCAGTATCATCGACGGAAGGGGCATGATACCGAAAATTGCTTCAAACTCAAGCACCTCATTTAAGACATGATTTAGAAGGGAGAATTGCCTATACCCCCACCAACTAAGCCTAACAACAAGACGAATCCTCTGGGAATTCACGCCATCTCTGACGATGAGCCGACCCTAGACTGCTCTCACCTCATCTTGCCGATTGACGACGAGGTGAATGTTCTGGAAAAGGACCCTTCAGACGGAGTGTTCATGTTCAGTGCTGCCACCATGCTCACTATGTTTCAACAAGTTGAGGAGGCCATTTCCAGCCTTTCTAAGAGAATCACCCGACTCGACGACGCCTACCATCGACTCGTCTTCAACCCCCCGGCACCACGCCCGAGGGAGAGTTCCCCAAACATTCAAAACTACCCACCCCAGAATGGATTGCTCCCGCGACCATTCTAGCATAGACCTCACGAAAATCACCTTCAAAATAATCACCCTCAAAATAATTACCCTCAAAATAACTACCCCCATAAAAATCGCCCTCACAAAAACATTCCCCACAAAAACTACCCACCGAGGAATACCCCTCCAAGGTATCCTCGAGACCCTGAAATTAACGGCATATGGCGGGATGATGTTGAGGATGTCTATATCCTCCCGGGGAAGGAGAAGCGGACGAAGGAAATCGGATATCTCACCCGATCCGGACGTCCCTATCAAAATCCGAACAATCCAACGGTCGTTCCAACAACGAATGACCAAATCGTCCCAGAGGTGGACACTCAACCAAAGGCTCCCGAGAACTCAATCCTGAAACAGCTACAGAAAGCAAAAGCCGAAATCTCAATTTGGCAACTGATCGCAACGTCTTTCGAGCATCGACAGGCCTTACTGCAGGCCTTGGGAAAGTTAAAAGTGCCCTTCACCTCTTCCCCAAAAGAAATAGTGGCGCACATGACAAGGGACGCTCCTGATCTGAGTAACCCGATCGTCATCTCCGACGAAGATATCCCTCCGTTCGGATCCAATCACAACCTGGCCCTGTACATCACCGTACAATGCCGCCATAAAAATATACCAATGGTCCTCGTGGATGACGGTTCCGCCGTGAATGTCATTCCTCTCAAAACCGCCCACAGGCTGGGCATCAAGGAATCTGATTTGATCCCAACAAATCAAGGAGTACGCGCCTGCGACGGCACTCGTCGCAAGGTCGCTGGGCTAATCGCCTTGGCCGTCGCAACCGGAGCACTAGAAAGACGAACCAGTTTTCAAGTGGTAGACATCGATGCGTCATTCAACATGCTCCTGGGACGTCCCTGGATTCACGCCGTTAGCGCAGTCACCTCGACTCTCCACAAGAAGATCAGGGTCCCCTTCAACGGGAAAACAATCACGATCTCCGCTTCCCCAATCAAAGCAGTTATGAGAAGAGGGGTAGCCTCCCAAGCCATTGAGGAGGACGACAATGAAATGTGGGGTTTCCAAGCCGTAAACGCCATAACTGATGAATCGAAGCCCTCTGACTATGACCCGTTCACCAACATCACGGTCAACCATATCATGTTGCGTCAGGGTTACTTCCCGGGTTTGCCGCTCAATCCACTAAAGGACCCATTGCCTCTCTTGAAACAGGCTAAGGTCCCCAACATTCCCTTTGGGCTGGGATACGAAACTACCAACGAAGATATCCAGGAGATGAACCTCCTAATCCGAAAACGCAAGAAGCACGGAGTCATCCTCCGTCCCTACCACCTGACTCTCAACGGATACTTTGTCCCCGAGGGGGAGTCTGAACTCTACCACGGCTTTCCAGAGCCGATCTATGACTCTGTGGCCAGGGCTAGATACCCGGGAGTGGAAGTCTTCCAGGACTGCTACTTTATCCCCGACAACATCGAAGCTGCATCAACTGAGTCCAAGCCGTCACCATGCCTTGACGGACAAGCTGTCATACTCCTATTCGGGGAAGATAACGTCAAGCACCTCGACTATGAGGACATCATCAACATCGCCCTGAAAGACAACCAATTTTATCCAACCACCTTGATCTCCGATACTGACCCGGAGAAAGCCACCCAGAGCTGGAGGAAAACCATCAAGTGGACCGATCGCCAAGGCTGCATTCTCAAGATAACAATTGGATAAGGCCCTATGTTCAAGGAGGGAAGTGAGGAAGAGTCTGAGTCGGAGTCGGAGTCAGAGTCTGTCATAGCTCCTAACACTCCGGATGTCCCAGTCAAGGTCCCCTTTCCGCTTTTTTATCACAAAGTCGTGGCTGATTCAGAGGCTGAGTCTACTAGGGTCACCCCCACTCCAATGAAAGGTGACAACCTGGAGCCTTTCCAGGGGCCACTTCCTCTGTTGTGTCGCCTCGACCGACCACGAGATGTCTGTCCTTTCCTAGATTTTCGCTCGTGTCAACTTAATGAACGCTAAGTTTGCTTATGACTCGTCTCAATTTAACTGCAATGCGATTCTGAATGACTATGAGGAATTTGACTTGAGTGACTACCCACCCCACTTTGCCAAAGAACTTGACAAGCGGGAAACCAAAACCCCCATCATCGAGGAAACCGAACCTATTAATGTAGGAACCGACAATACACCTCAAGAACTTAGGATAGGGACAACCCTGGACCCCTCGGAAAGACAGCAGTTCATTAACCTCCTCCACGAATACAAGGACGTGTTCGCCTGATCTTACAGAGATATGCCTGGGATTGACAGAGAAATTGCAGAGCACCGGATACCCATTAAACCCGGAGCTAAACTCGTGAAATGTAAAACTACGCCGGATGCGTCCCGAATGGGCCCTAAAATCAAGGAAGAGGTGGACAAACAGTTCAAGGTCAAGGTTCATCAAAGTGTCCGAATACTCGGATTGGGTGGCCAACATTGTGCCGGTACCAAAGAAAGACGGAAGAATTCGGGTTTGCGTCGACTTCAGGGATCTGAACAAGGCGAGTCCAAAAGACGACTTCCCTTTGCCACATGTTGACATTCTGGTAGAAAACACCGCCGAGCATGTTATCTTATCATTCATGGACGGGTATGCCGGGTACAACCAGATTAAGATGGCTGAGGAATGCACAAAACTGCGTTCACTACACAGTGGGGTACATATTGCTACACGGTCATGCCTTTCGGCCTCATCAATGCCGGGGCAACCTATCAGAGAACCGCTACCACTCTCCTACATGATATGATGCACAAGGAGGTAGAGGTATATGTCGATGACATGATTGTCAAATCAAAAGAACGGGACAGCCACATCAGTGCCCTCCGGAAATTCTTCGCTCGTCTGCGGAAATATAACATGAGACTAAATCCTCAGAAGTGTGCATTCGGGGTCACCTCCGGAAAACTCGTGGGACATGTCGTTAGCAAAAGAGGCATTGAGATTGATCCAACCAAAATCAAAGCCCTTCAACAAATGCCTCGGCCTAGGAATGAGAAGGAGATTCGGGGATTTCTCGGTCAGGTCCAATACATCAGCCGGTTCATTGCCAAGCTCACTATGATCTATGAACCGATATTCAAGAAACTTCGCGCCTCCGATCACACCGATTGGGACGACGACTGTCAAAAAGCCTTCGACAGGATAATGGAAATCCTATCCAAACCTCCTGTCCTCATGCCACCTCAACCAGGGATTCCTCTATCCCTATACCTGACTATTACCAACACAGCCATGGGAGCAATGCTAGCGCAAACAGTCGGCAACGAGGAGCGAGCCATCTACTACATTAGCAAAAATTTCATTGAGTACGAGACGAGGTATACCCAACTGGAAAAGACATGCCTTGCCCTAGTATGGTCAACAAAGAAGCTGCGGCATTACATGCTCAGCTACTCGGTCCACATCTACTCCAAGATGGACCCGGTTAAATACATTTTCGAAAAACCCGTACTAAACGGAAGGCTGTCTAGATGGACACTCATGCTGTCCGAGTTTGATCTCAAGTTTGTACCCCTCAAGGTTATCAAGGGAAGAGCAGTCAATGATTTCCTAGCAGAAAATCCCGTCAATGAGGATCCAACGACCGACACATAGTCACTTCCTGACGAAGACATCCTTTGTGCCGACTCCGACGCATGGGACCTATACTTTGATGGTGCATCTAATCTGAGAGGCTTCGGGGTCCTTCTAATATCACCAGAGGGAGAACATGTTCCGATCTCGGTCAAGCTAGTTTTTGCCGTCACCAACAATGCCGCTGAATATGAAGCATGTCTCATCGGCCTACAGGCAGCCATCACACTTGGCATCAAGAGATTGAGGGTCCATGGCGATTCCTCGCTCATCATCAATCAGGTATCCGGATCATGGAAAATCCGATCTGACAGCTTAGCTCCCTACCGAGCAAAGATCAATCAGGAGGCCGAGTTCTTCGACCAAGTCGACTACTTCCACTTGCCGCGAGAGGAAAATCAATTTGCTGATGCCCTGGCAAAACTTGTCGCGCTCGTCAACATACCTGACGACATGACATCGATGCCCCTATGTGTCAAAAGACGGAGCGAGCCAGCTCACATTTGTGCCATTATCGACGACGAGGAAAGCCATGATGAACCTTGGTACCAAGCCATCCTCAATTACAAAACCAAAAACGAAGTCCCTCCCAACTCTGATCAAAGAGGACAAAGAGCCATCCGTTTACTTGCATCACAATTCGTGATAAACCAAAATCAACTCTACAAAAGAACACCCCAAGGAATTCTCCTCCTTTGCATTGAACATCACAAAGCCAAAAAATTCATGGGAGAGGTTCACGACGGAGAATGTGGCCCTCACATGAGTGCAATGATGCTTACACGGAAAATCATGCGTCTTGGTTACTACTGGACAACCATGGAAGCCGATTGCCGTAACTACGTCAAACATTGCCACAATTGCCAAATCTTCGCCAACATACAACACATACCACCATTCCTTTTATACACAATGACATCACCCTGGCCATTCTCAACCTGGGGCATCGACATTATCGGAAAAGTCAACCCGATAGGCACCAAGGGGCATTGCTTCGTCCTCGTCGCCATCGACTACTTCACCAAATGGGTGGAAGCGCAGTCATATGCAGTCTTGACCGCCAAACAAGTGGCCAAGTTCATTCAAAACAATATCATCTGCCGATATGGGGTACCCCATGAAATCATCAGCGATCAAGGCTCTCACTTCCGGGCGGAAACTCAAGCTTTGCTGGACAAATACAAGATCAAACAACATCGATCATCCCCCTACCGTTCCCAAACTAACGGAGCGGTGGAGGCAGCGAAAAAAACTCTTGTTACCATTATCAAGAAAATGCAAGACAACTACCGCGATTGGCCGAGCAAACTCCCATTCGCACTCTGGGGATACCGAACCTCCATTCGAACACCGACAGGCGCCACACCCTTCTACCTAGCATACGGTATGGAGGCGGTCCAACCAGTAGAGTTAGAGGTCCCATCTCTATGCATCCTACTGGAGAGTCAAGTCCCTGAGGCGGAATGGACCCGTCGAAGGTACGAACAACTCACTCTTCTAGACGAACGGCGACTCAACGCCTGCACAACGTCCAGTTATACCAACGACGTATACAACGGGCATTCAACAAGAAGGTCAAACCCAGAAACATCCAGGAGGGCGACTTGGTCCTCAAGTCAGTCCGAGCACCATTACCCGTCGATCCGAGGGGAAAATTCAAACCCAACTGGGCCGGGCCATACCTGGTCAAGAAAATACTTTCGGGGGACGCAGTGAGACTGAGTGACCTAGACGGGGAGGACTTTACAAACCCGACCAACCTAGACCAACTCAAGAAATACTACCCTTGAGCCCTAGCAACCAACAACCTAGCCTAGTTTTGCAACTAGCAACCACCTCAACCCTTTTCAAGTCAAGTTCCTCAATGTGTTCTGATTTGAAATTGCATGTTTTATCGAGTCTAAGCTGCGACACCTTGTCCCTTTCTAATGTCCTTTGATCCGTCAAAGGCAGCGTCCATTTGCACTACAAAAACAAACCCCCTGAACTACGAGCATGGTTTGATTTCACCTCTTCAGGTGAATACGTAGGCAATTCCTCTTATGCCTAAGGGATACAACCACAAAACCCATTTCAAATTCACAAAACATTTCGAACTACGAGCATGGTTTGATTTCACCTCTTCAGGTGGATACGTAGGCATTCCTTTCTTACACAAGAAGGATACAACCATCCCCACATACAAAAAAATCCCAACAAAAAAGAGAAAGGGAAAACCATTCCCTTTCCCCACAAAATACAAAAATGAGCCTTTCTCCCTTTCCACAAAATACCACTTTCCCAAGTGCAATTGTTTAGGACGATTCAAATCGAGTTGCCTTCACAAAACGGATGGAAGAAACAAGCGTTCACACCTTTCCGACACGAGCAATCCTCTTATTTAATTAATAATATGAGGGATTACAACTTCAACAACAAATAAAGCTCGACGAGTCTGCAACTTGTCGAAGCTAAGGTGTCAACTAACACACCTCACATAGTAAAACTAGCATAAAACATACAATAACTAGCTAGTACAACATAATAAAAACTCACAACAATAATACAACATAATAATAAAGTGGGTAATGGAGGTCTTCACTCTTCCATTCTACCCTTGCCTTTTCCCTCGGGGTACATCTTCCCCTTGTTCTTCTTGTTGGCCCGCCTAGCATGGATTTCCTCCCCGGAACGGATCCTCAACGGATCTAAGACGGCGACGGCCTCTGGTCTAGCACAAGACCCCATGTTCGACCCAAGACGAGCCAATGCACGGCCCACCATATTCTTGGGGCCGGAACTCCTCCTCTTCGGTGGTCTCATCACATCGGGGGTAGCTCCATCGGCATACTCCTCAAAGAAGGCACGGTTGGCCTTACCAACCTCTCGATACTTAAAATCGACAACCTCGTCCTTACGAAATTTGGATCTCTCTTCCAAGGACGGAGCACGTGACCACTTGACATAAGCGGGAGTCACCCATGTCGTGGCTGCGGGGTTTGGAACCTCCCAAAGCGGCCGAGTGGCCCACCACCTTTCAAAGAACTCCACAAGCTCGGAGTTCCGGAAAACATTCTCTTGAACAAGAGTATCTTGAGCGGGCACCTTTTGTTGACGCCCCATTTGCCTCATGAGCCTTTCGGGATAAATGAAGGAAACAACCTTCAAATCCACCGCCATCAAAGAAAGAAGACTAGCACCCGAAGCGGGCAACCCCGTTAAGGACCTCAAGTGCCACCACGGCACCACCCAACGGATATGAGGACCGCCCTCCTCCGCCAATATTGCGGCCCAATACGCCTCGGTGGAAGCAAAACTATCCGGGTACAACTTCTTCCTCATGGTGAGATGACGGAAGGAATAAGAAGAAGGATTAACCGGATGCTCTACATACCTTAGCCTCTCCAATAGCCACACTTGGAGGATCCTTGGCGATCCAAAAGAGGGAGCTTCTCCACAAGAGCCTTCCTTGTCCAAAGCTTGGATAATCTCTCCAACCACCAACCATGATGGATCTCTACCATGCTCCATTTGCTCAATCACATGGATAAGGGTCATGCTACCATGACATCTTGGCCCCTCCTTCTTCAAGACATCAACAAAGAGGTACACATGGACAAGGCAAAATGCAAGAGCCCTTCTCCTAGCCACCTCCGAGACATTAGCATCTAATCGATTTGAAAAGATGTTGATAAGAGCCAACATATCCACACCATATGGAGCAAGAAGGAAGTTGACTTGGCTTGTTAATAAGCCTAACATGGAACGGAATTTCTCCTTGTAGCACAACCGAGTCGGAGGAAGCACCGGAGCACAACCCGGCCACCTACCAATGGCTCCAACTTCTTCGGCAAGAGGGCAAATTTCACCTTTCGGGAAAACGAAAACATGATGTTTCGAATCCCAAAACCGAGAACATGCTTCAAGAAACGAGGATTGCACCTTGACTTGACGGAGCACCAACAATTGACCAACTCCCATGCAATCGAGTTGATACTTCTCGGGAGGCGACAAATCCCGGCACCATAGTCGCAATGCATTCTCAAAAGCATCCATGAAATATTTTTGTGGAAGAAGGAGAGGTTTTGTAGAGATGTTTTTGTGTTTCGGATGATGAAACAATGAAGCGCAAACGTCCCTATTTATACAAAATGATCGCGCATTTTTCGAAAAAAGAGGAGAGCCGGCTTCCATCGCCAAGACGCTCGCGCCTCTTTGAGGCTTCTCCAGGATTCCCGCTGTTGACTTGTCTCTTTCAACATGTGTTTTCTCCTGACACCTCAAACCTCCCGCCAGGAACCTCGCGCCTCTTCGGGATGATTCCGGGAAATTTTGTGTTTCTTCACACTCACATTTCCTTGTTTTTCGCGTTTTACGAAACCCGACACGGTTTCCATGACGCGGCTTTAAACATACGGATTTTTTTCTTTCTTTTTTAAAGGGGGGAAGGGCAGGTCGCCCCGATCCACGATGGATCGTTTCCATGTCAGTCGAAATTCCGAAAATTTTTCGCTTTTTCGCAATTCAAAAATCAAAATCGAAAGTTGATAACACGACATCAATTTTCCTCAAAAACTCAAGCACTCACAAATTCGAGTCTTGACATCAAAAAATCAAACATACTCGCAAAAAATCCTTTTCTAAAATTCTTTCATGATGGTTTGAGTTTTATATTTTTCGAGTCATTTTCAAAATTTCGATGCAATTTAATTCACGACACGAGTTAATTGCTCAAATTTTCAAATCAATTCCTTTTGAATTCCGAACGTGACGATTTGTCACGGAATTTTCAAAAATCATTTTAAAATTTCAAATTTTAACTTCAAGTCATCTTGGTTAATTTTTGTTTTTTTTCAATCAATTGCTTCTACGTGTTTACGTTTTTGCGTATGTGCTATCTATTGCTTGTTTTCTACAGCTAACAATGCAGGAACTGGTGCAAAGCAAAAGGAGAATCGACAAACCGACAAATCCCTCCTCCGAAACACAACACAAAAAAGCCGAAAATCACAAAATAAACCACAATCCAAAAACACATATATACAAACCGCCTTACGCAAAATACATAAACAAACGTCTATCATACAGACACTGGCCTAAAACAAACGTCTATCATACAGACATTGGCCTAAAACAAACGTCTATCATACGACGCCGCCTAAAACAAACGCCATCATACGTACAATCGCCTAAGACAACGAACTGAGGGCTATCCGCCACCTACCGAACTAGGCACTCTCTATCCTCTCAAACGGAAAAGAAAGAGAGCAACATAGGAAACAAAGGAGCAACAGCGGAAGCAGAGGTGATTACCATGACGGTAATACCCCGTTCCTCGCTCCTCGACAAAAAGGAAGACAAGTTGTCGCGCGATTTGGACGATGGGACGACCCCGAACCATGATGCGGTGCACCATTCCTGCAACCCCACTCATCACCCACCCCGTCTATGAGCCACAACGAAAAGGACAAACCGCCATATCACCGCCTATCCTCCTCTACGGAAGCATCCTCCACCACCGCCTCGAATACGGCAGCCTCCTCGGCCGCTACATCCCCTCCGGGATCGACTTCCTCCTCCAAAGACTCAACAACGGACCCCATCGGTCCCAGACGATACCCTGCGATCAAAAAACAAACAAAAAACGTCAGCCGAAATTTCGGCATTACGACGGCATGAAATGGATAAACCCAAAAACAAAAACACAACCTGCAATACAAAAAACAAGGGCCAATCCCGCCCCAAACCATTCACGAAAAAAAAACCACAAAATCGACTCGCCCCTCTTTTCAAGCAAAAGACGAGTCAAAACCCCAAAAACGGCATTTCAAGACCCATACAAGGTCCGCCAACAACCCAAAATGCATTCCCGACACAATGGGGATTTTACATTCCCGACACAATGGGGATTTTTCTACGGTTCAAAAAGGCAATTCATACGCTAATTTGAGCCCAAACCGGTCAAAAATTTAAAGACGACCGCAAAAAGGCAAACGTGATTTTATCACGCCTCAGGGTGACCTGAAATTTCGCCCTAATTCAATCAAGCTAAAATCGACAAATTTGAAAAGATTCAAGAGGAAATACTTACCTTGAGATGACATTTGTTGATAATGGCACAAACAAAAGCAAGCTAAAAGGTCCTTTAATGGCGATTTTGGCGAGATTTTGAGGTTGAAGATGAATGATCATCCGCAGCTCAACCTCGCGTCTTTTTAACAGAAAATAGGGAAGCCGGCTTCTATCGCCAGATGGCTCGCGCCTAAACCAGGCCTCCCCTTTTCTTTTTCAGCGAAATTTGGGCTTTGGCCCAATTTCCCATAACAAACTTCAAAATTTTCGTTGACGATATTGAAAATTGTCATTTCCTCGAAAAACAAACAAAACCAAACAGTGAAAATTCAAATTCGCTATTTTCAAAAACTTCAAGCAAAACGGCGGCACATAAACCGTCACTTCAATCAATAGTGAAGATTCCAAATTCACTATTTCTTTCAAATGTCAACGGCGGCACATAAACCGTAACTTCAATCAATAGTGAAGATTCTAAATTCACTATTTATTTCAAATGTCAACGGCGGCACATAAACCGTCACTTCAAACGTTATAGCAAACTCAAATTTGCTATTTTCCTTCAAAATTAAAACAAACGGCGATCAAAACCGCCACTGCGAATTCAAGCCGACGAATGGTGAAATTCCAAATTCACTATTCCTTCAAATACCAGCAGGGGGGGTTCCTCGCGGAACCCGCTCATTCCAAAAACAGTGATAGTGAAAATCCGAGCTCACTATTTCCCCAGCGGCATCACGAGTTCGCTACTTTCAAAACAAGCCCATTCGACGCGGCTACCCCCATGGTCCATTAACCGACCGTATCATTGGCTGGCGAGCCTTTGTCCGCACCCTTTCAAGGACATATCCCGAAGATGCCTCGGGTACATTTCCTTGTCTCGGCTGGCGAGCCTTACAACGTATCGTGGCTGGCGAGCCCTCCTCACATACGCACCATGGCTGGCAAGCCTTTGTCCGCACCCTTTCAAGGACAGATCCCGAAGATGCCTCGGGTACATTTCCTTGTCTCGTCTGGCGAGCCTTACAACGCATCGCAGCTGGCGAGCCCTCTTCACATACGCACCATGGCTGGAGAGCCTTTGTCCACAACCTTTCAAAGACACATCCCGAATATGCCTCGGGTACATTTCCTTGTCTCGGCTGGCGAGCCTTACAACGCATTGCGGCTGGCGAGCCCCCCTCACATACGCACCATGGCTGGCGAGCCTTTGTCCGCACCCTTTCAAGGACAGATCCCGAAGATGTCTCGGGTACATTTCCTTGTCTCGGCTGGCGAGCCTTACAACGCATCGCGGCTGGCAAGCCCTCCTCACATACGCTCCACGGCTGGCGAGCCTTTGTCCGCACCCTTTTCAAGGACATATCCCGAAGATGCCTCAGGTACATTTCCTTGTCTCGGCTGGCGAGCCTTACAATGCACCGCGGCTGGCGAGCCCTCCTCATATACGCACCACGGCTGGCGAGCTTTTGTCCGCACCCTTTCAAGGACAGATCCCGAAGATGCCTCGGGTACATTTCCTTGTCGCGGCTGGCGAGCCTTACAACGCATCGCGGCTGGCGAGCCCTCCTCACATACGCACCGCAGCTGGTGAGCATTTATCCGCAACCATGCAAGGACATATCCGAATATGCCTCAGGTATGACTCCTTCTTATGGCTGGCGAGCCTTCGTACGTAGTCTAACGGACTTTAAACGACCCGCACGGACAGTCGACAGACTCTAGAATGTTCCCGACGACAGGTCCTTGATTCATACCCTCGAGTCACCTGGGCGTCGCCCTTCCCGACGGTAGGTCCTTGGCCCGAATCCTTTCGAGCCGCCTCGACGTCGCTTGGGTCTTCAGGTTGTAATCTTCGATTGACCTGGGGACTCTACTTTGACTTTCGCCCTGTCCAAGCCTCAATCAAAATGGGGGCTCAGAGATACCCGTGTCTGGGCCGAGACTCCAACAAACACCCGATGATTATCGGACTACAACATGTTTTGGGATCGCAGCGTTTGATCGACAGTTTGTGTACAACTTTACGTCGGAAAACTTAAAACGATTTCGAAAACAAAACATTTCAAAAATACCTGGAGTGTTTAATGCATTACGACGGGGTCGCAATGACACTAACTAGAGTCAAAACTGACACCGGACCAAAAACCGACTCAAAAATTCAAATCCCGACTCCAACAACGAGTCAAACCGAGTCAACCACAAAAACAAAATATCTTCAAGCCTTCTATGCTAAGTTTTCCCGGATTCATGTTGGTCAAGTACCAAACATGTGACTACAAAACCTAGGATAGAACAAATCATGATTGCGTTTGTTGTGATAGTGACAACATAACTCGAAGTGCTGCGACGTGGCTCGCGCCTCTTTGAGCAGCCCAGCTGGCCACGTCGCTCAAAACTCACACAACCACTCATTCTCCTATAAATACCCCTCAAATGCCACCCATTTGAGACTTACGCGAGTGTCCGCCCCCCTCTTTTCTCCCTTAAAATTCTCGACTCGACTTCTAAAGTCACAATTCGACGCGTGTTTACGACCTACCGATCGTAAACACAAGCCTTACACATTGTTTGGTACCTTCATCGTGCATTAAACCACTTGACCTACCACTTCGACCACTACACCATCACTAAACTTTTAAAACACTCTTTACTTACCAAAACGGTTTTAAACCGAGTTTTTTTTCGATCAAACAAGTTGTTACACTTACGTCGGTCACTCGCCATAACCAAACATGTAAGTATGAGGGTGTAAAAATCCTCTTTTATTATGTTTTCATTTGTTTCATGACTTTAACATGCTAAAACATGCATAACATGAACCAAAACATGGGATAAACGAGCCAAAACCGATTTTTGGTCTGAGGCAGAAGCCCCTTAGGTCGCCAAATGGCTCGTGCCTAAATGGGGTGCTCAGACCAGAGATCAACCGTGTTTGTTCTCGTCATTTCCCTCAACCCATTTTTCATATTTGTAATCGGTTTTTACCATTTCAAGTATTTTCGAAACCTTTTTGTTTCATTTCACATGTTTTAACCATAAAGCATTTTTCACCCTTGGTTCTTCATACCATGACGGTTAAATTCGTGTTTCGATGATAATATTTGGTTAATGACATTTAAAAGGTATTTTAAAGCCTTTTATTTCATTTCTTTACATTTTCAAGCAAACATATTAGTCACCAACACAAAATCATCCTTGGTTCTACATACCATGCCGGATTTTAACCCAGCTACGATGACGAGTATCGACTAATTACATTCAAAATGGACTTAAAACAACTAGTCCACAATCATTTTCAAAACTATTCATGTCAAGTTTGTCAAATCGAACCCGATACCGAATATTATCAAATAATGATGATTATTCGAGTCTAGTTCTTCAAATCGACAAATGCGGTCTAAACGACCCTTTCAAAACCAAACCGGGTTCAAATACCCATTTTTAACGCGTTTTATAACCTTTTCTAAAAAGTCAGAACACGGCATACAACCGTTGGCTAACCCGCGCCTCAAGCAGGCCTTTTCTTCCTCATTTTCAAAACCAGAGGGAGGCCCCTTACACCGCCGGCTGGCTCGCGCCTCTTATAGCCGTCTGGTACAGGGCCTGTTCCCTTCCAGCATTAGTCTAGGACAATCCCGACTACGGTTAACCCGGATATAGGATGGATCAGATGACTATTCGATTATTCAAAACCATATTTGCAAAATGCCTTACCAAGACAAATGGATCATGTTATGCACCCTAAACCTAATACGGTAAATGGATGTTTAATTTCCGTCTTGCATGCAAATCAATCATTAATCTAACTCGACATCTTATACTTGATACGTGGATTAAACCAACCGACTTAGAAAGCTCTCACATGTTAGGTTTAAATTATTGGATGCGCATTCATGCATTTAAACCGTTTTATCAACTTTTGCATTCAACTAACCAAGATCGATCAGTAGAGGCCGCTAAACGCGGGCGGGATTGGGTGTCTGATTAAAGGGCTTCCCAATACGTACCTTCACCTCTTACTCAGAAACTTTGGATAGTGGACGACCTTATCCAGGGCGTACAAGAGTCATTCTAGAGATAGGATGCTAAAGAGGGACGATTTCCTTATCTTTAGTACCTATGTCAAATGCTGCTTTGTGCTTCGATTTGACCGAGGTAAAAAGTGGAATTCGAACGGGTTCCAGGCATCCCACAAATGCTTGGTGGCGACTCCGAACATCTCTAATCGTTTCGAGACCCTTACCGAGACGAAACCGACCGATCTAAAATGATCTGGTCGAAGGCATTTTTACGCCGCCGAGCGTGGCTTTCAAAAGACCGCTATACGTCCACAAATTGGCTGGGCGTGTAGGTGGGCCATGTCCACAGAGAGGAGTCTTGGATTCCATCCAAATCATCATCATCATCGTCGGCAGGAGCTTAGGAATCCTTGTTTCCATCATCAACCTTCACTTGAAGGATATTGGACACAATGTCGACTTCCCCTTTCAAAGTGTCAAGGGTGGTCTTGACATAGTCTATGTCGGCAATGAGACTCATCAGGCTTTTGAGATCGACCACTTCCTCCTTTAAATCTGCAATGGCTGTAAGAATGCTAGAACTGTCCCCACTACCACCTACATCTACACCCTTGCTAGAAGACCCTTTTTCAGAAACTTTACCCTTTCCACTAGGAATAGTCGTAAGACTGCCGTTGTTTGGGCGCAACATCATTTTATCCAAGTTTCCCGAGGACATACGGTCAAACATACTTTGATAACCCACACTGTCCTTAACCAACACTCCTTTGTGACGAAGCATCTCTGAAATCCAAATTCCATAAGGGAGGCAAATTTGTTTGGTGTATTGGGGATCTCGGATTTTAGCTTCTGTCATAGCAAATCGTTTAAACATTAGATAAGGGAGGTTGTTTTCCGGTGAGAGACCAAATGATAGACCAAATATTATTGGGCAGCGGATAATCTTGCACGGTCATTGGAGGGGTTAATAGTGCGACTAAGCAAATTATAGAGCAGTTTAGCAAAGGCAGGGAGTTCGGCTGGGTCAGCGGGTTGGAAGGCGGGGGAGGATGGATTCATGGCTTTTATGACATCTGTAGGGGAGATATTGTCAAGGACCGGCCAGGTGTTTTTGGTGGGGGTGAGATCATACCCGTCATGGGGTATATTCAGAATCTTCGAAAAATGAACCAAAGACAGAGAGAATGTCTTACCATTGACCTTTGCCGTCAAAGACTTCATAGTATTTTTGACATGAACCGTCGCATAAAATTGAAGGATTTCACTGGCAAAGACGGGTTTTTCCATTTGGATGAGGCTTTCCCAACCTTGGGCTTTGACTGCTTCCACAAACTCAAAAAAATCAGTATCAGAGGAGGACCATGACGAGGTGTACCCCCGTGGAAAGTGAATGGCCTCCTTGAAGATTAATCGTGCACATGTCATTTTGATGGCCGAAGGAAGAGTGCTTGCCTTGATCTGTCTTTTGACGGTGGTCGAGTCCCATTTACCTGCTAAGGGAATCAGATCCGTATAGGAGAGATAATCTCCTTTCTTGTTTGTGGGAGTTTTTTCTTTGGGTTTCTTTTTCGGAGGTTCTTTTTCTGCCGATTCCGCTTCCTTTTCACCCGATTCAATTTCTTTCCCCGATTTCCCTTCCTTTGAGAGAGTTTTTTCATATCCCAATGAAGGGTTACCCCCCTTCTTCCTTGGCTTCTCCATTATAAGACTTACCTTCATCCTCAACATCATACTCTCCTTCTTCGAGAATATCAGACAACACAGAGGGACCCTTTTTCTTTTTCGGTGATGCTTTATTACCGGTACTAGATCCCTCATTGTTTTGATTAACTTCCTCTTCGGATGATAGCGTTTTCTCGAGCGGATCTTTCTCTGCATGTTCCTCATCATTGATGATGACGGGTTCAGATGATGTACTGGAGGTTGATGATGGTTTTTTCGTTCTGGATCGGGTTCTTTTTCTCACCATGGACGGAGTTGGTATGAGTGGTGGTAGAACAGTTATGGGTGTAGGTTGGAAGGTTGGTTCTGATGAATGGATGATGAGGAAGGTGTATGAGCCTTTGGGTTTCTCGGAGGTGGCGACAGTGGGTGTGTTGGATGAGGAAGGCTGATTTTGTGAGGTGTCGATTGAGGATTTAGGCATTTTTGGAGTTTGATGGGGTAGGTGAGATTGACTGGCGTTTTTACCATGGTAAAAGGGGTGGTTTATAAGGTAGGTGAGGGAGATGAGGGATTTGGACAAAAACGGTGGTTTGAGGGCATGTTTTCAGGTTAAATGGGTGTGAGGGGTAGGTGTCCGTATTTAATGCGGTAAGTATACATTAAACATATGACTAACAATTCGGTTGAGTGATTATTTGATGCACAAAGACGATTTATCGATTGCGGACATGTCACGGAATGAATAAACTAGACTACAGAATAGCAAACCCGGTTATGTCAATCATGTGAGGGATTGGTTTAATTCACATAAAAATTACATACAATTAATTAAGCCAATTTGTAACCTAAGTTTTTGAAATTGTTCTCTTGTAAGTGGTTTAGTAAATATGTCGGCAATTTGATCTTCGGTTTTGCAAAAAATAAGTACAACATGCCCTTTTTCTACATGATCACGAATAAAATGGTGACGAATTTCAATGTGTTTGGTCTTAGAATGTTGAATAGGAGTTTTGATATACTTATCGCACTCGTATTATCACATAATATGGGAACGGAGTCGTAAATAATACCAAAGTCGATAAGTTGTTGCTTACCCAAAGAAGTTGTGAGCAACAATAAGCGGCACTAACATATTCACTTTCGGTCGTTGAAAGAGCAACCCTGTTTTGTTTCTTTGAGCCCCATAAGATTAGGCATGGACCCAAGAACGTTGTAATCCCGGAGGTTCTCTTTCGATCAACACTACACCCCGCATAATCCGTGTTGGAATATCCTATAAGATCAAAGGGACGATGTAAGGGGTACCATAAATAAAGATATTGTGTTCCAATCAAATATCAAAGAATACGTTTAACCGCTTTAAAATGAGATTCTTTCGGATTTGATTGAAATCTAGCACATAAACAAACACTAAAAAAAATGTCGGGATGACTTGCGGTCAAATAGAGAATTGATCCAATCATAACTCGATACACCTTTTCACTAATGCTCTTACCTTTCTCATCTTTGTCCAATTTCGACTTGGATACCATAGGTGTGGAGTAAGGATAGCCATTAGTCATCCCAAATTTCTTAAGCATCTCTTTAATGTACTTTTGTTGATGGATCATGATTCTATCTTTGGTTTGCTTGATTTGGAGCCCAAGGAAAAATCCTAGCTCACCCATCATACTCATTTCAAATTCCGATTTCATTAGTTCCGAAAACTAAATATAAAGTATCTCATTTGTTACTCCAAATATAATATCATCGACATACACTTGAACAACCAACAGTTCACTGAACTGTTGTTTAGAAACAATGTTGTATCTATGGAACCTCTTCTAAAACCATTTTCAATGAGAAATTTAGACAACCTATCATACCAACACCTAGGTGCTTGTTTTAAACCATAAAAAGCTTTGTCTAATTTTAAAACGTGTTTAGGAAAATCATTGTCTAAAAAGCCCGAACGTTGCTCTAAAAAGACATCCTCTTCCAAATATCCATTTAAGAAAGCGGTTTTGACATCCATTTGGAAAAGCTTAATGCCTTTGTGAGCCGCAAAAGCTAACAATAATCTTATGGCCTCAAGCCTAGCTACCGGTGCATAGGTTTCATCATAATTAATTCCCTCTTATTGATTATAACCTTGCACCACTAGTCTAGCTTTATTCATTACGATTTCACCGGAATCAACAAGCTTATTGCGAAAGACCCACCTAGTACCAATGACGGTACGATTAGATGGTCTAGGGACTAGGTGTCATACCTCATTTCTCTTGAATTGATTGAGCTCATCTTGCATAGCTAGCATCCAATCGGCGCCAGTCAATGCAACTGTTATATTGGTCGGCTCACTTTAAGAAAGAAAGGCGCTTTGGGCACAAAACTCATCAAGAGATGCAAAGTTGTTGAGGGAGGCCCTTGTTTTAACTCCGGAGTTCAAGTCACTTGTTAAATTTGAGAGAGAATGGGAGCTTTGATGTTTCCATTTTCTTGGAACAATAGTGTTTTGTTCCCCCTCAGATGTAACAGTCTCCGTGACTGTTGTTTGCTGGTCAGAAAATGGCTTCATATCAGTGTTTGAGGATTCTCCTGGAACAACAATCTCTTGGAGTGTTGTTCTGGAAGTGGAAGCAACAGTTGCTGGAACCGTTGTTTTACTATTTGTTCCCCCTGAGTTGTTGCTTGTATAAGTAGGTAACAGTCTCTGTGACTGTTATATAGCGTCATTGTTTGGAGCTTCCTCATCCTCAAACACGAAGTCTTTTCTCACAAGACCTATCTCAAATTCATCATCTTCATCCTCATTTTGTACCTGTCCAAGAATGCTAGATTCATCAAATATGACATGGACACTTTCTTCAATTAACATTGTTCGTTTATTGTAAAATTTATAGGCCTTGCTATGGTTGGAATAACCAATAAAAACCGCTTCATCACTACGTGGATCGAAATTTCCCAAGTTATCTTTACCATTATTGTGAACAAAACATTTGCTCCCAAAGCATCTAAAATATGAAATATTGAGCTTTCTTCCACGTAGTATTTCATAGGGTGTTTTATTGATTATTCTCCTTATCATGACTCGATTATAAATGTAGCAAGCGGTGTTTACCGCTTCGGCCCAAAAGTTCCTAGGCAATTTACTACACAACAACATGGTTCTAGCCATACTTTCAAGGGTCCTATTCATTCGTTCAAACACTCCATTTTTTGTTGGAGTTCTAGGAGCCGAAAAATTATGATCTACACCATTGTCATTACAATAAGCACTAAATGATGAGTTTTCAAATTCAGTTCCATGATTCGTTCTTATATAGACAAGTTTAAAATTAAGTTTGTTTTGAATCTTTTTCAACCAAATTAAAAACTCATCAAATGCCTCATCCTTGGAGCTCAAGAAAAGTGCCCAAACAAACCTAGAATAATCATCAACAATGACACACACATAACGACTACCACCTCTACTTCTAGTTCTCATTGGTCCACATAGGTCGATATGCAAGAGTTGTAATGGACGAAGAGTACTAACAATTATTTTGGGTTTAAAAGAGCTTCTAACATGTTTACATCTTGCACATTCATCACATACTTTATCAAAGTCAAATTTCATGTTAGGAAATCCTTCAACTAAGTCAAGTCTCCTACGTGTATTAAGAGTTTTAGCACTAACATGTCCAAACCTTTTGTGCCACAACCAAGGATCGTTTTTCATTACACTTGATACCCGTCGTGAGGTGTCAAAAATAAATTTATAATTTCCAACTACAACTATAGCTAGCGGCGGTCGGGTCGAACCACAGAGAGGCAGATGTAAATTCTAGTTGTTTAAATTCAGTCTAAGGTAACAATAAGGTGGGGGGTTTTGATTGGATTGGTCTATATCTAATGAGCGGTAAAATAAAGTAAACTAAGCAAATAGATGAAATCAAATATAAAGGGAGGTACTAGGATGGTCGGTTCGTTATAGCTTCGGCGGCAGCATACTAAACAGGTCTAAATCGAACACAAGTGAAGCGGGAAACAAGAGGTCCTCTCGGTCCACTCTTAACAGATAGCATCTTTCGATCTCGCTATAGGTCCCTAATATCACTAATACTGACTCTCGTCCTGAAAAGTGACTAACGGTCTAAACTCTACTTATCTTTCGATCTCAGCATAGTTTAGTCATCTTAATTGGTGATCTAACAACTTCCCCTATCTTTCGATCTAATGGGTCAGTCATAAATTAAGCATCTAACTGGTCGCATGCATTCGATTCGTTAAATACATCATTAAAATCAATTAAAACGAAAGGTAACCTCACGTTGTCAGTCGATCGACCGGGTAAGGCAGTCGATCGACTGACACGCGATTCAGTCCAATTAAATACTACGCCGCCTACGCCATAATTCCCCTACATCCTAGCCCAAACTATTTAGCTACACATGCTGAAGGTGATAACAACAATAATACTAGGGCATAAAGTACTGAATTCATAATTAAAGCGGTAGGACAAACAATTAACATGCAACAATAATATGGTTCGGGAATCTAACTAGCAATTCTATACTAATAACGAAATAGAAGTAAATTGAAATAGGGCAGAAGAATACCGAGAATAGCAGAAGAACGATTAAGAACAAGAGTGAAAATTCCAATGCTAAACAATATTCCAAACCCTAATAAAACTTAATGTTACTGTGTAAAAGCTTGATAAAAATCGGATCCCTAAAACTGGTGTTCTTAGTTACGTTATATAGCAAACATACGTAACTTTTATTTCCAAAACCTAAACTCAATGGGCTTGCGCTTCCTTGGTCTTTTAATTCTCGTCTGGGATAGCAGATTGGTCGATCGACCGAGCATGGCGGTCGATCGACGACGATCTTCGAAAACAAAGTAGCTTCGAACCCGCAGTTGGTCGATCGACTGATGGGAGTGGTCAATCGACTGCTTGAGCTGCTACTTGACTTCTATAATCTCGTGGATTTGTCTTTTGGGCCTTGAATTGCGCACCAAGCTCGTTCCTTAAGCGAATACTTTACGTCAAATCCAATGCAGGATACTCGGGGACGGATTTAGCTTGATTTCCGCTGGATTCTTCACATTTCTGCAATAATGTACAAAAATACGGAAGTAGACGGAAATAGGGAGAAATGTAGCATAAACTACATGAATGAGCTCTGAAATGCGTGTAAAATGAGGTGTAAAACATCATATAAAAGACACGCATCAAACTTCCCCAAACCAAACCCTTGCTTGTCCCCAAGTAAGAACTAGACTCGATCTAATTACCTAATGGAACGAGTTCAATCTCAGAGCGAAATGCAACATGTAAAGCCTAAACCAATTTAATGCACTAACCAACAATCAATTAGCAAATGAATCATGCAAACGAGTTATGGAGCCGTTAAAACTACTGAACCGTCAACTGTAGAGACTCATCAAAGTGGACTCTCACGGGTCGCTCAAATCACTCATAAGCACAGGTGAATATAAGATAGAAAGAATTCATTTTGTAAAGACTCTCACCTAACTACGACCTATAAGAACATGCCTGCAATATAATATGAAAGCAATCTCTACAACCGTACATACGCATTCCAACCAACAAGAGACCATGACACATGCCGAGCTATATATGTGGATATGTGAGGTATGGGTAAGAAGAGGCAAAACATTTATGGAAAAGTGGAGGTACAGGTGATCAAGCTAGTACCGAAACGGAACCATATTGCAATATCCAACTTCTTGCTCAAAAAAACCAATGGAACGGTGCTATAGCAAGCACAAATCTCACAATCTCGAGGTATAAAAGTAATCAACTAACTCCCCATAAAATATGAATAATACATGGGAGCAAAAATCGCCAAAAGATAAGGATTTGAATTATGCGAATTGATTCTTTCTCTCAAACCTCAGTCGATCGACCTATGATGACAGTCGATCGACTGCACGAACAGTACAGAACTCTTTCTTCTTTTTTTTTCTTTTTTTCGAATCATTTTTTCATCTTTTTTTTTCTTTTCTATTTCTTTTAAACTTTGTTTCTTTCCTTCCTTTATTTCATCTTCCCAATAACGTCTCAACAGAGCATATGCCACCAAAAATGAGTAACAACCCCAAGAACACAGACTACTAGCTTGACAAAGGACAAAGCAAATGTAGGATGTAGTAAATGGGACAAAAAGGGATATTTTTGGCGATTAAGTGGGAGCTTATGGGCAAAACGAGAAAAGGAAACCTCTACCACATGTGTCAACTAACCACAGACCGAATGCATACAGGTATTAAGAAGATCAAGTTCATATTTATGCACATTTATGTGACATGCCTCATAAGGAGTACTACTCACATTCCTAAATAAACCGGTCATAGATGTCACCAGTTATAGGCTCTAATTCTCAGAAATATGATGTAGTTTGCCAATTTTCTAAGTCAAATCTCAAGTCCAGCAAATAATTAACGAAAACTCGTAGATATGCATTTATACGATTCTACCAATAACATGTTAATCAAGCAAGGCTCAGGCAAAACAGGTGCAAAATGCAATATCATCCTTGAAATACTACCGTTCCGACTCAACCTATATGCTAAAATAAACGTGCATTTTATGGAAATTTTTGAAATTTTTCAATTTTTTGAATTTTTGAATTTCGTATATATAAAATGAACTGAACAATGCAAAACAGAATGTAAACGTGAATGCAAGCAAATGATATGCGACGCAAAACCCTTTCCCAAACCAAATCACACAATGTCCCCATTGAGCAAAATCATGTAATGAAGAAAAGAGAAATAGGAATTTGCGGGAAAATGAAATAAATAAGACATGAAGTGAAAATCGGGAACTTACAAGACTTTAAGCGCAGCAAAAGGGAAACCTCCCCAAACCAGCGTGAGCTAGGAGGTTTCGTGAGAGCTTGCATGCTACTAAAAGGTACCTGAAAGATAAGTAAAACCCACGCATAAAATCGAGAAGACAATTTTGAAGTGGTAAATATGTGCACAAATGAGAAAATTAGAAGAAATAAATAATTGGACGGAAAATAAAGTGGAGTAGAAAACTCCCTTAAGTCCGCATATCGGCCAAACACAGCAGGGGAGAGGTCGTGAATAGGTACAGCAGCGTCCTTGGTCGATCGACTAAGGACGGCAGACGATCGACCAATGTGTCGAACAGAGCTCTGAAAAGTGCAACTCTACCGATCGATCGACCAATGTAGCCGATCGATCGAAAAATACTTGTTGTACTCCTTATTTCTTCGTATTTGCTCAATAACTTGAGCTAATGAGGTCTAAAAACCTGCAAGTGCACAATAATACGCGCCCAAAATTGCGCAAAACCCAAAATAAAGTCTCAAACGCATAAAATCCTAAGTAAGAAAAATAAAATGCGAAGCTTCGCGCACACAAAAGCAATAAAAAGTGTCTAACAAAAGCAAATAAAATGTAGTTTATAAAGAGCTCGATCAACTAATAGTTGATCAAGAACGGCCACGGAATGGGCCACTTTGTCGGCTTCTGGCTACAAGAGGTAGCCTCAACGGTGCTTATCTTAGCAGCTGCGCCCTTCTTAGCTTCCACGTCCGTATGGCTCAACGGATCAACACTCTCATCATCTCCCCAGTCAAGGATCTCTTCGGGCTTGTCAGAATCCAAATCAGACTCTCTGGCTTTGACCGGCTCGTCATCAACTACCTCATCAATTCCATAGCTCAGGCAACCAAGACCTCCTCTTTGAATGATCGGCTTCTTTACAGTTGGAGCAACTTGCAGCACTTCCTTCCCCAAACCAGCTCCTGCAGCATCTAAAACAACAGATTCTTCCTTCTTTTTGCTCCCAGTCTGGGGCGGAGAGGTTAACACAGAAGTAGTAATAGAGACAGGCAATTCAGGAAGCACAAAGTACGATTTCTTTTCAGAAACCGTATTACAAGTCACAGGCCACATGGGGTCCTTTTTCTTAGCAGGTTGGGCAAAGACAATAGAATGCTTTCCCACTTTGAAAGTCAAGGTTCCTAGACCGACATCTATGACTCGCACCAAAATAGTGTGCGAAAATGGCCTACCCAAAATAATGGGAATATGGGCATCCTCAGGCATGTCAAGTACAACGAAGTCGACGGGGAAGAAGAACTTCCCTATTTGGATAGGGATGTCCTCTAAGACTCCTATTGGCTGGACCGCAGATCGGTCGACCATCCATCTTGTCATATCTCACATCGCGAACCTAGTCAATTTGAGCTTCCTAGCTAGACTCAAAGGCATGACGCTTATACTAGCTCCTAAGTCACATAATGCCTTCTCAATAGAGAAGGTACCTATATTGCAAGAAATGCAAAAGCTACCCGGTCCTCTAGCTTGTGAGGTGCAGTGTGAGACAAGTAAGAGCATGACTCTTTAGTTAATGCGACAATATGAACATGTTCAAGTGACTTTTTCTTAGACAAGAGTTGTTTCATGAATTTAGTGTAGGCTGGCACTTGATTAACTAACTCAAGGAAGGGTACTTGTACATTCAAGCTACGAATAACTTTTTCAAACTTACTGAAAGATACATGTTCCTTTGTCGGCACTAGTCTCTCCGGATATGGGGCCGTAAGAAGTACCTTAGCCCTCTCCTCTAAGTTGCGCATGCATGCATCCGTGGACTTAGGCCGGAAGTCCACCGCTTTCTCCTTGTTGAAGCTCGAACCCTCCTCAGACCGTCTCAAATGTGAGCCATTAACCGTCATCGGATCGAACTTCGGAATCGGGACGGACCCATCAAAGACTCGGGTCCGCCCTAACACTTTCGGAGTTGTCGTGCCCCGAAACAAATGGTCCCTTAAGTTATCGGGCATCGGAGGACGAACAATCTCGCTATCGCCATGATCTTGGTCGATCGACCACTATCCTCGATCGATCGACCGAGGTGTACGATTCAAGCTGTTGTAACCCGCGTATCGATCGATCGACCGGGTGTATCGGTCGATCGATCGATATACCTGTAAACGCCTTTTTCTTTGAATTATTCGTTCTGACTTTCTTTTGACTCGGATCCGCCTCATTCTTTTCAACGGCGTCCTTG